>NC_080541.1:104509306-105709306 GCF_028640845.1 Ahaetulla prasina | reverse complement strand
ATAGGGCCCAGTGTTCAAGTCTGTCAAGATCCACTTGGATCTTGAGCCTATCTTCTAGGGTGTTAGCTATTCCTGCCAGCTTTTCTGCAAATTTGGTGAGTTCCCCTCAGGGGTGAAATGCTCCCAGTTTTTTTATTTATTTTATTTTATTTATTTATTTATTTATTTATTTGATTTCTATACCGCCCTTCTCCCGAAGGACTCAGGGCGGTGTACAGGCAAGAATAAAACAGACGGTACAATATACAAATTTAAAATGCAGTTAAAAAACTTAAAAAACTTATTAGACCCAGACAGACCCTTTCTAGGGCTGAGTTAGTGAGCCGGTCCAGTTTGGACCGGCTCACCCGATCCGGTAGTGATGGCAGCTGCTGGTTCGGAGAACTGGTGGCAAAAATCCCTGGCCCCACCCCCCTGCCTCTGCTGAGCCGCACCATCAGCAGAGGTTTTTTTTTTACTTTTAAAAGCAGTTTTTCTTCAGCCGAAAACATGCCTTTAAAAGTAAAAAAAAAGCCTTTGAGGATCCCGCCCCTCAGGTGAGATCGGCAGAGCCTTTAAACTTTTTTTTTAAAAAAATTAAAGGGTCCTCTGGCTATCTCACCTGAGTTCCACAGCAGCAGAACCTTAAAAAACATGTTTTCTACAAGTAGAAAACTTCCTTTTAAGAGATTCTAAGGCACTTAGCTGATTACTGATCTAACGCATGGCTTTCCCAGCCCGAAAGGAGCAGTTTCACTTTCAGCACCAGACAGAATCAGTTGCTAGCTAATCTATTTCCTCAGCGAGCAACTAATGCTGGCTGGCTTTGCTGGCTGAGGAACTCTGGGAATTGAAGTCCACAAACCTTAAAGTTACTAAGGTTGGAGACCCCTGATCTAAAAAATATAAATAAAATAAAATAAAATAATAAAATAAAATATTTGTGCAGCTTTCTGAGATTTGGTGTGTTTCTGTAGTGTTTCACTCTAACTACACAAACACACAAAATCTCACAAAGCTGTATGTGGCATTTTGTGTGTGTGTGTCAGTTGTGTTGTGTTGTGTTGTATGTGTGTAAAGTGTGAAAGTTGGTTTTTGAGCTTTTTGTGACTGTGTGAGGTTCCTACTTGTTGCAAGGGCCATTTTTGTGTTTTTACATTGTCTGTGTGTCAGTTGTGTTGTGTTGTGTTGTGTGTGTGTAAAGTGTGAAAGATGGTTTTTTGGTACAACTTATTGTTTTGTATACTTTGTTTATTATTTTTATTATTTATTGTTATTGGCCATGCCCACCCAGTCATCTGACCACCAAGCCATGCCCACCAATTAAGCCACGCCCACAGAACCGGTAGGGAAAATTTTTAGATTTCACCCCTGGTTCCCCTTCTATTCCATCATCTAAGTTGTTTATAAAGATATTGAAGAGTACTGGGCCTAAGACCGAACTTTGTGGCACCCCACTCCTTACTTGTCTCCATGTAGACTTAGACCCATTAAGGACTACTTGTTGAGTACGGTTTGTCAGCCAGTTGTGACTCCATCTGGTGGTGAAGCTATTTATCCCACTTTTTTCTAGCTTACAAAGAAGTAGGTTGTGGTCTACTTTGTCAAATGCCTTGCTGAAGTCTAAGTATATTATGTCCATAGTATTTCACTGGTCTATTAGTTTAGTCACATTTCAATGATTTTTAGTTAGAGGAACAACTCTCCAACATAAGAGATACATTTTTCATTTTGTGAACTAAACTTCTCCTTCTTTCTTACCATGTAGCTTGAAAAATCTCTCCCTGAGCTAGATCTTTAAGGTTTTAGCCTCCAGGGCTTTTAATATCCCTCCTTCTTCTCCAAATCAAACACAAAGGCAGTTAAAATGTGGAAAATTCAGGAAATGCAGAACACATCATTAAATCATCTACTCAGGAAACCTTGGCAATCTTCATTTCAACTCACATAACGTCCACTATAAATGAAATCTGTATTTTAATTATTTCCAGTTTGGAGTTTCCCAATGTGGACTGTGGAGCTGAAACTCTTCGCTGAATTTAAAAAAAAAAAAAAGGTGGTAGAAAAGAAGAATGTTGCTGCTAATACGGAACAGTTGCAAATTATATTCCATATTGCCCCAAGCAAACGTCTTTCTTTTATCTTGGAGAAAAAAACAATTTATTTTCCCCTGCAGTAAAGTGTCTGGACTCACATTCTGTTTACTCATGAGTTCTGACAGGTTTAACCATAGCAGCTTTGTGAAGCAGCCGCTTTCTGAGTAACCACTGAGGTTGTGCCTTTTTTTAAATTCCTGGACTAACATGGAATGATACACTGGCCTTTCTTTTGTGGGGTGGGGCTGATGAAGCAAGCTATTGATATATTTTGCACGGCCTTTCTACCTGGTGAGGGTGCAAGAAGAATGTTGAACTCTGACATTCACTCTTTTGTTGCTTTCGGCACAACATGGTCATTTAGTTATAATATGCTTTGCAGCTTTGAATCTGGCGTGCTTGCCAAATTGTTTCTTTTTAAGAAACATGCTCTGGTTTTAAGCCATGGAGAGGAAAATAATTTTTAAAAGGTTTAAAGCATACTTCAGTAAGGAAAATTTCTGTGAGGAACATCTCTTTGGGATTCAAAATATTGTAGCTGGGGGTAACGTTTTGGATGGGAGGTTGCAGAGTGGAATTTGGGAACCCCAAAATAGAACTTATCACAAGCAAGAGGACCCTGGAAAAGGCTTCATTTTGGTTTGCTGGCTACTTTCCTTCTGAAAATTTCTTTCCTTTTTTTTTATGTTTAAAGAAGGGAAGTCAAGACTGGAACCTCATCTGGCAAAGTAGCCCAGGAGAAGATTTTGAAAGGAAAGGTAGCTAGCTAGAAGAAGTATTCAGAATCCCTTACCTCTGTTTTTCCAGCATGTGCCCCCTTCTTAAGTAGATAATCAGGACACTGAATTACATTATTCAGGCAGATACAATCTTTCTCTTTTATAATATTTTAAGAGTAAGGATTACCTTCCTTATTTACTTTGTGCATAGTATTCAGTATTAGTGAATCATGATTTGAAAGGTATTATATTGTATTTTAGCAAAACTCATGGTTTGTTCATCTCCAGACTAAAGGCAAATAAATGCACTTCCATACTGTTATACTTGGGAATGCCAATTCAACCTTGGTTGGGATACAAGTGCTGGCAAGATCAGCAGGAGAATGACCCATTAGAATAAATCTGCAGAGATGCCACCACTGCTTCCTGGTCCACCTTAATGTAAAGATGGGAGAAAGGGATGCACAATTTGAACCTTGGCACTGTTTTTTGTACAGCTTGAATCCCAGCATTGAAGTCACTGCTTTTTTCATTATTAATGGAGTTTCTAGTATATCTCACCACACACATATACAATGCAAAACTGTATTAGTCTATATAAGAGAAGACTTGACTACTTGAGCCGTTTTTGACAATAAAAGCTAATTTGGATACCTCAGTCTGTCAGGGACCTTGGAGTACTCATATCAAATGATCTAAATGCCAAAGCCCACTGTAACAACATCACCAAAAAGGCTTTAAGAGTTGTAAACCTAATCTTGTATAGCTTCTTCTCCGATAATATTACACTACTAACCAGAGCATACAAAACATTTGCTAGACCAATTCTCGAATACAGCTGTCTGTCTGGAACCCACAGTGCATATCGGACATTAATACAATTGAACGTGTCCAGAAATATTTCACAAGAAGAGTCTTCCACTCCTCCACTCGCAACAAAATACCTTATGCCACCAGACTTGAAATTTTGGGCTTAGAAAATTTAGAACTAAATAAAATCATCGGCTACAATGTCTTACCTGTCAATGACTACTTCAGCTTCAACCACAACAATATATGAGCACGCAATAGATTCAAACTTAAAGTGAACCGCTCCAAACTCGATTGCAGAAAATATGACTTCAGCAACAGAGTGGTCAATTCTTGGAATGCACTACCCAACTCTGTGGTTTCATCCCAAAACACCCAACATTTTAACCTTAGACTGGCTACTGTCGACCTCACCCCATTCTTAAGAGGAGCATGCATTAGAACACCAGTGTGCCTACCATCCCTGTCCTAATGTTCCCTTTAATTGTATTCATTTTATGTATTCAATTCATGCTTATACTTATATATATTATCTAATATGTACTCGACAAAATAAATAAATAAATAAATAAATAAATAAAGTGAGTTTAAGGTCTGATATATGAATAACACAACAGTGGTGACAGTCCTTGAAAATAAAAATTTAGTTCCTTACTGAAAATCCCCAAACTCAAAACTGCCCTAAACCAGATTGGTCCTTCTGCATCCTATGGCCACAATTTTGTATCACTAAACTGGCCATTCTCCATCCCTCTAGACAAGTCTCAGACACGAAAGGTTCTTGCCAATCTCTCACATGGTACTTCCTGATGGTCGAGGATGGAGGAGCCTCAAGGGCAAGAACTGCATGCAGGTAGACAAGCAGGATGCAACCTTGAATACAGGTAATAGGATGAACAGGAAGAATTCCCATCTAGGCCATTAAGGTACTTCCCTTATTTAAATCCACTAAAACTAAGTTTTGGATCAGAATGAGTTGTTGCCACAAAGAAGAGGGAGTCAAACTATTTTCCAAAGCACCTGAGGGTAGAACAAGAAGCAATGGGTGAAAACTAATCAAGGAGAGAAGCAACTTAGAACTAAGGAGAAATTTCCTGACAGTTAGAACTATCAATAAGTGGAACAACTTGCCTGCAGAAGTTGTAAATGCTCCAACACTGGAAATTTTTAAGAAAATGTTGGATAGCCATTTGTCTGAAATGGTGTAGGGTTTCCTGCCTGGGCAGGGGGTTGGACTAGAAGACCTCCAAGGTCCCTTCCGACTCTGTTATTATGTTATGTTATGTTAGACATGTTACCTTCCAATGACAGTTTGTATGGATGGAGTCAAAACTAAGCCTTACTACATGAGGTCTCTAATTTCATCTCATACTTGCTCTTAGTGTTATTCTAAGAAGCATCAATTTCCACCCCCGCTCAAAATAAGTGTTGCAAAATAATTCAGGGTAGTGGAAAGGATGAATGTTTGAATAAATCAATTCATGAATGCTTGAATAGTATATGAAATAAACAAATGATACAAAATAAATGTTTTCAGTTACTGTAAAATACATACAATTTAGTTGTAAACATTATTATTAGTGAGCTGGGTGGCACTGTTGTTAAAATGCAATGTCCTTCCTGTTGAAGACTACTTCAGCTTTAATCATAACAATACAGGAGCAAACAATAGATTTAAACTCAATGTTAACTGTTTCAATCTTGATTGCAGAAAATATGTTACAGAGTTCTGTAACAGAGACTTCTGTAACAGAGTTATTAGTGCTTGGAACACACTACCAGACTCTGTGGTCTCTTCTCAAAATCCCCAAAGCTTTAACCAAAAACTCTCTACTATTGACCTCACCCCATTCCTAAGAGGTCTATAAGGGGCGTGCATAAGAGCACAAACGTGCCTACCGTTCCCTGTCCTATTGTTTCCTTTCATTATATCCAATTAATATAGTTATCACATACTTATGCTCATATATATGCTTATATATTATATAGTTATTTTCATGCTTATGCTTATATATACTGTTGTGACAAATAAAATAAAATAAAATAAATTTTAAAAAAGTATTGCAGGCTAACTCTGCCAACAGTCTGAAGTTCGATCTGATAGGCTCAAGATTGACTAAGCCTTCCATCCTTCCGATGACATCCTTCCAATGTCAGTAAAACAAGGAGCCAGATTGTTGGGAGCAATATGCTGACACTGTAAATGGTTCAGAGAGTGTTGTAAAGTGCTATGAAGCTGTATATAAGTCTAAGTATTATTGCTATTGCTATTCTCATAAGAATATATATTGTAATTAAAGACACATAATGCACAAATCATAAGGAAGGGGAAAAGAGAGGTGTTTTATTCTTCAACTTAAAATTATTATTATTCAGGTTTCCCCTTTAGAATGGTTCATATATTTTAAAGTAAACTGAGTCAATATTTCCCAGGAAAATGAGAAAATATAATTATACTTTTGCTTTCTTATCATTTTTCCTCAGTCCAAAAATGCATTATCAATGCCATAGGCCTATAAAATAAATATTAAAAATATTTAATATAATTAAATAAAGTATGGTGAATTAAATATATTTACATACTTTAAGACAAATTTTGCCTAAAGATTTTTATTTTCTAAAAAATCAATATTAAAAAATAAGTTTAAAAAAACATTTTCACCTGAATACAAAAATATTAGCAGCTAAATGCAAAGATGGAATATGACAAACTTATTAATGAACTATGAAAAAATTCCATAGTTTCAGAAATTATTGGTTTATCCCTCCATGCACTAAATAAATATATTTCTGATATTTACTGGAACTGCCTGCCAACTATAAGGAAAACTACTCGAATAGCTAATTTTTTTGTTGATACAAAAAAATCCTTGAAGTTTAAAACTTCAATATTTCAGATATTAAATCCTAGCTTAAAATAGTAATATATCACAAAAATGGAAATATTTTTGTGGAATATGAAGTCCCTGATCTTCAATATATGGCCCTTTGACTTTGACATTTAAGAGGATCATCAATATAAGTTCAATTCCTGTTTATGCTCTGTTGATGTAATGGAAAGACTGGTCAATATTATTCCATGTGGTCAAGATTTAATGATATTGTCAACAAGTTGGAACCTTGACAGATATATTTAAAAATTAGGCTGATTATACTTGCTCATATTTCTTGTCTTTTTCTTTTTCTCTCAGTTTTTTGTGTTTTTTATTTTAATCTTCTGTTCTTTTCAGTTTTCTTTTCACCAAATCTTAAAGCAGTAGTAATAAAAAAAGAGGTACTGACTCCATCTGACTAAAAGAAAAATGTTGAATTTAGTTCAATCCAGTCATAGCTAAATAATACGAATTAAATTTTCTACAATGCAAATATGCTACCCATACTAATACCAAGAATATGGCCTTATAGGGTTCCCCCCCCCAAAAAAAATTGATGACAGATATTCTAGCCTCAATTAGCATGAAAACAGTCAGGCCCTAAATGTTAAATCCTAATTTAATTCTGAAAAATATTTAATTGTGGACTCAAATATATTTTCTATTTTGTGATTTTAGTTTCCAACAAAAAGTCTATTGTACCAGAAACATATATGCATGCATGCATGCATGCATACATACATACATACATACATTCATACATACATGAAAATATTTATTGAAAAAGTCATAAAAAGTTTTTAACTTCAGGCATGGCTCAGAGACTTCACTAATTGTTTTACTAATGATTTGTGACAGGACTACCCGAAGGATGTTGATCCCCTTGGAGATAATGGATTGTTTGTAGTCTTCAGTGTCATCAATCATGGTATTCTCCTGGACTGTCTTCAAGGAGTGGATTTTTATATCTTAGGGCCTGGGTACATGTGAGACTGTTGGCTTCAAGTATAATTTGCTTACCCTAGGCGTGCCTGTAGAGAGTGCTTGCTGAGAATCACCTAGTCATCTACACTGCCATTTTAGCTGATCAGCATGGAAAAAACTAAGAAGCTCAGATGAAGTCACAGCTATGGCACTCTCTCTCCCATTCTCTTGTGTGTATATTTCTGTCCATTAGTATTATTATTATTATTTTTGTGAATGAAAAAGAGAAGAAGTCTGCCAATGTGTGTTTGCTGACTGCGTTTACATCACATTGAAGATGCTTTTGTGTTGCCACCCTCCCAATTATTCCAGGTCCTGCTCTTAAATTCTGTAGAGGAAAAAGAGAAATGCCTTATCTGATTTATATCCATTCCACTGGGGTTAATAAAGATTTTGGAGAATTCGGTTGAAAAACCTATCTTCCATGCCAAATTGTTAGGCTTCTATAGCGTTCATAAAATAAGAACATTGCTAAGAAATATAATCATAGCTCTCTTCTGGAATCTTATATGACTTGGCTCTAGCCTTTCTTTGTGATATCTCTAGGCCTGTTTTGTATATGAATGTTGCTTTCTTATTTTTATCCTCACATGGAAGAAGATTTGGAATACTTCTCGTGCTATGTAAAGTGATATTATGTCATATAATATTGATTTGATCCAGAATCAAGATAATGGCTGAGCAGAAGTTTGGAGTGAGAGGAAGGCATTCCCTGGTAAAAAAAGTTTCAGGACAGGATGCTGAGGTATAAAAAGCCAGGGTGGAATCCTGGCAAAACCGGGTTCTAGAACATTCCTCCAGAATCCTTTGCCATAAGCAGGCAGAACTTTCTTGGCAAAGAGTCTGTGTGGAAAGTAATCCCTGAAGATAAAAAAAAGTGCTACGGAATCTTTGTTTGACTTCTAAAAGTTCATTTCTCATGGGAGTTTGCCAAATTCTTTGATATTTTTCTTCTTCACATTTTTACAGAACAAAACTCTCTTGTAAGAGAATGTTGGGGCTCATATCATTTTCTGCTCCAGTCATGCAATTCAGGCATACAAACTCATTCCAGGTTTTGCATTCAGTTCGTTTTTCATATCCCCTTTTTCAAACTTGTTTACGTTAGCTTAGCCTTCATCAAAATGCTGTCTTAATTAAATCTGAAAAATAGACATTTGACTTTACTTTAAGCGATGATTTTGGTCTGCTATTGATATAAAGGTTAGATATATAGAACAGACGTATGCATTGTATATGGATTGCTCTTTGATTTTAAAAAAAATTGCTTTTAAAAAACACATATTTTTAACAATCATTTCTATGGGTTGACATGATACTGATGCATACATGTACTGCGACTTCACCAAGTACAGAAAAATGACCTCTAGTTTTTCCCAGTCTCTAGTAAAACGATTTGTTTTAAGGGATCAAGTTTGGCCCTATTACACTTTCAAAACATAAGAAATATGATTACGATTGGCAGGATTCAGCTGCTGTCTTGCATGTAGCAATATATACTGAAATCTCTGGCAGACACAGTTGGTTTCAGGTTAGAGTGGTGGGGAAAGGCTGGGATTTCCTCAGAGGCAGCTCCCCATAAGCAGTGAGCTGAATCATCTGCTGAAATTAGACCACTATGAAAATCCACATAGAGCTTCCATGGCTAGAATGTGTTGAAACCATTGGGTTAATTCTAGCACCTGATCCCCTTGTATAAAGAAAATGGTTTCACCTGGATTTATTGTGTCTCCCCTTCTCCTATTGACTGCTATGAGACAAATAATTAATTATAGCAAGTTATTATTGGTATAATCAAGGAGCCTTGATAGAGCCCATTGGAAGGAATGGGTCAGCTTTGCCTCCCAAGAATTCAAAACTAATTCCTTTGCACCTTCATCTTGCTTCCTTAAAGGACTTTTTACTATGAACTACCAGTGCCAATTACCAGCAAGCAGGAATTGTGGTGGAGCCTAGAAATTTTCCTCTACAGCAGGAGTCTTCAAGCTCGGCAACTTTAAGACTTGTGGACTTCAAGTCCCAGAATTCCCCAGCCAGCATGACTGGCTGAGGAATTCTTAGAGTTGAAGTCCACAAGTCTTAAAGTTGCCAAGCTTGGAGACCCTGCCCTACAGCAAAGAGACGATGTGTGATTACAATCTTCAGGGGCAGCTGTATAGGGTCAAAAAGTCAAGATGACATTTGTAACCACAGAAACCTTGCCCCCTTTTAAGTATGCACATGTGTAAAAAAAATGTGAACTAAAGCTTTCATTTTATTATGACATCAGTCATCTTGAATTTGATTGGACCTTTTGCAGACATACATCTTCAACCATAATTAGAGGCCACTTCAGACTCATCTTCAGCAATAGATGCTCTTTTGGTAATTTTGGTCCAGTTAATATGGCTCATCATATTTTACCTCCTGGGGCTTTTTGTGAGGTAAAATTAAGGGAGACCACATACAAGCTGTCTTGAGTTCCTGAAGGAAAAGCAGGATATAAATCTAAAAGAGAATTGTAACAATTATGACATATTTGTGTTATGTTTATTTCAAGCCATTTATTTCAATGTCACTTTAGAAATGCCAACGAATCACTGCCTTTCCTAGGTAGCACTTTGCTTGCCTGATTAGGTAAAGGAGCCAAAATACAAAACTGCCAGAGGACCAGCATTAGGAGTTTAGTGGAGAACAAAGGTTTGGCACTATAAATAGCTACGAAACACAAGGAAATGCTAGCAATTTGGTCTTCCTTATTTTTTTGGGGGGGAGAGAGAGAGATTGATTCAGCTATGTGTCAGAAAGAAGCAGTTTGTACGCTTTTATAACAATTTTTACAATGTCCTAGAAATAGTGAAAGTAGTCTGGATCAGTCTAAGATGCATTTTGAACTGGATTCCAGTGAGTTGGGAGATGGAAAACCTGGTGGTCTGAAAGAACTACAAATTTGTTCCCCGGAAGAATCCCAGTGTAGGAAAAATAAAATGACTTCAAATGGCATAGGATCACACACAAGGAGGGATCATTCAGAGGTGGCTTTCAGCAGGTTCTGACCAGTTCTGGAGAACCAGTAGTGGAAATTTTGAGTAGTTCGGAGAACTGGTAGTAAAAATTCTGACTGTCCCCGCCCCCATCTATTCTCTGCCTCCCAAGTCCCAGCTGATCAGGAGGAAATGGGGATTTTGCCGTAACCTTCCCCTGGATTGGGGAGGGAATGGAGATTTTACAGTATCCTTCCCCTGCCATGCCCACCAAGCCACACCCACCAAGCCATGCCATGCCAACCAAGCCACGCCCATAGAACCGGTAGTAAAAATATTTGAAACCCATCACTGAGATCATTCCTAGCAAACTCAAACTGCAACAATTAACACCAATAGATAAAACTTTAGCTGAGGGTGACAACTGTAATTGTTATAAGCTGATACTGGGTCTATATTAAAGTGACCAGATTTCAGCGATGGCAAAGCGGGACACCATTGACGGGGGGGGGGGCTGCGCATGCGCGCTGAGTCTTGCCACCTGCCTGAAGGAGGAGGAGCGGCTGCTGCTTCTCCGCTCTTCCAGGCAGGCTCGGCTCTCCTCTCGGCTCTTCCAGGCAGGCTCGGCTCTCCTCGGCTCTCCTCTCGGCTCTTCTCTTCCTCTCGGGTGAAGTCAAGCGGCATCTCTCCTCCCTCTCGCTCCCCCTTCTCCGCCACTCCCTCTTCTCCGCCTCCTCCTCTTGCGTTGCCACCTCCCATTTTCAGAATGGGAGTGAAACAAAAAAAAAAATCAGGACTTTTTGAAATTGCCACGGGATGCGGGACAAATTATTAAAAAGCGGGACTGTCCCACCAAAAGCGGGACGTCTGGTCACTATAGTCTATATATTTGTGTGTATATCTGATAATGCGCACATAGCAAATCTCTCTTTCTGCAACAACAGAGCAACTGAGGGAGGGTAACTTTGGATCAGTCAGCAATGTGAGCCTGGTCCATTAAGCAGCTGTTTTCATAAGTTACTGAAGCTTATCTCCATCCTAACTAAATTTCTCTGAAATATTCATTGCATTTGCACACATTTAAAATTGTGTAGCATCACTTTGGCCTTTGCTCCTCTCTATGCCCGGCCTTTGTTGGATTGCAGTTATAGTGAACTGCAGAAACTGAATTTGAATTAGGAAATTTGGGAAACATTCATTTCCAAATGGATTGGAAAGTAAGACAACTATCAAGCATGGGAAATCAGATGTCTAGGCAGTTTAAATTAATGTAAAATGAATGTAAATGTTTACTGCAAGCTTTAAGCTCTCTATAAGAATCTGAACTACTAAAGTTAAAGCAAATTGGGGGTAGAGAAGAGTGAATGGAATTCAAGGTGGGTGGCTTAGCGCTCTTATGGGTGCAAAGGGACTTATGATGATGTGTTTGACCCTTACCTAGGGCTCAGCCTAGTCATCTCCTATAAAAACAGTAATCTGCAAAGAAGAAACCAACTGCTGGTTCTTACAGCATATTAGTTTCTTGGTTTTGATGGTAATATTGGGACATTCAATGTTCATGGAGTTTATTGCTGTTTTCTTAAGACTGGCAGATTTTTATTTTTGGAGTAAAGGGATAATTAAATAATGATGATGATTGCACAAACCAAATAGCAATAGCAATAGCACCTAGACCTACACACTGCTTCACAGTGCTTTACAGCCCTCTCTAAGTGGTTTACAGAGTCAGCATATTGCCCCCAACAATCTCCTTTTTGTTACATAATGCTCTCCAGCTACAGATTCTGCATTTGTAAGAAAGTTATTCTCATCCATTAATGTTACAGTACTTCTAAATTTATAATGTAAAAATTGGAAAGTAGCTTAC
Organism: Ahaetulla prasina; assembly: GCF_028640845.1. NCBI lineage: Eukaryota > Metazoa > Chordata > Lepidosauria > Squamata > Colubridae > Ahaetulla > Ahaetulla prasina. Next base: position 105,697,015 of record NC_080541.1, on the reverse strand, counting down.
CTGAAGTGATTTCCAGTATGCCTTATATCACTGTGAAAAAATATGTCTGCCTATCAGCAATCCAGGGGAGCGATGGCTCAGCAGTTAAAGATGCTGAGCTTGTCAGCTGGAAAGCTGACAGCCTGGGTTTGAGACCTGAACAACAAGTGAGTTCCCGTCATTCGCTCCAGCTCCTGCTCACCTAGCAGTTTGAAAGCATGCAAATGCAAGTAGATTAATAGGTACTACTTCAATGGAAAGGTAACAGCGTTCCATATGCTTTTGGCATATAGTCATGCTGGCCACACGACCATGGAAATTGTCTTTGGACAACACTGGCTCCCTCAGCCAAGAAACAGAGATGAGCCCTGTGCCCTAGAACTGGACACGACTGATAGAAAAACCTTTACCTTTTTATTAGCAATCCCATATTTGTTTCAATATCATGAAACGTATTGAAACATAATAGGAAAAAAAACTATTATCCTTATCATCATCATAATCCTCAATTTTAATTAATCAACCACTTTTTTGCAAACAATTAATCAACCATCTTTGCAAAAAAAAATGGGGTTATATAGGCTTAGTAAAATAATTAAACAAATACAAATAAAATAAAATAATTGTCCTTTTAAAACCTATCAAAAGGGATTCTAAACACAATTTCAAGTTCATCTATCTCTCAGTTACTGTAACCAAAATTGGAATAACTGAAATGAATAATTTATAATGACAGACATATGCTGAGTCAAGAGAAAATCGGTTTAGGAAGAAAGCTTACTTAAGGAAGCCAATGATCAACTCCCTTAACCCTCAGACCACCCCAAAAAGGTTTTAATCAGCCAAGGGAGGCAGCATGATAGCCCTCCTTTCCCACAGTTCTAGCCAAGGTGTTTCCTATGATGGAAATCAAGAATTGGGAAAGATATAGGAGAAAGAGGAGAGCCTGATTATATGGGATTTGGGGAGGTTATATCTTAATGATTAATGTAATGATATTTATAAAATTGATATTAAATGTTCCAGTCAATTCAAATATTTTGGATTTTCTTATCACATCAAACAAGCATGTCTTTTTTCCCCCAAGTTTTTATTTTTTATTTTTTTACAAACATATCAATGTGTGAACAGTGTAGCACCTGGGTATCATACATTCTAATACAAATAAAACTAGTAAAATTAATCAGTTATTATAGTCAATCAACTTATTTATTTCTAATAATAATACACATTTATATTAAGTTACAGTCTCTCATTATTCAATTATTCCATATTTTCTCGTTATTGCTTTTATTTTATTATATAAAAGTGTAATATTCCCTCTCTCTTATTTCTATCTTTTATTCTAACTTTTAATCATATCACCCTTTATTAAAAATGTTTTCTTTGTATCCTACCTAACTTCTAGTTATGTCACCTACCTAAAAAAAGAAAACAGAGAAAGAAAAACAAAACGAAACAACAACAAAAAAGAGAAATCATCTATCCATCATCTCTTGCCCACTTCAATACTTTAATTGCTATGCTTTTTTTTTTTACTTGCCTCCCATATTCCTTTCTTGGATCTTTAGCTCTGTCTGTATCTACTTCTTGGCTGTTCAATCTAGATATTTCTCCCACCTCTACCCTCTTCTACTGCCTAGTTTCCAAAATTTCTGCTCAGGCCCCTATCTCCCTTTCAAAAATATCTTCCTGTATCTCCAATTCTCTTTTCAACTCTCTTAATATATTTTCCCCCTGATTAAATTCATCAGCCACTATTATTTTCATTGTTATCTCCCCCTTGTATTCTTTTTTTATTCTACGGTTCTTCAGCTTCTTTTCCTCGATTTCTTCTGTTGGTTCCTCCCTTTCCTGGGCATCTTGGTCTTTAATCATCATCCCTCTTATAGTATTTTCCATTTTTTCTGTAACCTCCTTAAATCCTTTCTCCATGATGTCCTTTGTGTTTTGAAAAAGTAACGCCATTTCTTTCAAAGTTCTACTCATTTCTTCCTTATAAAGCATCCTATTTTGTTTTTTAAAATATTCAACTTCTGTCCAGAAGTCCAAGAACTATTTACGTTGCCCTTCAAGGAGTGCACTAATCACAATTCTTTATATCCCATAGGTAAACAATCAGTTCCATTTAAATGGTCCCAGAGGTTATCAAAAGCCTCTTTGCGTTCATAATCAAGCATGTCTTGATTGTATGTTTGTGTGGTTTGACTCATACTTTAAGATAGGGACACTCAAGAATAATTGTTCTCAGTACTAAGCTAGCTAGTGCAGGGACCTCAAACTCATGACATATACAGCCCTATACTATAAGTTATTTTCTATGTCCTGCAATGATAATGTATGTGCTGATCATTTTGCCCATCAAAGCCATCTTAAACATATTCTTACAGAGTTGGAAGGGACCTTGGAGGCCTTCTAGTCCAACCCCCTGCCCAGGCAGGAAACCCTACACCATCTCAGACAGATGGTTATCCAACATTTTCTTAAAAATTTCCAGTGTTGAAGCATTTACAACTTCTGCAGGCAAGTCATTCCACTTATTAATTGTTCTAACTGTCAGGAAATTTCTCCTTAGTTCTAAGTTGCTTTTTTCCTTGATCAGTTTCCACCCATTGCTTCTTGTTCTACCCTCAGGTGCTTTGGAGAACAGCCCGACTCCCTCTTCTTTGTGGCAACCCCTGAGATATTGGAACACTGCTATCATGTCTCCCCTAGTCCTTCTTTTCATTAAACTAGACATTCCCAGTTCCCGCAACCATTCTTCATATGTTTTAGCCTCCAGTCCCCTAATCATCTTTGTTGCTCTTCTCTGCACTCTTTTTAGAGTCTCAGCATCTTTTTTACATCGTGGTGACCAAAACTGAATGCAGTATTCCAAGTGTGGCCTTACCAAGGCATTATAAAGTGGCACTAACACTTCACGTGATCTTGATTCTATCCCTCTGTTTATGCAGCCCAGAACTGTGTTGGCTTTTTTAGCAGCAGCTGCACATTGCTGGCTCATATCTAAATGGTTGTCCACTAGGACTCCAAGATCCCTCTCACAGGTACTACTATTGAGCAAGGTACCACATATATGGTACCTGTGCATTTTTTTTTGTCTTGCTGAGCATGTCCTCTTATATGTCCCCCAAGGCCTCTTATATCAAGCATATAACACTCCAGAAAGCCCTTCACTGTCACGCTCTACTGCTTCTACAGTAGCACAAGTTCTCTTCAGTGGAACTAAAACATGGCCAGGGAAGAAGGGTTGGGAGGCTAGAGCAGCCCAAGGGAGAGAAGGAGAAGGTGGCTGTAAAAGCTTTTTGGCCAGCTATTAGTGGGATGTGATGAATGTGTACCTAATGCTGATGGAGTGCTTTGGCTAAGAGCTTTAGATGAGCCTTTCTTGGCTCACATGTTCCTTCTTTTATTACTGATCTTAACTAATCCTGCTATTGCAGTCCAAAGAACTACATGCAAGAGTGGCTCTGAGGTCTCACACACAGATATGTTTCCTTTACACATTTTGTTGAAGGAAGCAGTACCAGCAGGTTAAAGCCAGCCTTTTTGGCAAGGCATCCTCTACCATTTTAATATGCTCTACATTAACATATCTGCACCTTGAAGAAGTGTTGCCTTTGTTATCATGGTGAATTAAATAATGGGTAGTGCAGCAGAGCAAGACCAATGTTTAACCTACATACATACCTTTATTATGGCCAGAATACAACTATCAACAGCAGATGGAACAAAAAATAAAACAGTTTGTGACTAGATTATTTATGTGATCAAAGTGTGTCTGGTTTTACAGATGGGGTAACAGAATTTGGCTACATTCGTGGAAACGGATCAAACTGGGCAGACAAAATGAACTGCATATAAAACAAAATCGTACTTTGTCAAATAGGGGGTAATAGGATGGGCCCTTGCATCCTTATAAAAAATACTATATAGTAGAACATGAACTATGGTTTCGATAGACTCTTCTCCACTATGGCACAACCTTAGTTGATGGAAACCTTTTTGTATCTGCCCTCAAAACCTGCCTTAGGGAGTGTATGCTAAGATGCAGTGCCCTCTGGAGTTTAGGGACATTTATATGGTGTAGAAACTTTACTCAACATTTAAGTTGTTGATATCTGTTTTAATAAAGAAAAGGAAAAGGGTTGATGAACTGATGATTCTTTCAGTGTCTCCGGCTTTTTGAGATATCTGAAGAGTTTGGGTGTGCTCAGAAACTTGTTCTGAGGTGGGCCTCCTTTTATACCAAAAGAGCTACTGATAAGTAAATTTCATTATTCAACAGATTTGGAATCCAATGTTAGCATTTGTAATTCACTAGTTCTGTAGAATATCAGTGAATTAGACCTGAATCCAATTCCTGTCAGATATATTGAATGTAATGTGTAATTGAAATAATCACTGATTTAACAACCTGCATGACTTTAGAATAGTCCTTCTCTCTCTGCCCGGCTCATTTTACAGGGTTGATGCTGTGGAGAAAATAGGAGCCTGGAACATTATGTACACTGCCTCAAACTGTACAAAATAAAAGTGAGTAATAAAATAATAATATACTTTTACTATGCTACATTGCTGTAGCTGTGAAAATGAGAAATCATGATTATACAACTGTGATACAACGATATTTGCTTTGTCGTTGCATTAGTAGATTTCTATTTGTGAACCCTTGAAAGGCTTTGCAGATATTGATAAAAAAAATTTAATTTAATACATTATAACTTATATCTTAAAATCTTGGAATACTATTTTGGGGAGGAGCCTTGGAATCCAAACTCCATTGTTCATGCAGGAACCCAAGTTTGTTCATGACAGATGGCTGTTCAATCTGTTTCAACACATCTCATAAAAGGGAGCTAATGTTTCACTCTCGTAACTACTTAGATACCTAAGAATTTTTTTCCTAAAATTCAACAGGAATCTGACTTCTCATAAGGTAAATTCATTAATCTGTATCCTGTTCCAGCTTGTTGTGTGTGTTCTTTACACTCTCAGTTCAGGGATAAAAAAGTCCATTATTCATTAATTCCATTTCTATAGGAAGAAAATACAACAATTAAATCGTATTTTAAAAGGCATTAAAAATAGTCATAGGCTATTGTGCTAAGCAAGTTTCCTGTAGCCAACTTTCTGGATCTTTCCTCAGATATCTTTTCTGATCAGTGGCATCCCCAGAACAAGACTTTGAGGTGGATATCCAAGGCTCCATTCAGTCAAAAGAGCCAAAGAGCATTCAAGTGCAGGAGAATTGACTTATCATACTTTGAAGGGAGAAAAATGCTTGTGGGGTTTGTTCCCCATTTAAGACTATCTAGTCCAGAATTCAACCTTCTGCTTCTCTTATTTATCTCATTATACACATAACTTCAGAAGTTCAGGAAAAACTGAGTTTAGGGAGAGGCCTTCTATAATAAACTTAGCATTTTAGACAACCTGGGCTGCAGCTCAGACAAGCTAATTGTATGACCTAAAAAAAAAGAAATTCCATAAAAAATGCAAAGTAATTTGACAGACGTAAATGAGCAATGTAGACTCCTTGAAATTTTCCTTCCCAGAACATGCTCCTATCTAAATTAAGCATTGTACAATTAGATTATATTTTCAGATATTAAATCAGTGGAAATTAAAAATGCTACCTTACATTATAGGTTTAAATAGTAACATGCCCTCCTTGTGTGCCGTGCTATTTAATTTTAAACAAAATTGAAAAAAAGCATTTTAAGTTGGTGTAAACTTTGCAGTTTAAGTACATTATTTTAAGGGTTACTATGCATTTCCTTTACTGGTGAAGCTAAATGCACTATGTTTGCAATATATTTTGCGACTTTTTTAAAACATTCATTTTCAGCTGGTATATTTTTCCAGTACGAAGGCTCTGCTTTTTTAAAGTCCTACCTAGAAAATTTTCAGTTACATCATTTGCACAAATATGTTGTTGTTAACATTGAAAAACCTCTTTGCTTGCAGTTGTATATTTTATTTGGCTAAAAAAGGTGCCCATGTCTAATACATCACATGGCCCTTTGGTGATACTATTTAAGCTAGGAATTCCAAAACTCACAAATACCGAATAGCCAAATGTTCCAAGGCTCTCCTCGTACACTAAACATGCAATATATCTCCTCCTTTTCCAAACAGAAATAGATTTCTCTCTGATTGGTTTGATAAATTTGACCCAAGATTTCCATTTGGAGTTACTGGAGTTCCTACTGTTTTTCTGTGTGTTGGTGGGCCAAGCCCTAATCGCCCACATCTCCCAGGGAGGCCATAAATTATGGCAATGAGATGGAGCTTTGTATTCCTTCTGCTCAGAAGAAGGCAAATCTGCAGCAGCATTATTTTGACAGCCCTGAATTTAATTCATTGTTTTATGACAGATGGTAAAAGCGTACATGCTCATAGTACTGATTTATGATCATTTGGGTCTGGAGGATTCTATAATTTGCAAGTAATGTGAAAACAGATGGATAGACAGACACTAAAGTGCAAGCTGACCTGTACATTCTCACTGCTTGCTCCAAATGGCATCCATATGGCTCTAAACTTCACGCAAGGAGATCTTGATTAGCAGAGCTGGAAGTATTTTTAGTAAAACAGGCTTCATTTATTGGTGGGTGGGTGTAACTTCAGCCTGTTCGAGGGTCTTTCATGGATCTAACCCTGGGTTTTCTAGTCATCTCATGATTGTGGCGACTTTTTCTGCAATTAAAATGGAAGGCATCCTTCTGACATTTAAGTATCTTAATTATAGTATCTTAAATGTAAATGTGTGTGTTTAATTCCCCAAGGCTGCTTCTTATTTTAAAAACTAATTTCAGGAGAGGACAGGAGGTGACACGAGGCTGGCTCCGGGGAATTATAAATGCTTCATTGTTGGAAGGGGTTTTCCCCGCCGCCTTGAAAGAGGCGGTGGTGAGACCCCTCCTCAAGAAGCCTTCCCTGGACCCAGCTATTTTGGGAAATTATCGCCCAGTCTCCAACCTTCGCTTTGTGGCGAAGGTTGTAGAGAGTGTGGTGGCATGGCAGCTTCCCCGGTACCTGGATGAAGCTGTCTATCTAGACCCATTCCAGTCCGGCTTCCGGTCCGGATATAGTACGGAGACAGCTTTGGTCGCGTTGGTGGATGACCTCTGGAGGGCCAGAGACAGGGGTTATTCCTCTGCCCTGGTCCTATTAGACCTCTCAGCGGCTTTTGATACCATCGACCATGGTATCTTGCTGCACCGGTTGGAGAGCTTGGGAGTGGGAGGCACCGTTTATCGGTTGTTTTCCTCCTATCTCTCTGACCGGTCGCAGACGGTGTTGACAGGAGGGCAGAGATCGACTGCGAGGCGCCTTACTTGTGGGGTGCCTCAGGGGTCGATCCTCTCGCCTCTCCTGTTCAACATCTATATGAAGCCGCTGGGCGAGGTCATCAGTGGCTTTGGGGTGAGTTACCAGCTGTACGCTGACGACACGCAGCTGTACTTTTCCACCCCGGGCCACCCCAATGAAGCTGTCGAAGTACTGTCCCGGTGCCTGGAAGCCGTACGGGTCTGGATGGGGAGAAACAGGCTCAAGCTCAATCCCTCCAAGACGGAGTGGCTGTGGATGCCGGCACCCCGGTACAGTCAGCTGCAACCGCAGCTGACTGTTGGGGGCGAGTCATTGGCCCCAACAGAAAGGGTGCACAATTTGGGTGTTCTCCTGGATGGACGGCTGTCGTTTGAAGATCATCTGGCGGCCGTCTCCAGGAGAGCTTTTTACCAGGTGCACTTGGTCCACCAGTTGCGCCCCTTCCTCGACCGGGATGCCTTATGCATGGTCACTCACACTCTTGTCACCTCTCGTTTGGATTATTGCAATGCTCTCTACATGGGGCTACCCTTGAAGTGCACTCAGAGGCTTCAGTTAGTTCAGAATGCAGCTGCGCGGGTGATTGAGGGAGCCACACGTTGCTCCCATGTAACACCGCTCCTGCGCAGACTGCACTGGCTACCTGTGGTCTTTCAGGTGCACTTTAAGGTTTTGGTTACCACCTTTAAAGCGCTCCATGGCTTAGGGCCCAGGTACTTACGGGACCGCCTGCTGTTACCTTACGCCTCCCACCGACCCATACGCTCACACAGAGAGGGTCTTCTCAGGGTGCCGTCCGCCAAGAAATGTCGGCTGGCGGCCCCCAGGGGAAGGGCCTTCTCTGTTGGAGCTCCTACCCTCTGGAACGAACTTCCCCCTGGCTTGCGTCAATTACCTGACCTTCGGACCTTTCGCCGTGAATTGAAAACGCATTTATTTATTCAAGCGGGACTGGCCTAAATTTTTAAATCCTAAATAATTTTAATTGGGGTTATTATTTATGAATTTTATGGGTTTTAAATTTGATGGTTTTAAATCTCGGCCATTTATGGAATATGTTTATTTTAAGTCTTTGTTTTAATTTGTATATTGTACTGTTTTATCATTCAGCTGTACACCGCCCTGAGTCCTTCGGGAGAAGGGCGGTATAAAAATCAAAATAAATAAATAAATAAATAAATAAACAATTTTCATTGGAAAACAGCAGGGGAGGGCTTATTTAATCCTTTACTCATTTTTGCACTTTGCCTTGCATTTTCTCATAGTCCTGAGTTCTAACACGTGGTTACAAGGACACATTCCTTTATAGAGCGTATCCAGGGTGGGTGAGTATGAATTACATCATTAGACCAGCAGAAGATAAATAAGGCCAGCCTCATTTCTCTCTTATTTCTTTGCTCAAAACTATCACTATCCAATTCTGCTCTTCACTTTAAGAAGGAGATGTTCTGGGCTTACATTTCCATGCAATGCATAGCCTGCAGTGTGAAAAAGTAAGGTTATATGCACTCAAACAAGCCCATTTTCCACAGATAAGGAAAGGGCATATCAGTACCTCAAACAATGAGCTAACAGCCTCTTCCAAAGGCAGATTAAACTGCTGAGTCCATGTAGATACACTCCAGCACTACTGTATTGTGCTACTTCTAGTGCAATCGGTTCCAAAATGTAAAGCTCCCACCCCTGCAGCAATATGGAACCAAGTTATAGTTTTGGATTCAAAATGCACAACTAGGTAACACTTTTATTAAACTCAGCCAAAACGAGACCAAAGTATATATAAGCTTTTAAATACTCCAGAACTCATCAACAGAACAAAAACCTTTCCCCATAAAAGTAATGCTACAAAAGGCAAGAGATAGGGCAGCAAGTGAAAAGCGTGAGAATTTTAAAAAATTGGCCAGAGATCCACTCATAAAACCTAAATTTTAAAATATATGCCTTTTTTCGCTATGGATTTTTAGTATAACTCAGCAGTTGCTGTCTTGGCATAAAGTCTTGCCGGTGTAGTGATATGTTTTCATAACTCTTGTCTCTATTGCCAGCTAGCAAATGTTCTGCTCTCACTGATGGTAACGGTGAAGGGAATATGTTGAGCATATGCAATATTTCCTCCCCCAATGTAATCATCCCTCCCAGGAATCTACCAATGATAGATGTTTAGTCTTTGTTTTATTATTATTATTTTCCTTGCTGGCTTTTTTATGCCACCCTGAGCCATTCAGGTTTGAGTTGGGTTATACATACTGCTAAATATTTTTTATTAAATAATCAAACCTAGTTTGGCCCCATGAACATATGTTTCTGAAGCCATAACGTGGAATAGAATTCCAAAATATTTCCTGGTAGAGAAAACAACTTAAATTCCCTGTATATGAGTTGAACCCCACAGAATAACCTCTGGTTACCTATATGTGATGAAATCCAAATAGGATGAAACTGATCTTATAGTACCTGCCTCCTGGTAGTTAATGTAACTAAAATCTTTCCCTCTGCGACAGATTTTGAGGAAAAAGTGAGTGCTTTCTGGATCAATAGATCATTCCTTAATGGGGCTGCCCAAATCTTTGGGGGGCTGCCTTGTGAAGGAAAGAACCCCCTTAAAGCTGCTTTGTGAAGAAAGGCATCTTAACTTGTTTTTAAGAGCAAAGGCAAGTATTTCATTGCTTATCACCTTCCCTGTAATAAGTACCTAAAAAAAGGTTTCTGCCCCTGTGTGAAAGCCTGATAGAGAGAGACAAAAGTAAACAAAAAGGCTGCAAGGCCTCAAGGACTGCTTCATTGAGGCAAACAAATCATCTGTTGCATTGATGAAGAAAATCACATAACCTCCGTGCATGAAACTCTGCAAAGAACAGAAAAGTAGCCTTATGTCTTCAAGGGGAATGTGGAATATAACATACATTTCTGATGACAGAACCTTAAGAAAGATAACCATGCACTTTTATCAAAAAGAGCCTGACCACTCAACCCACTACAGCACAACCAACACAAACTGTGAAAACCATAACATTGTCATACATCAAAAATATCTCAGAAACCACCAACAGACTATTAAAACCACATGGCATCCACCATAGCACACACAAACCAACTAAAATCTTCTAAAACATCTTAAGTAAACCAAAAGACCACCAATCCCAGAAGAAAAAACAGGAGTCATCTACAGTATGCATCTATGCAATGTAAGGATCATAACAGCCACTATTTAGGACAAAAGACTAGCAGAGGGCACCCATGCACACCAACTAACAGTCAGAAGACAACATGAAAGTTTCTCAATTTCACAACACATGGACAGATTTATCCATATTTTCAACTGGGAAAATGTGAGCATCTTAGGCAGAGCCAAGTCCAAAAATGCTAGAGAATTCCTCAAAGCCTAGCACTCAGGCAAATCAGCCATCAACAGGTACAGAGAGGTAACCAACATTTTCATTATTCAAGAGACAATCAATAATACCCCATTTAGGGAATTACCAATTTAGGCAAACAAGCTAATAGTAACCAATAGAATTCTAAACTATAATTCTGATCTATCCATGGAACAAACTGATAAAGTAGAAATAAATCTTTCTCTTTTCAAGGGATACATTTTTAGATAATGTCCACAACTGAATCATTTATCTACACCTATACAGCTTTCTTTGCCCAAAGTACAAGTTGCCCCTCCAAAGTTGTATTGCAACCTTCCATACTCCAGCAGAATAGGTGTTGCTCACATGACTTTTATATATTTCTGTCAGACTTATTTTAAATAAATATATAGGTTTGTTGCATGCTAACACTTTCTACAAGAATCTGAACTACTAACGATCAAAGGAAATCGGCGGTAGATAAAAGTCAACAGAATTCAAAGTGGGCTGGACTTAGGTCTCTTGTGGCGCATTTGATCCCTCCCTTGGCTCCAGCCTGGTCATTCCTACATTACCACCTTTAAAGCTCTCCATGGCTTAGGACTGGGCTACTTACGGGACCGTCTACTGCCGACCTCTATCTCCCAGCGTCCGGTGCGTTCCCACAAAGAGGGACTCCTCAGGGTGCCGTCAGCCAGACAATGTCGACTGGCGGCCCCCAGGGGGAGGGCCTTCTCTGTGGGGGCTCCTATCCTGTGGAACGAGCTTCCCCCCGGGCTTCGACAACTACCTGACCTTGGGACCTTTCGCCGCGAACTTAAAACCTATTTATTCCTTTTGGCTGGACTGGCCTGATTTTAAATTCTAAATTTTAAATTTTAATTGTGGGTTTTAAATTTTGTAATTTTTATGGGGAGTAATGTTATTTTAAATTTTTTGGCAAATTTGAATCAATTTAAGGGTTGTTTTAATTATGGTGTATGTTTCTGTTTGTATTTTATTTGCCTGTTCACCGCCCTGAGTCCTTCGGGAGAAGGGCGGTATACAAATTAAAACAGTATTATTATTATTATTATTATTATTATTATTATTATTATTATTATTATTATTATTATTATTATTATTATTATTATTGATTTGATACTCGGCTTAGGAGGATTTTTGAACAGATGTACATTGACTTGTTCCATTAGTTTGTATCATTTCTTCTAAATAATTTGTTTTGATAATCCTTGTGATCTCTCTTTCAAAATTTTGTAACATATGGCTACTTTGGTTCAGATGTTATTTAATTTTGGGAAAGCCTGAATTTGTTAATATTCATAAGACAGTCACCCCTAAAGGCATTTCAGAACCCTTCTCTAACGTTTTAGCATTTTATTATTAATAAGTTTCCAATATTTTGCTTAACCAGATTGTACAGAAAAGAAAAACCAAAGCTGCACTCTGTCTAACTCATCAATAAAAAACAGCCTATTCCAACCACCCATTATATGACAATGAGGGCAATATCCTCAGATGATTGACAACTATATGGGCATTTGGCATTTGTTATTTTGTTTTATTACAATATTTTCAAAATAAAAAAAAAATTATGAGCGTTCCTTTTTCTTTTCTTTTTTTCTTCCTTTTTGCTGGCTTCTATTAACTTGTCTTATTTCCATTAATTTTCCCAGAATTTATGCTTTTGCTTCTATTGTCCCCTACTAAAAACATTTCCAAGTTTGAATTATTATTACAATCTAAATTAAAATCACAAATTTGGAACTCCCCTTTTCAATCAGAAATATGGTACTGAGAGAAAGGATTTGTCCCCTCCACTCCCGCATTGCTATCACAATCCAAGTACTTCTGATTCCCTGGGATAACTGAGCAAATAATGTACAAGCATGTTTGTTTTCTCCAGAAAACACACTCTTTCTGGTAAAAGTGAGGTCACACAGATGTCTGACCACTCTTTTTTTCCCCTTTCATGGGAGTTTTGCTGAATAACAGATAATTGAGTCAAATGTTCCATCATTAACAGCTGAAGTGAAAATAAATTATTATTTTTCTTGACAAGCCGACTTGGAGTTCTTATAAAGGGCGCATTGACTGAGAAAGACAGTTATAAAACTGAAAGTAAGCTTCCAAAGCAAAGTAGGCTGTCATCAATCTAGTTGTTGTTAGAGACATGAAGTATCGTAAGAAGATACTAGAAAATGAAACACGATGACAAGCTTGCTTTGCTAAGATACGCTGTGATATTATGGCACTGTAGAAAGGAAAAAAGCCATGCTATTTTATCTTGTTTTAAAAGCATGGTATTAATTTGTGGTTAGGTGTGTTAATACACTGCATATACATTCTACTCAATAGAGTGTGGATAATAATATACTAGTTGGCAAGGTTATCTCTAGGTGTTGGATCATGTAGAGAGCTTACACAGAACGACAGCGTGATGCTGTACCTGTGCCATATCGTATTGACCAAAAGGTGCCAAAACTGACCTGACATTGCCCTTATTGTTCCTAGGAACTATTCCATTTAGCATGGGTAAGAGTATGGTAACTTCTTGATCAAAATCAATTTAGAAAAAGGTATGTTTTTTTTTTGGATGTTATTTAAGCACTATCTGTTTATGATGAAAAAATTAAGAACATTAATGAAGTATATAAGGGAAATACGAGGTTCTAAAAAAAGAACCTCAAATTTGGTTTGGTAGTACGAAGAATGGATGTTGGCTGAAAGAAAAGGATAAAAGTCAAAGAAATGTGAAAGTAGAATGGCTGCAGGAATAGATTAATTCCAGAGTGATTGGAAAATAAGTTATGTAAAGATGATATGGAAGTTGATTGGAAAAGAGATAATGAGATGATATTAAAGTACATTGTTGGAGATAAAGGTGAATGCAAAGTTGAATGAAGAGCCAATTTAACTAGCTCCTTCTCTCTTCTCACAGTTCTAAGCAGAAGAGCAGTTTTTAGTTAGTTCAAATCTGGGCATCATTACAATTTTACTCCTTTTTTTGAAAGAGACACATTGAAACCTATTTTTTACTTCAGATCCCCAAAACATTATCTTCAGATACCAGCCATTCACAATATTGTAATCCATGAAAACTGTTTGCTAAGTGACCATTGCAGAAATTACAGGGGACTTTCATGGTTTCTTAAAATATATTTTGGAAGATGTTTGACAGAGTTAGGACCAAAAGGGTACAAGAGGTGACAACGACCCTCTCTATGACCCTGCCATTTCTTCAAGAGCTGTTCCAAAGTTGGGAAATTCCTGTAAGCAAATGCCTGCTTCTGTGATCTCTCCCACTGCACCTCAAAGTAGGAGGGAATCTTCACCAACGATTCTCCATTTTCTTGGATTGGGCAGGCAGAAGCTATCTGAGAAATCATTTATTTATTTTATTTTTATTTATTTATTTTGTCACACAGTATATATAAGCATAAGCATGAAATAATTGTACAATATATAAGCATATATATGAGTATGAGTATGTAATGACTATATTAATTGGATATAACGAAAGGAAACAATAGGACAGGAACGGTAGGCACGTTTGTGCTCTTATGCATGCCCCTTACAGACCTCTTAGTAATGGGGTGAGGTCAATGGTAGATAATTTTTGGCTGAAGCTTTGGGGATTTTGGGAAGAGACCACAGAGTCAGGTAGTGTATTACAAGCATTAACAACTCTGTTACTGAAGTCATATTTTCTGCAATCAAGATTGGAGTGGTTAACAATAAGCTTAAATCTATTGTGTGCTCGTGTATTGTTGCAATTGAAGCTGAAGTAATCTTCGACAGGAAGGACATTGTAATTGATGATTCTATGAGTTAAACTCAGGTCATGTCGAAGGCGGCGTAGTTCTAAATTTTCTAAACCCAGGATTTCAAGTCTGGTGGCATAAGGTATTTTGTTGTATTCAGAGGTATGTATCTTGCAGATGTATCTTGCAGATACATAAGCCCTAAGTTTTTTAAATGCTATAGGACATCACCAGAACTTTGAATTGCACCCAGAAACATGCAGGCAACCAGTGGAGCTCTCATAGCAGTTTTGTTACATGGCCATAACACAACTGCTCTATTTGTATGTTTATACTGACATTGACTCTTGCAGCAGATAATGTTTCCAGATGGTCTTTAAGAGCATCCACATGTATATCGCACTGCAACAATCCAGTTGTAAGACAATAAGCACACTGGTTATCTTCTCTATTGCCTCCTGTGTTAGCTGAGGTTGCAGCTCTTCCAGAAGAAGCCATGACTTCAGGAGACCAGGCTCAAGTTGTGAGCCTGGTCTCCAAAGGATAGTACTACTCCATCTAGAACCAAATTTGGTACTCATTCAGAATTACTACTCTGTCTTGCTTGATTAATGAAAAATGCTGCCTGCTAAGTAGCCAACATGTCGTGGCCAATTTACAGCTCTAGTTCAGAAATCTCAAGCATATAGAGTCCATTTTGTGCAGCCTGTAACAATATTTTGTAGATGCTAAGGACCCTGTCCAAGGCCAGAGTGCTAATCACTGCATGGGTACTCATGCTGCGCCACAGGGAGCTTTCAGGAAGAGGACCAATAGCAGGCTCACAACCTACCTCAACCTCTATCCCAGCAGAAGTGGAGCCTGTTGGCCAGTTCATGAAGTTGGTGCCCCAGGCCTCTCATCCTCCAGGCACTCTTGCCTGATGTTGTGCTTTGTGATTGGCATGGCTTCTGTAATGGCACTGAGCTCTCTTGCAAGGTTGTGGAAGGTAAAGCTTGCCAGGGAAGAAGGGTTAGGAGGCCAGGGCTACCTGAGGGGAAAGGAATAAGGGGACTGAGGAGGAAGGCCAGGTCATAATGCCCTGCCATGAGGTTTTCTCTGTTGGGCAAGGAGTGAGAAAGACACTCCTTGCCCAAGCAAGAAACCTTTATAAAACAAAAGAAGCCATTGTCAGGACAGGATTGAGAAGGGAATGAAAAAGAAGACCAACGGAAAGAAAAATCTTAGTGAGATGAATTGCCTAAATTGTGCTATTCTAGATAAGTTCTTGGAAGATAATACCTATCAATTCTATAATAAAAACAAATATTGATGTTCTGATTAGTGAAAAAGGCTCGAAGGCAAAACTGTTGTTTTAGATCTCTGTTTCAGTGATAACTCTGCATCATAATAAGAGCTTTTTTATTAGTAATAATAACAATTTCCTCAAGAAGGTGAAGTTATGAAAGCCACTCTTGTCACAGGTGCTACTGGCTCATTAGTTTTCTGCTAAAACAGACAGCATCAGCAAGCTGTTTTTCCTCCAATAGAAAGAATATATGCTGCTTAGGGTTTTTTGTTTTTGTTTTTGTTTTTTTGTTTACATTTATACCCCGCCCTTCTCCGAAGACTCAGGGCGGCTTACTGTGTATAAGGCAATAGTCTCATTCTATTTGTATATTTTTACAAAGTCAACTTATTGCCCCCCCAACAATCTGGGTCCTCATTTTACCTACCTTATAAAGGATGGAAGGCTGAGTCAACCTTGGGCCGGGCTTGAACCTGCAGAAATTGCAGGCTCTGTGTTCTTAATAACAGGCTTTACCAGCCTGAGCTAAACCGGGTTGAACTGTGGAGACCTTGGTGCTCTCTGAGCTTGGTTGTCTGCTTGCAGAAGCTTCATAACATGACCAGGTAATATCTTCAGTGTTTTTCTCCAGTCTCATTAAAAAAAAAAAGGCATCTTAGCTATTAAATTCCAAATCCCAACCCTGTTTTCTCCAAGACTGCACAAGCAAATATGTTATAGCTCAAAAGCTATTTTAAAAATACTTTTAATATTTTCAATCCATTTGTATAGAAGGACGAGTGTAGAAGTTGTATTTTCATATTGTGGCAGGGAACAAATATGCTGTTCAGTTTTACATAGTAAAAGGATAGGACTTTAAGACTTTCATCATCCATTGGAATTATTTGGATATCCGTTGGGTGTTATTTAATAAGTGGCAAACAAAAAACCCAGAGATTGATTTCTTCTGTGGAAGGCACAAGGTTTCGTAAAATTCCATCCTTGTTACTTGTTGAAAAGCTTAAGTTCTCCCTCTCCGCTTTTCTTCCCTCACTCTTTTTAATTCACAGGGTCATTAAGGTATTCCCCTATACCTCTAATTGAAGGAACTCATGTTTGTTGAATCAGGAGGATTTGTAGAGTATGCTTCTCCCAGGTTGCCTTTCAAGCTCACAAGCTCAATATATGAATTAGTTCCATTGGACTGTCTAAAACAGAGTATTAAAACAGAGTATTTTGATTAAGAGAAAAGGCAGAATACCTTAAAAGAATAAAGCTAAATGCATGCTATGCACTGGATTTTTATCACTTTTTTTACATACGATATTTACAACCTACCCAACCATATGTGGTTATACAGATTTATTATAAAGCTGAGGAATATGTCCCATTAATGTGTACAGTAAATATCTAAAGTTTAACTTTATACTCCCTGGAGACTTTTAATAATATGAAGGTTATCTGACAGAATGCCAACCAGGGAAGAGTTGGAACAGAGCCTTCTACCTTCCTTCCTTCCTTCCTTCCTTCCTTCCTTCCTTCCTTCCTTCCTTCCTTCCTTCCTTCCTTCCTTCCTTCCTTCCTTCCTCCTCTTCCTCTTTCCATGAATAAACAGCTACTTTTTCATAGTCAAATGTTTGGATAGTTGAATAACTGCAGATCTTTCTAGACACATGTACCACAGGATAAAGCAGCAACTAAAACGTGTTCCCATATTGTTGAAAAATTTTCTCTTTTGCTCTATTAATATGCTTTAAATATATATATTACATTTCATTAAATATTTGGTATTAAAATAAAACACAACTTTTGGAAACAAGTAGGTTAAGTTACCATGTAGCATGTTTTTTGGGTTGTAAACCAATGTGGGTTTCTGAGCTCACTTGAAGGGGGGAAAATGCCACATATGGAACCATTGAAGCCATTTGTTAAATATTTATTAACCCAGAATTTAAACACAGTCTTTAAGTCAGGGGGGGAAAGGAATGAAAAGGAACCTGGCACTCTTCTCAGAAATCTTATCAAAATTCATTGAATATTTTAATTATTTGTAATAATGTTTTTTATGGCACCTATTCTTTACTTCTCAACAAAGTCTGATTGCCTTTGTGCATCGGCATCCATATTTCTTCACTGTTTTACTGTTTGGAAGCATTTCATCGATTAGTTTATTGAAAGTTTACTGTCAACAAACCAAACAGAAAATTATACTGCAGGAAAAAAAACCCAGGAAAAGTGGTTCTACATTTTCTTTTCTGTCACTAAATATAGATGGGTTTAATCAAGAAGCATGGTTTAAACCAATGAATAAAATGGATATTAATCTGATGCTGCTTAGGACCCATACTTTCTCATGAAGTGGGCAGGATTTTTAATGGTGGTGTTATAAAAGTTAATTATATGGCCCACTGAAATGACAGTTATAATAATATTGTAAAATATTTGACCATTATAGATAATGTTCTTCCATTAATATACAGGAATTATAGAAATCTGAAACTTATATATTGAAAATATCTATGGGCTTATAGACAGGCTGGGAATTGTGTTTCTCAAACTGAAACCTACTGTCCTCTTATAGGATAGGCTAAGATGCAGGCTAGGAGTTGAAATTCACTTTTTAAAACCCCAGTACATGAGGTTGCGGATTTAAAGACTACCAGGATTTTAATAACAGGACCTTCTCCTTCCCCAGAATTTCTGGGAGATCTAGAACCAATAAGATAAATTTCACTATGAAAGTACAGAAGAAAACCCAAAGGATATAGTCATAGTAGTTGTTATTGTTATTTTCAATGTTGCTTTAAAACGGTAAAGGTTCGACTTGCACATATGTGCTAGTCATTCCCGACTCTAGGGGGCGGTGCTCATCTCTGTTTCAAAGCCAAAGAGCCAACACTGTTCGAAGACATCTTTGTGGTCATGTGGCTGACATGACTCAACACCAAAAGCGCATGGAACACTGTTACCTTCCCATCAAAGGTGGTCCCTATTTTTCTACTTGCATTTTTTACGTGCTTTCAAACTGCTAGGTTGGCAGAAGCTGGGACAAGTAACGGGAGCTGACCCCGTTACACGGCACTAGGGATTCAAATAGTGTTGCTTTACTCTGTTATATTTGTTCCCATTTTCTGTGCCCTTTCACTGGAGATTTTCAAGAAGAGATTAGACAACCATTTGTCTGGAATTGTATAGGTTCATCTGCCTGAGCAGTGGGTTGGACTAGAAGTCCTCCAAGATCCCTTCCAGCCTGGTTATTCTATGTTTTATGTTTATTTTTTGTTTGTTTATTTTGCTAGCCTTTTTGCAAGTAATCAATTGCTGGCTTTGCTATGCATATCTTAGCCTTCTAATAATTTTGTACAGATAATTTATTTCCCAAATTATCACTTTGTTGCCGTTATTAAAATAAAATTGTTTATTTCTTATTACTGCACTGTTATATTGGCATCATGGATCCCAAAATCCTGACAATCTGGTTGAAAGGGAAAACCTGAACTATTTTGTTAAAAGCTTAATTCAGGTGACAAAACCCTCTATTCAGTGGTGGGATTCAGCCAGTCCGTACCACTTTGGGAGAACCGGTTCTTAACTTTCTGAGCAGTTTGGCAAACTGGTTGTTGGAAGAAAACATTAGGACAGAGAACCGGTTGTTAAATTACTTGAATCCCACCACTTCCTCTATTTTATTCTAACTGTATTCTAAATGAATGAGAGGGGCATCTCCCTGTTTAAGAACAGACGGCAGGATAACTTGTGTCAACAATCACACTATCAAATAAAGGGAGTGGCAGAATGAAGTTTGTCTGGAGAGATCTGGCAGTTTTGTGCTGTATCCACAAAACACCTTGCTGAAAAGAATATTTGTAGTTTTTAATCCATGAGAATTATCCTTTGAAACTAATATAAAGAGTGAAGATAGACTGCAGTAAGGAAGTAATTCCAGATAGGAGCAATTAAGAAGAAGTAATATAAATTGTCTTCTCTGTCCATTTAATGAATGCCCTTGACAGATAAAATGAAATTATTAGATTGTTCTAGCAAAAGAAAATAGGGTTTGGCCGCATGCCAAATAGACACTAGTTTTCTTATTTTATAAACAGGCTCTTGGGTCTTGTAAAAGATAAGTTAACTATCTAACTTCCATCTGGGCAATTTCAAATGTTTTTTAAAATAATTGTCTATGAAACTGAGTGTTCATAAAAGTACAAGCACAAATCCAAGCTCTAATCCTTTAATTAAAGATGTGGCCTTTTCTTTCTGAATATCAGAAAGCTACTGCATCTCCCAAGTCCAGCCTTTTTCACACACAGAAAAGCAACAGCATTTGAAATCTGTCCAAGGATTTATATATTTCTTTCAATTGGTGGCCCTGATTATAGCAACTTCTTGCACGTAGAAAAAAAGAGTTTTGAACAATGTATAATGGAAATAGAAAAGTGATTAATGATGTACTTGACTCTTTATCAAATTTGAGAACAGATAAAAATGTTTTTTTTTAAAGTAAAGAGCAGCATATTTAAGATTTGCACCCTCCATTTTTTACTCCAAAACCTGCATCCAACACCCAGTTTGATTCTATTATGTCTGTGGCATGTGATGTGACATTTGGAAGTTATGCAAACAATCCTATCTAAATAAATAGACAAAAGTCCATTTTCCTCCTCACGTTTCAAATAAACAACAGAGTAATTGAAGTAAATATGTGCATTTTATCACATTACTATGAATAGGAAGGAAATGGCTCCAAACTGAGACAGAAAAAAGTGTTATTTGCCACACTTATCAAATATGGATGACATTTATGACTGCTTTGCATTTGCCAATTTTTGGCTAAATCAGGCATAATCTATCATAACCTAATAATAGTTACAAAAATGAATAAAACAATGAAAAAAATGAATTTAAAATATTCACTTAATCTAATAATAAAAGCAGTAAACTATTTCAAAATTAAAAGTATATTTTAAAAAGTCACAGAAATCTTTCCTAGACACAAGAAAAATAGCAAGGGGGAAGAAGAAAAACAATACAAGGGACGGAAATGGAGGGGAGGGAAAGGAAAATACTGTCAAGGTTCCAGAAAAACCTCTTCTGCATAAAAAAAACTCAGAAGCCATTGTCTTTCAGAGTTCTTTACTAGCATGAGGAAACTCGCACACGATGAGTGAAATTCCAAAACTGAACTTCTGGATTCTTTTCCCAGTTATACAAACCCCAAGAGTCCCACCCCCCTAACCCCTTTGCTGGTCACATGGTCCCACGTTCTCCCAGTTCATTCGAATATCTTCTTGCCACTCCTCCTGCAGATGTGAACACCATCCGACCTTGACCGCTTGAAGAATGTTACCATACCCCTCAACCCCCTTTCTTCCTCTCAGGGGAAAAATGTGGCAGCGTCTGGAACCCTAAAGTCTAGTATGGTTTCCAGGCCTGACAAATACCATCACTTGCCAGGACAGTTCATCTCTTAAAGATGTACCACTTCCATCTGTTAGAGGGCAGCACTCTGCTTATATAGCATATTGAGGGCCACATTGCAAAGTTTGGCAAGGTCAGGACCTAAGCTGGGGAAAGCTTAGAGTTTTTCAGTGGCAAAATGAACTCTGTAAATTACGGCAAATCTTAAGGCATCTTTCTTGCCCTTAAAATGCTATGTCCAGGGGTGAAATCCAGCAGGTTCTGACAGGTTCTGGAGAACCGGTAGCAGAAATTTTGAGCAGTTCGGAGAACCGGTAGTGGAAATTTTGAGTAGTTCAGAGAACCGGCAAATACCACCTCTGGCTGGCCCCAGAGTGGGATGGGAACGGAGATTTTGCAATATCCTTCCCCCAGGAGTGAGGAGGGAATGGGGATTTTGCAGTATCCTTCCCCTGGAGGGGGATGGGAATTGAGAGTTTGCAGTATCCTTCTTCCCCTGCCACGCCCACCAAGCCGCACCTACCAAGCCACGCCCACAGAACCAGTAGTAAAAAAAATGGATTTCACCACTGGCTATGTCCCTCACATAATACCATGTTTTCCTCAAAATAAGACATCCCCTGATAATAAGCCCAATTGGGCTTTTGAGCGCATGGTAATAAGGGCAAGCACTTATTTCAGGTTTCAAAAAAATATAAGAAAGGGTCTTATTTTTGGGGAAACTAGAAACTAATAGAAATAGAGCTGCTGGGAGAGTGCAGGTGATCTACAGGCCATACATACCTTTTGCATCTGTATTCTACCAGGGAGCCATTTGCCTTATGTGATATGGTGAGAGCACCCACTGGAGGGTAGAGTAGAAATGCACTCCTCCTGCACAATCTAGAGCTGAATAAATTATGACTTGTGATTTTTACATCTTCATGTATTCTAATGGCAGTTGAATTAGGGGTGTCAAACTGGCAGCCCACAGGCCAGATACATCATGTATCTGGCCATACCCACCCCAGCTCTGCAAAGGCAAACAAGTTGTGATACGTCACGATCGAGTTTGATACCCATGATCTATGTAAATCAGTTTATCAAACACTGTATTTTTATCATACTGACATAATTTGAATACCAAAGGTCTGGAAACTGAATGGAATGTGTAAATTGTTCCCTTCCCATGAAATATGTATGGAGATAATTTGATGTGATTGCTAGACTGTGATGGACTGACTGTTGAGATACAGTGGATATAGAAAGTCTACACACCCCTGTTAAAATGTCGGGTTGTTGATATGTAAAAAAATTAGACCAAGATAAATCATTTCAGAATGTTTTCCACTTTTAATATAACATATAAGGTATAAAATTGGAAAACAAACTGAAATCTTTGGGAGGGGGAGAAAACAAAAATGTACAATTTGGTTGCATAAGTGTGCACAACCTTAAACTAATACTTTGTTGAAGTACCTCTTGATTTAATGATACCATTTCGTCTTTTGGGGTAGGAACCTATCAGCATCTTATCTTATCTTGGGAACCTTTGCCCACTCTTCCTTGAAAGGCAATCCAAGTCTGTCAGATTGCCAGGGTATTTCCTATGCACAGCTCCCTTCAGATCGTCCCACATTTTCAATTGATCCATTCCAAAACTTTGATATTCCAGTGAAGCTATTCTTTTATTAATTTGGAGGTATGCTTTGGGCAGTGGTGAAATCCTCCACGCATTGCCACCCGATTACTGCCCACACATGCACAATGCGCACCAAACATGCGTTGCACGTGTACACGTGCAGTGCACTTCAAAAGCATGCTGTGCACACGCATATGCACAATGCGTGCCAAATGCGCACTTCGCATGGCAAAAGAGACTTGGGAAGGTACGTAGAACAACAAGGGGGGGAAAGAACAGCTGTGCTGCATGATTTAGCTTCACTAGAAAGCAGGATTTCCTGCTTACCGCGTGGTACAGCTGATTGTCAGAAATACCAGTTCAGATGAACCGGTAGCTTTTTTTTTTACTACCGGTTTGCCCGAACCAGTAGTTTTTATCACTACCAGTTCACCCAAACCAGTGCGAACTGGTAGCATTTCACCCCTGGCTTTGGGTCATGTTGAAAGGTGAAATTCTTCATCTCCAGCATTTTAGCAGAGGTTTTATGCAAAACTGACTGATATTTGGAACTGTTCATAATTCTCTCCACCTTGACTAAAGTGGCAGTTCCAGCTGAAGAAATGCAAAAGAAATGCAAAGAAATGCATAATGTTCCTACCACCATACTTCATTGTAGGTATGGTATACTTTTGATAATATGTAATGTTGTTTTTGCACCAAGCATACAGTACTTTTTGAAATTGTGACCAAAAGTTCAACCTTGGTCTCATCAGACAATAACATTTTCCCTCATGGTTTTTGTCAGACTTGATGTAGGTTTTTGCAAAATGTAGCTAGGCTTAGATGTAAGGAAAGAGTTCTGTCTTGCCACCGTACCACACGTTGCAGATACATGAAAATTGTTGGCATATATAGTACATAACCAGTAGTTGCCAGAAATTCCTGCAGGTCCTTTAATGTTGCTCTAGGTCTCTTGGCAGCCTTCTGGACCAGTTTTTTTTTTCATCAATTCTGCAGGGACATCCAATTCTTGGTAATGTCATTGTTGTGCCATATCATTTCCACTTGTTGATGACTGTCTTCACTATGTTCCATGGTATACCCAATGCCTTGGAACAATTTTTGTACCCTTCTCCTGACTAATACTTTCCAGCAATGAGATCCCTTTGATGCTTTGTAAGCTCTTTGCAGACTATGGAGTTAGTTGCAAGAGGCAACTAAGTAAACGTCAGTTGAATCCTACCAGAACAGCTGAACTTTATATGGCCTTGATCACCTTAATTGAAGGCAGGTGTGTACTGACTACTATTTAACATCAGTTTGAATGAGATTGGTTAATTCTGACCGCAACCCTACTTATCAGAGGGTGTGAATACTTATGCAGCCACATTATTCTGATTTTTTATTTTTATTTTTCCCCACTAAACAAAATCTGTTTTTCAATTGAATTGTCCAGTTTATATGTTATATTAAAGGTGGGGGGGAAAATTCTGAAGTGATTTATCTTGATCTGAATTTTTCACATCTCAAAATCCTGGGATTTTAAAAGGGCTGTGTAGTCTTTCTATATCCATTGTATCTCTCTATGTTTGGTTGTGGCAATTTCTACATGCACAACATGCTTGTGGATTTCTCTGGGAGATGAAATTTGGATTATGCAGAAATCCATAAGGATTTCTGGGGGAAGTGCTCGCTGGTGGTCCTCTTTATCTGCTGGTGACTTCCTACAGTGGCAACAACAACCCTCAAGGCAATAAAATCTGTTATTATTTCAGTTACCCATAGTCCTATTAACACTGAGTATAGTTTTATTTTGCTATGAGGTGAAGACCATTCTATTCCCTAAATTTTACTGGGCTCTATGCTTTTTTGCTTTTCCCGTTTTAATTATTCATTTTATTGTTAATGTATCTGTGTTTTCAATAAACTGCTTATGGGATTTCACTGACATGCCTACGATCAATCAATAAAAAATGTGTCGGTTTAAATGAAAACATGTTAGAAAAGGTATTTAAAATATTTACCGCCTTTTCAAATGAATTATTCAAATGTTTGAAAGTGTCTCTAAAAACATAGACATTTTCTATCAACAATATTTAATTCAGTTTCAGGCACTGAAGTACTATATACTCAAAGGCTACAGAGATATTCCTTTGGGAAGAGAAGTAAACTGTCACTGTAAAAACATGTCAAACTAAAAATGCGAGTTAGCCTTTTCTTTTCCGTATGCTGATGTTTCCCTGATATATCCCTTTTTGTATGACAATGTCATCTTTCTCCTAACATAGACAGAGTCTCTGACGTTTGTCCTACCACAATTATCTCAATAATTCAGGAATAGTAAGAAACAGTTATAGAAATGTCATTTTTTCTTAATAAAGAGTCTTGACAGTCTAAGGATCTACATCATCTACTCCAGGGGTCATCAATCTTTCGAACCTCAGGGACCACTAAATTCATAATTTTAAATCCCACGGACCAATAATATGATCTGCCTAATGACTGGCTGGGTGGGCGTGGCTAGGTGGTCATGTGACTGGGTTGGTGTGGTCAACTCGATGTCACTTACATTGAAGGGCCTCTCCCCGGCCTCTACTCACCCCTTCACTCCCAGCCCCGCCCCTCCCCGCCCTTCCTCACCTGCCCACCCAGGCACTTTAGTCCTCAACAGGAAGCAGTTGTTGGAGCTAAGCAGCCACTATGAGAAAGAGTTGGCAAAACAATTCAGTTCAAATTGGATCAGACCAAGAAGGAGGCTCAGCAGAAGCACCTCACTGAGGACTAGGAGCATAGGCTTTCCAATCAGAGGGAAAACCTTCAGGAGTGCAAGGCCAGGTACCTGCGCCTGGAGGCTCAGGGGGCTGAGATGGTCAGCCAGTTCCAGGCCATGATGCAGTCCCACTTGAACGAGGCCCTCAGGCTCTTTGCCACCAGCGGCACTTCCCTCCAGCCTTAACCCAAAGCCCCACACCAGCAGGCTGAAGCAGACCCCAAGATGGAATTTCTGCCCCCCAAACGTTCATTGCACGTATCCATCCCAAATATACAGAGTTAAGTGAAAATTGCATTTGCAGGATTAAAGCCTCAAAATACAGATAAGGACAAGTAGACAACCCCCACCTCCCCGAATTCCACTGACCTTTATCTAGCACAGATTTGGCTTGATTGTTAGTAGACCAGATTTTTGCATGTACTGTAGGTAGAATGAAATAAACTTTTACTGTTTTGAACTCTACTCCTGTTCCTGGTTCCTTGCATTTGACATTCACTTTAGCAAAGAGAAAATTCCTAGTTTGAAAACAGGCAGATTTTTAAAAATTATGATTGTTCTGCAGTAGATAGTTCCCTCCCATCCCGCCGCACTATCTTTTAATTTTCTTTATTTCGTTTTGAATAAACCCTGAGATTTACACACCCACCCCAATCAGCAGAGATGAAAAGTTACTCCAGCAGCATCATGGTTTGCTGTGGATTCTACTGAATAGCAGAAAAAGCTAGGTGGCAACTATGATGCATGTTATAAGGTTGGCCTAGACTAGGGGTCTGCAAACTTGGCTCTTTTAAGACTTGTGGACTTCAACTCCCAGAGTTCCTCAGCCAGCAAAGCTGGAACACAAAGGGGGGAAGCTACAGAAGCACATTGGAGCTGTCCAAGGGGAGACAGGCGAGCCTGTAATTTGAACCAAATAGCTTCAAGCAATTGCCCAAGTATATTAATCTGGATAGGATTTTTAAGCCAGCACAAGCACAGGATAGCAACAGCTAAATGGCAAAGAGAATATGTTCATAGGAAGAGTGTTAAAATAAAAAGCGGAGGGAATAATACTAAGGCTGTGAATTAAGAGTTAAACTGCTAAATGCAATCCCCTTGCATTCAGAATAAAGAGAAGCTGCCAAATGCTGCATCCTTCTGCACAGGTGCATTTTATTTCCCTATTTTCATAAAGCCACAATTTCTCTCAACGTTTTTAGATTTGATTTGCAGGAATTGCAATTCTTCTTTTTCTGTTAAGAGGGCATTCTGTCATGATGATTATTTTTTCCTGAGGACAAAGCATGGGAAACCAGAAAGGTGGCAGGTTGTTGAAGAAATTACTGTTTAGTGAAAAGCATAACATATCCCCTTCCACCAAGTGTTTGTTCAAACGTACTCTTTCACATGCATGCACATGGTTTTAAAAAAAGACAATTTATTTTCCATCAAATTGAATGAGAATCGTCTAGAGAAAAAAAAAGAAATATTTGACATAGTAGTTCTTAAGCTAGCTTGGAATACTGGAGATAAATTTCTTGTCATAGACATTTTTAAAAAAAGCCTAAAAGATAAGAGCTAGCTTTTTTTAAACATGTAGTTTATTATATACAAGTTCTATGTAAAACTACACCTCTTACATGATTTACAATAAAGCCTTCTTTATTATTTATAGTAAAGGCTCCTTTATTTTCACCATGCTCCTTGAATGGGGGACCTGACTAGTTGAGCCTTCCAGATCTTTTCCTTGGGATTGTCATCATTGATTTTCTACATTCATTATGTTACTCTCCATTTTCCCAAAGAAAAATGGGGTTTCCTTCAAAATCCACAATACTACCAACTTTGTATTTCACTGAAAACGTAACTTGCGCTCCTTCAGATGAGAGGTGGGGGAGACAGTTTTCATGGGAGGGATTTCTCACCAAGCCCCTCTTCTCAATGCCTATTGTCAACTCCAGCATTGTATTTCAGTCTGAAATAAGGAAATTGCAGCCAACTGCTCTAATCTTCTTCACCCAATATTGGGTTAACATCTTGTTCATGGAACTACCAATGATCTGGTAAAGGATACATTCAAATATTTGAATCAGTTAATTTGAGCAATCTAAAGGAACTGAAATATTTGAATGCATCTTCCAGGTGGGACAATGGGAGCTTCGTCAACAAGCTTTGGTGACTAGGAATCAACAGTAAAAGGATGTCACAGCCAGAATCATAAACTCTGACAGACAGTGCTACACTTTGCCAATCCTAATAGCAGTAGCCATGGTCCTGCCACAACAAAAATTTTCAGAGCTAAGGTCATTAGCCATCTGTTATATGGCATGCAGATTTGTTGCTGTTATGACTCATGCTCAATTAAAGCAGTTTCATCTAAATTTTTGAGAACTCTGCTGTGGGTTCCTCATTGTGTATCAAATTCCTTCCTGAGATTGGAATCTGACATAATTTCCATGAAGACTCATATGTGGTTTTGCCGCTTGAAATACAGGATTAAATTACTTTTCTTTGGCAGCATTTTGGCCACTTTGACCTTGCAAGATTATTTTATATCCTGATAGAAGACAAGCTTCATCACAGGCATAAAGCATAATGAACTATCAACCCATACCGTACTATCTTGGTCCTGAGAGAGTTTGGTCTAAGGAGAATCAAAGGGCCCTGATATATATAGCATGACCTAAGCAAATCCCCAACATTCTATTCTATTCTATTCTATTCTATTCTATTCTATTCTATTCTATTCTATTCTATTCTATTCTATTCTATTCTATTCTATTCTATTTGGCACTGCCCAACTCCACTGTCTCTGGGAGGCTTAAAAGGTAATATAAAATAAAGTAAAAAAATGCAATAAAGATAAAAATAGAACAAGTGGGAAATATAGCTAATAACATCCACTCATACACATATACCCAACAGGGTGCCTACAACCACCTCAGCTAAAAGGCTTGGGAGAGCAGCCAGTTCTTTAGGGCTTTCTGGAATGTCAACAGGGTGGGAGCCACATGGACTTTCAGAGAAACTTATTCCAGAGAGCAGAGGCTGTGATAGATGAGGCACCCTTCCAGGGCCCTGATAGGCAGTACTGTTTGATCAAAGTGACCCAGAATGTGCCAACCTCTCAGCTCATATAGGCCACCAGGAAGATGTTATGGGAGGTAGACTAGTAATGAATAGATTTTATAGGTCATAACCCAACTTTGAATTGCATCCACAACCACACTGGCAATTAATTCAGCTCCCAAAGCAGGCATATCACATGAACTCATACCCACCACTGCCAGTGCTGCTGTACTCTGGACCATCTGAAGCTTCTAAGTAGTCTTACAGGGCAGCTCTATATATAGATATTTGAGCTGTGAGGGGACTAAGGCATGAATTGAGTTACTGTCTGAAGGGCCTCCCAATCCAGGAAAGAGCACAATTAGTATCCTTTTGCTAAGGTATATAAAAGCTTTCCTACACATAGATGCCACCAGCTCACTGAGCAGTTAATTTGAGCAATCTAAAGGAACTGAAATATTTGACATAGTAGTTCTTAAACTAGCTTGGAATACTGGAGGTAAATTCCTTGTCATAGACATTTTTTTTAAAAGCCTAAAAGATAAGAGCTAGCTTTTTTTAAACATGTAGTTTATTATATACAAGTTCTATGTAAAACTACACCTCTTACATTATTTACAATAAAGCCTTCTTTATTATTTACAATAAAGGCTCCTTTACTTTCACCTTGCTCCTTGAATGGGGGACCTGACTAGTTGAGCCTTCCAGATCTTTTCCTTGCGATTGTCATCATTGATTTTCTACATTCATTATGTTACTCTCCATTTTCCCAAAGAAAAATGGGGTTTCCTTCAAAATCCACAATACTACCAACTTTGTATTTCACTGAAAACGTAACTTGCGCTCCTTCAGATGAGAGGTGGGGGAGACAGTTTTCATGGGAGGGATTTCTCACCAAGCCCCTCTTCTCAATGCCTATTGTCAACTCCAGCATTGTATTTCAGTCTGAAATAAGGGCGTTGCAGCCAACTGCTCTAATCTTCTTCACCCAGTATTGGGTTAACATCTTGGAATTACCAACGATCTGGTAAAGGATACATTCAAATATTTGAATCAGTTAATTTGAGCAATCTAAAGGAACTGAAATATTTGAATGCATCTTCCCGGTGGGACAATGGGAGCTCCGTCAACAAGCTTTGGTGACTAGGAATCAATAGTAAAAGGATGTCACAGCCAGAATCATAAACTCTGACAGACAGTGCTATACTTTGCCAACCCTAATAGCAGTAGCCATGGTCCTGCCACAACAAAAATTTTCAGAGCTAAGGTCATTAGCCATCTGTTATATGGCATGCAGATTTGTTGCTGTTATGACTCATGCTCAATTAAAGCAGTTTCATCTAAATTTTTGAGAACTCTGCTGTGGGTTCCTCATTGTGTATCAAATTCCTTCCTGAGATTGGAATCTGACATAATTTCCATGAAGACTCATATGTGGTTTTGCCGCTTGAAATACAGGATTAAATTACTTTTCTTTGGCAGCATTTTGGCCACTTTGACCTTGCAAGATTATTTTATATCCTGATAGAAGACAAGCTTCATCACAGGCATAAAGCATAATGAACTATCAACCCATACCATACTATCTTGGTCCTGAGAGAGTTTGGTCTAAGGAGAATCAAGGGGCCCTGATATATATAGCATGACCTAAGCAAATCCCCAACATTCTATTCTATTCTATTCTATTCTATTCTATTCTATTCTATTCTATTCTATTCTATTCTATTCTATTCTATTCTATTCTATTCTATTCTATTTGGCACTGCCCAACTCCACTGTCTCTGGGAGGCTTAAAAGGTAATATAAAATAAAGTAAAAAAATGCAATAAAGATAAAAATAGAACAAGTGGGAAATATAGCTAATAACACCCACTCATACACATATACCCAACAGGGTGCCTACAACCACCTCAGCTAAAAGGCTTGGGAGAGCAGCCAGTTCTTTAGGGCTTTCTGGAATGTCAACAGGGTGGGAGCCACATGGACTTTCAGGGAAACTTATTCCAGAGAGCAGAGGCTGTGATAGATGAGGCACCCTTCCAGGGCCCTGATAGGCAGTACTGTTTGATCAAAGTGACCCAGAATGTGCCAACCTCTCAGCTCATATAGGCCACCAGGAAGATGTTATGGGAGGTAGACTAGTAATGAATAGATTTTATAGGTCATAACCCAACCTTGAATTGCATCCACAACCACACTGGCAATTAATTCAGCTCCCAAAGCAGGCATATCACATGAACTCATACCCACCACTGCCAGTGCTGCTGTACTCTGGACCATCTGAAGCTTCTAAGTAGTCTTACAGGGCAGCTCTATATATAGATATTTGAGCTGTGAGGGGACTAAGGCATGAATTGAGTTACTGTCTGAAGGGCCTCCCAATCCAGGAAAGAGCACAATTAGTATCCTTTTGCTAAGGTATATAAAAGCTTTCCTACACATAGATGCCACCAGCTCACTGAGCAGTAAATGTGAGTCTAGAAGGCCCCTCAGCTTGTGCACAATTGGAGAAATACAATTTCCTCAAAGGTTAAAGATGGTTAAAGATGGAGTATTTGAAAATGGTCTTGGTAGGATTGAGTCAGAGTTGGTTCCTCCCCATCCAGGTGCATACAACTTCCAAGCACTGGGATAGAACTTTAAGATCTTGGTTTGGCTATCATGGAGTCCAAAAATATAACTGGGTATCACCAGCACACTGATGATACTGAACCCACCAGGAAAGTTGAAAGAGTCAAGCTCTATGGCACTCCACTAAGGAGTGATTTCTTCCCCCACATCCAACACTGACTGGATCCAGCTCTCAAAGAACGGAGAAGAACCTCCATAATACAATACCCTCAATTCCCAACTGTTGGAGCTGCTGTGGAGCAGGACTGTTTAGCAGGTCATTCTCCATACCAACTATTCAGCCTCACCCCCTTGATTTCTTTATGAGTTTCCTTTTTTGTAGTTATTTGAGTCAATAACATACATCTTCATGAAAAACAGACTTTGCCCCTGTCTGAAGGTAGAAATCGGCTCCTATGTGCTTCTATGTTCTTCCATATAGATGGTATATGCAACTGATTTAATAATGCCCTTTTTTATTTTATTCTTATGCCAGTTCAGAGAAAGTTCTCCTGACCATCAGGTCACCAAGCAGTTCTTAGAAGAGCCAATCTTAATTTGTTGTGGCTGCCATCACTATTTGGATACCCAACATTCAGAAACATTGATAAGTTAATGTTTATACATTCGTTTTTCTGTCTGTACCTCAGCTTCAACGACCCTTTTTTTTTCAGTATGGCTCCTTTGATTTTTGCTGTCAAATTAAACAAAAGAGAAGCAGGACTGGAGGCCCTGGAATTTGTGTACTCATTGTTTAAGACTGATCTTTAATTTCCACTCTAGTCCCACACTCTCTGCTCCAGAGAACGTATATAATACAGATTTGCAATGATACAGACAATTGAAGCAATTAAGATTAATTAAATTAATACAATATTTTCTCATCCTTCCCCAATAAAGTAGCCTGATTTATTTTCCTTTTTTTTTCTTTTGCACACTACCAGGTATAGACAAAACAGATGCTAATATTTTACTACATTTTTGGCAAGGAGAGATAAAGGGATTCTTGTTCATTCGCAAGTGACATAAGTTCAGATGTCCTGGGGGCAAGATCTGCAAATGGGCGCATTCAGTTTTTGGCTGGAGAAGAGCAGCACTTGGCAGTTTCTGTAAGCTCTGTATTTACAGTGCTGTATGATGATAATGCTTTAATATAGTGGACTATCAACATGCCTGTTATGAAAGCACTGGGAGTATCAGTATAGATCCAAAGCAGAGAGTTTTAAAAGTGTTCTGATTTCGTTTACATATGTCATATTAAGGCTTGAAAAACAGTTAGCTTGGAAGCACATGATGCTTTGGCCAAAAAGGAGGAAAAGAGTGTCACCACATAGCAACTTAGCCCAGAAATTGTTTCAGTGAATGAAATTCTGTTCAATCAGTTCTGCACAGAGTATCAGACAATGACATTCTATCCATGTTTTTGGCAATATTTTTGTCTGGTTAAATTTTGGAACAACAGGAAAAAAAAGCCTTTGGATAAATGGAAATTTATTGTCATATGTCCATTCCATACAAGCCACTTGAGTACATGTACATGTGATTACTTTCACTTCACTTCTTTATATATTGTCCAGCAAAGTTGTCCCAGATAAACATTACTTAAAAGGATAATACATTTTTGTTTTCATTATTTTCATTTTTATTCTGCATTTTTGATAGAAGTAAGTCAACAAAATAAAAATACACTATAAAAATAAAACAATTTAAATGGCATTTTAAATCAAACAATAAAGCTAAGTAATTTGAAACTGCTAATAAAATTATTTTTAGTGATGATATTGGAGGAAAAGAAGAAACTTTGATATTTGCTAAGAACAACCTTTTTATATAGAATTTACCAGCAAAGACAGACCTAAATGGAGATATTTTGAAAAAAAATGTGTCTGTATTGACAATTTCTTTTTGCTTTTTTCGTTGTTTTTTTTTCTTAATTTAAAAGAAGGAAAAATTTTGGACCAGGATGATTTATGTGAATCAGCCCATCCACTTGAAAGTCAATGCTGCAAGCAAAAATGTTCCTGTGGCTATTGCTTAAATTCAGTGCCAGCACTTTTTGTATTTATTTTGTAACTCTATAAAATTACAATTAAATTATGTTCAGTGGTGAGCTATGGTGTGTATCAGTTCCTACAAAGTTTTTGCCTGTTGCTGACCCCTAGTGTTTGATTCATGACATTGCCAATTCTTCAGATGCTCAATCCCACCATCAGGAATTTGTTATGAAGTTGTGGTTAGTCTTGCCGCTGCTATGCAGTACAGTTTTCTTTTAAAAAGCACAACATCCATTTTTTCATATGATTGTGATTAGACAGCCTTTAAATAAGCAGAATGTGACAGACACTGTGACTCATGCTCAGATGAACTGTACCGTAGTTTATTTGGTTGAAATGAATGTTTAATTGCAGAACATTTAATGCAGGGAAAGGCATATGCAAAATAGGTCAAAGAGCAGGAGGATACCCTGGTACGTTGGACTTTATCAACTTTTCCTAATGAAATTTTAAAAAACAGACGAAAATTGAAACAAGACTAGGTCATTTCCTCCATAAGGGGCCTCCTGCTCTTGCTCTGTTGTCAATTAGCTTATTTGTTGTGGACCTGGCCCTTAAAGAAAAGATGGGTGAATGAATGCCTAACATAGCTTTTTCCACTTTCCATATCAGGCACTTTCCAGATATATGGATAGATGTGAGAAGTTCTAGAATTCTCTAGCCAGCACAGCAATTACTGAAAATTCTAGGAATGAATATCTACAGTACATAGTCACCATAGGTTACTCAAGTGGGGGAAAGGTTGGCCAAAGTGATATTTTCAGGAAGTCTCACAAATGCTGGGATTTGTTAAAGAGCTGAACCATTGGGACTTGGAATTTCCAGAATATTTTAGCCTATTCTGGTCATCCAATTTACACCTTGGAAACCGAAGTGAATTTCAGTTCACAAGAACTTAATTTGGAGCTTCCTATTGAGCAAAGTATAATCCAGCATGGTGTTAAGTATCGCAATTGACAAGTAAGATAACAACAAAGTAGCTGTACATATTACATGATTCTTGATTCGCATCCTATGTCTGCCACGGTGATGCTGAAACCCTAACAATAATGTTCAAGGGATATGCATATAATTGTCTTACAGTATTTAATGTAGAATAGAGCTTCAGTTCTGCAGTTTCTTGGATCTTGTTCCTCCAAAGGTCATCTCCATTGTGGGGATGTGGTCAGCTAGTAAGAAGATTCAAATGAAAGTTGATATTGGGCTGGGAAGTGGCTCACCAGGCTAATGCCTGTTATTAACACACAGCTGCCTGCAATTACAATTACTGCAGGCTCGAGTCCCACCAGGCCCAAGGTTGACTCAGCCTTCCATCCTTTATAAGGTAGGTAAAATGAGGACCCAGATTGGGGGGGGGGGGGCAAAAAGTTGACTTTGTATATAAATATACAAATAGAATGAGACTATTGCCTTACACAATGTAAGCCGCCCTGAGTCTTCGGAGAAGGGCGGGATATAAATTCAAATTAAAAAAATGAAATTGCAATTTATTCTATCTTCATAAATCTGATATTGGTTTATAACCAGCAAGTAATACAGCAAGTTAATGATGGTAAATCTGTAGAAGTAAGGATGCTCTGCTGAATATATAATGATTGTTCTTTTTTAAATTGTAGGTAAGTAGCAATCTAAATTACCAAGTGAGTCATTGCTGTGAGTAATGTAGTAGTTTCGAACTGGGGTTTGAAATTTCCGCTATTCTGCTATTTATTACATTCCCCTATTCTTTTAAAAATTGGTAAGAATATGTAGATAGGATATTACAGATATTAGCACTGAGCCAAATTTTAAATCAAATCAAATCGAATTGAATTGCTTTGAAGAGAGTTGTGGCTCTCAAAAGTAAAGTAGGATAAAGTAGTTCTCCCAGAAGGCCAAGATCATACTAGTTCCTTCCAGGGTTCGGTGAGTAATTTTATACTTCATAAGTCTGTACTAAGCCAGATAATAAATCTTGAAAAATGCTCTCTTTCTTCCACTTCACCATATATGGAAGGCATATGGCTGTCAAGTCCATCCTTTAAAACAGAGAAGACTATATTGGCCATTTGTGTACAGTACTTCACAGGAAACTCTTGTTGAGTCTTATGCAATGTGTATCTTTTCTCTATTCTTTCTTTGTGAAAGAAATAGTGACCTTTTAAGTGATTTTAATGAGACAAGATTTGTTGTTACTTGTGCACTACCAGAATTTATCTCTTCACTCAATCTTCAT
Source organism: Ahaetulla prasina (assembly GCF_028640845.1). Lineage (NCBI taxonomy): Eukaryota > Metazoa > Chordata > Lepidosauria > Squamata > Colubridae > Ahaetulla > Ahaetulla prasina. The sequence continues at coordinate 105,661,587 of NC_080541.1, read as the reverse complement.
TCTTACAATCCATTCTTAATTATTTTTTCTAATTATTTCCCCAAAATAATTCTGTTCTTTTGTGCATGTTTCATGCTATTTTTAATTAATCTGAGTATGTAAGCAATACTGTATGTAAAAAGTAATACAGAACAAAGAGAGATCCAGTTGGAGGAGAAATGGTGCCAAATTATTCCAAAAATAGGGTTATGTTATTTTTCCCCCCTCTCAATGTTTTCCCTTTTATAAATAATATTATTCATAGTGTAAAGGATGCCAACATTTCTGGAAGAAAGAGCTGACTTTTCAGGACGTAAAATCTTTATAACAGTGTTTATTTCCATTTCCATTTCTCCTCAGCATTATTGCCATTGTCAGTCAGCATCCTTCAGGCTCTGTTAAGAGTGGCCCTCAGGAAATGCATGGCAAGGTAAACAAGGTAAACATGAGTCTGGTGTTAAAAGGGCCGGTTTAGCTCACGCTGGTAAAGCCTGTTATTAAGGCTTATTAAGAACACAGTAGCCTGCAATTACTGCAGGTTCGAGCCCGGCCCAAGGTTGACTCAGCCTTCCATCCTTTATAAGGTAGGTAAAATGAGGACCCAGATTGTTGGGGGGGCAATAAGTTGACTTTGTAAAAATATACAAATAGAATGAGACTATTGCCTTATACACTGTAAGCCGCCCTGAGTCTTCGGAGAAGGGCGGGGTATAAATGTAAACAAAACAAAAAAAAAAATCCAGAATCTGGGATATAGATAGCTAACTCAACTTCTGTTACTGTGGCTCAACAACATAATAGTTATTAGATAATCCAGTCTCTTGAAATTAATGATGGATGAAGTCTTTTTATCGTAATATAGAATCAGGGAAAGAATTGCAAGCTCAGTTAGAGAGTATTTGGTAAGTTATACTGCTAATTTTCAAAAAATGTTATTGTCTTATTTCTGTATGTATGTAATCCTTTTCCAGTAGCAAATGTGTTCAAAATCGCTCAAAGCAGTAAATACAGCCCAGAAATAAAACATTGGATTGCACTGGGTCATACAGCAATGATGAACATGAACAGAATATGGAAAACATCAGCCTGGTAACCAAATGTAGATTAGTCTACTCTGGGGTGCTCCCTGTAGCTACCTATAGTTGTGAAAGTTGGACTTTAAACGAAGCAAGAAAGGAAGAAAATGGACTTGTCTGAGTTGTGGTGCTGGAGAAGACTCCTGCATATTCCTTGGACAGCAAAGGTGGCTAACAAGCAAGTATTGGAGCACATAACACCAGATATATCACTGAAAGGCAAAATCACGAGACTGCATCTCAATTATTTTGGTCATGTCACATGGGGGAATTCACTGGAGAAAGCAATTGTGTTTGGAAGAGTTAACGATAAAAGGAAACCAGGCTGTTAAAGAACATGTTGGCTGGACACCATCAAAGTTTACATCAGCCACAGCATAGAAAACTCAAAGAATGCAAGGTTGGAAGGCATGGAGAGATCTGGCCCATAGAATCTCCAAGAGTTGGACACAACTGAATGGATAACATCACCACCACCATCATCATCACTATCATCAATGCTTTCAAGTTATCAAAAGAGAACATACTGCCCTGGTAGTGCCAATTTGCATAGTTCACCCTTTCCCAAGTGGGTGCATACGTGGCTGCACATACGCACTTGCATGGATGTAAACAGAGTAAATAGCTATCACAATCCCACCAGAATTCTGTCTTCAGCAAGGAAAGAGTGTTCTTCAGTTGGTCAATTCCCTCACTGACCTAAGTTTTTTAGGTTGTCAGAATATGATCAACTAAGCCACCCATCTGGATTTAGGCTGTGCTGCACATGGTTACTTTTGACTTCCTTTGAAAATAAGGGAATAAATTAATCCTGAGTATGTCCCAAGATCCCTAAACCAGAGCATCTTTTGAAATGAATGCAGACCGTGTCATACAAAATATTCTTTCGTCATTTTTTATTCAAGCAAATAACATAAACATGCAAAATATTTTAAAAAACGAGAAGAAAAGAATAAAAACAAAATGAATAAACATTTAGGAGTATAGACACATACATATAAGCATTAATCATCTATGTATGCAAACATTTTAAATATTTATATTATTTCCATTCAGAAGGATAATTCTATAGGGAAAAAGGTAATCTACTACTAGGAAATAGTTAATGTAAGTTTAAAAAAAATAAATACCAAATTGAAAGAAAACATTTTATTATTATATGTATTATGTTTATTTGTTCATATATTTATTAATCAAATTTCTAGGCCATCCAACTCCAACAATTCTCTTTGGTGTCACATATACAATAATTAAATTTACCAGAAAACCCCAAAGATAACTTTTTCCAGAGGGAAGCGAACAGAATTCTTTGTTCCACTAGCATAGACACAATTTAATTTCAGCAAACAGCAAGAGGTATCCAGACAATACCCCTGAGAAATATGTGCTGCTTTTTTCAATATTTTGAAGCAATAAATTAGATATCTAAGAGGAAACCCCTCCACACACATTTTGGTGGCTACATGGTTTATATGTATATTTTGGGTAATACAGACAACAAACCTAGGAGGATTGATTTTCAAAGACTAGATTGATTTTTCTGATTTTCTCAAAAGTTAAATGAACATTGTCATTTAAACTGGCAATATATACCAATCTGAAGACAAGCTGGACACAATATGAAAATATTTCAAGGGTTATGATATGATTTTAGAAGAGTGCAGTACAAAATATGTCCAAAAAGTTAATTTAAATCAGTGAAATAATTTCAGAAAAAAATGCTTTGCCATAATGTTACACAGTGTTTGGGCTACTTGTATTATGATAGTGAAGAGTTCAAATTTCAGGGGCATTCCTACTTAAAATAGATCTTCAGTGGTTAAAGCCCAGCATTTGATTTTGTTCAGTAGGGGGAGTGGCAAAGGGGAAAGTAGGAGGGATGTCAACAATGTCATGGCATTGGGATGCCCCACCTGTTTTCTACATATGTCACACTGTTGGAAGCATGCTCATACAGCAAGCTTGGGTGAATGTAGGAAAGTACCTAGAAATGGAGTCTTCACTCACCTTTCAAGTGGCCAACCAGGCTATTTTTGGATGCAGGTTTAGCATATCTGAAGAGTATTAGACCCACATTTGGAAAATAACATAACTGGTTGCTCATTAGTAAAATAAACAATTGTGGAGCCATCTCCTTCCTATTTCTGTTAGCCCTTCAAGGTAAATCAGACTTGATCCCCAAAATCATGAATACCAAAGCCACTTTTATTATAGGGTTACAGGTACAGAATCTTGCAAGTCTGAAGTCTAAAGTGAACTAGGGAGAGTCAGATCTGAGATTCATTCTGATATCCCATTTCTCCTTTGGGCCAAAAAATCCTCTTATCTGCCTGTTGCTTTGGTGGCAAGGATGCATCCTTTAATGCATCATTTAGGGACAGAAACAGTAACAAACAGCTGTCTTTCTTTCCCATTTGGATCAATTGGTGCACCAATTCTTTTATCCAACATAAATCTAACACGTTTTTTAAAAGATTTAAATATATGTTTTAAAACCGGTCTAGTATTCTTCCAGAAGGACACTAGACCTACACATACCAGGAGCCTGTAGAAAGATACATCTGCTAGAACAGGGGTCTCCAACCTTGACAACTTGTGGACTTCAACTCCCAGAATTCCTCAGCCAGTTTTGCTGGCTGAGGTATTCTGGGAGTTGAAGTCCACAAGTCTTAAAGTTTTTTTTTAAATTTATTTATTTATTTGAATTTATATCCCGCCCTTCTCCGAAGACTCAGGGTGGCTTACACTGTTAAGCAATAGTCTTCATCCATTTGTGTATTATATACAAAGTCAACTTTATTGCCCCCAACAATCTGGGTCCTCATTTTACCTACCTTATAAAGGATGGAAGGCTGAGTCAACCTTGGGCCTGGTGGGACTTGAATTTGCAGTAATTGCAAGCAGCTGTGTTAATAACAGACAGAGTTAGTCTGCTGAGCCACCAGAGTTGCCAAGGTTGGAGACCCCTGTGCTAGAAAAGATGTTCCAATCACATGGCAGTCCGCACCAAAATGGTCTCGGAAAGCAACCAAAAGGAGAATACATGTCCACAGTGCCCTGTCTAAAGGAATCAATAGGAGTTTAGCCAGTTCCTTAATCTGAGCACATCACCACCAGCATTGTAAGCCAGGAGCTGTAGATAGTAATGCTGTAGATAGTAATGTGGTACAGTAGGCTCTCAGCACATGGCAATGTGTTGAGAGAAGACAGAAGACACTCCTTTGACAATGGAACAGGTAAGGATGAATTTAGACTGCTTCCATAGCTGGCTGTGGATGAGACAAAGGTGAGATCATGTGGTTTCATCTTTTAAAACAGTGAATTAAAGTCATGCCTCAGTTAACAAGACATGAAGAGGAGTTTTTAAGGGACAAGTGACAACCGAGCAAGATCAAGGAAACAGGAACTGTACAGATTTCACTAAGGTAAGGAATCTTGGAAACCTCATTTATAATGAGTTCAATACGATAGAGTCTGAATAATTTGAAATGTTTCTTTCCAGGTTTCTTGCCTTTCATAAATAAGCTACCTCACATAAATATTCTGTGTTGAAATAATACATTATTTCAAAATGTATAACATTACAATAAAAGAAAAAATTACCAAAGGACTTGCTTCACTTTCTTGACTCAGAGATGATATGTCTAATCATTTACTCCATGTACTCCACTTTCAGAAGCAAAAAAAGGAGGGGGGCAAAATCCTGACCCCTAGGAAATTGCAATCCATATATTTACAGTGGAAAAGAGAAAGAATTATTGTAGGGAGGGAAAATATATAGTTATACAAACAAACCATTTAATTCTATGTTTGTTGACCCAAGTTAAGTTCAATTTGTTGTACCTGGTTGGTTTGCTGCAAAAGAAAGGAGGGGCTATATGGCTAGTCCTTGACGTACATTTGTTTAGGGACCATTTGAAGTTACAACGGCACTGAAAAAAGTGACTTATGGTTGTTTTTCACACTTACAACCATTTTAGCATCCCCACGGTCAAATGATCAAAATTCAGTTTTTTTGGCATGTATTTTTGGTGGTTGAAGTGTCCTGGGGTCATATGATCACCTTTTGCGACATTCTGACAAGCAAGGTCAATGCAGAAACAGATTCACTTCACAACCGTGTTACTAATTTAACAATTTAACAATCTTGATGCGGGTGAAGGAGGAGAGTGCAAAAGTTGGCTTGAAACTCAACATTAAGAAAACTAAGATCATGGCATCCGGCCCTCTCAGTTCCTGGCATATAGAAGGGGAAGAAATGGAGGTAGTGACAGATTTTATTTTCCTGGGCTCCAAGATCACCGCAGATGGGGACTGCAGCCAAGAAATTAAAAGATGCTTGCTTCTGGGGAGGAAAGCTATGGCAAATCTAGACAGCGTACTAAAAGGCAGAGACATCACCCTGTGCGTATAGTCAGAGCTATGGTTTTCCCAGTTGCAATGTATGGCTGTGAAAGTTGGACCATAAGAAAGGCTGAGCACCAAAGAATTGAGGCCTTTGAACTCTGGTGCTGGAGAAGACTCCTGCAAGTCCCTTGGACTGCAAGGCGAACAAACACGTTAGTCCTAGAGGAGATCAACCCTGACTGCTCTTTAGAAAGCCAGATCCTGAAAATGAAACCAAAATACTTTGGCCACCTAATGAGAAGGAAGGACTCACTGGAGAAGAACCTAATGCTGGGAAAGATTGAGGGCAAAAGAAGAAAGGGACGACAGAGAATGAGTGGCTGGATGGAGTCAGTGAAGCAGTAGGCGTGAGCTTAAATGGACTCCAGAGGATGGTAGAGGATAGGAAGGCCTGGAGGAACATTGTCCATGGGGTCACGATGGGTTGGACATGACTTCGCAACTAACAACAACAACTGCACTGATTCACTTAACATTTGTGGCAAGAAAAGTAATAAAATAGGCAAAACTCATTTAACAACTGTCTTGCCTAGCAAGGGAAATTTTGGGATCAACTGTGGTCGTAAATTGAGGACTACTTGTATAGGATTGCTACAGTTTGAATGCAGGTATGAGAAACAATTAGGGAAATGTCAGTCATAGAATGTTGTAAAAGTCATAACTAGGAGGAGACAGGTATTGGTGGTCTTTGGATGATCTTAAAATTTATAAATAAATACCAGACTTTTTCTTAGCGTCATCCTGATTTGTTAAATATGACACATTTTTTATATTTACTATTATGCACGCTTACTTTATCTATCTATCTAAAGTATTGGGTATGGGGTGTGTGTCAGTGGGAGGCTGCATGCAATGCAGTGGTGGGATTCAAATACAACAATTAACAATCGGTTCTCTGCCCTAATGATTTCTTCCAACAACCAGTTCACCAAACTGTTCAGAAAGTTAACAACCTGTTCTCCCGAAGTGGTACGAACTGGCTGAATCCACCACTGATGCAACGTTATGTGTAAATAACTGAGACAATGCTATTGTCAGGTTCATTGGCATAGCCTTGGCAGAATTTTCCAGATATTAGAGTGAGTGGCTTGACTATACTTTACTGTACATTCTTCCTTGCCTTAAAGTCTTCATGAAGTAGCAGACCTAGATAAGAATTGTGGCTGCCACCTTAGAAGAAGTGAGCTACTGAAGGGCTCTTTCCCACCATGACAGTGAAAATTCCCTTTTACATGAATTGCAATTTTCTCCCTCCCCTTCACTTCTCAGCCTTGGGCAGTTTTTGGCGGCTGACAAAACTGACATCTGGCCTAAAGAAAGTCAGGTTCTCAGCTCCCACAAATACATCATCTGAAGTTACTTAGAGTCCACCGATGTTTCCTGAACTGAATTTATGGCTTTTGTTTTCCAAATCTGTGCCTGTTATAAATTCAACAGAAAACAGAATCTGTTCACCCATTTTTTATAGGACTGCCATGAAACAGTTCCTGATTACATCACCATAATTTGATCTTTCAACAGGATTGTGGCAGTTATACCATTCTAGCCTTGTATAGTAAAACAGATCCAAGTCACATCATGTAAAATCATTTGTTTGGAGTTTCTTCTTGTTTGTGGCCACCCATGATTATTGGCAACATTCTTGATGATGAGTTTTCCAAACCTTGTCGTTTGGTTAGCAGCTGACTGATCGGTTCTTGGCTTTTTGAGCTGTTTCTTTAAAAAAAAAAACAAGAAAGAAAAAAAATCTTTGGTAGTTTAAATGTTTATTCTTCTTCACCTTGATTTCTAAAAGTGTCAGACATCTGATAGTCAGGTCAACTTTCAGGAAATGGCAATTCCAGCTGAAGACAGTACATTGGCCATTTTTTATTTTTAATATCCCCATTTTAGTCATATTTTTCCTTCCACTGCATGTTGAAGAAAGCCATAAGTGTAGTAGAGGTAAAAAAGCAAGCTTGTCAGTGTGTAGGCAAGATCATTTGGATCTAATTTAAACGAAATAATAAATATCAAATGATATATTTTCTCAAACTGTCTTTTTCAGGGGAATTATGTTTATATTTAGCTTAGGATTTTAAAATAATGCAACGCACATTATTTGGTGTGTAAAGGAAGTTCAGTTTTGATTCCTACACAAGCTTTAATTTATTCATCACATTTTGGAACGACGCCTATTCCTCACAGAGAGACTCTGGGCAGTGTACAATAAAAATGAAACCAAAATTCGTAAGTTAATTATACAAGATTTCAGAGGTAAATTTATGAATTGAATATTCTTATTAGCCAATTTCACATTTTATGTATAAAAATGTGGCCCTTAACGAATAACTTCAGTGCATGTAAGAAAAAATGCTGTGCATGTAAAAAATGCTAGGCAATCTCAAATGGAACAAATTCAGTTTATTAGAAATCTGTGTTTTTATCCAAACAATCCGAAGTTATAATTTTAAATTAAGCAAATGTCCCCGTCCCCCCACCTACACAGTTAGCAAAGGCTTATGTTTGTGACTCTGAAGACTCTGGCTTTGAATTGCAGTCCTTCCAAACCGAATCAGGAATTTAGTGGTGATTTATTACTATTTAGACAAGTGGTGAGCAGAGAGTTACTCTATGGAAATTCTGCATATTGTACCTGTCACAAAACACTATACAAACCAATGAGACAATTTCCCTTTGTTCCATTCCCTAGAATTCTTGCTTCTTTTTATACATGTAGCTGCCTCCTCTTCCTCTTCTTCTTTCCAACAGCTGCCTTCTGAGTCAAGAGAGAATTGGCAAAGATTGCTTCAATACAGGTGTCTTGATGCATTAAGATTTGCATTACCCAAATAAGCAGAACATACAAAGGTATACAGATATGTTAACTTCCCTGTAAAATTTATGGAATCTACACTTTGTGGGATTTGAACAGTTAAAAAAGCCAACTGGGGATAGGAATTAATTATCAGTTATCAGGAAGATTTCTTTACCTTGAGCTCTTGGAGAAAAGTTTTAAATATAGTGAACAGGAAGGAAGGTACACACTTCTTATATGTTGCATAGTTTTCCCATTGGATTTTATCTCATGCAGCGTAGGAAACAATGTTAGCAAACAAATACTTATCTCTACGTGTTAAAATCAGCTTGGAGGTTGGACTGGATCTGGCTTGATCAAAGGAAGCAGAGCAGGGGTGAAATCCAGCCGATTCTAACAGGTTCTGGAGAACCGGTAGTGGAAATTTTGAGTAGTTTGGAGAACCGGCAAATACTACCTCTCGCTGGCCCCAGAGTTGGGTGGGAATGGGGATTTTGCAGTATCCTTCTCCTGCCATGCCCACCAAGCCACGCCCACAGAACCGGCAGGGAAAGATTTTAAATTTCACCCCTGAAGCAGAGTGATAAAGCAGCATGGCAGGAGAGTAGGCAAATGGGAAAAAGACACTTCTTAATCAGGCACTTGAAAGGGATCCATCATTTAAAAGCACCTACAGCACACATTAAGAGCGGAGATTGATCACTGTTTTTCATGCCATCTTTTTGTGGAAGGTGAAATAAAGCCGTGCGACTCTACCAATCCTTTTCTTTAACCAGTCATGCATTAAAACATTTAGAATTGCATCAGTTTCTGGCCTCTTTAGTGGCAGTAATTTTTATTTGAGAATATTTTAGTTCTAGCTCAAGCACTGGTGGGTTATGTTTCCTTTTCTTCTCTACGATTTATTTTGCTTCATACATCCTCCTTTGCATAATGTTGCTTATCCCTCCTAAGAACAGCATTTTTGACATGGATGGAGAGTAGCCAAATGGGCAACTTTCCTAGAGCCTGAGGGTGAACTATTTTGAGTGTTGTAAGAGTTATGTCCTTTAGAAGTCAGCAAATAAATTTCATGTGAGCAATTTCAAACCATGTTCCAAGAAAATTAGGCAACTTGCACAGATTATGAAGCTAAGAGAATTCACATAATTTGCCCCTCCCTCCCTTGCTTCTCTCTCTTTTTCTCCCTCCCTCTCAAATTATTATTTTTTCTTTCCAACCAAAGTTTAGTTTTGTAGTTCAAGGGAATAGTCAAGAAAGGAAATGGCTTATTGAAGTCATGCTTCTATCTATTGAATTAATGCACTTTTCCTGATGTTTTCATTCTTGTTAGGACTCTGCATATCTGATAGGAGTTCAAAGTTCCTTCCTTCCTTCTTTCCTTCCTTCCATCCTTCCTTCCTTCCTTCTCCAAGAACAAAGTCTGCATGGTGATTCATTTTGTCCTGCAGAAGATCCACACATCTGATTGAACTCTCCCTCCCTCTCCTCCCCCCTGCCCCCCATGTGTTTGTGCATGTGTGTTAGCCTAAAACCTAATGACAGGACCTTTAATGGTTGGGTTCTGGTACCAGGTGGCTCTGGGATGTCATTTTTCCTCCCTGGATGGTATTTTTCCTTCAGGCCCTTTTTGTTCAGTGAGACATATGTATTTTTCATAAGCGATCATTGTTGTAGGCATCCACAGCAATAATTTCTATAATGCTAGAAAGGTGATTCCTCATCACAGCCTCCCAAGGAATCCTCCATCTATGTTGTATTTGCATGAAAATGTAGATCCTCCATAATGTCAGAGTGATAATTTTCAAATGTATTTGCAGAACTCCACCACCAATCCACCTGATGCTGCCATCTAGTGGGATTATTTTTATTTGCTTTCCTTTTCCGAACAAGTCCATCTTTAGCATGCCATACATCTCTCCTTTACTAAGTTTATTTCATTTACTTGGACTGCTCTAAACTAGCTTCTTTACAATCCAAATTATAATCCAAATTATTCAAATGCAACAGATATAAATCTAATATGGGATAGAAACAATCTTTTCAAAGTCAGTTTTGATAAAACCAAGGGGAAAAAAAGACTCCCCATCCCCATATTTCATATATTTAAATATTTTAGCATTGTTTAGGTCAGGAATTTGTTGTTTATTTAACAAATACTATTTAACAGCAACCACATCAACCCTAGAGTGGTATATAAACCATTTAATTGCTAACAATTAAAATTATAATCATTTCCCCTACATAGATCCCATTGAAATAATTCAGTCAAAAAATGGTCAGAGGGGGTGTCACTGTTTTCAGGTACTTTGAAAGCAGCAAGATGGATTCATGCTGGGTTTTAAGGCAGATTAAAATTCTACAAAGTTATCTCTTCTAGCATAGTGGATTGGATTAACACATCAAGAGTTGATCCAGAAGCTTTGAGATTTCCAGCTAGCACAATCAGGTGTGTGGAACTTCTGCAGGCTGAAAGATGCACTAGAATCTACAGCATAACAAGGCCACATTTCAAATGCAGGTCAGACTGGGAACCAATTGGTGGCTGTTTGCAAGGGACAAAATGAATCACCATGCAGACTCTTGCAAGGTGTCAGATATTCTTTCCTTAATACAGAACACCCACCCCCCAAATATTGCAAAATATGGTTGAAAATGTTGTCCCCTCCTTTCTGAGATCCACAGACTGGATACTGGCAGGTCACAAATGGTCTCTGGGCTGCAATATTGCATATCAATATTTGGAAAAGGTTCATATATTTTTCAATTTGTTAAGGAAAAAAACCTTTCAAATTTATAGAACAGTACATTTGAAAGGGGTTTTTTCCCTTTAAAATTATATATGAGCTTACATTTTATTTTAGGTTGCATCTTTATTGTTTCATTTATACATCACATGTATAAATTCAAAAGGAATGGTAATTAAAATTACATTAATAAAAAAATTTGGGTTGCATATTTTCAATTCAAGGAATATTCAGTGATCCCATCAACAGAGGCACAATTTGCTAAATATTCCATCAACTATATAAAGACGCCTGTTGTTAGTCTTTCAGATATTTATTTTTTATTTATTTAGCATATGGAAAATACATGGGACTTACAGTGGTTCAAATGTTAATGTCCAATCCACCCAGCCATTCAAGGACAGGGTGGTCCACATTAAAAAAATCAGACATTAGGCCAGTGCAAGCTCCTGATGGACACTCAGATACAATGTGATGGATATTTTGTCAAGGAGCACCACAGTCACAGTGAAGGGTAGAAACACGACCCCACTCAAATAATGAGTCCTGACAGATACTATGCTGGGCACGGATCCCTCTCAGAGCCAACCAATGCTGGTGAGGAACGTCAAAATCTTAACAGCATTGTCATTTATTTAGAGAGCCAGGAGTTCTACTAAAATGTCTGACTGTCAACTGTTGTTAACTGCCAATTCTTCAGTGTAGACTGGCTGCCAATTGTTGCTAGTGGTTTGGTTCACACTACTGTGCTATCCAGGGTGCACCACAAGGAGGCAGACTAGCATCACACTCCATAGTTTTCAGATATGAAAGCTTCAAACAGAGATATAAGGATTTATGCATGACTTAAGCTATGAATTTGAAAGGATTAGAGCATACACAGAGTGTAACCTAACTCAGCTTTTGTTAATTGCTGCTGAGAGATGCTCCATTGTAACCTAATGTGCCAACTGCAAAGATAAAGCCTTCAGGCTAATTGCCAAGTAGCCTAGCAAAATAACTTCTGAAATGTAAAATTCTGCTTGTTGTAACTAATATGAGATAGCACCCCCTAACAAAGCTCTGGGCTATATGCCAGAAAATGTATTCATTCATTCTTTCTTTCTTTCTTTCTTTCTTTCTTTCTTTCTTTCTTTCTTTCTTTCTTTCTTTCTTTCTTTCTTTCTTTCTTTCTTTCCTTCCTTCTAACAAGTTTTATTAAAAAATTTCTTTCATCATACATATTTTATGAACAGAGTGTTGACCGGGTCACATCTTATACATAATCATGGTTATAATGTATTTTAATCTTCCCATTTCTTTTCAATATTCATCTTTTGTATAATTCTTTATCACAAATTAGTCATTTTTCACCATAACTTGTTATTTCAGCTTCTGCCATATTGTTCTCTTTCCATAGTTCTTTATCATTTACAATTTTACATATAGATAACATCACTTTACGCCTTATATTTCTCCTCACTTACAATTACTCCAGTTATTTACCATATTTCTTCATTTCCGTAAGTATTTCTCTAACTCCTCCTTCCCAATCATTAGCATTTGAATGTTAATCTTAATTTGCAGTTATTAAAATTAATAACGTTATTAAATTACCTATTTTCACATTTCCATCTGCTGAAATTTATCCCAAACAAATTCTATTCATTCTTTTTTGCAAAAATAATCGCTTTTGTGATTTCAACATTATTCTCTTTACAATTAGCATTTTGAATGTTCATCTTAATTTACATTGTTATCAAAATTAATAATGTTATCTGATTACTTATTTCCACATTTCTATCTGCTGAGATTTATCATAAACAAATTCTATTCATTCATCTTTATATAAATAATCGTTTTCATGATTTCAATGTTATTATTCTCTTTACGTACTTCTTTATCATTTCATGTTCAATGCTTTCACCTAATTAACATCACAGTGTGTCCTATAATTTTTATCTCTTACAAATATAATGACAATTTAAATTCCATTCTAATTTAAAAGATTATCAAAATCACTATTATTATTATCTAATTTCCCATTCCCATTCATTAATCTACCTTCTTATATATATTTACTAATATTTATCCCATCATTATCTTTAACCATCATCTCTCAATCTTTTTAGCATCCCATTTTCTAATAATTTTTTTGCTCAACCCTTTCTAATTTCTCAATTCTTTTTTTCCCCTTTTTATATGTGTTACATTTCATCTTCTGAATCCCTCATATATATATGTATGTAGGTCTTGGCATATTCGGGGTTTTTCCTGTGTAAGGTTGAGAGTATCTTGGCGACGTTTCGATGAGGTCTCACTCATCATCTTCAGGCTGGTGCTTTCGGCTTCGTGCTTGTGCAAATAAAGTGTGGTCGGAGCTGCCGTCTCTCTATAAATACTGATGGGGAGATGGGGAGTGTTGCTGTGAGCGGGTTGATTGGCTGTGTGGTTGCATCTTTATTGGTAGATGAAGTGCAGATTGGTCGAGGTGGGGAGTGTTACTGTGAGCGGGTTGGTTGGCGGGTTGGAAATTGATTTTGAAGGAACCAAATTAATCTCCAAAACTGAAACTATAACAAGAGAATAATTATGGAAGCCATCGAAATAGAGAAACACCCCCACAACATGAACAAACGGGATGACACCTCCCACCTACCAGACATCTGGAAACTAGCCTTAGTCAACAAACGAGTCCCAGCCACGAAAATTTGACACTGGACCCAGGATAACACCCAACTGTCGCTCCGACTGTCATCTGGGCCGTCCCGCCCCTGCGCTATACCTACCTTTATTCCTCCATTTTTAGCCCAGATGAAAGGCACGGCAGAGCAGATTGCAATACCTCAGCTGTTTGAGATCGAAGGAATTTTGTTCCTCATAGTTCTGGCCTTTGGAAGATTGATGATATTACCTTGTTTGATAACTGTAATAAGACCAGTTGTTACTAGCACAATTTCTGTAATAACAGTTGTGGCTTCGGGAAGACAGAACAGGCCTCCCAAGGTTTCTTACTTTGACACTATTTTTCTCAGTAAGATTGAATAACAATAACAACAACAACAATTGTGCCAAAACAGTATCTATTTGTATACAGCCCAAAATCACTGCTTTGAACCAACTGTATGAGTTCATCATGAAACCAAATTTCACTTGCTATTTGAGTATATCAAGATATTGTGTATTCATAATTGGACTACACAACCTGATGATTGAAGAAATTGCAAACTGTATGAAAAAGTTTGCCCACATTCCTTTTCAAACCTGGGATGGAATCTTAGATACCTCCGGATGGTTTGAAGGAAAGTTTGGAGATCGAAAGGGAATTTTGTTCCTCATAGTTCTGGCCTTTGGAAGATTGATGATATTACCTTGTTTGATAACTGTAATAAGACCAGTTGTTACTAGCACAATTTCTGTAATAACAGTTGTGGCTTCGGGAAGACAGAACAGGCCTCCTAAGTTTCTTACTTTGACACTATTTTTTCTCAGTAAGATTGAATAACAATAACAACAACAACAACAACAATTGTGCCAAAACAGTATCTATTTGTATACAGCCCAAAATCACTGCTTTGAACCAACTGTATGAGTTCATCATGAAACCAAATTTCACTTGCTATTTGAGTATATCAAGATATTGTGTATTCATAATTGGACTACACAACCTGATGATTGAAGAAATTGCAAACTGTATGAAAAGTTTGCCCATTCCTTTTCAAACCTGGGATGGAATCTTAGATACCTCCGGATGGTTTGAAGAAAGTTTCATAGCTGCAAAGTGAACTGGTGATAACACTGGTTAGAACCCACCACTGATTTGTAGGGGGAAATAATCATTATACCCAATAGTTGGTTTATAACCACGCTTTACTTGGGCAAAACCCAGAAATGACTGTTTGTTTTGATGCTTATAACCCTTAATTTGCTGGCTAAAACTAATACTCAAATGAGGACTGCTATTTACCATAATAGATTGACTCTAGATTACCTTCTAGCCAAAGAAGGAGGAGTCTGTGGAAAATTTAATCTAACCGATTGCTATAGATAATAACGGAAAAGCAATTGAAGAAATTGCAGACTGTATGAAAAAGTTTGCCCACGTTCCTTTTCAAACCTGGGATGGAATCTTAGATACCTCCGGATGGTTTGAAAGAATGTTTGGAGATCGAAAGGGAATTTTGTTCCTCATAGTTCTGGCCTTTGGAGGATTGATGATATTACCTTATTTGATAACTGTAATAAGACCAGTTGTTACTAGCACAATTTCTGTAATAACAGTTGTGGCTTCGGGAAGACAGAACAGGCCTCCTAAGTTTCTTACTCTGACACTATTTTTTCTCAGTAAGATTGAATAACAATAACAACAACAATTGTGCCAAAACAGTATCTATTTGTATACAGCCCAAAATCACTGCTTTGAACCAACTGTATGAGTTCATCATGAAACCAAATTTCACTTGCTATTCGAGTATATCAAGATATTGTGTATTCATAATTGGACTACACAACCTGATGATTGAAGAAAGAGTTCTTAATGAAACTCCCAACAGCTATAGAAGTGACTGAAGAATGGATTGTAATCATTGTGCAGTAATTTAGAGTTATGGTATTTTTCAGAACTACTGTATATTAAATGTTCCAAAGAGTTCTTAATGAAACTCCCAACAGCTATAGAAGTGACTGAAGAATGGATTGTAATCATTGTGCAGTAATTTAGAGTTATGGTATTTTTCAGAACTACTGTATATTAAATGTTCCAATATTTAATTGTCCTGCAATTATTTCATCCAGATTACTCTTATTTGTTTTTCTGATATTATCCAAATCTTCCTCTTCTCAAGAAGATTTGGGACATCATCAATAATCAATAGAATAGAATAGAATAGAATAGAATATATAAATAATCGTTTTCATGATTTCAATGTTATTATTCTCTTTACAATTAGCATTTTGAATGTTCATCTTAATTTACATTGTTATCAAAATTAATGTTATCAGATTACTTATTTCCACATTTCTATCTGCTGAGATTTATCATAAACAAATTCTATTCATTCATCTTTATATAAATAATCGCTTTTGTGATTTCAACATTATTCTCTTTACAATTAGCATTTTGAATGTTCATCTTAATTTACATTGTTATCAAAATTAATAATGTTATCTGATTACTTATTTCCACATTTCTATCTGCTGAGATTTATCATAAACAAATTCTATTCATTCTTTTTTGCAAAAATAATCGCTTTTGTGATTTCAACATTATTCTCTTTACAATTAGCATTTTGAATGTTCATCTTAATTTACATTGTTATCAAAATTAATGTTATCAGATTACTTATTTCCACATTTCTATCTGCTGAGATTTATCATAAACAAATTCTATTCATTCATCTTTATATAAATAATCGTTTTCATGATTTCAATGTTATTATTCTCTTTACGTACTTCTTTATCATTTCATGTTCAATGCTTTCACCTAATTAACATCACAGTGTGTCCTATAATTTTTATCTCTTACAAATATAATGACAATTTAAATTCCATTCTAATTTAAAAGATTATCAAAATCACTATTATTATTATATTATCTAATTTCCCATTCCCATTCATTAATCTACCTTCTTATATATATTTACTAATATTTATCCCATCATTATCTTTAACCATCATCTCTCAATCTTTTTAGCATCCCATTTTCTAATAATTTTTTTGCTCAACCCTTAGTCAACAAACGAGTCCCAGCCACGAAAATTTGACACTGGACCCAGGATAACACCCAACTGTCGCTCCGACTGTCATCTGGGCCATCCCGCCCGCCCCTGCGCTATACCTACCTTTATTCCTCCATTTTTAGCCCAGATGAAAGGCACGGCAGAGCAGATTGCAATACCTCAGCTGTTCAGCCAATCAATGTGCTTGCGCAAAGTTTCATAGCGCGTGCGCAAAGTGAACTGGTGATAACACTGGTTAGAACCCACCACTGATTTGTAGGGGGAAATAATCATTATACCCAATAGTTGGTTTATAACCACGCTTTACTTGGGCAAAACCCAGAAATGCCTGTTTGTTTTGATGCTTGTAACCCTTAATTTGCTGACTAAAACTAATACTCAAATGAGGACTGCTATTTACCAAAATAGATTGACTCTAGATTACCTTCTAACCAAAGAAGGAGGAGTCTGTGGAAAATTTAATCTAACCGATTGCTATAGATAATAACGGAAAAGCAATTGAAGAAATTGCAAACTGTATGAAAAAGTTTGCCCACGTTCCTTTTCAAACCTGGGATGGAATCTTAGATACCTCCGGATGGTTTGAAAGAATGTTTGGAGATCGAAAGGGAATTTTGTTCCTCATAGTTCTGGCCTTTGGAGGATTGATGATATTACCTTATTTGATAACTGTAATAAGACCAGTTGTTACTAGCACAATTTCTGTAATAACAGTTGTGGCTTCGGGAAGACAGAACAGGCCTCCTAAGTTTCTTACTCTGACACTATTTTTTCTCAGTAAGATTGAATAACAATAACAACAACAACAACAACAACAACAATTGTGCCAAAACAGTATCTATTTGTATACAGCCCAAAATCACTGCTTTGAACCAACTGTATGAGTTCATCATGAAACCAAATTTCACTTGCTATTCGAGTATATCAAGATATTGTGTATTCATAATTGGACTACACAACCTGATGATTGAAGAAAGAGTTCTTAATGAAACTCCCAACAGCTACAGAAGTGACTGAAGAATAGATTGTAATCATTGTGCAGTAATTTAGAGTTATGGTATTTTTCAGAACTACTGTATATTAAATGTTCCAATATTTAATTGTCCTGCAATTATTTCATCCAGATTACTCTTATTTGTTTTTCTGATATTATCCAAATCTTCCTCTTCTCAAGAAGATTTGGGACATCATCAATAATCAATAGAATAGAATAGAATAGAATAGAATAGAATAGAATAGAATAGAATAGAATAGAATAGAATATATAAATATAAAAAATGGAAAGAGGGACACATAGCTAAAACAGAGTATCAAAAAATAGCTCAAATCTGCAAGGACAAAATCAGGAAAATTAAGGTTTAGAATGAACTAAGATCTGCAACAAATGCCAAAAATAATAAAATTTCTTTCAAAATGTAAAATCAACAAAAAGGTTAAGAAAACAATTGGTCAACTAATGGGAGAAGTTGGCAAGCAGGTGAGGGTTAACAGGGAGAAACTGTAATTCATTCTTTGCATTTGACTTTAAACAAAAGGAAAAAACACAGCAATCTATCAAAAGCCGTACCATAGAACATGGATTGGAATACAAATCAAAGTAGGCAAGAAAACTGTAAGAGAACACCTATCTACCCTAGATAAGTTGAATTCACCAGGACCAGATGGATTGCATTTCAGGGTTCTGAGGGAGCTAGCGAGACGTAAACTTAGAACCATTGAACCAAATCTTTCAAAGCTACTGGAGCAGTGGTGGGTTGCTACCAGTTTGCCCCGGATCAGGCGAACTGGTAGCAGCGGCAGCAGGAGGCTCCACCCACCCATCCTGGCAGAAGCATTGCACATGCGCAGAAGCATCACATGCACATGCGCGCCCATGAACAAACGGGATGACACCTCCCACCTACCAGACATCTGGAAACTAGCCTTAGTCAACAAACGAGTCCCAGCCACGAAAATTTGACACTGGACCCAGGATAACACCCAACTGTCGCTCCGACTGTCATCTGGGCCGTCCCGCCCCTGCGCTATACCTACCTTTATTCCTCCATTTTTAGCCCAGATGAAAGGCACGGCAGAGCAGATTGCAATACCTCAGCTGTTTAGCCAATCAATGTACTTGCGCAAAGTTTCATAGCGCGTGCGCAAAGTGAACTGGTGATAACACTGGTTAGAACCCACCACTGATTTGTAGGGGGAAATAATCATTATACCCAATAGTTGGTTTATAACCACGCTTTACTTGGGCAAAACCCAGAAATGACTGTTTGTTTTGATGCTTATAACCCTTAATTTGCTGGCTAAAACTAATACTCAAATGAGGACTGCTATTTACCATAATAGATTGACTCTAGATTACCTTCTAGCCAAAGAAGGAGGAGTCTGTGGAAAATTTAATCTAACCGATTGCTATAGATAATAACGGAAAAGCAATTGAAGAAATTGCAGACTGTATGAAAAAGTTTGCCCACGTTCCTTTTCAAACCTGGGATGGAATCTTAGATACCTCCGGATGGACGAACAACACCTAAAACCGAACTACACACTCTCACAAACGTACTAACATCCAATGGATTCCAGAGAAATAAGATTACCAAACTAATCCAAAAGAACCCCCACTAAAACCCAAGACAGAGAGCAAGAAAATGGCACAGCCCTCCTCCCATATATAAAAGGCACCACAGACAGAATCAGCAAGATCCTCCACAAACATAACATCAAGACAGCATTCTGCACAAACCAAAAATATCCACCATCCTAAGAAACCCCAAAGACAAAATTGAGTTAGAAAATCAAGGAGTATATGAAATCCCATGCACCGCCTGCCCCACCACATACATTGGACAAACCAACAGAAGAATAAGTGCACGATTGAAGAACACAAGAACTCATTCAAAAAGAGGAACCAACTTCTTCCCTGGTCCAACACTTTAAAGTCACAGGACACGATATTGACTTTAAAAGACCAGAACTATCGCCAAAACTGAACACTTTAACAACAGAATAATCAGAGAAGCCATCGAGATAGAAAACGCCCACACAGCATGAACAAACGAGATGATACCTCCGCCTACCAGCCATTTGGAAACCTGCCCTTATTGACAAACGTGTCCCTAACACGAGGAATGATACCAGACCCACACTCACGAGGTCCACACAGGATGTCACCACCACACATCCACCCAGAAGCACACCCAAACCCACACTGATCAGGAAGCACGACCAAGGACCAGAAGCCAGACCGCAGCTGCAACATTAGCCATTTCAAACCCTCCAATCCATACATGCAGCAGACTGACACCCACTACGAAGATGTAGCACGACCACGACCACGAAGCCAAACAGCAGCAGTGCAGCTCACCAGCTCAAATCCCCCTGCAACTCAGACTAATTTGAGCACAACCAAGCCCCCACCCCAACACCACACACCCCAGCCAATCAGAGCACAAAAAAACCCACATCCAATCAGAGCACAGCCAAGCTCCCACCCAATCAGTTCAAACCCCCACTAGCAGTTAAAAAGGAAGAAACAGCTGCAATCACACATTGCTCCCAGAAGCACGAAGCTGAAGCCTGAAGATGACGAATGAGACTTCGTCGAAACGTCGCCAAGACACTTCCAATTTTACGCGGGAGAAAACCCGAATAACCAAAGACCTACATATCTATATCTATATCTATATCTATATCTATCTATCTATCTATCTATCTATCTATCTATCTATCTATCTATCTATCTATCTATCTACCTACCTACCTACCTACCTACCTACCTACCTACCTACCTACCTATATAATTTATTTATTTTATTTATTTATTTTATCACATTTATATACCGCCCTATCTCCCTAGGGACTCAGGGCGGTTCACAGGCAAGTAAAAAAGTACATATAAATACAAACTAAAATAACAATTTTACGCCAAATACCTGACCTTCGGACTTTCCGCCGCGAACTGAAGACACACCTTTTCATTCGCGCGGGGCTGGCTTAAATTTTTTAATTTTTATAAATTTTAAATTTAATTGATTTTAAATTTGTTATTTATTTTAAATGGGGTTTAGTTTTATAAATTTTTAAAATGCTAGGCTAATTATAATAAGTTTCTTAATTTCTATTTTAAATTGTACATTGTATTGTTATTTTTTACTGCTGCCTCTACACCGCCCTGAGTCCTTCAGGAGAAGGGCGGTATAAAAATAAAATAAATAAATAAAATAAATAAATAATAAAATAACAATTAAAAAACTTATTCTACATGGCCAAATTATTAAAAAGCAATATAAATAATAAAACCCATTAAAACCAGTATAAATTTAAAATCTAATCCAGTCCTGCGCAGATAAATAAATGTGTTTTAAGCTCATGACGGAAGGTCTGAGGTCCGGAAGTTGACGAAGTCCTGGGGAGTTCGTTCCAGAGGTGGAGCCCCACAGAGAAGGCCCTTCCCTGGTGTCGCCAGACGGCACTGCCTAGCTAACGGCACTGAGGAGTCCCTCTCTGAGAGCGCGCACGGTCGGTGAGAGGTATTCTGCAGTAGGCAGTCCGTAAGTAGCCCGGCCCTATGCCATGGAGTGCTTTAAAGATGGTTACCAAAACCAGCGCACCCGGAAGGCCACAGGTAGCCAGTGCAGTCTGCATGGGATAGGTGTCACATGGGAGCCACGAGGGCTCCTCTATCACCCGCAACCACATTCTGAACTAACTGCAGCCTCCGGATGCCCCTCAAGGGAGCCCCATGTAGAGAGCATTGCAGTAATCCAGACGAGACGTCACGAGGCGTGAGTGACCGTGCATAAGGCATCCCGGTCTAGAAAGGGCGAACTGGCGCGCAAGGCGAACCTGGTAGAAAGCTCTCCTGGAGACGGCCGTCAAATGATCTTCAAAAGACAGCCGCTCATCCAGGAGGACGCCCAAGTTAGCACCCTCTCCATCGGGCCAATGACTCGCCCCCAACAGTCAGCCGTGGACTCAGCTGACTGTACCGGGATGCCGGCATCCACAGCCACTCTGTCTTGGGATTGAGCTTGAGCCTGTTTCTCCCCATCCAGTCCGTACGGCTTCCAAACACCCCGACAGCACCTCAATAGGTTCGTTAGTGGCCCGTGTGGAAAAGTACAGCTGGGTGTCATCAGTGTACAGCTGGTACCTCACACAAGCCACTGATGATCTCACCCAGCGGTTTCATATAGATGTTGAACAGAAGGCGAGAATCGACCCTGCGGCACCACAAGTGAGGCGCCTCAGGGCCGATCTCTGCCCCTGTCAACACCGTCTGCGACAGTCGGAGATAGGAGGAGAACCACCGATAAATGGTGCCTCCCACTCCCAATCCCTCCAACCGGCGCAGCAGGATACCATGGTCGGCTGGTATCAAAAGCCGCTGAAAGGTCTAATAGGACCAGGGCAGAGGAACAACCTCATCCCTGGCCCTCCAGAGATCATCCACCAACGCAACCAAAGCCGCCTCAGTGCTGTAACCGCCCAAACCGACTGGGAACGGGTCTAGATAGACAGTTTCATCCAGGTGTAGGGGAAACTGATATGCCACCATTTCTACAACCTTCACGCGAAGGTTGGAGACCGGACGATAATTACCTAAAACAGCCGGGTCAGGAAGGCTTCTTGAGGAGGGTTTCACCACCGCCTCTTTCAAGGCGGCCGGAAAGACTCCTCCAACAAAGAAGCGCCAGTGAATCGCCTGGAGCCAGCCTCGTGTCACCTCCTGAGTGGCCAGCACCAACCAGGAGGGGCACGGGTCCAGTAAACACGTGGTGGCATTCAACCTACCCAACAACCTGTCCATTTCCTCGGGAGCCACAGGGTCAAACTCATCCCAAACAATGTCACCAAGACCACCCTCAGACGCCCCATCTGAATAATGGTGGCATTTGCATGATGACATCATACCATGTGTGAGGTTATTGCTATCAATGCCACTGGAGGAAAAGTTCATCTATAGGTTAGCTTCTAAGAAAAAGTTCTAAAGAAATTGTACAGCGATTCTATTTTTTGCTTCTTAGCACATTTGGCTACTGGAATAACAACAGAGATGGAACTAAGTTTAAAAATAGAGCACTAAAATGATTATATGTAGTCGCTTAGGACAGACACACAAAAACGTAATTAGGACCAAATTCGATTTTTCGACAGCTGGGCCTCTTTCCCAGTGATCGCATTTTGAGCACTCAGCAACCAGCCTGCATTTATGGCCATTGGCAGCATCCCACGGTCATGTGATCATATTTAGTTCCAGTTAGAAACATTGCAGACAATGTGTTTGCTTAATGACCCCGACATTCACTTAATGACTGTGGATTCATTTAACCACCGTCACAAAAAGTGTCATAAGATTAGGGCAGACATGTGATGACCCATTTAATGACTGGCACAACATAAGACCATAATTCTTGGCTCAGTTACAGTCATAAGTCAAGGACTACCTGTAATGAGTGGAAACAGCAGCCCTACATTACAGTTAGGTCTCAGTAGTGCAGATAATGAATCTTACAAAGTGATATTTGTATGGAAAATATGGTAAATTGGTTTAGCTAAATAGATATAGGCAATGAAAATGTTTTTAAAATGTTATGTCTTTATTAATGCAATATTACACTAAATTTATTTATTTATTTATTTATTTATTATTTAAATTTGTATACCGCCCTTCTCCCGACGGACTCAGGGCGGTTCACAGCCAGATAAAAAATACACAATACACTATAAATACGATTAAAATACAATTAAAAAACTTATTAAATTGGCCACAATTAAAAATTTAGGATAAAAACCCATTAAAAACCCATAGACTTAAAAAACTAGCCCAGTCCAGCGCAGATGAATAAGTGAGTTTTAAGCTCGCGGCGAAAGGTTCGGAGGTCCGGAAGTTGACGGAGTCCTGGGGGGAGTTCGTTCCAGAGGGCGGGAGCCCCCACAGAGAAGGCCCTTCCCCTGGGCGCCGCCAGACGACACTGTCGCGCCGACGGCACCCTGAGGAGTCCCTCTCTGTGAGAGCGCACGGGTCGGTGAGAGGTATTCGGTAGCAGCAGGCGGTCCCGTAAATAACCCGGCCGTAAATGATAACAAGAATGTACTTATAATTGTGCTCAGTCTAGTCTGTGCTGCAGGGGGATTTGAGCTGGTGAGCTGCATAGCTGTTGTTTGGCTTTGTGGTCGTGCTACATCTTCATAGTGGGTGTCAGTCTGCTGCATGAATGGATTGGAGGGGTTTGAAATGGCTAATGTTGCAGCTGCGGTCTGGCTTCTGGTCCTTGGTCGTGCTTCATGATCAGTGTGGGTTTGGGTCTGCTTTCTGGGTGGATGTGCGGTGGTGACATCCTGTGTGGACCTTGTGAGTGTGGGTCTGGTGTCATTCCTCGTGTTAGGGACTCGTTTGTCAATAAGGGCGGGTTTCCAAATGGCTGGTAGGCGGGAGGTGTCATCTCGTTTGTTCATGCTGTGTGGGCGTTTTTCTATCTCAATGGCTTCTCTGATTATTCTGTTGTTAAAGTGTTCAGTTTTGGCGATAGTTCTGGTCTTTTTAAAGTCAATATCATGTCCTGTGACTTTAAAGTGTTGGACCAGGGAAGAAGTTGGTTCCTCTTTTATATCTATCTATCTATCTATCTATCTATCTATCTATCTATCTATCTATCTATCTATCTATCTATCTATCTATCTATCTACCTACCTACCTACCTACCTACCTACCTATATAATGGTGGCATTTGCATGATGACATCATACCATGTGTGAGGTTATTGCTATCAATGCCACTGGAGGAAAAGTTCATCTATAGGTTAGCTTCTAAGAAATAGTTCTAAAGAAATTGTACAGCGATTCTATTTTTTGCTTCTTAGCACATTTGGCTACTGGAATAACAACAGAGATGGAACTAAGTTTAAAAATAGAGCACTAAAATGATTATACGTAGTCGCTTAGGACACACACACAAAAATGTAATTATGACCAAATTCGATTTTTCGACAGCTGGGCCTCTTTCCCAGTGATCGCATTTTGAGCACTCAGCAACCAGCCTGCATTTATGGCCATTGGCAGCATCCCACGGTCATGTGATCATATTTAGTTCCAGTTAGAAACATTGCAGACAATGTGTTTGCTTAATGACCCCGACATTCACTTAATGACTGTGGATTCATTTAACCACCGTCACAAAAAGTGTCATAAGATTAGGGCAGACATGTGATGACCCATTTAATGACTGGCACAACATAAGACCATAATTCTTGGCTCAGTTACAGTCATAAGTCAAGGACTACCTGTAATGAGTGGAAACAGCAGCCCTACATTACAGTTAGGTCTCAGTAGTGCAGACAATGAATCTTACAAAGTGATATTTGTATGGAAAATATGGTAAATTGGTTTAGCTAAATAGATATAGGCAATGAAAATGTTTTTAAAATGTTATGTCTTTATTAATGCAATATTACACTAAATGATAACAAGAATGTACTTATAATGTAAATATATTGTTAACAAAGTCAGAGTAGTTATAGAAAACAACGTAATAATTTAAAAAATAAATTACATTCCTAAAGATATCAAATAAAACTTTTATTGTCATTTTATTTATTGTTCAGCATAAGGAAGGTGGGGTACAAGAATAAAAAATATAATAAAATAAAACTACAGAATCTTCCTGTAACTGGGTGTCAGGGACAGCTGAGGAGAGGGAATGACCTTCAGATACTTCAAGATTAATTAAGCATACCCTAGAGGCAGAATGCCTGTTGGGTTCTCTGGCAATAAAGGTTGGGGACTAAGTCTAGTTAGCATTCTATGTCTGCTATAGTCTGTCTAATAAATGTTTTGGCCTGATTGTATCCCATGAAGAGTAGAAGATCTGGAGAGAAGCCCAAGGTTGAGATTTTAGTTGTCTCTGAAAATTATTCCTTGAGGATAGTGGGACAAGATCAAGGGGAAAAAGGATAGTCTGAGCCAATAGTTATGGCCATTCACACATAAGCTTCCTCATCAGAGTGGTACTAGTGACACATTTTGGGGATTGAAGGGACAATTAAGGGACTACAGTAGTAGTGGGTTTCAAATCCCAGCGCTATTGGTTTGCTACTGGCAACACATGAGCGCATGGAGCTTCTGCGCATGTGCATTTTGTGCATCTGGGCGAGTGGGCGGAGCCTCCCGCCGCCACCGCTACCAGTTTGCCCAAACCAGGATGAACCAGGCACAACCCACCACTGGACTACAGGGTCATAAAAATGGAGCTTAGGCATTCCTAAAGTTAATTTTACTGGATTTTTAAATGAATCATGCAAACTAACACATACATTAAATGTTACTTTGATCTCTCTTTTTTTCACTCTCATAAACAAATGCAAAGCTTTTGTCTGAATGGCTGGTCTGCTAAGGGGAATGAGTTTTAGATTGCAATCCTCAATTTACACAGTTAAAAATGTCCTCTTTCTATCATTGCAACACTTCTGTTCCTTGTAAATGTTTGCAAACCACAGAAAGCTTATGCAAATTTGCCTTTTCTTTTATTTCCCCTGCGTGTTTTCTAATATTGTGTATCAGAGTTTCAAGCTTTTTGACATCTCATCCTATTTTAGAGTTGTTATGACCGTGTTCATGTTGTTCAATCTCATCGACCGAATTTTGGTTTACATTCAATGCAACTTGGTATCAATTTAGGAAAGAAAAGAAAGGAGTCCCTGCAGATTTAGAACTCTCAATAAATTGAATATCACATTATTCAAACTCGCAGTCATCACAGCTTAGTTGTAGAAATCTTTGGGGTCTGGAGTAGACAGGTACAGGAAAATATGGCAGGGATATATGAATTGTACATGGTATGGGAACTGTGGATAGAGAGATTTTTTTTTCTTCTGTCACAGTATTAAATTCATTAAGAATTAAATGATGGAGTTTCTGGACCAGTCAAACAAAATCCTTCTTTGTACAATATATAATTAAACTGAAATGTTATACCATCTAATGTGGCAAAGACTACTAATTTTGATAGTTGGAAAGGGAATTGGATAAATTCATGGATGATCAGTTTAGAATAAATTATCAGAAGCTACTAGGCTTGGAGACTGCTAACTCCAGAATTATGACTGGCATACCCTTAGACACCAGATGTTAGAATAACAATGAAGGAGAACTAGCATTTCCCTTTCCATGTTTGTGAGCTTCTGCTGGATAAGATTGATTCAGCAAGTATGTTATCATGTTGTTGTGAATAAAAGATGGAAAACACAACTTGAATATGAGTAGAAGATCTCCTTATCTGGATTCCTCCCTTATTCAATTAAAATACAAGTAACTCTAATAAAAGAGTCATCTAGAAACAATCTGGATTTAACTTTAATTGTTTACTTTGTATCGTCTATGGCCAATCAGTAAGTAGCTAGCACAAATAGCATATTGTATGTTTTGCACAGATGAAAAAGATACATTAACTTATCTTAATACAAGTTGCATTTCATCTTTTCCACCACCAGTTTATACATATCTTCTTTCCAATTATTTGGAAAGTAACATATCCTGCTAAATATGATATACAACATGTAATAAAAACCCTGACACTTCTGTAGTTTCATCTTCAGATAATGCTAATCAAGTGCTTTCTTGGATTCATAATGAAGAAGCATGACAAAAGTATCATCATTTTATGAACATTTACAATTAAACATTAACATTTGCACCTAAAAGTGCTCTCTGCAAAGCTTTCTTTCCTCAGAAAAGAGAACTGAAACCAGATGGTGTGGCTCTGCTGCATAATATTTCAAGAGCTTTGCATCTGCTGCCAAGACCCAATTATGTGTGGAATTCCAGTAGCTCTTGAGCAACAATTTATAGAAAAATACCACTTCCAACATTCTTTCTGCAGGCGTATTTCTGGATCCAAGCCATACAGGTGAATAAAATATCTTAGGGGAATTTTTACTTTCTTGGATAATGTGGTTAACCGTATCCCCCTATCAAAAACCAAGAAAGATCAGGTTATGCATTACATGTGTAATATATGTATTTAGTGCATACAGATTATGTAATTTGTATTACTGCAAGATTTGTAAAATATTATATGATAAAATGAACAAACAAAAGTTCAGTTTATCAACTGCTTATGGAGAGCTTACATAAATCTTGAAATCAAGTGAGAGTGGACACAGATGAAAAGTGTACTTTGCAATGTGGGTGATGGAAGGAGTGATTGTGATTTCTGTTTACATAGAATGCAAACAATTCTGTGGTAAATTTATTCACCCGAGAAAGGGAAATATTTTCACTCAAAAACAGTATGTGCAGTGATTAACAAACATGGATAGTACTATACTAGTCACATAGGATTTGAATGTCTCTCTAGAAATGGCATTCTTAATTTAATATGGGGAAGCATCACATTATGTCCACGTATTTTCTCATCCAACCTTTCAGTTTTTTCACTTAGTTTCAGAATAACTTGACTTTTGACTTGACTTTTATAAACTGGATGTGCCAACAATAGTTTTTCTATGTAATTTGGCAGTTAGATGGCCCTCTACTTGATAATGTTTGAATTTCTTCTCTTTTAAACTCCTTCAATGGTGCCACCCTATCCAATAACAATATTTTACATATTACTATTTGTTCCCTTCGGCCAACAGTCCACAAACGAAAAAAGGAACTGCAGACGTACATATCATACAGAGTGCCACACCTGTTTTCTTTGAGTTGAAATGTTTGTGCATTTGTGTCCGTACGGATACATATGTATGTTTTTCCTGTGTATCTATTATATTGACTTGCTTCAATGTCTACAAATAGATGTTCTAGAAAATCCTAGAACCAATACTGATTTATAAGAGTTGATAACTAATTATTTATTTTATTTACTAATACCATACTAATATTAGTATCTAATATTTCTTTATAATTAATAATAAGAGCCAGTTGGATAAGGCATCAGGCTAGAAAGTGGGAGACTGTGAGTTGAAGGTCTCACCTTATCCATGAAAGCCAGTTGGAACGAAGACTGGAAACAGACACATGGGTTTGCTGAGCTAGCTCTTGGGAGAAATAGAAAACTAAAAAATGCTCAAGCAGCAGAGCTGGAACTTTAGGCAAACTTGGTGTACTATCAAGCAGTGTGTGAAGACAAAACTAACCCTCTCTGGGACAATAGGTGAGGGAGTGTGCTAAGGAAATGTGTTCCCAAAATTTAAATGTTGCCGCCACAGTTGGGGGTGAAGTTCTGGCCCCCAGGGGAAGGGTGCGCAACTTGGGCGTTCTCCTGGATGATCGGCTGTCCCTAGAAGAACATCTGACGGCCGTCGCCAGGGGAGCATTTTATCAGGTCCGCCTGATTCGCCAGTTGCGCCCCTTTCTTGACCGGGACTCCATACTCACGGTCACTCAGCCCTCGTTACCTCTCGCTTGGACTATTGCAATGCTCTCTACATGGGGCTCCCCTTGAGGAGCACCAGGAGGCTCCAGCTAGTCCAGAATGCAGCTGCGCGGGTAATATAACACCTATCCTGCATGGCCTGCACTGGCTGCCGGTAGTCTTCCGGGTGCAATTCAAGGTGTTAGTGATCACCTTCAAAGCGCTCCATGGCTTAGGACCGGGATATCTACGAGACCACCTTCTGCCACCGATAGCCTCCCAACGACCTGTGCGCTCCCACAGAGTGGGCCTGCTCCGAGTGCCATCATCCAAACAATGTCGGTTGGTGGCCCCCAGGGGGAGAGCCTTCTCTGTGGCAGCACCGGCCCTTTGGAACGAGTTACCTCCGGGGTTACGCCAACTCCCCGACCTCCGAACCTTCAAGCGGGAATTGAAGACTCTACTATTTAATCGTGCGGGACTAGCCTAAGTGTGTTTTAATTAATCTATTATAATTTTAAATTTTAAAGGGTTTTATATCGGTCTAAGACCGTTTTAGCTAATTAGGCCTATTAAATATTTCGTTTTAAATTCGTTTTAATCTGTTATTTATACTTTGTATATTCTCTGTTTTTAATATGGCTGTAAACCGCCCTGAGTCCTTCGGGAGAAGGGCGGTATAGAAATTAAATTATAAATAAATAAATAAATAAATAGTTGCAGTCTGTGAGACCAAATATTTTTCAGGATAAGGGAGCTAAAGGAACAAATTGAGGAAATCTTTACTTTTTAAATTTTTTTAATTTGTCAACCACAACAGTATGTATAAGTATGGAATAACCATACAAATTGGATACAATCAAAGGGAACATCAGGACAGGAACGGTAGGCACACTGGTGCTCTTATGCACGCCCCTTACAGACCACTTAGGAATGGGGTGAGGTCAATAGTAGATAGTCTTTGGTTAAAGCTTTGGGGATTTTGGGAAGAGACCACAGAGTCAGGTACTGCATTCCAGACATTAACAACTCTGTTACTGAAGTCATATTTTCTACAATCAAGACTGGAGCGGTTCACATTAAGTTTAAATCCATTGTGTGCTCGTGTATTGTTGCGATTGAAGCTAAAGTAGTCTTCGACAGGAAGGACATTGTAGCAGATGATTTTATGAGTTATACTCAGGTCATGCTGAAGGCGACGGAGTTTTAAATTTTCTAAACCCAGCATTTCAAGTCTGGTGGCATAAGGTATTTTGTTGTGATCAGAGGAGTGGAGAACTCTTCTTGTAAAATATTTCTGGACATGCTCAATTGTATTAATGTCCGAAATGAGGTGTGGGTTCCAGACAGGTGAGCTGTATTCGAGAATTGGTCTAGCAAATGTTTTGGATGCTCTGGTTAGTAGTGTAATCTTTCTGGAGAAGAAGCTACACAAGATTAAGTTTACAACTCTTAAAGCCTTTTTGGCAATGTAGTTGCAGTGGGCTTTGGCACTTAGATCGTTGGATATGAAAACTCCAAGGTCTTTGACAGGGTGAGGGTCATCTACAAGATAATGTCCATCAAGCTTGTATTTAGTGTTCTGATTCTTTTTTTCCAATGTGTAAGACAGAGCATTTGCTGCTTGAGATTTGGAATTGCCAAATTTTTGACCATTCCGACACAAAGTCAAGGTCTTTTTGAAGGGTAACTGCATTGTTGGTAGTGTTAAATAGTTTAACATCATCGGCGAAGAGAACACAATTACTTATAATATGGTCACAGAGGTTGTTAATGTATAATATGAAGAATGTTGGTCCTAGAACGCTGCCTTGGGGGACACCGCTACTGACAGGAGTGGGATTTGATAGGGCACTGCCTATTTTGACCACTTGTTGTCTGTTTGACAGGAACACTGTTATCCAATTATGGAGGGGTCCGGAGATGCCGTAGGATTTAAGTTTTAGAAGAAGTTTGTCATGTACCACAGTGTCAGAAGCTTTACTCTATGTAAATTGCATCTATTGCTTTGCCCTGGTCAAGATTTGTAGTCCTTATGTTTTTGCAGTGAAGAAGTTGTAAATTACAGGATAATTTTTTCCTGAAACCAAATTATTTATTAGAGAGTAGGTTGTTTGTTTCAAGGTGGAGAGTGATGGATTGGTTGATGATTGATTCCATTACTTTGCAGGTGACGCAGCATAAAGAAATTGGTCTGTAATTTTCAACTAGGCTGGGGTCTCCTTTTTTGAAGACAGGGATGACCGTGGCTAGTGACCATAGTTTGGGAAGAGAGCTGGTCCTGAAAGATTTTTCAAAGGTTATGCTTAGGGGTTTTGCTATAACAGTAGAAAGCTTTTTTAAGAAGTATGCACATAGACCATCAGGTCCAATGGATAGAGATGGTTTCAGTCTGCGAAGGGCCTTTTCAACATTATCTTCTGTGAAATGTATTTGTATTAGATCATTGTAATCATTGTTGGTACGACTGGGGAATTTTGGATATGAGCCATTACTGTTAACAAAGACTGAGCCGAAGAAAGTGTTAAAGAGGTTTGCTTTAACTGTTTCATCATTACATTCTTTGCCGTTAGATCCTTTTAGGGGTCGGATGGATCTAGAGTCTTTAAGTTTGTTGTTTACAAAATTATAGAAAGCGCGATTGCATTTTGTGCACAGAAGGTCTTCTTCTTGTTTGATGTGGTAATCGGTAAATCCTTCTTTTCTGATATAAAGTAAAAGTTCTAGGACAGGAGTGACAATTTTATCCCCCCCCCCCCGGTCTCTCAGTCTCTCTCCTCAATAATCAAAATAACTCTGAAGGCTTGTTAGTCTCCTTTGTGAATTCTGATATTTTGAAGGTACCACAGAGTTTAATTTTCTTTGGTCATAACTATTACTATTATTATTGGTCTTATGCTCAATTTACCAGTGGGTAAGATGCTGAGAACTCCATTGCCTTCACAAGCCTGTCTTAAGGGAGAGGAGCCAGGCCAAAGCAGTTTCTTTCTCCAGAAAGATAGATGGTAGCAGCAGAAATTACTACATAACCCAAAGCAGGAGAGAGGTCGGGCTCAAGAGTAAGGGGAAGCGGGGTTAATATGTATCTTCCACCACCACAGTTATTGTATACAAGATTTAGTTATCAGTCAATCAATCACATTAACTGCAGAATCAACAATGGTCTCTCAGCACTTTATTGTAATAAGAACTTCATACATAAGAATGATATAAAATATAAGTTGTAATAAAATAAATCAAATTTATATTTAAAATAAACTGCTCCAGCACCAGCAGTCTCATCACTCTTCAATAGTTTCCAAACCAAATGACTGCAATACATAAAAGAGCTTAAAAAAAGCATGTAAAATTATGCTTTAATTTGCAACCAAATTGATCAGTATAGTCTTTGGACACCAAAAGAATACTGGTAAAGAAGCTAAACGCTAATACTAAAAGCTAATACTGGTAAAGAAGCATATAGACGAGAGGTCGAACGACTAGCCTTGTGGTGCAACCAAAACAATCTGGAACTGAACACACTCAAAACCGTAGAAATGGTGGTAGACTTTAGGAGAAACCCTTCCATACTTCCACCTCTCACAATACTTGACAACACAGTATCAACAGTAGAAACCTTCAAATTTCTGGGTTCTATCATATCGCAAGATCTCAAATGGACAGCTAACATCAAAAACATCATTAAAAAAGGACAACAAAGAATGTTCTTTCTGCGCCAACTCAGTAAGCTCAAACTGCCCAAGGAGCTGCTGATCCAATTCTACAGAGGAATTATTGAGTCTGTCATTTGCACCTCTATAACTGTCTGGTTCGGTTCTGCAACCCAACAAGAAAAACACAGACTTCAGAGGATAATTAGAACTGCAGAAAAATAATTGCTACCAACTTGCCTTCCATTGAGGACCTGTATACTGCACGAATCAAGAAGAGGGCCGTGAAAATATTTGCAGATCCTCGCATCCTGGACATAAACTGTTTCAACTCCTACCCTCAAAACGACGCTATAGAGCACTGCACACCAGAACAACTAGACACAAGAACAGTTTTTTCCCGAAGGCCATCACTCTGCTAAACAAATAATTCCCTCAACACTGTCAGACTATTTACTGAATCTGCACTACTATTAATCGTTTCATAGTTCCCATCACCAATCTCTTTCCACTTATGACTGTATGACTATAACTTGTTGCTGGCAATCCTTATGATTTATATTGATATATTGATCATCAATTGTGTTGTAAATGTTGTACCTTGATGAACGTATCTTTTCTTTTATGTACACTGAGAGCATATGCACCAAGACAAATTCCTTGTGTGTCCAATCACACTTGGCCAATAAAATTCTATTCTATTCTATTCTATTCTAAACTATATTTGTCAAACAGGGAATTTAATACATATATGTTATCACCCTAAGCCATCTTGGGCATTGGCAAAATAAGAGATTTAAAAGTTAATGTTAATGTAAGCATGACTCAGGAAAAGACAATGAACTTTCTATGGCATATATATTCTCCTATGCAGATCAGGTTATTCTATGCAATTGTATCTCAATATGATTGTTTATTGTGCTTTCAAGTCAGTGTTGACTCCTAGAGTCTGTCTAGACAAATCCTTGCTGGGTTTTGTTGCAAGTCTTTCAGAAGTGGTTTGTCATTGTCTTCTTGTTAAGGCTGACAGAGAGAGATTGACTGGCCCAAGTCACCCAACTGGCTTTGTACCTAAGGTGGGACTGGAACTCCCAGTCTCCCAGTTTCTAGCCTGGTGCCTTAACCACCACACTACACTAGCTCTCTTGATATGAAGAACTGCATAAATTAGGAAGTGCTCTTTTTCTCCAAGTTATTTTTGGAAAACATATTTGAAGCCATTTACTCTCTTAACATTTATTTTCAATCTGGAAGACTATAATTGTTCCATAATGGCTTTTAAAAATTAACTCTTGTGTAAATTGAATTTAATAAAACCATTACATATGCAGATCTGCTGGAGGAGAAGGAGATTGTTTATTTCAAGAATATTCTTCCTCTGACTCAAACTCATTTTGTCCACTTGGTGGCTCCATAAGACAATGTAATCCATTGAACTCTGGCATTGAAGCTCATTGGAAGTCTTATTCCTTGTAGGGTGAAACAGGAAGATCATATATGTTCTGAGATTCATACAAATAAGCTTAAATTATATGGATATTGGTTAGGAACGAACCATGTATATTATTATAAAAATGATTTGTCTTAAAGGCAAGTAGTTAAAAAGACATCTTTATATCTTTATTCAATTATCCAGTTAAAGGTGGCTTCATAAATAGAAAAATTCAATGATTGCATAGGAGGTGTTTTGCAGTCACTGCCGTCCATATGAATGCCCTGACAATTATGCATTACTGTATGCACGTCTGAATAGAGGACATTTAATATAAGTAATGATTAAGATATTGAACTAAAATGGAAACTAGTGGGTGACTTGAGGCCTGTTACATTCTCTCAGCCCAGTCTTATATCACAGGCTGCTGTCATGGGGAATAAAATGAAGGGTGATCCCTTTGAATGTAGCCTTGAGCACCTGGAGATAGGGTAAGATGTAAAATCTAACTAATAAATACCAGTGACATAGTCCAATAGCCCCTTGTGGACATGGAGTCTCTGTTATGTAAATCTTAAGTGTAAAAATGGGTGTTTGTCTCAAAGAATACTCTGCTGGCAGAAGACAGAATGTACACTGAAATAATAGAGAATTATCACCACAAATAAAATCTTAACCCCATATTACCTCAAAAGTCTTCTCTCCCTCCCTTTTCATTTGTTTTAATCTGGGGGCTCTGGGTAACGTATATTAGATAAACTCATAAAAAGAGCACATAAAATGGATGCT
The DNA here is from genome assembly GCF_028640845.1 of Ahaetulla prasina. Lineage (NCBI taxonomy): Eukaryota > Metazoa > Chordata > Lepidosauria > Squamata > Colubridae > Ahaetulla > Ahaetulla prasina. The sequence continues at coordinate 105,626,647 of NC_080541.1, read as the reverse complement.
TAATGTCTACCCCATAATGGACATTAAAATTGCATTTGAAGAGGATTGATTCTGTCTTCCAGAACATTGAAAGGAAGGGGGCTGCAAGACCTTTGAGGTACCTATGTGATTTTTTAAAAAACTGCTTGTCCCTAATTACCCCCTTTCCCAGTCTCAAATAATGTCATTACCCCCACAAAAAAACATAGGTTCTGCCAAGCATATTGGCATCAACAGTTCCAAACTGAATCCTTAACTCACAAACAAGCAATTAAAAATGGCTCCATTACTCCCAGGATATGTCCAAATTACCCTTTTGAGTGTAATTATCCATAGTTTAAGAATTGCTGGAGTTCAGAGTTCCAATCATAGGAGACACCATGGAAAAGTCCATGCCCATGTCCCCTTTATATTGCGGGTGGCATAAGAGCCTGTCAAGATGATCTTATTTAACAGGCAGATTAAATCCTAGCAAGCAAGTGCTTGATGTTTTATTTATTTTATTTATTTATTTTGTCACAACAGTATATATAAGCATAAGCACGAAATAACTATACTATATTTAAGCATATATATAAGCATAAGTATGTAATAACTATATTAATTGGATATAATGAAAGGAAACAGTAGGACAGGAACGGTAGGCACGCTTGTGCTCTTATGCACGCCCCTTAACAGACCTCTTAGGAAAGGAGTGAGGTCAATAGTAGACGGTTTTTGGTTAAAGCTTTGGGGATTTTGGGAAGAGACTACAGAGTCAGGTAGTGTGCTCCAAGTATTTACAACTCTGTTACTGAAGTCATATTTTCTGCAATCAAGATTGGAGTGGTTAACATTAAGTTTAAATCTATTGTGTGCTCATGTATTGTTGCAATTGAAGCTGAAGTAATCTTTGACAGGAAGGACATTGTAATAGATGATTCTGTGAGTTAAACTCAGGTCATGTCGAAGGCGGCGGAGTTCTAAGTTTTCTAAACCCAGGATTTCAAGTCTGGTGGCATAAGGTATTTTGTTGTATTCAGAGGAGTGGAGAACTCTTCTTGTAAAATATTTCTGGACACGTTCAATTGTATTGATGTCAGAAATGTGGTATGGGTTCCAGACAGGCGAGCTGTATTCAAGAATCGGTCTAGCAAATGTTTTATATGCTCTGGTTAGTAGTGTAGTGTTTCTGGAGAAGAAGCTATGCTTCTAGATTAGGTTTACAACTCTTAAGGCATTTTTTGTGATGTAGTTGCAGTGGGCTTTGGCATTTAGATCATTTGATATGAAAACTCCAAGGGTTAGGGTTAGGGTTAGTGTATCTTAGTGCTATTCATGTACAACTTTATAGGTGATCATCAGCATTTTGAACTGGGTCTGGAAGCCTACAGGCAACCAGCATGAACATTTCAGAAGTGATATTACTGCAATAATGACGTTGACCTATCAGCAGTCTAGCTGCCATAGTCTGAATCAATTACAGTTTCTGGGTTATCTCCAAAGGCTGATCCGCATAGACCATGTTACACTAATCTATTTATGTGATGATTGGGACATGAATTATTGTCTCTAAACAGGATCTCCCAAAATGGTCAACATTGACCCTCAAAAGGTTGATGGGATGATCCATTATTGTTACTATTATTATTATTGGTAGTACTACCATCATTAGTTAAAATAGTATTTCATTTTCATATAATGTTTGAGGATTAATGAACAATCTGAAACTTTATGAGAAGGTTGATGAGTTGAAGAATTTGAACCCCTGCTCTAAGGCATCCTCATCCAGGCAGGGTTGTTCCATCCTCTTCTTGCTATTTAAGCAGTAACTATGAATCCAGGAGGACCCCCAGATTACTAGCCAATTAGTTCAAAGGGAGCATTACTTTATCCAGAGTAATTACTAAGATAATGTTCCAATAGTTTCGTTGACATACACTAGCTTGGTCTTAGATGGATTTAATCTTATCTTATTTCACTCCATCCAAACATCCCCAGGTTTCAGGTGGTGTAAGCATTCCTCAGCATCCCATCTAGGATGGTGACATAAAAGTCATCAACATATTAGTGACATATCATCCAAAATTGATGGTGGCCTCTATCAGGACCTTTATATGAAAGAACACTAAATTCTATAAGACCCTACACAGCAGCAACTTCAGCTTCAGATGCTGCCCTTCCTTCCCAGTTACAAATAGGAACTGCCTACTAAGGTAGGTGCAGAATCACCAAAGCACAGTGTCCCATCTTGCTCATAACCTGCCTAGCTGTCCATGGGAGCTAGGAGAGGCATGAATGCATCCTGCAGGTTACACAAATCATACCACAGAGAATATTGACATCTTTAGGCACACTAACCTCAAAAAATTTCATGATAACAGCACAAGACTCTACCACACTCACCACAATGAATTCTGTCTAACTGGTGTCCAAACAGAGCATTTCTTTTAGTAGGGTATTTAAAAATTCAGTGGCTAGTTATCAAGATCTGGTTTATATGCATATTAATTATTTGCTGGCTTGCATTTGTGTGAATGGATGTGTGGTAGTTCTTTATTCCATAAATAATAGATATAGCAAAAATTACTAAAGAAGCAGGAATTATTATTGTCAGTGAACAAACGACTTCTGAAAGTTAATCTCCGAAAACATCTTAACTGGGGAATCTGGAACATACTGCAAAAACATAGTGTCATACAAGTAAGTTATACAAATATTATTGTTGATAAGAAGATATCATGAATATAAATAGTGAGCAATTTAATCCAGCAAAAGTAGTTCATGGTAATAATGGGAGCAGGATTTGAACCCTGGATGAAATTCTGGAGAAAGATGAAGCAGAGACAACCTCATAAGACAGGGACACTCTGATACAATCTTAGTATAACCAAGGCATTGAAAGCTACTAACTCTTGCATCCTGGCTGCTGTTAAGAACCAGAAAGTAATTTTATGATCTTGTTGTCTTTAAAAATGGAGATGAAAGTGTCAGTTTTGAATAAACAAATTCTCATGTAATAGCGCATCAACAAAATATTTAAAATTATGATTATTTTCAACACAATATTCAAATTGCGTGTTTCCCTTTTGATTTTACAATATATATACAATTTCACTATTTTCCAATAATATTATACCTGAAATAAGATAAACTGTGGGAAAATGCATTTGGGTCATTCTTAGAAACTTTCATAAATGCTCCCAGCTCTGCATACTTGTCGCTTTATTACAAGATTGCAGAAAATAAAAATAAAAAAACAGATCATGTCTGATATAATCCCTTGATCTGTTTCTAATCCACAATAATTGCTTTGAGGCTCACTAGGACAACAGAATTATCTTAGAGCAGGCTAGATAATTCTAAAAAGGTTTAGATGCAGATGACTTTGTCATTCATACTTGGAAAAGAAAAAAGGACAAATTGCTCTGACTTTGCTCCATGCTCTGATTTGAATATTTTTGCACAGATATAAGAGAGGAGGAAAGGAAATATTAGGTACTGTATATAGGTACTGCTGCTATACTCACATATTATTATTATTATGCTATTTCCTCTATTTGTGGATGAAATCTTTTCCAATAACTAGGGAATTGTTAAAACATTTTTTAAGATACAAGAAATTATTGTATTTATAATAATAAGTGGTTTCATATTTTTCCACCATATCAAGCTTTAAAGGATCCGTTACAGATGGAATTGTTACAAATAGAATCTGCATAGCTCCTTGAGTTCTTGAAATCCCCGAGAATGGAAAGAAGACAGGTAAAACTAATTCTAAAATCTTATAATAAGAGGTTTCAATGTTTCAAAGGTGTCCAGACCCTTAATTCATTTATAACTTTCTTATTATTTAGTATTATTTAGGTTTTTCCATTTATTTTAAATTATTTCGTTCTTAAACTTAATAGTTCTTTTTTTTTTGGTTCAGAACTGAAGATAGACTTTCCTGGTGGCTTTTCAAACTTATTATTACGAAGATCTCTAATAGCTTTAAGACTGGAAAATAAGCAATGTCTGAAAGTGTGATTAGTGAACCTAGTGTCCATTATAAGGTTCTGCCATTATAAGGTTCTGCCATCTCCCCATGAAAAGCAGCCATCTGGAGTACATGTGGGCAATCCCTCATCCTCTCCTTGCCTGGAGAGATTCCAAGGCACCAGTTCTTTGGTCCTTGCTCTGGCATCTTTTCCACACTCCCTGAGTGTTTAGCTTGTCATGCCTTTTGCAGAAGTTGCCTGATTGCTGGCTTTGAAGAAATCCACCTACCATCATTTATCTGAGATTCCTGGTAAGGACTTTCTTTCTTTATCTTATTGAGTTCTCGAATAATTTTAATTATTTTTTTGTGTTAATATTCTCTGATTGCTGTCTTTGGTCTTCGTTATTCTTGTATATTCTCTGATATTATTTACTTATGTCATTTTCTTATACTGCCTTCTAAGTTTCTCCTTTTGGCATGGTCATTGCTTCTGAATCAAAAAGAATGTGTAGCACCTCTCACCCAATCATGCTGGGGTGGGGACAGAGTTATAGACATGTAATTGATGAAAAGAGGGTGAAAAAGGAGAACTCTGTGGCACTCATGCTCAAGTAACCAATGACTTGACTTTTCCTTCTTTTCCCACCACTCCCACACTGGAACTGCTGACTCAGGAATAAGCAGATCCACTGTAACAGAGTGCCTCTGAGACCAAATGTTTACAACTCACCCAAAGGACACATGGTTGATAGTAATGAATGCTGTTGAGTTACCCAAAGGGACCAAAGGAGGTTCACTTTTCCCATTCAGATCCTGATACAAGTCATCAATTAGCATGAACAATGTGTTTTCCCCCCATGTTTGAGACTGAGTGGAAAAGGATCAAATCACTTCCCGTAGTTGTAGCTAAGCCACACTGCCCATAAACTTTGTTCCAAAAGAGGCGGTTAAGGAAGGGATATTATCTATCAAATATGGATTGATCTAGAGAGGGCCTCTTCAGAAGAGGAAGAACCACTAGCTATTTCAATCAAGGCAGCATCACACCATTACCCAAAAAGCTGTTTGTCGTCTCCATAATATAGCTTGCCACACTTCCACTAGGTTCCTAGAGGAGAAAAAGGAGGCATGGGTATGGATCATACATAGTGGAGGTCATACTGCTCTGCACCCTATCCTATTTTTCAGAATCCCTGAGTTAAAATGAATCTATGACCTATCTAGGAGCCTTGGGAGACTCAGTGGAACTGCCTGTCAAATTTCAGGGGAAATGTCCAGACCCCTATAGCATCCATTTAGAAGTGTTGGGACTATCATAATAGACTATTCTTCAGGAATATGGTCACTGACTAGCTTCAAGTGAAACAGGAAGAGTTTAAAGGATTTATCACCTGTATTTTCAGATCATTTACCAACTGTTCTGAAGTGAAGACCAAATTTAATATATGATTGTATGTGTGGCTTGGACAAGAAATAGCCTAGGAAAAATATATGGTTGCCCCGGAGGTCATAAATTCCTCAGTTCTTTTGGAATCTAATTTAGAGCATGAAGACTGAAATCCCACAGCATTAAAAACCAAGAAGGTTCCAAAAGCAGCCTGTGAAGAGGCTCATGAGCAAAGAAAGGCATTCTGCCATGCAGCAAAGTGGGTGGTACATGAATAGAATTGTCCTTATCACCCAACCTCACAACATTCTTTTACAGTCTGGTGCAAGATGCACTACCACATTGTCCCAGAGAAACATCACAATCATTCTGCCCACCTTTATCTAATCTCCTTTTAAAGCTGACCATCACTTCTTACATGTAAATATGTGTGGTGTAAAGTTCTACTATGTTTGTATCCTGAATTTCTCATTATCCTGCTTCTAAAATGCAATGAGAAAAATACATGAAGCTAATTGTGCGTATGAAAAATCTCTCTCTACTAGTTTACTATATACATCTTGAGCATTGGTGTCATACTCTTCTACCACAACTACCTTTCTTCCATATATAGAATTGTCTTTTTCCAAGTACATTTCCTTTGTTTGTAAAGCAGTATAATTTAGCATGTAAGGTGCTAGACTTAGTTGAGGGACAGTTGGATTCAAGTCCAGTTTGGCTCACATAGCACACCAAGTATATTGAGGCTCTGACTCTTTCTTTGCCTAACCTACTTCACAAGGTGGTGTTATGAGACTATAATTAGAAAAATCCTGTGAAGTCCTAGACTTCTTAGATAAAATTCTTTGACATAATTTGTGATTGTGTAACTTGTCTGGATCCATTTTACTCAACAGAACTGCTGGACTGAGGACACTGAAAAGTCTATTATCCGTCAGTTCCTTACACAAGTAAAAGCATTTTGCAAAAATGTAAAAGAAAAGGTTAAGAGGTTGTACTAACCGTAAAGTTGTTTCTAGCTGTAGGAAATAGGTCACTATGCTCCAAATTTTTTACCACAACACCGAGAAACACATTGACAAGCTACATTCTTTTTGACTGATCACCAGAACTCCCAAACAATGGTTTCCCCATTGTTCATTAACTAAAAGTATGGGCCAATTCTGCTTTCTAATGGATAAGATTGTAGGCATTAGGATGTGAGCTACAAGAAACAGAAGAAATGCACATCAAAGGCACAATTGAAACAAGTTTGCTGAAAGTATTTTCTCTGAATTGGAAGTACAATACTCTTCAGATGTCTCTGAATTCTTATTACTGTTTGCAAGCTGTTCTGAAACCACCTATTTCAGTATCTTTTTTTGTTATCGATTGATAAGATTTAACATTAGAGGGCTGGCATGCAATGATTTTCCTGTGAAAAGGTCCATCAATATTACAAATGTGTTGAAGTACATTCTCATGGTACAGTATTGACTAAAACTATGAAAAGTTTCACATTTGATGTGCATATATCCATTCTAATTAAAATGTATATGCTGCTGTTAAATGTTAACTAATGCCTTATTAAATAAATAAATAAAAACAATGAATTTTGATGTCTGTGATGCAAGGCTGTCAACAGATTGTACTGAAATTGTTTCTGTATGCTGTGATCCAGTGATGTAGGATCATGTAAATAACTGGATCAGCCTGTAAAGTTTCAGGATAAGAGCCAAAAGATAAAGTCCAATCAGGTTGCCAACTAAGATGGAAGCAGAAGCAAAATTCAAGGAAGTAAGACAATGAACAAACAGAGACAGCAGCTAGAAATGAGAGCCACTGGCCAGCCTAAGTTTAGTCAAACTGATCTCTTCCCAAATTGCTGAACTACAAGTCTCCCCATCGCCAAGTTCTAAAAAGTACAACCAGATCTTTGCTGCAGACTTTGATCCTTGAATGTCTGTAGGATCAGGGGATGGGGCAGATGGTTTAGGGTCAATAAGAACATTCCTGCTTGCCACCCTCAGAGTTTTAATCAGGCCGTTAATTGGACTTTAATGTCCATAGAATGTATCCTTGCTATTTAATAATCAAGGATGGATGAATGGATAGATAGATAGATAGATAGATAGATAGATAGATAGATAGATAGATAGATAGATAGATAGATAGATAGATGATAGGTGGATAGACAGACACATAAATACATATCTTTTGCATTAGAAATAGATTCAGTTCAAAGTGAGCTGCATATAATTTTGGTGAAAGAATTCAAGATAAGATGTGAGGCCGACAGCCAGAGATATTACAAAACTATGGTAACTCATGTTGCTAATATAAGATGTTTATAATGCAAATGTCTTTTCAAACTACATTATCAATTATTAAACATACTTCTCTATAACTCTCAGTAGCTTCACACAGGCTTATGGTAAGCAAAAATCTAATTGATTTGAAATGCTGATAAGAATCAAAGTAAACACAAACATTCTTCTGTGACCAGCAAAGGACAATAGTATCAAAAACAGGAGAAATTTCAAAACTGTGCAGATCTATACTGTTTGCTATGTTCCTTGGGAAATCTCATGGACTATGACTGGATCTAGCCTGATGACCTGCTGGAACTGTGGCATGTATTTTGGCTTTATAATACAAAACCAGCGTGAATATTGGGTTTGATTTTTTATAGGCTGACAATAAATACAGAGCAGTTGATCTTCTGTTCTTACTGAGTTGTAAGAGCAGTGCCATTGACATTCAGAACATCTGCTTCAGCAGTTAAGCTGAAAGATCCTACTCTGATTTGAGATAAGCCATTCTGTTCTGATAACCAGCCAAGTTGCACTGTAAGAGAGATTCTCTGCACACTTCATGAATTTCCATGTAAAAACTCATTATTATAAGAATCTTCTTAAAATTTCCAGTGTTGGAGCATTCACAACTTCTGCAGGCAAGTCGTTCCACTTATTAATTGTTCTAACGGTCAGGAAATTTCTCCTTAGTTCTTCTAACCTTCCTTCTTATATCTAGTAATGTTCTACGTGAAGAAAGAATATTCAGGCATTAGTGCATAGATTTTAGTCAGAATGAACGGTTTCTTGTCTTGTGACTTATTAGTGTTGTATAAGAAAAAAGCCCACTGCATACATTTGAACTAAGAAATAGGAGAGCCCTTCTTCTTTATTTGCCCATTAGAGCAGCCTTGAAAGGTAAGCTATAATTTATGTTCTCTCTCTCTTATAAATAATAATAGGGGTTTTAGAATTCAAACATACAAGCACCTGCCACAATAACACCCCAGATTTATCAACTATCAATAATAAAAACAAAAAAGTAGAGATAGTGAATATGGCAGTATCTTGAGACAGCAGAAGAGAAGAGAAAGAACTGTAGAAGTTAATAAAATACAAGATCTGCAAATAGAAATAGAATGACTATGGCAAAAGAAAGCAAAGCTAGTACCAATAGTAATAGGCCCTGTGGTTGCAATCCTAAAACAATTGGAGCACCACTTGAACACCCTCAGCATTGACAAAATCTCTCAATTTCAAAAGGCAACTTTACTTGGAATGCATTCTGTGACGATACCTTTAACACCTTCAGACATCCACTTCTGTCTGTCCCAAGAACTTGATAGAAGGATAAAAATGGAAAATCCAGTCTAAATATGTGGTTGACTGTGTAATAAACTATTATATTAGTTTGAATGTATTTGTCATGTTAGAATAACACGGGTTTAAGTAGAGAGGAAGACTGCATCTGTAAAATTTGTCATCATAATGGTAAAGACTGCTTTGAATGAAATTTTAATCCTGGTGGGCATTCTTGGTAACAGTATGGAAAAATGTTGTTATTTACTTCTTCCTAGTCTAGTTTACAATCCTGAGGTTTCCCCAGTAATCTTTCATTTAAGTACTAATCAAATCTGACCCAGTTTGACTTTTACAAGATCAGCCAATGTTACTTGCTGTGAGTCTGCTTCTTTTTTTCTGAAGATGCTTTTTTCGAACTGAATACTAGCTACATTCCTTTTAAATCTTGAGTAGTATGAAAATGAAGGGATGTGGCTCAGTGGCTAAGACGCTAAGCTTGTCGATCGAAAGGTTGGAAGTTCAGTGGTTCGAATCCCTAGTGCCACATAACGGGGTGAGCTCCCAGCTTCTGCCAATCAGCAGTTCGAAAGCACGTAAAAAATGCAAGTAGAAAAATAGGGACCACCTGTGATGGGAAGGTAACCGCGCTCGTGCGCCTTTGGCATTTAGTCATGCCGGCCACATGACTACTGAGATGTCTTCGGACTCTTTGGCTTTGCATGTGTACAAGCATTTCATAAACAGTCACAAGATTTTGGTTTTGTTTTGCAGGAAGAAAACAATGAATATAAAATGTTTTTATAATTATAAGTATTAAGTTTATATCATATAAATTATATGACATAAATCATATAAACAAAATTTATTTAGAATGAAAGCTGAAATAAAAGATGGATTTTTTTGGGCAAATGGTTTTATCCATTTAAGAAATCAGCTCATTGGCCATGTGATGGTTTCTGCTTCAGCATGGCCATGCCTTAATGTTATTTTAAATTAATGGATGTTTTGCCAATCATTTCCATGTAAGTAACACTGGGGTCATTCTAAGTGCAACAACATTTTAGAAGTGTCTAAAATAATCCTGTCATAATGACTATTTTAATTTTCATTTAAATAACAAGGCCATAGAAATCATTCTTTAATCAAATTAGCAGTCAAATAACCAACGACAATTGGAAAATCTGTTAACATATTAATTCTTCTGTCAGTTTATTTTTAATACCAGGAAGAAGGGAAAAAAGCCATGAAAAAAATATAGTTTCACATGAATTGTACGGCTGGTGTATAGGGAAGATAAGCTTTTAAAAGAAAACACTATTCAACACTATGAACCCATCAATGTCCTCGTTATGAAAAAATATATAAAAGAAGTGGAAATACTTAATATTTCGTAAAAATTAAGAAATCTAGACAACAAGGAAAGATTTTCCAGTCCCTCATTCCTGCAGCATTCTTCACCAACAATAAAGTTAAGCAGCCCTGCAAAAACCATCATCATCCTAAGCCATGGTTTCTCTTAATTATTGAAGTATTAATAAATAATAAATTAATAATTTCCCAGGAAGACTACGGCAAAGCAATATCAGTGAATGAGATGGGCTGCCTCTAAATTTGTTACATAAACATAAATAAAACAAATAAGCAATGCATACGCAAGCAATATCCAGACAGACAGCCTTTGAAAGAGCCACCAAACTCTTCTAACAGATGCGACTGCTTTGGTACTACACAATGGGCTGCTTGGTTCATGCTCCCATGCTTTGAGAAGCTCTCCTTTCTACTTCACCCAGCTCTATAACATTTGTAGAAGAACTTAAAAACTATGGAGATTATTAAACTATAGAGAAACATTATCGAGATTAAATTTAAATACTATGGAGATTAAAGCTATATAAACCACTGCAATTATATTAACAGAGTTTTAATCAAATATACATAGCACAAACACCATAGCTTGACTCTTTGCTTACAAAGTGAGATAACCTTGCATTCTCACCAGGGGCCCAGATATGTGGCAAGCCTGAGTCTTAAAGTACTTGGGGAACTAGATGAAACAATCTTCTTCAAAGCTGGCCAGGTGCAAGCTTTTCCTTCCCTACTTCCGCCCTATTGTTTTCTTTATAGGTCCTTTTTTTAGCACAAAGAAAATGAATGGATGATACAACTATAATGGCTAAATAAAACAAAATGTTGTCTTTTGATAATGTTGCCATATGCGAAAACTTTTAGCCTACCTTTGGGTTGTTTTATAACTGCTTTGATAGATTAATATCTGCATCTTTCAAAGAAGTAGAAAAGTAATCAGGGATGACACCAAAGGTTTTCTCTAATCTTGTCTAAATAGGAAGGTAAATTCACATATTTCCTTATTCCTTACCGCAAAGTTTGCCATTCTATTTAGGCACTAGAGCCTCTGATGACACACTCAAAAAGATAAATTTTAAAAAATCTTTTTGAAAAAAAAATGACCAAATGTCACATAATCACCAAAATTCACTAAGCTTCAGCATTCTTGCCTCTAAAGTGAAACAATTCTGATACAGAGATGTATCTATATAGATAGGAGCTGATAAAGGTCAAATCAAAGGTTATGTCATGGTAGACAATAATACATCTGTATTCAATTACATTACTTAATCTTTGTTACCAGTTTTAGATGCTGTTTCCATTCTAGTTCTTCATGTTGTATCTGATCTTAAGTGCCATGTAGGTGGCTTAGAAATACTGAGGGTTTTTGGAATTTTTGGAATTTTTACAATAATAATAGCAACTTCATTTGTGCTGGAGTTCCATACAATAGTAATAGCTTCTCAGTTATATCAACCCTATCTAGACCCATTCCAGTCCGGCTTCTGACCTGGGTACAGCACGGAGACGGCCTTGGTCGCGTTGGTGGATGATCTCTGGAGGGCTCGGGACAGAGGTTGTTCCTCTGTCCTGGTCCTATTAGATCTCTCAGCGGCTTTTGATACCATCGACCATGGTATCCTGCTGCGACGGCTGGAGAGATTGGGAGTGGGGGGCACCGTTTTTCAGTGGTTCTCCTCCTATCTCTCTGACTGGATGCAGATGGTGTTGGCAGGGAGGCAGAGATCATCCGCGAGGCGCCTCTCGTGTGGGGTGCCGCAGGGGTCAGTTCTCTTGCCTCTCCTGTTCAACATCTATATGAAGCCGCTGTGCGAGATCATCCGTGGTTTTGGGGTGCAATATCACCAGTACGCTGATGATACTCAGCTGTACATTTCCACCCCTGACCACCCCAACGAGGCCGTTGAAGTGATGTCCCGGTGTCTGGAGGCCATGCGGGTCTGGATGGGGAGGAACAGGCTTCTACTCAATCCCTCCAAGACTGAGTGGCTGTGGATGCCGGCATCCCGGTACAGCCAGCTAGTTCAATCGCTGATTGTTGGAGACGAGTCATTGGCCCCTATGGAGAGGATTCGCAACTTGGGCGTTCTCCTGGATGCTCGGCTGTCGTTAGAAGAACATATGACGGCCATTGCCAGGGGAGTTTTTTGTCAGGTGCGCCTGATTCGCCAGTTGCGCCCCTTCATAGACCGGGATTCCCGATGCATGGTCACTCATGCCCTCGTCACTTCCCGCCTGGACTACTGTAATGCTCTCTACATGGGGCTCCAACTGGTCCAGAATGCGGCTGCACGGGTAATAGAGTGAGCTACTCGTGGCTTCCATATAACACCTCACCTGCGCAGGCTGCACTGGTTGCCGGTGGTTTTCCGGGTGCAATTCAAGGTGTTGGTTACCACCTTTAAAGCGCTCCATGGCACAGGACCGGGTTATTTACGGGACCGCCTGCTGCCACCGACAGCCTCCCACTGACCTGTGCACTCGCACAGGGAGGGTCTTCTCAGGGTGCCGTCAGCCAAACAATGTCGGCTGGCGACCCCCAGGGGGAGAGCCTTCTCTGCGCAAGCACCTACCCTCTGGAATGAGCTTCCTCTGGGGTTACGATTACACCCCGACCTCCGGACCTTCCGCCGCTAACTCAAGACTTTTCTGTTTCATCATGCAGGGCTGGCCTGATACATTACGGTTTTAAATTGGGTTTTTTATCACTTTTATTATAGTTTTTAAAGGGTTTGCCAATTTGAATAAGATTTTTTAAATGTTTTTAATTCTATTTATGATTGTGTTTTATGTTGGCTGTGAACCGCCCTGAGTCCTTCGGGAGAAGGGCGGTATAAAAATCAAATAAATGAATAATAAATAAAATAAAATAAAATAAACCCTGTGCTCTTAACAGTTCAGTTGCTGCAATTCAGTATGCTGTTAATACTAGAATTCATAGAGATAAGTGCTAACCGACTAGCCTATTAGAATTGTGGATATTGTCAAGCAAATTTGTCTCTTTGGGCTTTAACAACTTCAAATTTTATAGCAGTTGAAATTGTCTACACACAAACTCTTTAACATTTGTTTCACCACCATGTTTCTTACCATTTTTTCAGCTGGCAAAAATCAGAGTTGCCTATGGAGGGAGCTATGCAAATGTTGCTAAGAGGACTATCACAAATGTTTTATGTAAAAGGATCCTATTGTTTCTCTGCTTTCAAGGCCTTTGGAAAGTCTATAATGTAATGTGACACTACCTGGGCAGCTGCAGTGTCCCTCTTCGGACATGTAGCAGGAGGATGTGAAAGCTACGGAAGCTCCTTTGATAGACACAGCTGCCAGAATACTTTGAACCAAAAAGGAACAAAGAGTGCTTTTAGACCATACATATTGTTCTGGGATTCAATGGTCAGAATATGCAGAGGAAATATAAAGACTGCTGTATGTCACAGCTGTTGTTATGTGTCAAAAGTGGACAATATCAGTTATATCCTTTGTTACTCAGAGATAAGGAATTTCTACTGACAACCAGTAGAAAGCCACATAGGCAGGGTAAAATATCAAATATAGATAGATAGATAGATAGATAGACAGACAGACAGACAGACAGATGGTAATACTGTCTGTATGTCAATAGGCAACACCTGTATATCTTTAAATTCAAAAGAAAAATGAAAAAAAAAATCATTATTAAAATGAAATTTGTTCTCCTTTGTTTTTTTATTAGCCTTCTTTATATCAGGAGGACATGCAGAAGAATATTCCAGCGCATTGAACCTTAAAAGAGGGGTGAGCAAACTAGGGGTGGGAAGTGGAATTGACTTTGTTTCTTAATTAGAATCTCAGGCATCTTTGATCGCAGGTAGGTATAAATTCTCGACCAATTCTCATTAGTATGGCAATATACACCCAAGTCTTAAGACACGGTGGCAATAAATAAATAGTAGATATAAAGCAGTACTGGTATTAACTGAATGTTGTTTTCCAGATAGCCAAAGTAAATCTATTTTAAGATAGGCAATTCAAGACTAATAATGTGATGACATGCATTATATATATTTTATATAGATACAATTCTTAATGAGATTTATTTTGGTTCATACTGTAGTCAGTTGAGTCCAAGGATGCATAATAGACTCTACTAAGAACTCCCAAACTGAATCTGCAATAAAGAACAGGTGCATGTGAAATTCAGGGGTATTTCTGCTGAATATTGACCAATTAGAATACACTAGATAATAAAAAAGGGATCCTCAGTCCTACTTCAATTATTTTTACCCATCTTTTTATACCTCTCACATCCCCTTTCAACCCCTCCTTTCCAGTACAAAATTTTATTCAAAATTATACTCTTTTATTTAGTTCTCCTTTCCCATTTTTCCTACAGATCATTCCTTATTAGCTTTTAATTTTTTATCCTGTAAAATAATTGAAAATAATATCTCTCTCCTACTCTTTTATAATTATAAATTATATCCTTCCAACACAGTTTGGCCTCATCAAACCATTTCAGCACTACAGTATATCCTAGGAAAAGGGTATGTTAACATATTAGACATTACAACTAAAGGAGCTGAGAAAAGATGGGAGGGTCTTAGTAATATTGAGCTAACAAAGGATTAGTGAGAAGATTACAGAAGAGGTCACAGCAAGCTATTATTAAAAATGATGTAGGTTGAAAACTCCATCATTGATTTTGACTGACTTTGCTATGTTTCATTCCCTCAAAATGCCTAACATTGTTCTATATAGTTTTGCTACTTTAGTAATTCATATTGTAAAGGAATATATTTAAAATACCCTGAAGACATTTGTTAGCTAATAGAGTCCCCATGATTTGATTATCACCTAACTTTTCTGCAAATTTCATGTAATAAAAAAAATCTAATAGAAGCTAAGCGGTTTCCATACAAATTACTCAAGAAGCAGGAATGACCAAAAGAACATGGAAAAGGCTTAGAATCTGACCACAAAGTAAGTTGGCTGGTCCTTATATAATTTTAGAATCACCACCTTCATGCAAACTTTATCCTATTATGTATCATATCATCTTACTACTCTTAATTGATAATTGAATATTTTATAATAATTTGGTTCATTGTTACAAACCCAAATAATATAAGCCTTGACTTTGTGCACTATATATAGAACAACATAAGTCAAATGTGATAAAAACCAAAGCCACCTGAAATTATCAGTTTTAGGTACTTAAATTTATAAAGCCCATATATTGTCATGAATGGAATGTGGATTCAAAGTTCAGGGGCTTATCTTGATTATGAAGAAATAAGAAAAATATTATATAAGGCATATTGAACTTATCATGGGATAAAAATCTATATAAATAAATAAATCTTATACAGCAATGTTAATGTCAATATTAACGTAATATTTAATATTTAATACAATGCTTATTGTTATATTATAAATATAAATAATGCATGTTATTTAATACATAATAAAAATCTGACTATATATAGGACTTCTATTCAAGAATAGAATAGAATAGAACTTTATTACGGTCATATTCAAATAAGAAAAAGAGAACAGAATAAAAGAGCTGGAAGGATCTTTGGAGGTCTTCTAGTCCAGTCCCCTGCTCAGGCAGGATGCCCTACACTATTTCAGACAAACAGTTGTCCAATCTCTTCTTAAAAACCTCCATTGTTGGAGCATTCAAAACTTCTGGAAGCAAGTTGTTCCACTGGTTAATTGTTCTGTCAGGAAATTTCTCCTTAATTCTAGGTTGGTTCTTTTTTTGATTAGTTTCCATCCATTGCTTCTTGTCTTGCCTTCAGGTGCTTTGGAGAATACGTTGACGCTCTCTTCTTTGTAATAAAAAATGCCATTCTCAGTTCATAATAAACTCTTATCCTTACTCCATAGTAGTCTTCATCCATATTCTCTTCACTTTTTCGAGACATTTGCATGCTTTTATTGGTGCAATCAGTCACTGCTTTCCAAAGCATCTTAGGAATTCAGGTTTAGTGGGGGAGCTGAGAATATAACTGAATTCAAATACTGTTTTTCAAGTAGCTAGCAGCAACTGAATTCAAATGACATTGCTGCCAACTAGGTGGAAAACAGCATAATAATCTGTAATAGAATATGCAATTATCATCGGTGTTGGCATGGATATGTAAACATTGCAACATTTATGCAAAACTAAAAAAGGAAAAAATGGTGAAAAGAATCAATGATACTTCATGAGTGCAGATTAAGGATTATCCCTTATTTTTCATGTACATGGGAGCAACATGTTCTAGTGAACATGTGAAGTGAAGAACCTAGAATTTTTATTTCTATGTGCAGATCTCCTTTCCTCTGTTTTCCCCAATACTTCCTTCCCAGGAGACCTAGAATATAACATAATTTGACATAGTCCAAGAAAATAAAAATTATTTCATAAAAGTCAAATGTGTTTGATATTTTGCGCTTATGAATACCATGAAACTGCACTGCAATTATAATATCCTTATTTAATACACAGATTATGGAACAATGAAAGATGAATGTTTGCATTTGGCAAAATTAAACTGAATGTAGTTATTTATCTTTCACCTTAATTGTTTGAGCTTGTTTCTAATGTAAACTGTTGTAATTTTAAATAAATATAATAGAAAAAAACTTTTCAAGGTATCAGAAATCCAGAGCAAATTTACTTTGCAAATAGACTTTGCAGGGTTGCTTTATGCAGCGGATCTTAAACTGACACTTTTGTTCAAATATATATATATATATATATATATATATATATATATATATATATATATATATATATATGTTTTCTGAGGTTTTCGCGGGTGTTTGTATGTAGATCTTTGGATATTCGGGTTTTCTCCGCGTAAAATTGGAAGTGTCTTGGCGACGTTTCGACTAACTGTACTCTGGACTCGTTGCTCCTGTGAGTGCCCCTGGTGGATCCGGAGGAAATTACAAGGATACTGTGCTTGCCTGAGGATTTTGAATACTTTTTTTCAAATGGCAAAAGGTCAGAGACCAACTGCTGGAGAGATGGAGAGAATTTTGGAAAAGTTATCCAATATGGACAAGAAATTGATGAAATAAGAGCAGAAATTGTGACTATCCAAAAGGATTTAAAGGATACTCAACAAGTCTCAGCAGAAAACAAGCAGAAAGTGGAAGGTTTGAGGGTGAGATGCGGCAGTGCAGAAAAGAGAGGAGACGACAGGCAATGCTGTGCTTGACCACAGATGGATAAAATGTCTTATTTCCTTAGGTTTCAAAATTTGGAAGAAGTGGACCAAGAAGACTTGAGAGATGTTGTGACTAAATTGTTGGGAGAATTTCTTGGGAGAGGTGTTGATTTCATGAATTGGGATGTGGATCGAGTTTATAGAGTTAATTGCAATATGCACGCACGCATGCAGTTCCCAGAGAGGTTCATGTCAAATTTGTGAGAAGAGAGACGAGAGATGAAATTCTTAGAAAACATAGGAGTGGGGCACTGATTTACAGGGGCAGGGAGATAGCCATTCTGAGGCAGATTCCCAGACAGGTACGTGAAAAAAGAAAGAAATATTATTTTTGTCAAGCAAATTGTACCAGAAGGAGTGGGCTTCAGATGGCTGATGCCAGAGGGATTGATGATTTTCCGGGAGGGCATTACGAAAAAATCAGTACAATTGTGGAGGCTACGGCCTATGTGGAGGAACACAAAGCCTTCCTGGAATCAGATGACCCAGGAATTGAAGAAGGGAGGTTATAGATCAAGGGCTGAAGCGGCTGCCGCTGTTGCGGCCCTGAGTTGGGTCAGGCTGAACCCAGAGTTCTGAGATCCAAAACTAGGAAGTGATAAAGATATTTGGGATTGTGTTGGTTTTCCTTATTCTCTTTTGTACGATATTCTGATTATTCTTGACTCTTCTTTATTACGTATTTAAAATTTGCAAACTTAGCTACTTCGTGTCACCTGCTTGCCTTATGGCTGTTGTATGTGTTAAAAAATTTGAGTAAAATTCTTATTTTAGATAAGAAAAATGAAAATTTACCATACCTGATATGTATTTGTATAAACCTTTTTTGACTAATAAAAACTTTTTGAATAAAAAAAAAAAAAAAAAAAAAAAAAAAATCTATATAAATAAATAAATCTTATACAGCAATGTTAATGTCAATATTAACGTAATATTTAATATTTAATACAATGCTTATTGTTATATTATAAATATAAATAATGCATGTTATTTAATACATAATAAAAATCTGACTATATATAGGACTTCTATTCAAGAATAGAATAGAATAGAACTTTATTACGGTCATATTCAAATAAGAAAAAGAGAACAGAATAAAAGAGCTGGAAGGATCTTTGGAGGTCTTCTAGTCCAGTCCCCTGCTCAGGCAGGATGCCCTACACTATTTCAGACAAACAGTTGTCCAATCTCTTCTTAAAAACCTCCATTGTTGGAGCATTCAAAACTTCTGGAAGCAAGTTGTTCCACTGGTTAATTGTTCTGTCAGGAAATTTCTCCTTAATTCTAGGTTGGTTCTTTTTTTGATTAGTTTCCATCCATTGCTTCTTGTCTTGCCTTCAGGTGCTTTGGAGAATACGTTGACGCTCTCTTCTTTGTAATAAAAAATGCCATTCTCAGTTCATAATAAACTCTTATCCTTACTCCATAGTAGTCTTCATCCATATTCTCTTCACTTTTTCGAGACATTTGCATGCTTTTATTGGTGCAATCAGTCACTGCTTTCCAAAGCATCTTAGGAATTCAGGTTTAGTGGGGGAGCTGAGAATATAACTGAATTCAAATACTGGTTTTCAAGTAGCTAGCAGCAACTGAATTCAAATGACATTGCTGCCAACTAGGTGGAAAACAGCATAATAATCTGTAATAGAATATGCAATTATCATCGGTGTTGGCATGGATATGTAAACATTGCAACATTTATGCAAAACTAAAAAAGGAAAAAATGGTGAAAAGAATCAATGATACTTCATGAGTGCAGATTAAGGATTATCCCTTATTTTTCATGTACATGGGAGCAACATGTTCTAGTGAACATGTGAAGTGAAGAACCTAGAATTTTTATTTCTATGTGCAGATCTCCTTTCCTCTGTTTTCCCCAATACTTCCTTCCCAGGAGACCTAGAATATAACATAATTTGACATAGTCCAAGAAAATAAAAATTATTTCATAAAAGTCAAATGTGTTTGATATTTTGCGCTTATGAATACCATGAAACTGCACTGCAATTATAATATCCTTATTTAATACACAGATTATGGAACAATGAAAGATGAATGTTTGCATTTGGCAAAATTAAACTGAATGTAGTTATTTATCTTTCACCTTAATTGTTTGAGCTTGTTTCTAATGTAAACTGTTGTAATTTTAAATAAATATAATAGAAAAAAACTTTTCAAGGTATCAGAAATCCAGAGCAAATTTACTTTGCAAATAGACTTTGCAGGGTTGCTTTATGCAGCGGATCTTAAACTGACACTTTTGTTCAACTATATATATATATATATATATATATATATATATATATATATATATATATATATATGTTTTCTGAGGTTTTCGCGGGTGTTTGTATGTAGATCTTTGGATATTCGGGTTTTCTCCCGCGTAAAATTGGAAGTGTCTTGGCGACGTTTCGACGAAGTCTCATTCGTCATCTTCAGGCTTCAGCTTCGTGCTTCTGGGAGCAATTGCATATATATATATATGAGAACTTGCCTGTGTTGCAAACAGCTCCTAGAGTAGATGACTACTGTGTTGTTGTTGTTGTTTTAATTGCATTCAAATTTATTTTACTTTAGGGCCAAAATACAAATAAATCTTGAAAAACAAGGGCCATGATTCAGTCAGAGTGACACAACTCTTCATTGCATTATGATGCTTTTTTCAACAAAAGCAGGATAAGTAGATGTCTGAGTTGCCCCACCATTATTCATTGGGTGTAAATGCTTATTTTTTGCTAGAACATCCCCAAAATTCATAACCGTTGTCTGCAACATTCTGAAAAGTTGAAAATAAGCTGCATAGCTCCATTTGTTCCCATGCAACCTTGTACTCTTGCCATCTCTTTCCTGCTTTTCTTTTCTCTTCACCTATTATTTTCCTTTCTGCTGATAACTGCAGACTTTTCAGGGCACAGGCCCATCATTTTATATCACTTACTATAGCATTATGAACCTTAGTAACATCATAATAATGTATAACATATATCTTGAGTCAGATTGCAAGTAACAAACTAATGTGAATATGAAATCCTTTTAGAAAAAACTGCAGGCTCAAACTATATGTTTATATTTATTTAGAAGGTTTCATAAATATTGCAGATTGAATCATTTCAACTCTCTCTCTATATCAAAAATCCTAGAAATCAGAAGTATACATACAATCCAAAGAGCTGAATGCAGGAATTGTCATGGATAAAGGAAGCTGAAGTGCTAAAGACTTCCTCAGCCAGAAGGAACTGTGAAGACTAAAACACGGAGCCCATAAAATCTCTCCTCCCCCTTCTTTAACATGTAATCTTTGAAGGGAACTATCACAAAATTCCTTTCCGTCTCCCCTGTTATTGTTAATGATAGGAACAACTTTGCTCATTAGGGTAATCTGGATTTCGATATAAGGATCAGTATAATAAACCTCAAGTGTTCTGAAGGATAGTCTAAGACAGGAGGGGATTCATGCTGTCCTCCAGCTGCTACTGCCCTAAGTAAAAGTACAACAAGCATCTGTTAAAAATAATCTAGGATCCTTCTCAGGCATTTGCTAGAAAGAGAATAGAGGAGAAACTCTACTGGGGCAGCTTTCTGGAACAATTGCCACCTGATACCTTCCCGCTCTCCTCAAGAATCTTGGATCTTCCCAGGGAGCCAGTCCTGCATTGATCATCCATCTCATAATATTACCCCAGAATGAAATTCACTAACTTCTTTTTTAAACCATTCTACAGGCAAGCCCTGCCAGGCCTGCCAAGCAGCCACCCAAAACATTTTGATATGATAAAACTCAAAATGGTGTTTACAATTTACTTGATCAGATCACCAGTGATGGACAAGCACCTTTCACTATACCTCTGATTAGCATTCTTGCTAAGGGAATGGAGGGCAGGCTCCTAGTGTGAGGGCAATGCTTGCCACTAAGAAATATCCTGATTCTATTCACATATCTCTACTATCCCATCTACTATCTCTGTACCATTCATATTCTCATTCCTGATTTTGATGAACTTTTATCACCTGCCTTGGCTTTTATTTCTTTAAAAAAAACCTTTTCCAGCAACTAAAAAGAGAGGAAAGTGGAGAATTGAGAGAGAAGAAAATAATCTAAAAGATACCCAAGCACTGAAATGAATGACACAGAGCCTGAAATGAGACAAATGAAGGCAGTCTCTCACAAAGGTAAGCAAGAAAAAAAAAATCAGTTGGTGTGTTTGGGAGCCAGAATAATGCATGGCCCAATGACCTGGTATTCTGCTGTGACCTAGAAAGGCCCTGTTGGGGGAGGTTTGGGATGCCATTGGCTTGCAATTGCACGCAAAAAGCTATTGTGCAAGATTGGTCTCCTTAGCAGAGATATATTCAGTGAGTCTGGTCCACTACTATGGAATTTGCCAGAGCTAAACTGCTAGCACTGGCAATGGAACCCGTGAGAGTGAAGCATTTCAGACTGCTTCCATTAGTTCAGCAACAGAATTCTGAGCTGTTTTTTCCACTGAGTTGCATCTTGGATGCCATTATCACTTGGCACCCCTTTTTATTTGTATTGACCAACTGAAGCAGTCACAGTCTACTACAGTTATGATTATGAGTTCTCCAAGAATGTGGAGATAGACCAAAAGCTGCATATGTTAAACTGGACATTTGAAAGCAGATGAATGTTGGAATTCACACTGCAATACTAGCAAACTCATGAGGAGCATATCCAAATAATTTATCAGTGAATGTTGACCATCATCTAAATATGTTCTTTGAAGTTACTAACATTCCATCAGGCATGGACCTGAATACTGCCATATAAAACAGCCACAGTACCTAGGATTGTCAACAGTCACAGATGAACGCCTATAACCATAAATTTTAGTGTTGGCTACTGCTATCCTCCCTGATGTCAACAAAAGCAAGATGCCAAAGGCAGATGGATGGCAAACCTACCACAATGTTTCATTGTCCATGACATACAATATAGCTATTTGGTACAGCAAAGTCTGCCACACATTAACTTCCTCACCAGCATCAAACAAACAATGTGATTCCTGGCAGTAGCAATGCCAATGGTATTCTCTCTCTCTCTTTTTCTTCCAGGAAAAAATGGATAGTCATCACATCAAACATTAATATATTTCATTTCCAATCCAGTGTTTTTAGAAAGCTCAAGAAAGTGATTGATTATGCTTCTCTCACCTTTCTACATTCTATCTTATCATACCTGTATAAAATAGGTCAGGGTAATAAAGGTTGACTGAAATAAAATGACCCAATTAATGCATTGGCTGGCAGTGAAATGGACTTGAATCTTTTGTCTCTTAATCTAACACTCTTAATCACTGTGATCTCTGGAAATGTATGATTTAAACTGTGAGCCAATTGGAAAACTGAAAAAGAAAGTCTTAAGTGTATGTGGAAAAGGCAATGAAACTATAAATCAGAGAGCAAACCTTTCTATGATGTCAGGAATTGTATCACTTCCTTTCCTTTAGATGGCACCATTCAACCATTCTGCACCTTTGCAGCCTTCCTATTATGAGGCAATTAGTATTCATGGTACAAAGTACATAAATTTCCTTTGTTATCCTAAGGCCTAAAACACCCATAATATTGAGTACCAAGATGATGTTAGCATTTCTATCAGGAGTAATATTTTGCATAGAATGGTGATTATATCCTTATTGAGAAGAACTTGGAAAGCCCCAATACTCCTTCAACGTCTATAAAATATGTAATTTTGTGAGAATCCTTTTTAATTCATAAGGTGAATAAACCACGTATCATGTATCCGAATCAACAAATCTATACAGAAAGTCACTAGAACTGTAACAAACATCTCCCATGTCACCACCCACTAGAAGTCCAAAAGAAGAGGAGGTGACACTCATTTTGAAAATAAGACGTTATGGGCTTGAATCTCCTATTCATATACTATGGGAAGAAAAATCTAGTAATTGACCCTTCTATATTTTCTCTGTATTTTTGCCCAAACTACTAATCCCCACCCCTAAGCATCTGAAATGTGATCAGAATGCTTTTAGATCCATTGCAAATACTTCCCCAAAATAGTTACTTTGGAGCAATATACTTTTTTTCACAAGTACAGGTAGTCCTTGACTTACACCAAGATGATGTTAGCATTTCTATCAGGAGTAATATTTTGCATAGAATGGTGATTATATCACCATTATATCCTTATTGAGAAGAACTTGGAAAGCCCCAGGGACGTTGTTCAAAGCTACAACGTCCCTGAAAAATGTGACTTACAACTGTTTTTCATACTTACGACTGTTGCAGCATCTCCATGGTCACATGATCAAAATTCAGACACTTGGCAACTGGCTCACACTTATGATAGTTGCAGTGTCCCAAGGTCACGTGATCCCATTTTGCAACCACCTGACAAAGTCAGATTCACTTAACAACAGTGTTACTAATTTCACAGCTGCAATGATTCACTTAACAGCTGTTGCAGGAAAGGTCATAAAATGGGGCAAAATACAAAATAAATGTTTCACTCCGAAATAGAAATGTTGGACTTAGTTGTGGTCATAAGTCGAGGATTACCTGTATATGTCTTTAGAATGGAGATTGTCCTAATTGAAGTATTTGCTAAAGTTCAAAAAGTGCAGAAGATTTTAGCATGAAGACATTTCACAAGTGATTTGCCTCTAGAACTGGAGGTTCTATTTAGTCTGAATTTATTTACATATTTTTTATTCTAATGACTGACAGATCTTTGTTTCCATGAATTTGTTTAATCCAGCATCTAAAATATCTTATCCACCTATATGCCAGAATGTGGTAACAGAATGTTGTGTGGAAAATGTCTTAATCTGCATTTGTGATACCTAAAGAATTCTATTTTTGAATAAGTGTTTTCGCCTTGTGTGAAAATAACCATACAATCGGTACATCAAGTTCAATTGTTTTTGTCCATTAAGGTGATTTTCTATTTGCAAGGAATACTGATCTCAGGCAGAGTCTGAAAATGTTATCCGCTATCTACAGTTCTGACTTTTGCAGTTCAGTCTTACAGAAGTGCAGAAATCTATCACCATTTTCTTTAAAGTCAAAAAATATTTTGATTTCCCAATGTGCACTTAGATACAATGAGTATAACAGCAGGAAATAGCATACACTGCACTAGAAAAAAATCATTAAAATAGTGTTCAGGAAGATTATATTAAAATCAACATGGATTTGGGAAGGCTTTATCATATTATGGCTGGGCATCCAGGGAAGGAATGGCAGCGTGAAATCTGCTCCATGAAAATTGGAGCCAATGACCACAGCAGAAATAGGAATAATTCCTCTTAGGCAAAGATAGGACTTGAGATCACACACAAGTGCTCCAGACAGTTGTGTCTTGTTAGAGGAAGAAGGGGGTGGGTGGGAGGGAGGGAGAGATGGAATAAAGAGCAAAGGGATAAATAAAACTTTCATTTTAGAAAGTTTGAAATGGACTAAGGCTCTTGGTAAATTTGAAATAAGATTTTGGAATAAATAATTCTTCCTGTGGGAAAATGTTTTTCTTTTGATTTTTTTTAAATAGTGAAATAAAACTTGTACACCAGAGAGTACTATGGGGAACTAAAGGTTATAATTCAAGGCAAAATACAAATAGCAAACTAAGAGAGCCACTGGATAATTTTCCTATAATGGATTTATAAAAAAGTGTTGGTAAAGTTTTGAAGAGATTTGTGAGAAGGAACAAAGAAAAAAAAACAAGAAATAAAGATTTACATTATTTGAAGGGACTAGACAACAAGATTGTTACAGATAAAAGGAAGGGATATAAAGTTGATTTATTTGATCAAGGTTAAAATAAATTTATTTTCTCTGGTAATCCTTAATGTATTTTTGTTGATATCAGGACTGAAATGGTGATGCTTTATGGATTTCTTTGGCGATAAGAGGTGGAATGTGGGAAGAATTTGTTGTATTTTAAGAGAAAGTGATAAGTTACTAAAATGGTTTATAGTTGTTGTGATGAAGGAGAAAGTGACTTCTTTATATATTTATTTTCTTTTTTTACTATATTGTTTCATTTTTTGTTTTCTTTCTTTTTTCTTCTTTCTTTTCTACACTTTTACTTTTTAGTCTTCTTTAGTTTATATTATTTTTATTTATTTATTTATTTCTTCGTATTTTTATACCGCCCTGTCTCCCTAGGGACTCAGGGCGGTTCACAGCCAGATAAAAAATATACATATAAATACAAAATAAAACCTCAATTAAAAAACTTATTACAAATGGCCGAATAATTAAAATAGCAATATACATAATAAAACCCATTAAAACCAATTAAAATTTTAAAATCTAGTCCAGTCCTGTGCAAATAAATAGATGTGTTTATATTTATATTTATAATATATTTATATTATATTATATTTAGTTTATATTAATATATATATTAATATATTAATAATAATAACTTCACCATTGTACATTGTACATACACAGTATACCCATATGACGAAATTCACTTAACACCCAAAGACCAGGTCCAACACACATAACAATCCCCAAACACACCCCCACCCACCACAAATCCCCTACCTCTAAACCACCCAAACATCCACACAACAGACCAAGTAATGCTATCCAACAGCTCACTGATGGTGGCCCTTTAGTTAATTGTTGAGTGCAATTATAGCTTGGGATAAAAACTATTCCGAAAATGAGTGGTCTGAGTTTTAATTGTTCTGTATTTTCTGCCAGAAGGCAACAGTCCAAAAAGATTGCAAGCAGGATGGGAAGAGTCTAGTTTATATTAATTTTTTATTGTGATAATTGTAGTCTTTAATAAAATTACTATTACAAATAAACATGGCTAGGTTGTATACATTGAATACATTATGTATACAATAATTGAAGTATACATTAAGGAAGTTGTGTTTCATAGGAAATTATGTGTGGCTGTAGTGAAAAAAGCATGCATTTAGGTAATTATAAAATTCATAAGAAAATAGTAATTTGTGGGGAAATGTGTTAATCTATTTAAAATATTTTGTTAATAAATCAAATGAGCAGACTTTTATAGGTAATTCTCACTTAAAATAGTATTTGAGATTGGCATTTCTCTTGCTAAGTGATGCTGTTATAAAGTGCAATATCATGTGATTACATTGCTAAGCAACAGCAGTTCCTCAGTCCCCAGTTGCCATTTTTAAGTGAGGACAGTGTGGATCATTATGTGAGGAACTTATATGATTGTGATTTCCAATTTCTTGCCAGTTTGCCCATTGAGTTTGCTTTGATGACTGGCCAGGAGCTGAGGTCCCCAACTGAGATCACGTAACTGCAGAAGCACTGCAGTGTTGGAACTTCCAGGACCAAACATAGGTTCCAATCGTTCAGCACCATTGTACATTCAAATGGTCACTGAACAAGTGATCATTAAGTGAGGACAACTTGCACGTAGATACACGTAGTACAGTGTAGTCTGGGTTTCCATTAATTTTCTCATCTCTGCTGCTAACTACCATTCATGAAGGTATCAGTTCTTAGTAGGCAATAGTTTGACAAATTCTGTAAGTATGATGTGAAAGAAATCGTTCCTTTTATTTTTTCCTGTCCTAGAACTACCACAAACCCCAGTAACAAAAATGACATGAAGATTGTTCTGCTTTAATCATAACGAGAAAAAACTACAGGATTGCATATCCTTCTAGTTAAAAAGTGGAATGAAAGGATGGACATTTTGTACATGAAACACAATGAGAAGGAAAGCATTCTAGCACAACTTGTCACAAAGATCCTACCCATCTCAGCAGAAGTGCTCAACCTTCAGAATAGGATCTATAGGCTGAAGTTATCCTCTTTTTTCTGTGTCCTCTTTGCCCTGTGTCATTACTATTGCTTGTCTCTTTACTATTCTTTTTCCTCCACCTTGTTTCCCTGCTTTCTTTGGTACCATCAACTCAGAAACTAGCAGCAGCTAGATCAGAGTAGAAGAATCCATCTCAATTGTATTATCCATATGGATTGGATACACAAAATGTCAACCTACTGTCAAGTGTTTAAGCAGAATTTTATGCAATACAGGTGTAGAAACGGCCAAATAAGTTATTCTATCCACTATCCTGGATTTCGAAGATTTCATGTTGCTCGCTGCCAGTCTATTCTCAGCCTTTTGGGGTTCAGGACACGCCTGGCCGTTGATTTCCTGTCATGGACTAATAAAGTAGCTTTAGCCAAGACACTTCAGATATCAAGCTCAGCTTGAAGATGCTTTGTTTGGGTAATAATTTTGAATCATGACTCTGAAGGTCAAGTAGTGCAATCAGGCTTACAGCAGAAGATATATGTACAGGATCAATTGCAATTACAACAAGCATGTAAAAAAAATCACTTGCCTGAGACAGAAAAAGTTCAAAATAAGTTGGGAACATATTTTACATTATGGAGAATCCCATTTGGCAGCAAAAAGGCTCAGGAATCAATTGAAGATGTTTCAGATACAAGCAATTTAGTGGCTGTTGTCAATTTTTGGCATCCATTTGATTCAAGGAATCAAGGTTCATTACGATTATTGGCAATTCTCTGATAAAACAACAACAAATCTTAACTATTTTATAGAACATCAGCAAAATAAATCCCAAAATCTGCCGGATTATCGTTATTGGTTTCTCTGCTAGCCCCACGTTTTCAATTATGCTCCTTTATGCGTTGGCAATTATTTTTGAGAAACATACCCTACAACTGAAGATGAGCTTATATCCCTATCCATTTCCTATAGACTCTTTATTAGTTAGAAAATCCGAGCCTTCCAATTAATAGCTCAGCTAATTAAACCTCTGCCTTTGGTAATGCAAGGAAAAACGCTCCGTTTTCCCTAATTTGACAGCGACGGTTTCTTCCTGTATTTTACCTCTAGCGGAGCCCTAAACAGCTGCGGCGGTTGGCGGAGAATAAGCGGAGTTTCTGAATCAAAATGCTGCGAGGGGAGACGCAGCGTTTGGCTTTGCTTTTAGCAAAGAGCTTGGTGGAAAAGAGGTTGGCGAATGCGCTCACCAACCCCGCTGGATTTCCTCCCCTCATGAGGGGGAGGGATGGTGGCTGAGGAAACGGCCTCGGCACTCTGCAACAGTAAAGCACAAACCAGCGTACTGTGCTGAGCTCTCTAACCACTGCGCCACCTCGGCTCTGTAGCATAGGGTGCTGTAAAACCCTTCCATATATCTTGCAGTGGCTTTTTGGTCAGACTCAACACGGTTTCTACGCAGCTTTTCAAAAAATCGCTTCCATCCTGAATCAGGCACCGGTCAAGGGAAAGAAACTGACCCCTCTCCCCTCAACAGGTTTCCCCATTTTCAAAAGAGAGCCGCGTGCGTGTGGGCCGCGGCCGGGGCCGAGCGGGTCTGGGAATGGCACGCAGCGCCCATTTTGTGTCCGAGTCGGCCGTCCGGCTAAAGCAAAGCCTGGAGAAGCGGCTTCTGTGAGCCCATGGCCTCAGTTTTATCGGGCCGTTTGTTCGGTCCCTTCTTTTGTAATTGAGGTCAGTGGGTCAGATGCTGATAACAATGGACAAGCTACATTTTCTGGAAATTAATTTGCGTAAAAAGAAGCTGCCTTTTCTTAAAAGCACAATGATTTACTTCTGCGTTCCTTATCGGGAAACAATATGTAGGTGGGGTGGGGTGCGGGAAGTTTTACTGTTTATTTGCCAAAACCATTATCACCACTGTCATAAGCAATAACTGGCAGAGAAGAAATAGCTTTAGTGTGTTGCAGCAAAGTCAACAAAGGGTCTTCTGACACCCTTAACGCATCTATTATGGCTTGGGTCTTCCTGAACTAAAGGAATGTGTAACCCACGATAGTTTCTATAATGCAAACTTGTAGGCTTCAACTTGATCAACCTGGATTTAATGCAGTTCTAGAGCAGCCTTTTAAACACAGCCATAATTTTCCTGCTTTTAAAATTGCTGGTCCTAAAAACTGCTGAATTTGTATGAGTAATAATTATAAAAAAAGATTCAATTTCTTTTCCCCACAATTTTGCCATAGGTTGCATTTGATCATTTGAGATGCTGCTTTCAGCTTTAGCATTTTTTTAAAATGCTAAAATAATCATAAGTAATCAAAAAAGAAACAATAGGGTGGATAAAACATTTTGAAAAGTTAAACCATGTTACATATATTTTCTCAGTGTCTGTAAAAAAACCCCAAAAATAAACAGCATTGTTTGATAACACTGGAGCATTGATACATTTCTGACTGATTTTTAAAAAGTACAAAATACCAAAAGATTGTAAGCCACCCAAAGTTACCCTGTGGTAAAATGGGTGGATAAATAAATAAATAATAAATAAATAGCTAGCAATGCTCTTGACATATTCAGGGAGGCTTGGGTAAGGTGCTCTCAAGTCCCCATGGTGATGCTACCCCTGCAGTCTCAAATAACTGTCACCCTGCTTTGTTCCATCCAGCTTTCTGCTCTTTCCCGCTTCTCATTGTTCTCAGCATACATTTCTCATAAAAGAAAATACCCTCTGCACACAGCTGGTGGAACCAAGTGACATTTTTTGTCTCTTCTTTTCCCAGTCACCAGGCAAGGAAGGAACCCCCTCCCAGCCCAGAATTGCCTGACCTATTGATAATTGAAAAAAGGTAGAAGAATGCTCAACTCCTCGACTACTTCTCTCTGTTCTTCTCCATATAGGAAGCTTAGAATGGAAAATAGTTATTGCTTTTTCTCTAGGAAATAAAGGTATCAGCAAACAATCCTGAAAGTCACTGTTTTTAAAGTGGAGTACAGTAGTTGTACTTAAGGGTTGAAACGATGGGTCCTTGGCAGTGGTGAAATCCACCAGTTTGCCACCGGTTCACTACCCATAAATGCGGGGTGCATGCCCATGCATAGTGCGTGCCAAATACACGCTGTGCATGCATGCACAGTGCGTGCCAAACAGACACTGCATGCACATGCACAGTGTGCGCCAAATGTAAGCTGTGCATGTGCAGTACGCACCAAACATGCACTGCGCGCAGAAAAAAGGCTTGGGAAGATAAGTAGAACAGCGAGGGTACAGCTGTGCCGCGCGATTTAGATTCACTAGAAAACAGGATTTCCTGCTTTCTAGTGATTTTAAATCACACAGCACAGCTGATTGTCGTAAATACCAGTTCGGAACAACCGGTAGCTTCTTTTTAGTACCAGTTCACTGCACCAGTAGCTTTTATCACCCAAACCTGTGCGAATTGGTAGGATTTCACCACTGATCATTGGTGCTCTCTGAGCTTGCTTGTTTTCTTGCAGAAGTTTCATTACCCTAACTAGATAACAACATTAGTGCTAGTGGTGACAACCTCTGAGCAACCCTAACCCTAAGACTGGCACCATCTATTGACTAAATCAATTTCAGGCTACACATATTTTTAAAAATATTCTGAAGTGCTTTGGACCTTTGATTTACACTACGCTTCTCAGTTATTCATTAAAGCAGCCTGTTTTTTTTTCAGGCTCTGCAACTTTATTCGTTTTAATGCTCGGATTCCTTAAAGCAGTGTTTTTTGTGCCTCTCCCATACCCCAATGTCATGCCTAAGCCTGAAGAAAGTTTAGTCATTCTATTTTTTAGCAAAGAGATCCTGTCATCATGGACATATATAGTCCAAAGGACTTTTTTACATTATTTTCAAAGCATGTACAGCCTTACTATCCACACCCTTACAGAAATCAGAAATTATTTGTAACAATAATTTTCTAATTTGACTAAATGAGCGTGCTACAGAGAATGTAATGATTTCTGATTTGTAGTTAACTGATTAATAGGTGTTTTTGTGTCTCATTAATCCCCAGGTCTTACAGTCTTTCCTTTATATCATTGGGAATTGAAAAGGCTTGGCTTAGTGTCTTTTGTGATTATTAAGATATTTGAAACCTATAACAGCAAATTTAGAAGCTGCTATCTCACACTGGCCTTCTGAATAAAGAAACTGTAACAGAGTTAATTTCCTTCTTTTCATGTTACTGCATTCAAGAATTTCATTTAGGAGTTTATCTCAGCAATTCTGTCCTGTGCCCCTCCTGTCTAACCCTGTTTGCTGAGTTACCCAGGGTTTAGTGACAAGTTCTACTTGAGTAAATTGTATTTAGACAACAATATATTTCATTCAAGCTTCTTGCAATGATTGGGCCAAGGTCAGTTTTATATTCTGCTGAAATCATAAAGTGACACTCGAGATAAACAGAATGTTTACTCTCTCCATGTGAGCTGGAGCTGATATGTAAATTTATCCTTATTCTTTCATCAAATTTGCATTTACCCTCTTAGTCAAACACTACAGAGCTCCAAATCAAACAGTTTTAATGGTGGTCAACTCTTTATGACCGATTGTCGTATCAGAGGGAAAAGAAGCTGCAATTTAGATTAAAATGCAAAGAATAACACAACATACTGTGTGTCATCCGGTTTGCAATAACTGGATAAACTTTCCATAGAAGTGAATGGTTTTTGATGCTTAGCTGCCTAAAAGGCAATTGCTGTATTCTTGTATTTTTATTACCCTGCCTTTATCTGCAACAAACAGGCTATACTTACCTGTCTTTGTTATTTTCATCCTGATCAAACAAGTGAGGTGCTGCTAAACAGTTTCCTTCCTTTCTTGCCACTTTCTAATCTGCATGAAATGAACATAATTTGATCCACAACAACAAAAAGATCTATATCCTTCTGTCTGTTACGCTTAAGATACCATGTCTACTGTACAATCAAGCTTCAGAAAGAAAAATGGGATTCTATAGACAAGCGTCTATATTTACTGCAGCGTTTTTTAAAAAAACAAAAACAAAATCAGGGTATGCTAGTACGTATGCAAATCAGAAAGGCTGATCATTCCCTGAGAAGTTTAGGGAAGTATTTTGTAATTTTGGGCTGGAAATAGGCAACTATTCTTAGAATAGTGATGTGGGAGAAGACTTGTCCCCTTCCCCTTCTTTATCTATAAGCCTCCCTCTATCACATTTTTGAAAAAATGAAAAACGATTTCCTGTTTCTTATCAGAAACCGTGTTCTCTTATTTAAACTGTTTCAGTTTTATATGAAATAGTTATATGCATATGTGTATATATGTGTGTACACATATACCAAGGCACCCATGCAAGCTGTCTTCTTCCCAATTGAAGCACCCAGATATTGAAAACATGGGCATTAGTTGGATTACACAAATGCAAGATAGAACAGATTTCAGAATTATTTCCCTTGGCTTTATACTGCCCTGTCTGAACATACCGCTGTGTGATTTAGAGATATTCTGACTGAATATATGCATTATTAACTCTGTACCCTTTCTTTCCAGTCATACTTTTTATCAATCAAGAAAACTGATATATGCTCAGAGCTGGTGTAAATTAATTGTGGGGGGGGGAATGGAACAGGACAGAGATTTATTCTTCCCCCTCCTCCCTACGTTTTCAGTTCACATCGTAAAGGTGATAATAGGATTTATAACAAGAACTTTTATACAGTGCATAATCAATCAATGAAAATCACTATTATAAAATTCTATGCTGGCGGCTTATTATATACTCATTGGCAATTTCACTTAGAAACAAATTTCACTGACTTCAATAAGACTTATTCCAAATAAGGATATGTGAATCACTTGAACGCTCTTCCAAAAATGCTGAGAGATGGCCATTGCCTCCTTTTGATGCCTTAATCTGCAGGCCTAAAAACACACATATAAATTCATACATTCACATTAATATAATGTGTTTCATAAAATACATTAATTTTGGTTATATTTCAACCTATTTGTTTAATTATTACAATGCAAATGCTGTATCATATAATTCTTAGAAATGTAAAAACTGAAGAGTTTATAAGCCAGCTTGAATTTCTGAATGAAAAATTGGATATAAATAAATATATAATGTTTCAGGTCATTTATTTAAAGCTACCATAACTGGGTTGCAAAACTCCATAGTAGCAATGATGCATACAATTCTAGTTTTATTCTCATACAGATTTTTGCAGTCCACTTACTGTAACCTTGGGAAGTAAAAATCAAGTTAAATCAAGCAAATCAAGAAAAACATTCAGTATCTCTGCACTTAAATAAAC
The DNA here is from genome assembly GCF_028640845.1 of Ahaetulla prasina. Lineage (NCBI taxonomy): Eukaryota > Metazoa > Chordata > Lepidosauria > Squamata > Colubridae > Ahaetulla > Ahaetulla prasina. Next base: position 105,593,121 of record NC_080541.1, on the reverse strand, counting down.
ATGGATAGGATTCTAAAATTATATTTTTAAAAAATTCTGCACTGTACAGATTCATGGAGGAAAGGTCTACCCACACAGATGTTAGCTATGAAAATTAAAATTAAATCAAGCCTGCATGAACAGTGAAATTAATTTTGGCTTGATAGAAATTGGAGAGAAATAACAAACAAATTCTAAATTTCCAAAGACAAGAGTTTTAACTGCTCAGAAACCAAATATGCTGAACAGGATCTTGTTTGATGCCACTGTTATTCTGTACATGAATGACAATTTCTAAGTACTAGTAAGTCCCTTATTCACATCTCATTATCCTTGAATGCCTATCTGCTTCTCATCTGCAGTAAGGAGGTAACAACATTAGTTCATGCAAAAATTAAAAAACAATAATGAAATGTTGACATCTTTCAAACATAATGAATAAATGCTTTTGTTGCTGCAATTAAAACCTAGATCAGGAGATTAGAAGAATGAAAGTCTTCATTCCCTGGATGAGTAAGTACATGCCCTTTAATCATAATAGCATTCTTTTCTTCTTTTTTTTAAATCTAGAATAAACTCAGAGGATTCAATCAGATTACCATACAAGAAGATTGGGGATAGGTCAGGTACTTTATCTCCTTCACCTCAATGAGCTGAATCAGATCCCTTTCTCTATAGTTTATATTCTCAAAATAAATTGTTTAAATGAATACGTTACTTATTGGTATTGTAAACGGTAAATTGAGGCCTCATCTAGATGAGGACAAACAGCAAACCATTAAGGCCCTCTTAACTCTATATTAAGGTCTCAATCTCGATTAGAACCACTACATTTATTCAAGAGAAATAAGAAAAGTGACCATATCTTTAAAGTAATATATAATTTAGCCCAAAGTGATTATCAGATCTGCCGCCACTTAAACCTCTAAATAGAAACGATTCTTTGCTCCCTTTGTGGGGAAAGGTATATTTTTTATTAGAATTCAAGTGTATTGCAGTAATGCATAGCCAGAACTGAGAATTGCTTGCCAAAATCCCTTAGTTCAACTTTTCCCTCCCATTGCCCACTCCTGTATTACTAGTCAGGTTCAGGCAGGATGTTATCGTAAAGGTCAGTTCAAGCACAGGGTGGTATGCAACTGGTATGCTTGGTGACCTTGAAGCAGCCTCTCAAACAGATACAGCTTTTACTTTTATTTTCCCCCTTGCCTTCCTCCCTACCCTTAGTAGTTCATGGCAGACGTTCACCAAATAGTAGCGAAGCATAAGCAAGCATTGAGGTGGTATCTGACAGTGATCTACTTGAGAATATTTTGTATAATAGCAGAAGTTTGCTTTATATATAACATTGGTAGGTCAGAATGGAATCGTGACAATAAGAAAATGAAAATGAAAGAGGAACATTTATTCATATAATGAATGGAATTTAAGGAACGCTGAAGAAATGCCCAACTGGGCAACATAAAAAGTAGTGTGCAAATCCAGTTATATGCAATAAGCTGCAAAATATCATGATACCAGTAGGTGGCATCAAATATAGTTTTTCTGAGTCTCTGCTGCCATCTAGTGGTCATCTAGCCCTAATGTGCAAACAACTATTCCTGTATCACAGATAGCAACACTAATGGTTGATATGCTATATTAAAAGATGCAGAAAGTTGTTTGTCACACGATAAATTTCCTACTAAGTGCAGGGGTGTATTTTTTTAATAGTTACTGTTTTTTAATAGAATTGGTGAATGATTTTTAATAAAGCAAATATACATGTAACAACAAACTCCCCTTTTATAAGCAAACACAACTTAATAAATCTTCCAAGAAGCCTAATGCAGCAGGCTTGCAGTGATTTCATGATATTCTGACTCCAAATCTTGCAAAGTAATATAGATGATCAAAAGTCCAAGTTTTTATTTTGTATAAGCACTGGTTTATCATCCCATTAAAGTTTCTGTGAGAACTCTAAAAGGAGATTGTCCCTTATTGAATAAGCTTATTGAATAATCCTTTAAAAGGTGAGCAATGAGCATGTCTTCCCAGTTGAAGTTGGTTATATAGATTTTTAAAAATAATCATACGCACATACTAGCTGAGTTAACTAAATAAATAAATAAAAGCCCAGCCCCAAATTCCCCTTTCAGTGTGGGCTGTCAAATGGCTATCTAATAGTGGCAGGACTGTAGCAGGAGAGATAGCCGCCTTTCTCTGGAGCCCGCAAGTATTTCTGCCATTCACGAAGCCAGAGGGATGCCACCCACATGGTGTTTGCTCAACATAAGCAAACAGATTGTAAACTGGCTGATAATTTTTGTCCTGACAATGTCATTTACTGCTGTCAGCCTTTTGTCTGCCCTGTTTGCTTTATTCAAATATGAACCAAGTGGACCTCCCTTCCAGCTCTTTCTTCTGCATTAAAATCACATCAATTCCCTTCCCTTCTCTCTTATCTAAAATTCATTGGAGGCCAATCACTTGGATGAATGCTTTGGTGTTTCCATGGAGGCTAGAAGTCTAGTGTGGACTTCAGGGGATTAGGAAGTTTCACATTTAAAGCCTTGAAGTGCGAGTCTTTCTTTTCTCTCCCTCCCCATTCATTTCTTTTCTTGCTTGTAAATGAGGCAAATGCTGAAATATCATTTTACTTTTTCAAAGTACACTTTCATTACCAAGATCCCCCCCACCCCCCACCCCCGTGTGTGCATGTCAAAAAGAGAGAGGAATAAAAGACAGAAGGAGATGAAGATGGTGATGAGATTGCTGACTGAAGAAAATTTACAACTGTGCCTCTTACTGTCCTCACTGATCAAATGCTGTATTGGAACACATTTCTTTGGATTTTCTTTAATGACAAGTCTCACCATACAATAAATTCTCGCCCATCTTCAATAAGCCTGACTCAAATCCAGCTGCTTCCCAGGGTGCTTGTCCACAGGTCTTAAAGCATCTCCCTTTGTTAATGGAGGTCATGGCACTTTGTGTTAAATAATTCACATCAGACATGTCTGTGTGTAGTCTGGAAGCCACTGCAGATGTTGCCAGTTTGTAGACAAGCTGAAAGTAGAAGTTTAAAATTTAAGATCACCAGCAATAATTCTTGATATGATAACTTTGTATGTATGTAGCTGGGAGAAATTTGATAGAAACTTTCCCTTCCTTTCACTCATGTCCATGTTTTAGTCATATATAGATGCAAATGTTAATGGAGCAATGCAGATTTATATCATATGTTTATGGTATTTCGTTCCCTAATGTTACACTCTGAACATACACTCAAATCAAGGAAGAAAAGTCAATGATGCACTTTTGTGAAAAGTGAGTTTCTTGTCTGCTTGCTTCTCTTTTTCTCCCCCCCCCACCAGATATGAATCATTTAAATTTCCATATATATATATAGCTGGAGATTTTTGTTCTTATTGTGTGATTAGAGTAGTGTTTTCCCATCTCAACTTGTGGGGAATGGACCAGAAATGCTTAAGAAATGAAATGATATAAAGTACAAGAAAAGTAAATTGCAAAGTAGGTGCAAAGCAGATGAATTGCACACATATATTCAAGAAACGCCCCCCCCCCATGAAATTATGATTCGGTGGCTGAAGATTATGGATGAATAATCTATGATATAGTCCCTATTTTATTTCTTCACATATATACTGTACACAACATAGAAAAGTATGTGACAGTGATTTCATCTGCATACAACAAATCCAGTTTGTGGATATTGCATTGATCAGCTTCACTTACAATATCTTGTTACTTGTTTGGATTCTGCAGTTTCTTTTTTCTTTTTCTTTTTTGGAAAATGTAGCTGATAATAAATTTATTTTATATATACTCAGTCTCAAATGCTTTAGTTCTTTTATTTTAACCTCCCGTGTTTAATGATGAGCTGATGCAAGCAGTCCCATGTGCACTTATTTAGAAATTAATCTACATAATTTATTAACTGAATGAATGGGGATAACTTTTGAAAGAACATGTTTGAATTCCTCTTTAAGCACGTTAATGATTTGTTCGGTAAAAATAATTTTAAGTCTATTTTGATATTGGATAGCATCTATCTCTGCTTTTCTGCTATTTAGTCATTTATTCACATTATTCAAAGAATTCAGTCAACATAATTGAATGTTTGTTGCATTGTTGTCCCCTCTTTTTGTTCTTCAGTTTGATTTATAGTTTTTTTTAAGCTGAAATTCTGTTGTAGTGCTGATCAGCCCAGTGTATGCTGGCAAACATATAATTGGTAATATTTAATTTATGTGTCATGAGACTAATGTCAGAATGCTCAAATTGTTCATAAATTTCTACCATCTATAGATTTTTGCAAAATGGAAGTAGAAAGCAGCAGCATTCAATACCTTTCCTTTCTATTTGTAAACAATAGAAAATCCCTTCAGTTTAAGAAATTTATCTATCAGTTTAAATGCAGGTCCACAACAGGTTTGCAAGCTTTCATCATTCTAGTTCTGTCTGGTTTTCTTTTTAGACTTCAGGAAAAATTGCATTTATTCTTATTTGCAAATTTCCATAAAATGGTTTTCCTCATGCTTTTTTTAATACAATGTTTTGTATGCCCCTTTCCCCTAAAACACTACTTTTTGTACAACAATTAATGTGTGTATATATGTTTCTTCAGTCCAACTACTTCAATGTACAATTTTATTATTTGCATTTTTCCAAAATCTACCCTGCTTTGTGCAAAATTTGTATGGAAAATTCTACCTACTGGTAGTCTGTACATTATTGATCATGTGGATCATAATAGTTTCATATTATTTTTGGTCTCACTGGAATTTGCAACAGGTTGTTTTTATTGTTACAACTCAATATTGTTCGTGATGAGGCAGAATTCATTTAGTTCAAAATCAACCTATATTCACCATTTAAATCTAAATTATTCCCCAGGTTAGAAGTGTTTGTGTTTGTATGTGTAAGAATTCTTTGGATACTCAACCTCTCCTCCTATACCTCCTGCCTGGTTCTCACCAAGATCCATTTTGGAGATTTTTGAGACCAGGATTATGTTGATTCAAAGGGTGAAACGATATTTCAAACGGTAGCTTTTCAGTTTTAATGTGAGAATAATTGGATTATTATTTTTTTGTGGGTGAATTTGTAACAGTAGTTTTAAACACAGTTCCAGTGTTATTTTGAGAAAAATAACCTGAAAGTATAATGGGGGATATAAATTTTAATTAATTAATTATTTTATTTACTCTTTATTTAAATCATTTATTCTGTTGTCCCATTTTAAGCAAATGCCTAGGTTGCTTTAAGGGTACCAGCTTCACAGTAGACCCCAGTGAGATTGGTTATTTTAAAGACTGAAACCTCAGCCAAGACTCCCTGTGCCTCAGGCCTCGAGGTGGCTTTCATCTTATTTATCTCAGTGCAAGAATGGGTATTTAAGGGAAAACACTTTTTTTTCAATATTTCTTTTGCCTCTATTAGATTCTGAAAAATGGATTTGTAGTGGAAGAAGTATGAGTTATGATTCTCTGTGGGAATATTTATAAGTACTAAAAAACTGGTATAGCCTTCTACATTACTAATAATTGTAGACATTAAGCGCCTCTAATGTGAGCAAATTTAGATTTTGCCTTGGATATGCATTTTTATAACTTCGTAATGGCTAAATCATAGAAAGCATGTTCATGTGACCCATGTAACATACCTTTTATATATAATAGATTTCCTAATTGTTCACCTTTTCTAATGGATCATACTGAAATCATTATTTATTACATGAGAAAATATTGGAGATAACCCATAACTAATAATTTCATAAATTGAAGATTCCTTTTGCTTCAAGATCATCCAGTTGGTAGAAAATTACTTTTCTTGGATCTAACCTGACCACTCTGCCAGTCATCTAACGGGAGTCCGTACTGGTCCATCTGTACTCTGGTTCTGCATTTTTCCCATTGAATACACAGTAGCAAAAGCATACTCATATTAACGTCAAATCAAAAGAAGTCATGAATCTGTTTCACGTTACTAACCAAAATACGGTTGCATAGGGTTTAGTGTTAAAATTAAGAACATGATTTAGCTCTGTGTACTGTTGACGTGACAACTGCTGGATATGCCATAAATATCCTTGTGGCAGGCATGAATAGTTTGTTGCATTGTCTGGGTTGTATGATATGTAACTGCTCTCTGTTTTCCTCTTGGCAGTGCTCTTAAACAGAGTTTTCCAAAATCTACTTCTCTTTCCCTTACAAAGTATATGCATGATCATCATTCCTTTAGCTTGATCTCTTCATCAGAGATGAATGAATTGCTTAAAAGAATTGCCCATATGACAATTCAAAATTAGTTATAATTTATTTTATTTATTTTATTTTATTTTATTTTATTTTATTTTATTTTATTTTAATTAATTAATTATTTTATTTACTCTTTATTTAAATCATTTATTCTGTTGTCCCATTTTAAGCAAATGCCTAGGTTGCTTTAAGGGTACCAGCTTCACAGTAGACCCCAGTGAGATTGGTTATTTTAAAGACTGAAACCTCAGCCAAGACTCCCTGTGCCTCAGGCCTCGAGGTGGCTTTCATCTTATTTATCTCAGTGCAAGAATGGGTATTTAAGGGAAAACACTTTTTTTTCAATATTTCTTTTGCCTCTATTAGATTCTGAAAAATGGATTTGTAGTGGAAGAAGTATGAGTTATGATTCTCTGTGGGAATATTTATAAGTACTAAAAAACTGGTATAGCCTTCTACATTACTAATAATTGTAGACATTAAGCGCCTCTAATGTGAGCAAATTTAGATTTTGCCTTGGATATGCATTTTTATAACTTCGTAATGGCTAAATCATAGAAAGCATGTTCATGTGACCCATGTAACATACCTTTTATATATAATAGATTTCCTAATTGTTCACCTTTTCTAATGGATCATACTGAAATCATTATTTATTACATGAGAAAATATTGGAGATAACCCATAACTAATAATTTCATAAATTGAAGATTCCTTTTGCTTCAAGATCATCCAGTTGGTAGAAAATTACTTTTCTTGGATCTAACCTGACCACTCTGCCAGTCATCTAACGGGAGTCCGTACTGGTCCATCTGTACTCTGGTTCTGCATTTTTCCCATTGAATACACAGTAGCAAAAGCATACTCATATTAACGTCAAATCAAAAGAAGTCATGAATCTGTTTCACGTTACTAACCAAAATACGGTTGCATAGGGTTTAGTGTTAAAATTAAGAACATGATTTAGCTCTGTGTACTGTTGACGTGACAACTGCTGGATATGCCATAAATATCCTTGTGGCAGGCATGAATAGTTTGTTTGCATTGTCTGGGTTGTATGATATGTAACTGCTCTCTGTTTTCCTCTTGGCAGTGCTCTTAAACAGAGTTTTCCAAATCTACTTCTCTTTCCCTTACAAAGTATATGCATGATCATCATTCCTTTAGCTTGATCTCTTCATCAGAGATGAATGAATTGCTTAAAAGAATTGCCCATATGACAATTCAAAATTAGTTATAATTTATTTTATTTATTTTATTTTATTTTATTTTATTTTATTTTATTTTATTTTATTTTATTTTATTTTATTTTATTTATTTAATTTCTATACTGCCCTTCTCCCAAAGGACTCAGGGCGGTTTACAGCCAACATAAAACAGATTCATCAATAAATTAAAAATAATTTTAAAAATCTAATTCAATTAGGCCGAATTCCATTAAAACTATTAATAAAACGATAATAAAACCCAAGTTAAAAACTATATTACAATTAGGCCAGCCCTGCGTGGTAAAACAGAAAGGTCTTGAGCTCTCATCGGAAGGTCCAGAGGTCGGGGAGCAAACGTAACCCCAGAGGCAGCTCATTCCAGAGGGTAGGTGCCCCCACAGAGAAGGCTCTCCCCCTGAGGGTTGCCAGCTGACATTGTTTGACTGACGGCACCCTGAGGAGACCCTCCCTATGGGAGCGCACAGGGCAATGGGAGGCTATTGGTGGCAGCAGGCGGTCCCGTAGATATCCCAGTCCTGTGCCATGGAGTGCCTTAAAGGTGGTAGCCAACACCTTGAATTGCACCCGGAAGACCACCGGCAACCAGTGCAGCTTGCGCAGGAGAGGTGTTATATGGGAGCCACGAGTAGCTCCCTCTATTACCCGCGCAGCCGCATTCTGGACCAGTTGGAGTCTCCGGGTGCTCTTCAAGGGGAGCCCCATGTAGAGAGCGTTACAGTAGTCCAGGCGGGAAGTGACGAGGGCGTGAGTGACCATGCGTAGGGAATCCCGGTCTATGAAGGGACGCAACTGGCGAATCTGGCGGACCTGATAAAAGGCTCCCCTGGTGACAGCCGTCATATGTTCTTCTAATGACAGCCGAGCATCCAGGAGAACGCCCAAGTTGCGGACCCTCTCCATAGGGGCCAATGACTCGCCTCCAACAGTCAGCGATGGAACCAGCTGACTGTACCGGGATGCCGGCATCCACAGCCACTCAGTCTTGGAGGGATTGAGTTGGAGCCTGTTCTTCCCCATCCAGACCCGCACGGCCTCCAGACACCGGGACATCACTTCGACGGCCTCGTTGGGGTGGTTAGAGGTGGAAATGTACAGCTGAGTATCATTAGCGTACAGATGACATCGCACCCCAAAAGCACGGATGATCTCACCCAGCGGCTTCATATAGATGTTGAACAGGAGAGGCGAGAGGACCGACTCCTGCAACACCCCACACATGAGGTGCCGCGCGGCCGATCTCTGCCCCCCTGCCAACACCGTCTGCGATCGGTCAGAGAGATAGGAGGAGAACCACCGAAAGACGGTGCCCCCCACTCCCAATCCCCCCAGCCGCAGCAGCATTAGTTCCTACTGGAACTAATAGACAAGTTCCCATCAATGAAAAGGTAGTCATAGTTAATAATTTCGTGCCCTATCAAATTAATGGAAGGCTGGATGTACAGTACTCAAGTTTGCTTTATTTCCAACAAACTGAGAAATCAGCAACATTTTTTCTTAAACATTGGGTAATTCAAGTGAATATAGAGTAATTGGACAGATCAGTAGCTATTTCCTTGTACTGAGTATATTCCAGTCAAATTGAAATATTTTGGTGCAACCATTGAATTAGAAATGTGGATATATGTAGTATATTTACCATAATTCAGAGTTTGGAACTACTCAAACCCCTGGCATTAAAATCATGAATAGGTTTATTGTCAGTTTTAGTAAGTCTACCTGAAATACAACTGTACTTGGAGCCTATGCAGTTAATTCTGGCTCTTGAAAGCTGATCCAGGCAGGCAAAAAGAAGACAACTGACTGATCAGTTTTCATTACTCGTTTTATTCCTTCTCATCTGAAATCCCATTTAGCAGTTAATTGTTAATTGTTTTGGACAACAAGATCAGCCAACAATTTACAGATACTGGTTTTTCCTCATGAAATAGATAAAATATATCTAGATCAGGGGTAGTCAACCTTTTTATGCCTATCGCCCACTTTTGCATCTCTGTTAGTAGTAAAATTTTCTAACTGCCCACCGGTTCCACAGTAATGCGCTGTGTATCGTCGTCTGCACATGCCTCTTGTGCATCATGGATTGGGTTGGGGGGGGGGGCGCCGGCTACCAGCTCTGCTTGTCTGGTACCGCTTGGTTGCTGTGGGGGGAGATGTGTGAGCTATTCTGGGACGAGGCTCTTTTCTTTGCGGTCGCACTATAGTGCCATTTAGTTTCACTTAGGTAACGTGAACTAAATTTATGCGCGGGCGATACAAATAGTATATTTTCAGAAATTTAAATTGTCACGGGGAATTTTATGAAAACCTACTGAAAATGTTTTTAAATAATGCTATGAAATTTTTTTAAAAAGTCAATTAAATTAAAAAAAAGGAAAGTGCTTCAGTATCAGACAAAACCCCTACCACCCACCATGAAAGCTGGAACGCCCACTAGTGGGCGGTAGGGACCAGGTTGACTAGCACTGATCTAGATTAAGGATTACGTTTTGTCAAAAAAATCAAAAAGTACTCTATTGCTCTGGTTCATTTGTCTCTGGATTCCCCCTACAATTCATATGCCCTCCCCTCTAGTGACCTTATTGGAATAAGCCCTCAAGACCTGGCTACTCCCCCAGGGTCTGGGTTAGAGCAGGGTTCCCAAAAGTGATAAAAATCAAATCCAAGGGTCAGTCAGATTATAAAAGCTTGGAGTTGATGGAATTGGAACTTCATGAAAGGGTTGATGAGCTGAAGAGTTTGGGGACCTCTGGGTTAGAGTGCATAATATAGCCTTACTTAGATAAGGTTTTTAATTGTGTTATTTCTCTTAATTCTTTTTTAAAGATTTTTTTTGTTTGTATTTAAAGTAAAGGTAAAGGTTCCTCTCACACATATGTGCTAGTCGTTCCTGACTCTAGGGGGTGATGCTCATCTCCGTTTCAAATCTGAAGAGCCAGCACTGTCCATGGTCTCCATGGGTCATGTGGCCAGCATGACTAAACACCAATGGCACACGGAATGCTGTTACCTTCCCACCAAAGGTGGTCCCCATTTTTCTACTTGCATTTTTTATGTGCTTTCGAACTGCTAGGTTGGCAGAAGCTGGGACAAGTAACAGGAGCTCACCCCGTTATGCAGCACTAGGGAGTTGAACTGCTGAACTGCCGACCTTTTGATCAACAAGCTCAGTGTCTTAGCCACTGAGCCACTGTGTCCCTTTGTATGTGTTTACTGATAATTAAATATTAGGGTTTTAAGATGCAATAAATTAATCAAGAATAAATTCATTGATGAGGAAAAGAAAGAGTTTCAATGAATTAATCATTCAGTGATTTTTCCCTGACATACTTCAATAGTTCTGAAATGTTTTACATTAATAAAGAATGAGTTAATCACCATATCAGCTGGTGATTTCTCACAATTTCAAGAGGTGTTCAGGGATGTATTAAATATTGGAAGCCAATATTTGATGTTAATTTTCTTATTTGGGCAACTTTGGAAAATAATAATAATAATAATAATAATAATAATAATAATAATAATAATAATAATAATAATAATAATAATATTTTAATTTTTATACCGCCCTTCTCCTGAAGGACTCAGGGCGGTGAACAGGCAAAATAAAAACAACAATCAAATACATACAATAGAATAAAATATTAATTAAAAAACTTATTTAAATTAGCCCAATCTAAAAATACTTTTAAAATCCCAAAACCTAATTTAAAAATTTAAAACTCTAAAAACAACTAAAATTCTATGCCAGTCCCGCGCGGATAAATAAATAGGTCTTAAGCTCGTGGCGAAAGGTCCGAAGGTCCGGAAGTTGGCGAAGTCCAGGGGGAAGCTCGTTCCTTAGGGTAGGAGCCCCCACAGAGAAGGCCCTTCCCCTGGGGGCCGCCAACCGACATTGCTTGGCTGACGGCACCCTAAGGAGTCCCTCTCTGTGAGAGCACACGGGTCGGTGGGAGGCAAATGGTGGCAGTAGGCGGTCCCGTAAATAACCCGGTCCTAAGCCATGGAGCTCTTTAAAGGTGGTAACCAACACCTTGAAGTGCACCCAGAAGACCACAGGCAGCCAGAATATACATATACTGTACCTTTGGCTGAACAATATTAGGATTTAAATATACTAGAAGTCTAATATCTCTGGAAGCAGATAGGAAATTATGGAATGGAATGCCTAAAAAAAAGATTTGACCCCCTTTCCCATGTTAAATTGCAGTGGTTAGAATGCAGTATTGCAGGCTAATTCTGCCCACAGAATTAGGAGAATTAGGAGATCAATTCTGACAGGCTCAAGGTTGATTCAGCCTTCCATCCTCCTGAGATTGGTAAAAATGAAAAGATTATTGAGGGCAATATATTGACATTGTAAACCATTCAGAGAGTGTTGTAAAGCACTATGGAGTGGTATATCAATCTAAGTGCTAAGTGCTATTTATGTGGAAACCCAACCTTAAAAAGAAGGGAAAAGATATGGTTGGAAGGGGGATATTGACTTGAGACCAATTGATAGATGCAGATAAATTTTTAACATATGCTGTGTTAATGGGTAAATATCATTTATCAGATGCAAACTAATGGCAATATTTATATTTATACATTTGTTAACGTTCTTCAGATTAGTAGCATTTTCAGCTTCTGAGATACTAGAAAAACGTGTTAAATCCTTTAAAACTATTTTTTTTAAAATAAATGTTTGTTATCAATAAATTAATTCGATGTGTAGATGCTAAGAAATCAGTGGAAGAAAGAATTAGAGGTTCCTTATTAGACAATAGGGGAGTGTCTTAACTTCTATAGCAAATGTGTTAATAAACATTAAGCTACCATATAACAAAAAATAATGTTTAGAATGTATTTTACTTCATTACATTTGTATAGAAAAAGACTAAGACAGCTGTTTGTTGGAGATGTAATCATGATTCTTTTTACAATGTTCTATACTTTTCTAAGTTTTTGGGAGAAAATAGTGGACTTTATAAATATGACTGTGTAAAAAAAGGTAAATTTTTCAGAGGATAATATTCCTCTTAATTACACACCTACCAGTAATACATGGAATCTGATAAGCTGACAATGGAAATAGATTCTTTCTGCCCTTACTATGGCCAAAAAACTGATATTGCAGCATTCAAAAGATAAACATATGGTCCCATTTACTTTTCGCAGTGAATTGAAGCCTAATCATACTAACCACCTATGAGCCAATTGACTATAGATGTAGACTTTGAATGGACAAATATAATGAAATATGGAACTTATTTATACAAAATATAATAGATTAAGAAAGAATGATAGTTAAATCCTTAAATTATAATTATATATATATATATATATATATATATATATATATATATATATATATGCAATTATTAATTTTTATAATGATACATTATTGGGAGGCATATACCTTTAATTAATAAATATAGTTTGTTTTTTCTGTTGCATTTTTTCTCTTTTGATGAGCACTTTTTATGTGTTGCCTTTTTCTTTGAGTATATATGTATTTATATCATAATTGTGTTTTATTTCTTTTTTTTGTAATTATTTTAAAAGCAATAAAAAGATATTCTGAATGATAGTTCTTTAATTTTTGTTGAATTAGCAATTAAATGTAAAATGTAATGGCTTGCGAGGTTTTATTTTTTAAAAATATGGATCAGTAGAGAAGCTTCTGAATTTTCACTCAATTTATCAACATTCTTTTGGCTTCTTCAGGTTATCTCAGGTGTTTCATCTGTAGAAGACCTTCCAAATTCATTATGAGTTTTACTTAGGAAATATTGTATAGTTAGTAAGAACAAACAGTATGGTTCACACCCTTGTACATAAAGACATTTTGCTTGCAACTGATAACTTTTGGACTAGTCTTTTTAAAGTTATTTATTACTATATTTTTTAAAGCAAACAAAAAAAAGAATTGGTGCAGAAATATAATAATGTAAATGGATATTTACATTACATTTAAGTACATCAAATTATTTTAACTTAATTATTTTAAGTAAGAATTTAAATCTCTGTGCTAAGAACCATAATCTTCACTATTTTTTAAAGGAAATAAAACTACTAAAACTCTTATAGATAAATATTACTTTATTCCCCTTCTCCTTTGTCATATTCGAAATAATATACAATAGATATAGACATTCAACCAATTTTACTAGTCTTGAATTTTTTCTAAAGTTTATTTAAGGAAAATTCCAAAATTGGCTTCAAAATTATTTTTATAAAGTGTCACTGTCCAATAAGAAAATGCTAACTTCCTCTGCCTACTTTTGTTCACACCTCTTTTATTACATATAGACTTAGTGAAATTCTTCCTTTGAAATTAATAGATCCCCCCCCCCCGAAAACCTAACTGCAGTTTAGAAGTTGGTTGGAAAAATTGCAGACAATGAAGACAACTTATGTAAGACTTTTAAAAAGCCAACCTGTAAAGCAGGGGTTCCCAAACTTGTCAGCTTTAAGACTTGTGGACTTCAACTTCCAGAATTCTCCAGCCAGCTATGCTGGGTGGAGAATTCTGGGAGTTGAAGTCCACAAGTCTTAAAGCTGACAAGTTTGAAGACCTCTGCTGTAAAGGACAGAATATGTGTGTGTGGTACGTAAAAAATAATGAATGTGTTTGGTTTGATTGGTGAGATAAGCTATATGTGTAAATTAATCTGGGTGTTAATAAAAGGACTTTATTTATTTGGATGTGAGAATGTGTATGATTTGTATGCAATTATATGTGTAAAATAATTGCATACAAATCATATACATTCTCACATCCAATTGTATGCAATTATATGTGTAAAAAGGGATGCAGTGGCTCAGGGGCTAGGACGTTGAGCTTGTTGATCGAAAGGTCGGCAGCTCAGCGGTTCGAATCCCTAGTGCTGCCGTGTAACGGGGTGAGCTCCCATTACTTGTCCCAGCTTCTGCCAACCTAGCAGTTTCGAAAGCACGTAAAAATGAAAGTAGAAAAAATAGGGACCACCTTTGGTGGGAAGGTAACAGCGTTCCGTGCGCCTTTGGCGTTGAGTCATGCCGGCCACATGATCATGGAGATGTTTTCGGACAGCGCTGGCTCTTCAGCTTTGAAACAGAGATGAGCACCGCCCCCTAGAGTTGGCAACGACTAGCACATGTGTGCGAGGGGAACCTTTACCTTTATATGTGTAAAATTTTCAAAGAAAATCAGAAAAGATTAATCAATCTCTATCTTAAATATATATTATATGCAAAATTAATTCTCTCTGACATTAATGGAAATGAAATGACACTATCTGTAAGAACAACAGCACAGCCAAGATACATTGAAAAGAATGCTACGATCCACCCATTTTAAATTTTTACAAGCATATTTATATATGGTGTAGATATATAGATATAGGTATAAGTATAGATATAAAATTGCATACAAAATAATAATCTGGAATATAAAACAGGTAAACCTCGACTTACAATTTTAATCAAATTTGCAATTACAGTTGTAAATCAGGGCAGTCATTAAGTGCATTTCCACATGACCCTGTCCAATGATATGACCTTTTTTGTGATGATTGCTAAGTAAAGGCCATAGCCATAAAATGAATAACCAGTTGTAAAGCAAACACCTTGGTCATTAAACAATTACCACAGTTGTTAAGCAAACCCATTGTTCATTATGGGTGTTTTTTGCCAGAAACACTGATTTCTGGCAAAAACGACGTTTTTGTAAATCACATTACATGACTGCAGGACGCTGCAAATGGTCATACAATAAATACAAGCCAGTTGCCAAGCACCAAAATGCAGTCACATGACCCAGGGAGCATCTATCATAACTTTGTATCCAGATTGTAAATAACGTGGGGGGGGGGAGGGTATCAATCATAATTTTGAACAGTCACCAAACAGTCAATCATAACAGAAGTATGTATGATTACCTTATGAATAAGAGGTACAGTATTTGTGTTTTTGAATGCATACCTTAACATATGCATAAATTTTATAAATTCATTAAAAAATTGCAAACATTCATATTTTTCTGTATTTTAAATGCTTATTAAAATAATCTCTAAGCAATATGCACTAAAATTGGGTAAAATAAAATCTAATAAACTATTATTAGTAAATACTTCTGTCTAGTAAATATAGATAAAATTATTACCACATCAAACATGAGATTTTTCACAACTGAAAAAATACTTTGCAAAATAAAAAATAATGCATGAAAAAGAAATTAATAATCCTGCTCTTACATTGAGAAGACACATGGGAAAGGGTGATGCAGGTAAACTGCTAGAAATGAGCTAGTACAGAAGCAGTCTAAACTCTGTCTCTCATACAGATAAATTCCAAGCAGGAATTCTGCAAGAAGAAACAGTTCAAAAAGTATCCTTTGCATGCCTCCTTTTGTTTAATGTTAACACCTAGATGAGTTCTTTGCCACTTCCTCTCCATCCAGTGTCCTACTGAGAAAGATATGGACAAAGTGCTTGCTCAGGAAGAAAACAGATGGAAGTGGTAGTGTACCTTGTGCCAAAACAGTATTTAGGGGGCTTATAACCCTTTCATGTCACTGAATCTTGGGTGTATCTGTGAAATGTACATAGGAGCACACACGCTTCTATGCCTGGTCACATATGAAATACATAGTTACTTGTTTTTTACTTGAAGAAAAAGTAAAATGTCTAGAGGCAACTCTAGCCATTCTGAGACTCAATCTACAAAATGAGAAACTCCAAGCAAAGGAAGAAGACTGTATTCAAACTGAACACAATAAGGAACAAACAACTACCAGAAGAAATGAACCTGTACATGAACCTTTCAAGGCAGACAAATAGCAACATGTTACTCATAGAAGAAAACAGCAACCAAGAACCAACATGTCCCTACTGTCTAGTGCAGCCCAGTCCAGTGCAGCTCCATTGGAGCTGAGCATTCGGTTTTATAGCCATTGCTTGGAAGAAATCATGCAAACATCTGGAGAAGGGACATAATCAAGTGTTTCTGTGACAGGAAGAAAAGTAGCCTAGACGCCTCCCTCCAAAAAAAGAGATGAGTGTTAGTGATAGGAGATTCACTTCTCAGGGGAACTGAATCAGCAGTATGTAGACTGGACAATCAAACTAGAGAGATATGTTGTCTCTTTGGAGCAAAAATCAAATATGTGGCTGAAAGTCTTACTAAAATAATCAAGCTCACAGATTACTATCTCTTTCTTCTCTTTCATCTAGGAATGAATGATACAACAATGAATCTGAAAACAAAATCGATACTATGAGCAACTTGGCAAGAAAGTTAAGGAGTTAGGAACGTAGGTGGTGTTTTCATCTGTACTTCCAACAAAAGATCAACATCCAATGAAGGAATAAAGGATTTTAGAAATAAACCACTGGTTTAAGAGATTTCTAGACCATGGTCTGCATTACCTACACAAAGTAAGGGATGAGCTGCACTTCACAAAAACCAGGAAGAATGTGTTTGGAAAACAACAGCTCAGTTTATCCAAGGGGCTTTAAAACTGAGGGGGGAGGGTGACCAATCTTTAGGTTCTTTAGGACCTAGTCCCAAGCATAAACCCCAAAACAACCAATCAATCAAAACTCACATAAGGCAGGAGATGTAGGAAGTAGTGGTGAAATTCAAAATTTTTCCCTACCAGTTCTGTGGTCATGGCTTGCTTGGTGGTCATGGCTTGGTGGTCATGTGACAGGGTGGATGTGACTGGGTGGGCATGTGACTGAGTGGGCATGGCCAACTCAATGTCACTCACGTCAAGGGGTGCTTTGCCTGGCCCCTCCCCTCCCAGCCATTCCTTGTCAACCCAGCCTCAACATATCTATAGTTGTGTAAAAATGTTGTTCATCTTTTTTTCAATTTTATTATCTACATACTATAGATGTACTTTCAAGGACCACTGAAAGGAGGAAATGGCTTTGCCCAAGAGTGTGATAGGGTTTTAAGGGGCTGCCACAATGCCACAATGTATGGGCAATGTATTTTTCAAAGAAGCAGAAGGCAAAATAAGAAGCAATGGATGGAAACTGAACAAAGAGAGAAGCAACCTAAAACTAAGGAAAAATTTAGTGGGATTATTATTGAAGGCCTGCCACCAGATGATTTTGCTCCAGTCCAGATGAAAACCAGAATAAACACACAGGGAGGACTTCAGTAGAAAGGGCTTTCTTTTGCTCCAAGAGAAAATCAAAATAAAGAACTGGAAAAGCCTTCACAGGAAGAGGCTTTTTTGTTCTGCTCTGGAAGAAGATTAGAAGACACAGAGAAATCTTCACTGGAATTTCTGCTTTTGCTCCAGAGGAAACCCCCAATGAAAGACCCGGAGAAGCAGAAAGAGGTTGAATGACCACCACCTGCACTTTTCAATGGTTCAGCACAGTGATACCCTTCCAGATTCCCTTTCTGCTTCTAAGAAAGTGGGAAGGAAGGTGTGGGAGACAATTCTAATTTACCCTTCCAGCAAAACAAACCTCTGAGGTTCCTTCAGGCAAGCTGTTTGCAGCTTTGCAACATTTTAACGAGGTGATAATTGCTCTTGGCTGAATGTCAGACATCTCTTTTAAGCTAGTTAAAGCTAGTATTCCTTTCTCGCTTGTGGGGGGGAGGAAAAAAGCAGCAAAAAGTGTCAGTTTATTATTCTATCTGAAGGCAAATGAGACTAAGACTCATTTGCTGTTTCTTAGCTCAGCTTAGGTGGCAACCTGCTCTGTCGCATGAATCAGCTGAACTAATAAACAAAAGAATATAGGAGAGGTAAGAAGAGGGGGAGGGTAGGTAGGCGGAGCCAATCAAAATTTTCCCTACTGGTTCTCTGAACCAGTCAAAATTTTCCCTACCCGGATGCCAGAACCGGTATGAACCGACTGCATTTCACCCCTGATAGGAAGCATATCCAGGGTAAACCATAAAGGATTCAGATGCCTAATGCTCAAAATTTGGGGAACAAATAGTGTGAACTTGAAGTACTAGTATATGAAGGCAGGTATGATATAGTTGCCATTACCAAAACTTAGTGAGATGAAACTCATGACTAGAATGTACTATTGGAAGGATATAAACTGTTAAAAAAAAAGAGATCTTACAAAAGTGGACTTGGAGTTGCATTATATGTAAAAAAATCACTACACCTCTATAGAACTACATAAAACAAAGGATGAAAGCCTCCTGGAATGTATATGCCACGGTGGCACAGTGATTAGAATGCAGTACTGCAGGCTACTTCTGCTGACTGCTGGCTGCCTGCAATTTGTCAGTTTGAATCTCACCAAGCTCAAGGTTGACTCAGCCTTCCATCCTTCCGAGGTCAGTAAAATGAGGACCCAGATTATTGGGGGCAATATGCTGACTCTGTAAACTGCTTAGAGAAGGCTGTAAAGCACTGTGAAGTGTATATAAGTCTAAGTGCTATTGCTATATGGGTATAAAAAGAAAAAAACAATGACATTGCCATAGATTATAGTACAATCTGCCCAACCAAGCAGAAGAAATAGATGAACATTTTGCTAAACAATTAACTAGTGTGTGCAGAAAACACCACATTGGTAATGGGGGACTTTAACTACCCTGACATCAACTGGGAAACAAACTCAGCATCAAGTGGGAGATTGAACAGGTTCCTTATGAGCCTAGCTGACAACTTTGTCATCCAAAGAGAAAGAGGGTACTAAAGGTCAGCTATACTGGACTTAATTCTTATTAAAAAAGATGAAATGATAAATGGGGTTGAAGTTGCAGGAACTTTAAGAGTGACCATATCATATTGGAGTTTAATATATTTCAGCCACAAGCAATAGAACAAAATTAAACTAGTGTTTAAAAGTATTTTAAATGAGCTGATTTCAAAAAACTTAGAGAGAGATTGGGAAGGATTCCGTGGATGAAAATCTTAAAGGGGAAAATAACTCAAGAAGCTTGGGAAACTCTGAAAAATGTGATTATAAAAGTCCAGAACTTTTTTATAAACTGAAAGACAAAAAGGATAAATATAAAAAATTGAAAGAGAGACAAATAACTAAAGCAGAATACCAACATATAGCCTGAATTTACAAAGATGAAATCAGGAAAGCTAAGGGTCAGAATAAAGTAAAACTTGTAATAAATGTCAAAAATAATCAAAAAAAGTTTCAAAATGTAAAAAACAAGAAAAAAGTCAATGAAACAATCAGTCCACTAGTGAGGGAAGATAGCAAGGAAATGACATGCAGCAGGGAGAAAGCAGAGCTGCTTAATTCATTCTTTGCATCTATCTTCACCCAAAAGGGAAAAAAAATAGTCCAATCTACCAAAACAGAAGCATAAAAACAGACTAGGAATACAAATTAAAATAGACAAGAAAATAGTAAGAGAACATCTGTCCACCCTAGATCAGTTCAATTTACCAGGACCAGGTGCATTATATCCCAGAGTACTGAAGGAGCTGGCAAACATAATCTTGGAATCATTGAACCATATCTTTCAAAGATCCTGGAGCACTGGATAACTAAGAGGATGGAAAAAGAGCTGATGTGGTTCCCATTGTCAAAAAAGGGAAAAAATGGATCCAGGAAACTACAGACCAATCAGCCTGACATCAATATCTGGGAAGTTCCTGGAGAAGATAATCAAGCGACAGATCTGCAAACACCTAGAAACAAGCAAAATTACCAACATGTGTTTGTCAAAAATAGATCATGCCAAAAAAATCTTATTTTATTCTTCGACAAAGTGACTAAATTAGTGGACCAGAGAAATGCTGTGGACACAGTATACTAAGATTTCAGTGAGGCATTTGACAAAGTAGACCACAATCTATTTCTTAATAAGTTAGAAACATGTGAGACATACAGTGTCACCATCAAATGGACTTGTAGCTGCCTGACAAACCGCACTCAATGTGTAATCCTTAATAGAATTACATATGCATGGAGGGGAATAAGCAGTGGGGTATCCCATGTTTCTTTCTTAGGTCCAGTATTCTTCAATATTTTGAAGAGTAGAAAGGGAACTCATCAAATCTGCAGATAACACCAAGCTGGCAGGAATAGCCAACACTCCAGAAGATAGGCTCAAGATCCAGATATTCACAGGTTTGAACACTGGGCCCTATCTAACAAAATTAAATTCAATGATGAGAAAAGTAATTTAGACAAGAAAAACCAAATGTACAAATATAGAATTGGTGGAACCTGGCTCAATAGCAGCAACTGTGATAGGGATCTAGGAGTTTTAGTAGACAACTAATTACTGTATTTTTCAGAGTATAATTTGGGTGCATCTTATACACCGAATGTAGCCCTGCCCACCCACTGGCCCCCACCCTTTGGGCTCTGACTCCCAGCAATTTACCTCCTTGCAGCAAGCAGCAAGAAGAAACAACCCATTTCAGCTTCAGCACAGCCTAATTAGCACAGGTTAATTGTCGGTGGGATCGGCCTCCCGACTCTCAGCTGTTTCAGGCTGCAGGGATTGCCATTGCCTATTGGCGCACCACAGCTTGCTGCAAGGAGATAAATTGCTGGGAGGCAGATTTTTTTTTTCTTGTGCTAATCTTGTGTTGAAAACGAAAATGAAAGTAAAGCAGGCTGTTTGCTGTTTGCTGTTTACTGAAGGAGGCAAATTGCTGGGAGGCAGAAGCAGAGGCAGATTTCTTTTTCTTGTTTTTCTCCCCAAAAAAGTTGGTGTGTCTTATAGTCCGGAGCATCTTATACTCTGAAAAATACAGTAAATATGAGCAAGCTGTGTGCAGCCGCTGCCAAAAAAGCCAATACAACCTTAGCCTGAATTAACAGAGGGATAGAATCCGGATCACAGGAAGTATTAATACTGCTTTATAAAGCCTTGGTAAAACCATACTTGGAATATTACATCCAGTTTTGGTTGCCACAATATTCAAAAGTTGAGACTCTGGATAGAGTGCAGAGAAAAGCACAAAGATGATTAGTGGGCTGGAGGCTAAACATCCTCAGAACGATTGCAGGAATTGGGTATGTTTAGATTAGTGAAAAAAAGGACTAGGAATGACAATATAGCAGTATTCCAATATTTGACAGGCTGCCACAAAGAGGTGGTCAACCTATTCTTCAAAGCACCTAAAGACAGGACAAAAAGGAATGGGTGAAAACTAATCAAGGAGAGAAGCAATCTAAAACTAAGGGAAAATGTCCTGACAGTGAGAACAATGAAACAGTGGAATGGCTTGTCTCCAAAAGTTGCTTGTGCTCCCTCACTGGAGGTTTTTAAGAAGAGATTGGACTACTCCAACTCCAAGAGGTTGGAGTAGAAGACCTCTAAGGTCCCTTCCATTTGTTTTTCTGTTTGTTATATGCTGAATGGGTGATGAGAGAACCCCTGAAAGTCAAGTGATTTGAGGGAGAAGCTGACTTCCAGGATTTGAGAAGGTCTGACTTATTTTGCATGTTATTTTGTGTTCGGCGATTGGGGTAGATAGCCAACTAGAAAACATACATTCTTAGTCGGTTACAAAATAACTTGAAATATTACAAGAACAGATATTGATCATTATTGCAGATAAGCATCACGTACTCTAATTAGGCATGTTGCGGCTTTGAGAAAGATTATCTAACTGGAAGGGCCATTGTTGAGTTAATTGGGGACAGCTCTACCCAGGGCTGCTTATGAATCAGATGATAAAAACCAGGAAGGCTCAACTCCAGGGGGAACTCAAAAATCAGATCAGAAAATGTCCCACCCCATAGCCTCCCTGGCAATTTCCTTTGTGTCCTGGAGAAGGGCACTGGGAGGATCACAGACTCCATCGTAGTCCTGTTTACTTATGGGGCAATCAGTAATGTATGAATAATAATAGCACCTTCTGACCATGACTAATTGAATCACAGCATGCTGCAAGGGTGATCAGAAGGCTTTGCTAGCTGCTAGTCTATCAGTGCTGTTTCTCAAACAGCAGCTGACAGTGACTGATAGGTGCCGATTCCTTGTCAAGCACGGCATTTTAAACATTGCAAGGAGCAAATAAGAGTTTTTAGAAAAAAGTAATCCTAAATTAAATCTAAAAACAGCGACCACTATAAAAGACAGATTGTGAACTGTGCTCAGGGCTAGGCTCAGTTTTAAGGCTTCCCTATTCTCATGCCCCTCTCATTACAACTATTAATACTCTTTTCTGGCCCAACAGTTTGAACAATATTAGCTGTCTGAATTAAATCCCCATTTTACTTTTCCACAGTGCCTGCAGTTAAGTGCTTCTCTTAAAAACCTGTGAGAAATTTCACTTAGAAATTGATTTGCTTGGAGCAGTGTATATGTCGTGGACAGAAAGGACGGGAGGGAGGGAGGGAGAGAGGGAAGAAGGGAAGGAAGGAAGGAAGGAAGGAAGGAAGGAAGGAAGGAAGGAAGGAAGGAACCAACCAACCAACCAACCAACCAACCAACCATTTAGCTGTCCAGTGGTGTGGTACTCAGAACACTACAACCACAACCAGGACATGCAAGGGTCTACTAAGATATAAGAAACTACTAGAAGAAAGTTCACGCAAGGTTACCTCATTTCTGTAACCAGTCCAGTGGTGGGATTCAAGTAATTTAACAACCGGTTCTCTGCCCTAATGATTTCTTCTAACAACCAGTTTGCCAAACTGTTCAGAAAGTTAACAACCGGTTCTCCCGAAGTGGTGCGAACTGGCTGAATCCCACCACTGAACCAGTCTGATATATATGTTCATCATAGCTTTCCTCTTTCACCATAGTTAAGAAGATAAGGCAAACAAGAATTACAACAGTATCATGTAGAAACTTATTTACTTGGAGACTTACTTATTTATGTGGTGGAGGGAGGAGGAAATATATCTTAGATTGTCTGAAAATATACTGTAAGCCCCAAATTCTTTCCACCACTACCAGTTATACATTTTTTGTTGATTGTTATCAAAATAAACCTTCCATACTTTAGTGAAACTCAATAATTTAGTTCTCACAGGATTTTATGGGATTAAGAACATCAAAGTATCTTGAATGTGTCAGTACATAGCATGTATATTAGCTAGTGAAATGTGGAGAACAGTATGCTCTCTTGCAAAATAGTCTCTAGATTAGAAATCTGATTTTGAGTTTTATTCTGCTCTACAACAATAAAGAGCATCCCTGAAATCCATGTTTGTTTCCTGACCTTGCCTACCAAAAGAGGCCTAGTGTTGTTTGTGTCATACACTGCATTTTAATCATTCATCTGAACTCCACCTTTTGTTAGGTTTTAAAGTATGAATATAGTTCATCCATGCAAGTATTTTTTCAAATACTAAAAGCATTGGTTTATGTTGTTTGAATTGGCATACATGCTATCTGGAAAGTCTCAGATTGCTTTTTATTTTATCTAAGGTATTTACACATTCCTAATCCCCCTTGTTGGCATTCTAAAAATGGACACTAAAGTCAGAATGAGTAGAGAAATGAACTGACCTCAGCTCCTTTAGAAATGGTTGAGAGGCATTCTTAAAAACCCAGTGACATTCCCCATATATTGCTTATATAATGGTAACCATAAATACAATAACTTCTTTCCTATTCACGAGAGTCTCAGTTTTTTAAAAAATCTAACAATTAGATAATTCTGTAGTTAAATTTAAGAATTTAGGGGGATAAAAAAGTGATTAAGAAAGTATGGTTAAGTCATGATTCAACCAACTAAAATCCTTTAGAAGTTTTATTAAACCTGAAATAATTACATTTTAATGTGTAGATTAATGTTATACAACATTAAGTAAAGAAATAACAATAAATAAATATTAAATAGAGTTGTAAAAAAACCCTCATTGTATATTTTGAATACTATTGTATGCTTTTCAGTCAATCACCTTATTGCTGGGATGACATCCATGTAGATGATCCTGCTGATGAAAATGTTGATGAGAACAGTGATGATGGCAAGAGATAGATCATTATTGTTAACTTCTTCCTCCATAATGGAAGGGTCCTCAGGTTGCTGATCAATGTTGGCTTGTTGGTGGAGTTTCAAGATTGTTTTTCCCCTTTTAAGTTATTCATATAGCATAAGGATGCCATTTTCTAAACTTCATCACCTCAATAGACAAATTAACAATGTGCTGCAGTAGCTTATTTAAATATGATAAAATCATATTTATTTCTGATTATCATCATTTTCTTAATCCTTTGATAAAGCGATACACTGTTGGAAATGTTCTTCTGCTTCTGAGAATAGAATCCAAGAGCTGATTAACATCCTTTTTTTCCTTATCTTAAACTTCATTACCTAACTGTTGTCATGTTGAATTCACAATGTGGTTGACTGCAGAAAAACCGATGAAATTCATAACAATTACAGGCCAAAGTAATCAATATTAAGGAGGTATCTTATTTTTTCAATAATTAACATGTGAACAACAGTATATCCTTTTCCTTTTTTAAAAAAGTTTTTTATTTTTTATTTTTTATAAAAATGTCAAATCAATGTGTGAACCTGGGTGCCATACATTCCAATGCAAATGAAACTGATCAATTTAAACATTATTATTACATTCAACTTATGTATTTCAAATAACAATACACATCTATATTAGGTTAGAGTCTATCATTATTCAATTATTCCACCTATTTTTCATTATTACTTTCATTTTATCAAATAAAATAAAAATGTATACATTAATATTCCCTTTATTTCTCTCACTTATTCTAGCTTTTAATCACGTCACCCTTTATTAAGAAGCTTTTTCTTTCTTTCCTATCTAACTTCTAAATATGTCATCTGCCTAAAAAAAGAGGAAAAAAAGAATAGAGAGGGAGAGAGAGGGAAAAGCAACTCAGAGCAGCAACAAAAAAGAGGACTAATCTATCCACCATCTCTTGCCCACTTATACTTTAATTGCTATGCTTTAAAAGAAAGAGAGGAAAAAGGAAAAGCAAATCAGAACAATAAAGAAAAAATCATTTACCCATCATCTCTTGTCCGCTTCAACACTTCAATTGCAATGCTTTTTTTTTAACCTGCCTCCCACATTACTCTCTTAAGTCTCCATTTATATCTATTTCTTGGATATCCAGTCTAAGTGTTCCTCCCACCTCTACCCGCTTCCACTGCCTAGTTTCTAAAATTTCTACCGAGGCCCCTGCTTCCATTTCAAACATATCTTCCAACTCTCGTAATATGTTTTCCCTCTGGTTTAATTCATCAATCACTATTATTTTCATTGTTATCTCCTCTTTGTCTTCTTCCTTTCTTCTTTTGACTTCTCTCTTTCCTGGGCGTCTTTGGTCTGTACTCATCATCCCTTATATAGAATTTCCATTTTTCCCATAATGTCCTTAAATCCTTTCCCAGTATATCCTTTTCCAGTCATCTTACAGGTATGGATGATGATGAGGGCTTAATCTTATGGAGAAATTAATGAATACATGTAGGGAACTGAAAGAAGAAGTATGCAAGGTTTGTCAGAGTGTATGGATACTGATATAGGAATATCAATATGGTAATTGTATGTTACATTTGATTATGTAATGATAGTTGTATGTTAAACTTCAGTGATGGTTAATGGTAGTTGTATGTTACACTTCAGTGGAATAATTATAACGAAAGAACCAAATATGTCTTTGGGAAGAAACTGTGCAGCATTCTTAATTAATGCAATTCAGGACCCAATGATTCTGCTAATTGACAAGAATGGATAGATGGAATGAGATGAAAAATCGCAAGAAAAGTGACTAAGACACTTAGAGACCAACAAATTAATTAGAATAACAACTGGTGATTATTTGCTTAGAAAATAAACTATCAAGATATACATTTACTATCTTTTATCTTTATCATTAATGTTTTATTGGCCTTATTATAATTTCTTTGTTCTGAGCTGCCCAACTGATTGAGAGTCAAGTGGCATTATTGTTATTATGATTTCTTGCATAATCAGCCAGATATTTAGACTGGATTTGCCATTTTTATCCACCTATTGAGTCCTTCCGTGGAACCTGGGATAGGCTGATGCTGATGTTTGGGGTTTGGTCTTGCACAGAGATTAGCTTCTGTCTCTTTCTTCAAATTTCTTGCTCTTAGCCATTACCACACCTTGTTGTTATCTACTTCACCTGCTATTTTTTAGAAGTACTGACCATGTAATACTTTGCTTTGCCATGATTCATTTCTGTTCTTCATTTGGTCCTTCTTGTAGGCTGGTTTGGTCTCTCCAGTAGTCAGTGAGCCTTTCTGATATATTAACTTCAGTGAATCTTCTTCACTGCTCTTCAGATATTTTTCCAATGCTTTTCTTCGTCTTCAATTGAATGTACTTGCAACATTCGATACTTACTATTTTCCTTGGTAAATAGAGTTTGTCAACATCACCACATGGATGAAGATCATGATTCATTGTTATTATTTCTCTGGTCTTCCTATTCAGGATTTAGTTCTGCTTGAGCCAAACCACTATTCTAGCAATTTATCTAATGACTGGATTGCCCAGATATTAAATGCCTTGATGGTACTTCATCTACAGAGTTTAGACTTATTATTATTACACATAGTAAAGGAATAAATATATATCTGGAAGTAGGATTGATTTTTTATGACTAAAAGAATTAGCAAAGATGACAAGGTGTCTTGCAGAATTCTGATTAGAATAGAATAGAATAGAATTTTTTATTGGCCAAGTGTGACTGGACACACGAGGAATTTGTCTTGGTGCATATGCTCTCAGTGTACATAAAAGAAAAGATACCTTCATCAAGGTACAACACTTACAACACTTAATGATAGTCATAGGGTACAAAACAGTACAGGAGGCGACAATGATCAAAAATTGAGTGTATTTTGTTTTTATGCATATAATTAAGTAAATAAATTTGAATTATAAAATGTTTTGTACATATCTGAAGCTAGATATAGGTTGCTGAATACGCTAAGAATGGTAAATGATAAAAGTAAAATATTTCTGAAAATGAATTGAATTTTGAATCAATGATTCAACACTAAGTAGGGAGTAACACAAGGATAAATAATATTCTTTTGATTTTTAAATGTGTTTATAGATAAATGTTTAAGGAAGGGTTTTGGTTGAAATTAGAATTCTAATGGTTGGAAATGTGAATATATGTATTCATTATAAGTAGATTATACATCAGTATTGGCTGAGAACCAAAATGATTTGCAGTGAACAATGCAACAAGGTTTTTGAAACTGAACATTAATTATTAAAAATAAATGTAAAAGTAAAAGCAGGTAAACCCTTGCAAATTATACATAAGTGGCAAAGAACTAAAACAAATAGGTGTGTGTATCATAGTAGAAAATTTACTAAACATGGGGAATGAATGGAAAAACTGTAAGATTTGTGAATGCTGAAGAAAGGTAGAAAGATAGTATATGTTGCAAAGAAAGGACACAGTAGAAATGGAATTCTTAAAAGTGTGGAGAAATAAGAGATTAAGGTTGAATTGGCTTTGAGTGAATATGATTACCGTATATACTCGAATATAAGCCGATCCGAGTATAAGCCGAGGCCCCCAATTTTACCCCAAAAAACTGGGGTAAACTGGGGACTCGAGTATAAGCCGAGGGAGGGAAATGAGGCAGCTACCGGTCAGGGAAAGCCTCCCTCCCTCAGCCGAGAAGGCTGGTGGCTCCCGCGGGCCCGCCTCTCACTGCACCGGCAGGGCTTCCCCGCGCTAATGCAAAAGCCCGCCAAGTTTGCACCATCCGGTATAATGTGAAAAAAAGAAGAAGAAAAAAAAACTCGAGTATAAGCCGTATATACTCGAGTATAAGCCGAGGGGACGTTTTTCAGCACAAAAAACGTGCTGAAAAACTCGGCTTATACTCGAGTATATACGGTAACTTAAAACAACTGAATTGTACATTCTTCTAAGAAAGCCTATATAGTAGTGTAAAATTTCTTTTGGTATACAGTACAGGTAGTCCTCATATCGTCCAAGCCAAGCTGACAAACAAAGCCCCAAAGTAAATTCCAAAGTTTAATACTCAATGTGTAAAAAGCGTATTTCTTTTTGTCTGTCCTGATTCGTCCAAGATTCAATTTCATTGGATGACCTCTGGTATAGTTTCCTACAATAATATATAAACAAATATCTGGCACAGGATAAATTGAGATAGATTGAGACAACTCTATTGGGACAAAAGAACTATATTTGGCCTTTCTCACATCTGAGAGAAATTGACAACAAGCTGGCCAAAGCATCAATGGAGATTATAATTTATGAACATTATTTTAACAAGGACTCATGAAGCACAGCAATCAAATGAAGACATGAAACAAATGGTCTCAAATTCAGTTTTTTTTTGCTCCCAATTGATCTAAGAAAGTAAATGTTATTAGACCCAAAATCTGAGTATTGATTTTTATCCTTAAAAATTTGCATATTATTCTCCTTACTGCAGAAATATCCAGGGTTCCAATAATAATAATAATAACAGAGATGGAAGGGACCTTGGAGGCCTTCTAGTCCAACCCCCTGCCCAGGCAGGAGATCCTACACCATTTCAGACAAATGGTTATCCAACATTTTCTTAAAAATTTCCAGTGTTGGAGCATTCACAATTTCTGCAGGCAAGTTGTTCTACTTATTAATTGTACTGTCAGGAAATTTCTCCTTAGTTCTAAGTTGCTTCTCTCCTTGATTAGTTTCCACCTATTGCTTCTTGTTCTACCCTCAGGTGCTTTGGAGAATAGTTTGACTCCCTCTTCTTTGTGGCAACCCCTGAGATATTGGAACGCTGCTATCATGTCTCCCCTAGTCCTTCTTTTCATTAAACTAGACATACCAAGTTCCTGCAACCGTTCTTCATATGTTTTAGCCTCCAGTCCCCTAATCATCTTTGCTGCTCTTCTCTGCACTCTTTCTAGAGTCTCAACATCTTTTTTACATTGTGGCGACCAAAACTGAATGCAATATTATTGTACAGGGTGTACAATGATTGTTACTCAATCAGTAGCAGCTTCTTCATGGTTTTTCCTGAAATTAGATACAAGATCATTCCAGGAAATGTTGTAACAGACAAATAACTCCATTCTGCTTGAGTACATCAGACCTTTTTACAGTAAAATATATTCAAGATTTCTGGTACTTATACATGGGAAGAAAAAAACCTCTTCACTAGGCTTATCAATGTTAACGATAAGTGGATTTTTAAAAGTTGTACTATCCTTTCTTTCAGATTTATACAGAATAGTCAGATCATTTTAATCCATAACAGAACCATGCTGACCATGTGCTCACATGAGGTCCAAAATATTTCTTCCCGATCATTTCTAAAGTATACTCTGCCCTAGTCTTTTGTGATCTAGATGGAGTTTTCATTACAAAATTAAGTAGGGAAAACCTACTAGACTAGAAATCTCCCCAAAATGAGCAAATAAATAAAATAGTATGAGCACAAACATCATGAATAAGAGAGAGAGTTGATGGGGCTGTTGTAAGAACGGCTGAGTCAATCTGTTTGAAATGCTTTGAGAACTTAGGAAAATCAGTTTATTAATTCCAAGGCCATGGTCTCATTAGAGTTAAGTACATTTAAGTCCCCCTTATTTTCAAAAGGAGAGATTTAAGAATATACTTAAGTTAATGAAACTTGAAAGTACTTCACTTTAGTGGGACAGTTTTCTAAGTATTATTCAGAACCCCTTTCAGGTGCCTGTATGAAGCATTAAAGCTTATCCGCTGAGGCATTGGTTCAACTATTCCAATAAGTACCAGGAAATAAAGCACAGGACACTTAGCAGTTCTTGAAATTGGCACTTTATGCAAAGGCGTCAATCCAGCATCAGCTTTCTGTCAGGGTGATATTTCATTTGATTATAAATAGAATAGGAAGTTCACTTAATTCTGTGTAAATCCTTTCTTTCTCAATTCTATTAAGGATTGTGATTTATACTGTCTTTGTACACTCAGAATGTTAGAGCAAAGGTGCCAGCCACTAGAATCTAGTCCAAAACAGAAGCAAAAGGTCTGGGTATGAGTCAACAAAAACTTTGTTTATACAGTGGGAGCCAAATGAAAATCCTTCAATGTTGTGGACTGATCATTCCTCAGCAGGAAAGCCATGCCAAGTCAGAGTCTATTGCTGATCTTCACCTGATCTCTGCAAAATATGCCATGTGGCAATGAAAACTGCATGATAACCTGTATCAACAAAAGCTCCAGAGGAGCAGACTGGATCTGGATCTGACCCAAAAGGGTTCAGCCCGGTCAATCAGTGTTGTTGTTTCATCTATCGGTCAATTAATAATCAGCTTCTCCAATAATTAAATAAGGATAATACAATACTGTACTAATATGTTAATTCCCAGCCTCTCAGACAAAACCTGCTAGATGCACCAAGCAATATGTTATTTCTTATTCTATGTAGTGACAAAAGAAAGAAATCAAGAAAACTAGCTTTGTATACTTTAATTTATTCTGAAAGAATAACTTAAGAAAGATCATGACTGAGTTATTAGTCAAGTAGATCTGTCACCACTGAAAGAAAGAGATTCCAGCTCTAATATTGTATATTTCTGCTTACCAAAAAAAGATTCTCAATACTCACCCTTGAGTATTGACACACCATAAGAATATACTTATTCTGTGCTTTATTGCTCATGGTTATGAATTGCCTGCAACAAACTGCAAGGGTCCACTTGATTTGTCAATGGATTTGTCAACTGATGTAAGTGAATCTGCAAATTTCCCAAAAGATGGCAATTGAAAATAATTTCCATACTAGTGCCAAATGTCCATGTAATGGATACCAATAATTGAATATGACTTCCAGCATCTTTACCTTTTTATATTTAACATGTGGGGAACATGTGGGGAATGCCAGTAAGGATTCTGATGTTGATGCTATATATCTTGGCACAAATGATCTGTCCCAAAAGGATGTGCTTTCTGTGCAGAATGATTTCCAGAGCTTAGGGTATGAATTTAATAGCATAGGTTGTAGGCTTAACTTTTCAGAGGTTTTACCAGTACCTAAGGAACAAAAAGGTAAAGGCCAGCGTGTAGTGGAGTTTAATGTGTGGCTAAAGGAGTGGTGTAAAAGGGAAGGCTTTGGTTTTATTAGTCATGATGTCTGCAACTGGTCCAATGAAAAATTGTACAAAAGAGATGGATTGCATCCATCAAAGAAAGGGACTGAGTTACTTAGCAATACATTCACAGATTTTCTGGATAAACATTTAAACTGAACAGTGGGGACAGAGAATTAACTGATATAGAAAATTTCTGTCCCCAGCAATCGAAAACTAAAAGGGTTATCAGTGCATGTAACATAGATGTCTGTATGGGTAAGACTACCAACCATGCTATCAAGCAAAACCAAGCATTTAACAGTGAGTGCCATACCATGTGCACTAAACCAACAGGTGGCAAGAAAGTAGGGGCAGTCAACACAGGTTATGTAGACAGTAAACACAAGATCAATCCAAATGGACTCAAATGTCTATACACCAATGCACAGAGTATGAGGAATAAACAGGGTGAATTAGAAATCCAAGTAAATGAGGGTAGATATGATATTGTTGCCATTACGGAAACTTGGTGGGATGAAACTGACAAATGGAACATACAGCTAGAGGGATATAAATTATTTAAAAGAAATAGACCAAATAAAAGAGGAGGTGGAGTTGCACTATATATAAGAAATAACTACATCTCTACAGAAATAGAGCACAACAATGATGAAAATCATCTTGAATGTATTTGGGTCAATATAAAAGGGTGAAAACGATATTGCCATAGGTCTATACTATAGGCCACCCAACCAAACAGAGGAAGTAGATGAACTTTTGCTAGTCAGCTAACTAAGGTATGTAGGAAGCACATCACAGTAGTAATGGGGATTTTAACTACCCTGACATCAACTGGGAAACAAACTCTGCACCAAGTGGAAGATCCAACAGGTTCCTAACAAACCTAGCAGACAACTTTGTTTCCCAAAAATAGAGAAGGCGACAAGGATCAGCCATATTGGACTTAATTCTCACTAACAGAGATGAAATGATAGAAGGTGTTGAAGCTACAGGAACCTTGGGGCAAGTGACCACGCAATATTGGAATTCAACATTAAGCAAATACAAGTAGTAGAACAAAGTCAAACTAGAGTCTTGGACTTTAAGAGCTAATTTCAATAAACTTAGAGAGCTTGAGAAGGATTCAATGGATGAGAACCCTCAGGGGGAAAACAACTCAAGAAGCTTGGGAAATTTTAAAAAGTGAGATTATAAAAGCACAGTCTAACACAATACCAATGAAGAAGAAAAATAGTAGATCTCAAAAGAAACCAGCATGGATGCATAAAGAAGTATCTGACAAATTGAAAGACAAAAGGACAAATATAAAAAGTGGAAAGAGGGCAAATAACTAAGGCAGAATATCAGCAAATAGCCGAGCCTGTAAAGATGAAGTGAGGAAAGCTAAGGCTCACAATGAACAAAGGCTAGCGACAAAAGTAAAAATAACAAAAAGCTTCTTCCAACATGTTAAAAACAAGAAAAAGTCAAGGAAACAATTGGCCCATTGCTGGGAGAAAGTGGCAAGAAGATGACAAGCAACAGGAGAAAGCAGATCTACTTAACTCATATTTTGCATCTGTCTTTACACAAAAGGAAAAACAATCCAACCTATCAAAACAGCACTACAAAAACAGATTAGAAACACAAGTTAAAATAGGGAAGAAAATGGTAAGTGAACACCTGTCTACCCTAGACGAGTTCAAATCACCAGGACGGATGGATTACACCCCAAGGTTCTGAAGGAACTGGCAGATGTGATCTCAGAACCACTGAACTATATCTTTCAAAGATCCTGGAGCACAGGGAGCTGCCAGAGGACTGGAAAAGAGCTGATGTAGTTCCCATCTTCAAAAAGGAAAAAACAGATCCAGGAAACTACAGACCTATCAGTCTGACCTCAATACCGGGAAGATTCTGGAAAAGATAATCAAGCAACGAATCACGAACACCTAGAAGCAAACAAAGTAATAACCAAAAGCCAACATGGGTTTGTCAAAACAGATCATGCCAGACTAATCTTATCACATTCTTTGACAAAATGACAAAATTAGTAGACCAGAGGAATGCTGTCGATATAATTTACTTGGACTTCAGTAAAGCATTTGATAAAGTAGACCATAACCTACTACTAGATAAAGTAGAAAAGTGTGGGTTAGACAGCACCACCACCAGATGGATTCGTAACTGGCTGACCAACCGCACTCAACGTGTAGTCCTCAACGGAACTACATCCACATGGAGGGAAGTATGCAGTGGAGTACCCCAAGGCTCTGTTTTAGGCCCAGTACTCTTCAACATCTTCATCAATGACTTGGACGAAGGGATAGATGGGGAACTCATTAAATTTGCAGGTGACACCAAGCTGGCAGGAATAGCCAACACTCCAGAAGATAGGCTCAACTTGCAGAAAGATCTTGACAGACTTGAACATTGGGCGCTATCTAACAAAATGAAATTCAACAGTGAAAAAAGTAAGGTTCTACATTTAGGCCAAAAAACCAAAATGCACCAGTACCGTATATGTGGTACCTTGCTCAATAGTAGTACCTGTGAGAGGGATCTTGGAGTCCTAGTGGATAACCATTTAGATATGAGCCAGCAGTGTGCAGCAGCTGTTAAAAAAGCCAACACAGTTCTGGGCTGCATAAACAGAGGGATAGAATCAAGATCACGTGAAGTGTTAATACCACTTTATAATGCCTTGGTAAGGCCACACTTGGAATATTGCATCCAGTTTTGGTCGCCACGATGTAAAAAAGATGTTGAGACTCTAGAAAAAGTGCAGAGAAGAGCAACAAAGATGATTAGGGGACTGGAGGCTAAAACATATGAAGAACGGTTGCAGGAACTGGGTATGTCTAGTTTAACAAAAAGAAGAACTAGGGGAGACATGATAGCAGTGTTCCAATATCTCAGGGGCTGCCACAGAGAAGTGGGAGTTGGGCTGTTCTCCAGAGCACCTGAGGGTAGAACAAGAAGCAATGGGTGGAAACTGATCAAAGAAAGAAGCAACTTAGAACTAAGGAGAAATTTCCTGACAGTTAGAACAATTAATAAGTGGAACGACTTGCCTTCAGAAGTTGTGAATGCTCCAACACTGGAAATTTTTAAGAAAATGTTGGATAACCATCTGACTGAGATGGTGTAGGGTTTCCTGCCTGGGCAGGGGGTTGGACTAGAAGGCCTCCAAGGTCCCTTCCAACTCTGATGTTATGTTATGTTATGTTATATATCTTCACAAACACTAAACCCAATCATATCCAACAAATCAATTTTCTATTGGGTTCACACCATGAAGATAATTCCTAATTATCCTAGTAAGAGCCATGGTGGCACAGTGGTTAGCATGCAGTACTTCAGGCTAACTCACTGTTCACTCCAGGAGTTCAATTCTGAACAGCTCAATCCTTCCGAGGTTGGTAAAATGAGGAGCCAGATTGTTGGGGGCAATATGCTGACTCTACAAACCACTTTGAGAGGGCTGTAAAACACTGTGAAGCGGTATATAAGTCTAAGTGTCTCAAAGGAGGCAACTGGACTTCCTTCCTACAGGAACCAGGAGCACTACTCAGGTGACCCTGAGGACACAGATAAACCTCCAAGTGCTTCAACAACCCTATAAATGGGGCCGGGATAGCTCAGGCAGTAGAGAAGCCTGTTATTAGAACACAGAGCCTGCAATTACTGCAGGTTCGAGCCCGGCCCAAGGTTGACTCAGCCTTCCACCCTTTATAAGGTAGGTAAAATGAGGACCCAGATTGTTGGGGGGGCAATAAGTTGACTTTGTAAAAAAAAATATATACAAATAGAATGAGACTATTGCCTTATACATTGTAAGCCGCCCTGAGTCTTCGGAGAAGGGCGGGGTATAAATGTAAACAAAAAAACAAAAAACAAAAAAAAGGATGCAAATAACCAGCTCTCTGCAAGGAATATAAATCCTTCCATTCCCCACTATCCTGTCAGAACTGAAGAAGCTTCTTGGATGAGAAGCGAAACGTCTTCAAAGAAAAAACAAGAAGTCCAATTGCCTCCTGAAAAAGCGTCTTTGGGACAACCATGACCTGGATGGCTGAGAATCTCTACAGACTATACGTCAAAGTGCTATTGCTATTGCTAATGTTACATGAAAAATGTTACATGAAAAATGTTACATGCATAAAAATTGATACTAGCAAACTGAAGTGATCGTTTTGATCAGATTGGGCCCTTAAAATAATCCATACTTTATCATAAGGCTTTGACCCAAAATGCATTATATGCCTTAATGAAATTTTGAAGATGATCCTGACAAAGAGTTGGGGGCATTCATTGAAAAACTGTCCAGTGGAAGCCTCCTGAAAATAAACTGGATCTATGCAAATTCTTAACAATATCGTTGTACATCTTTAATTATGTAAGGCCTTGCACAGGCTTGTGTCTCAAGTTTGATGTTTGTACACGTGGTCCTTTGCATTGCCTTCAATACAGAAATCTTCTTTTGTCATTCCATTTGAACGTGGCACTGTTGAAACTCAGGACAGCAGGGCCCTAACATCATCTTGACTATATGTACACTTGGTCAGGCTGTGTAAACTTTGACATGTGGATGTCAATCTTTCTCATATTTGCAGATGGCTTTATCAGAGTGTGATTAGTTTCCAGAACAAATTTGAGCAAAAGAAAACATTACCTACAGTATGTAAGCCAACAAGACCCGCTAGTTTTCAGATTTGTCTATTTACATGGGCAGTGGCTGTTTTGCTAAGGCTCTCTAAAAAGGACAGTAATTGAATGGTGCCAGTATGTTCATGGAAGCTGATGAGTTGTAAAGGTTTTATAAACAACCAGGGTGGATTTGTCCATTGCCTTTTTTCCCTTGTAATGTTTGTTAATCCCATTGAGCAAGTCTGCACCTAACGCAGAACAAATACTCTAGAATTTGGAGGTGTCAGTAGTGTAACTTGGTTTGTAAAATCATGCTCTGATATCATCAGCAAGTTTACCAAATGTCCCATGGCCAAATATAATAAAAGTGTTAAGCAAGCTTGCTCATGGAGAAATACTACTGTAAGGAGAAACATCTTTGCTATTTTTAGTGCTGCTATTTGTTAAAGGATCACAAGAAAGAAGTGAATAATAGAATAATACATTCATTGTTCTTTTATGTTTATTGATGTATATGTGGTTTTCAAATTCATTTAACATACAGAGGAGAGTTTGTTTTCAGAAGATTGTTCAGTAAGTTAACTTTTTATATATAACATGCAGAGAAAGAGAAATATATGATTTAAAACTGGGGCAATTTGTCACTGACACTTGAAATTATAAAATGCCTTTAAAAATGAGAGTGACAAATTTTGGGTCCTTTAGAAAGGATCATTGGATTTAATTAATTTGCAATTATAACAGTCTAATCAGACCTTTGTTAAATTATTTCAGATCATCCAGATAAACTTAGAATTGTCAGACAAAATAAAACGATTATTAGGGGGGAAATCCAAGTAACCACAGTATTCTACTTGTACATTAATGAAGAATCAGAAACATTATGTAAATGAAAGAAATATTGGGTCTCTACCAACTGAAATAATGTATCTTTATATTGTTAGAAAGTTAAAGGATAGGGTTAAACACAAATCGAGTTGTGGTTAAAGTCATTAGGCTTAGAAGTGCTTTGTTTTGGCTCAGTTTTCTACATTATTAGTTTTGCTATTCAGTACTCTCTTTGTATATAGTGCTTTGCTGAATTACAGCCTCTTTTCTACAAAGTTATAATAAAGTTCAAGAAGGAAGAAGGGAGAATTTGTAAATGGAGAGAGGAAAGAAAGAGATAAATATGAAGAGATTACATATGACTAGGCTTTGTTAAAGCTGTAGAGCAGGGATTAAGGAAAAGGTGAAGTTTAAAATGGGATTTAAAGGAGAGACCAATATAGACTCGGCCTGGGTTTATAAATGGGACTTCTAGTGGAAAATAAGCAGCAAGAAGAACTACTGGATTCCTTTGAAGGTAAAAATTGCTCATATTCCCAAATTCAAATTTTTTCCTCTTGAAACAGAAAACAACTCTGCAGGGAAAAAGCCAGAAGTGGGCAGCATTTCAGTGGCCAGGATTATAGTCTTTGAGGGCTCTACTGGGCAGGGCCAGTAATAATGCAAAGGGAGCAAGACTTGAGTAAACTTAAGACATTGCAAAACATAAAAAATAAAAATGGAGAATTGCTCCAAATCAGAATATAAGTCATTAAAACAAACAATTATACCTTTCAACACTTTGGAACGAACTTCCCCCAGGCTTACGCCAAATACCTGACCTTCGGACCTTCCGCCGCGAACTGAAGACACATCTTTTCATTCGCGCGGGGCTGGCTTAAATTTTAAATTTTAAATTTTAAATTACATAAATTTTATCGATTTTAAATTTTTTACTAATTTTAAATGGGGTTTTGGTTTTTATAAATTTTTAAAGTTCTAGGCCAATTATAATAAGTTTTTTAACTTGCATTTTAAATTGTATACAGTAGTGTCTGTATTTTATTGTTGCCTGTACACCGCCCTGAGTCCTTCGGGAGAAGGGCGGTATAAAAATCAAATAAATAATAATAATAATAATAATAACATAAAAACAATAGTTTACTATCAAAATTTGGTGAAAAAATAAACCCCATACAGGACCAAATTTTGGACATGTGATTGCAGAACTTTTTGGGAATATAAACTGCCTTCCTACTCTAAGTAGTATGTATAGACATCACCTTAGAACCACAATTGGGAACAGAATTTCCATGGCTAAGCAGGGCAGTTGTTAGCTGAGTCATGCCTGATTTTATGACTTTTTTGCTAAATATGTTAAGCATGTGCAGTTGTTCAGTGAATCACATGGTTCTGTTATTTAAATCTTTTATATTTAAATCTTCCCATTGACTTCGCTTGTCAGAAAGCAACTGGGAAGATTGCAAATATAATCATATGACCCCAGGACACAGCAATTATCACGTAAATTTTGATCATGTGATCGTTGGAATTCTGCAATTGCTGTAAAGGAAAGGACTGGTTGTAAGTTATTTTTTTCAATCCTGTTGAAACTTTGAATGGCCACAAAAAGATGGTTGGGACTACCTGTATCTTCTCTCATTTTTTTATGCCAAATCAAGTGATATGTCCTGCTCCATAATGCATTGATCCATGCTCCCTGCCTTTGGAAACAGCTTGGGAATAGCTTTCATTTATTTATTTATTTATTTTATTAAATTTTTATACCGCCCTTCTCCCAAAGGACTCAGGGCGGTGTACAGCTGGAATAAAATACAAAATATATATAATTAAAAGAAATTAAAATAAACTATTACTAAACGGCCAGTAATTTAAAAGATTTAAAAATTTAAAATATTACTAAAACCCCAATTTAAAATCAACTATTTATGCCAGTCCTGCTTGAATGAATAAATATGTTTTTAGCTCACGATGAAAGGTCCGAAGATCAGGCACTTGACGTAAGCCAGGGGGGAGTTGGTTCCAGAGCGTCGGTGCTCCCACAGAGAAGGCCCTACTCCTGGGGGCCGCCAGTCGACATTGTTTGGCGGACGGCACCCTGAGAAGGCCCTCTCTGTGAGAGCGTACGGGTCGATGGGAGGCATAAGGTAACAGCAGGCGGTCTCGTAAGTACCCGGGTCCTAAGCCATGGAGCGCTTTAAAGATGGTAACCAGAATCTTGAAGCGTACCGAAAGACTACAGGAAGCCAGTGCAGACTACGGAGCAGTGGTGTTACATGGGAGCCACGAGCAGCTCCCATTACCATTCGCGCAGCTGCATTCTGGACTAACTGCAGCCTCCGGGTGCACCTCAAGGGCAGCCCCATGTAGAGAGCATTGCAATAATCCAGCCGAGACGTAACCAGAGCGTGAGTGACTGTGCATAAGGCCTCCCGGTCAAGGAAGGGACGCAACTGGCGAACCAAGCGAACTTGGTAAAAGGCCCTCCTGGTGACGGCCGCCAGATGTTCATCAAAGGACAGCCGACCATCCAGGAGGACGCCCAAGTTGCCAACCACCTTCTTTGGGGCCACTAAGTCGCCCCAACAGTCAGCTGCGGGAGCAGCTGACTGTACCGGGGTGCCGGCATCCACAGCCACTCCGTCTTGGAGGGATTGAGCTTGAGTCTGTTTCTCCCCATCCAGACCCGTACGGCTTCCAGGCACCGGGACAGCACTTCGACCGCTTCGTTGGGGTGGTCCGGGGTGGAAAAGTACAGCTGAGTATCATCAGCGTACAGATGATAACTCACCCCGAAACCACTGATGACCTCACCCAGCGGCTTCATATAGATGTTGAACAGGGTAGGCGAGAGAATCGACCCCTGAGGTACCCCACACGTGAGGCCCCTCGAGGACGACCTCTTCCCCCCTGTCAACACCGTCTGCGACCGGTCGGAGAGATAGGAGGAGAACCACCGATAAACGGTGCCTCCCACTCCCAATCCCTCCAACCGGCGCAGCAGGATACCATGGTCGATGGTATCAAAAGCCACTGAGAGATCTAATAGGACCAAGGCAGAGGAGCAACATGGCTGAAATGAGAACATGGGACATCAAAACCTGCCACCTAAGTTATGGCTATATGAGCAAAATTCTGCAGAAAAGTGTGTATTAATAGATTCTATATATATTAAAGTTATTATTAATATAATAACAATATTTTATAACATGTGGTTTTATGTGTTTTTTCATCCCCCACACAACCATTTTCTTCACTTTTCTGAAATAATTATTTGACAATAAAATGTTAAAGATGAATTTGTAGTTCAGTAGAAAATTCTGCTGAAGCCATACTGAAATACTGCAGAATTTTCTGGTGGATTACATCTTTGGTGTTTCTCCTATAAGTGTTCTTTTTTCAATAGATAAATAAATAAATAGTAACCTGATTTCCAAATATAAGTATAGTATTTGCTTGGTGACTACATGTGTATGAAGCTGCCAACAACAATGCTGGCACTTGGGGTTAATAAACAGACCTTACAGTTTGCAGTATTGATGGCAAAAGGAGATGAAATGGATGTGACATTTAAAGGAGGAATTTGTGAACCACAAATATGAGCATGAGTGACACAGCATGGCAGCACATAAAATCAATACAAATAACCTAAACCTTAATACCTTGATCCTAGGGAAGAGTGCCGCATTATCAGATACGGAAAAGCAGCATCAAGCCTAGCTTTGATGGGTGTGTGTTATTGACTATCTCACAAAAAGAGACACAGCTGCAATTAACACTTAGAACAACCTTTCCTAAGCAAGTGCTCTATAGTGTATTGGACTACAACTCCCATCATTTCTCAACCAGCATGTCCATTTCGCCTCAAATTGTGGAAGGCTGAATTATAGGACAATCTTTCATAGGAAATTATCATATCGTCTCCCCCTGATCCTGTCCAGGAGATACAAAGATATTTCCCAGTTTCTATCCAACATTATTAGAACTATGTTATCTATGCAGACATTTTTTGCAATATACTTTTTTGTGTTAATCATGTGGCTAAAGTTTTCAGATCGGGTCCATTCAATTATTAATTTCTTGTCACATTTTGGCTTCAGAACTGTTCAGATGTGAAGAGTTAGCATAGGGCTGTATTCGGGGAAGGGCAATAAATTCACCAATCAAGTTATGTTCTATTTCTTTTGGATGAGATTATATTTGTATTTAGGATTGTCTTTGCTTATGACATTACTTGCAAGTAACATGTATTTGTCCCTTATGGGGAATATTTAAGTGCATCCATTTTGATCCCTGGTCCACTGTGAAGAAGTAAGTCCAAGTATTATTGCTACCCTGTTTCCCCCAAAATAAAACATCCCCTAACAATTGGGCTTTTGAGCACATGGCAATAAGGCCAAGCGCTTATTTCAGGGTTCAAAAAAATATAAGACAGAGTCTTATTTTCAGGGAAACACGGTATTTCCCCTGAGATACAGATAGCTCCATCCCTTTCTGAAAGTCCAAATATTTCAGATGTATTATAACCATTGAAAATTTGAACTGCTGGTACCAATCTGAAAAGAAGGAGCAAGTTAATTTTTCAGTGCTTTATGCTCAGTATATTACATATGTGGTGAAGTCAGAGTCTTGAAAACAGTGAAGCTTCTGCTTGGAGGGATTGGAAAGGTGAAAGCCGCCATCCTTGTTTGAGTTCTGTTTGTTAATGTGTGTACAGAGGAACTCTGTTTGTTTGTAGGTCCTTAGTAGAAGTGTGTCTAATGTTGACTTTCAGAGTCTAATATTGTTTGAATTTTCTATCATGAAGCACATTGCCAAAGTGTTCTTTTCCTTAGTTGTTTGTCCATTCATTACCTTTTTAAATTTCTTGAACTAATAAACAGATAATTTCTCCCAACTATTCCATTGTTAGTAAGAATGTGATTCTACTCCTTGTCATGAATATTTTGAAACTACAGCATTTATCCATAAAACTATAATATTATTGTAAAAGCAACTAATAATAATAGATGGAAAGTTAATTAATGGAAAGCCTAAGTTGGGGAGTAAATATTACAGAAAATGTAAGATTGCTTCTAAAACTTCATTAATTTCCACTCTTCTCTGGTCATTAAAAATACCACTCTTTAGTTTTATAAATGAAATGGGCAGATCCTTGGCTCTTATAAGAGCCCAACCTGTTTTGTGTGAAACTAGATAGGAATAACATAATAAATGGCTGCAGCATTTTCATTTCATAGAAATAGATAAGTTTGAACTACATGCATTTAAAAACTGTTTCTAAGTAATCATAACTTTTTGTTTTATGAATAATATAATAAAACCTGAACAAAACCCGTTCCTTATAGTGAGATATATCAGTTAAAAACATTTGGGTAGGTTGAAGAAGTTGGTTAAAGGGAATTGGTGGTTCTAAAAAATGTTGCCTGCTTCTGAATGAAGAAAACTTATTATTGCGATTTAAGAATGGGGAGAACTATTATGCATTGCATCCATATTTTTCTTATAAGAAAGCATGTTTTCTTATAAGAAAGCATTAAATTTTAATGGGGTTTTTACTGGTTTTTACTGTTTTAGTGATCAGGCCATGATAATATTTAGTCTTAACTGGGTTTTAATGCTTATTTATTATATTGTTTTAATATGCCTGTGAACCGCCCTGAGTCCTACGGGAGATGGTGCGGTATATAAGTATGATTAACAAATAAATAATGTTCCTTAAAGTAGCCACAACATACATGAGAGCTACAAAAGCATTCTTACTTTTAAGGATAGGAGTTAGGGAACAGTGAAAGAAGTTCCCTTTGATGAACCTCTGATGGTAATTTGGTCACAAGGATCATTCTTATGTAAGACAGTTCTGCCAAACTACCTTCCTACCATGGGTGAAATCCAGCAGGTTCTGACAGGTTCTGGAGAACTGGTAGTATAAATTTTGAGCAGTTCGGAGAACCGGTAATGGAATTTGTGAGTAGTTCAGAGAATTGGCAAATACCACCTCTGGCTGGCCCCAGTGGGGTGGGAATGGAGATTTTGAAATATCCTTCCCTTCCCATGCCCACCAAGCACCACCACACCCACCACTCATGCCCACAGAAACAATAGTAAAAAAATTTACTACCAGTTACTGCTTCCTACCCTGTGGTATGTTTGAAGAACAAGCACTGAAAGATCCCCATTTTCTTTGGTATCTGGCAGATTTCCTGATCTATTCTGCCTTTTCTAGCTTCATACAAGTGCTTAGGTAGGGGATGTGGTAGATTAGAAACATCTGGTAAGTCCCATGTCAGTAAAAGGCTACCCATGCTGAGTTAGAGTACAGAATTATTTTTTTAAAATTATTTCTTAAAAATTAAAATGTTGAGTATTCTGCTCAAATTTGGAAGTGAAATGGATTGTTTTTGTCACCTTTTTAAAGTTTTGTAAAATAGGGGGGAAATTAAGGAGTGTCACAGATCAAAACTTCCACTGTTTTTATTTTCCATGAATGATCCAATTGTTGTTCAGATCTTGCCTATGGTAATCAGATTGTATTGTATTATCTCCTCTAGACTCAAGGAAGTTTTAAATAAAATTTTATATAGTGAAATTATGCTCCAGTTAAATGAAACATTATAAATTATTTACAGATTCCAGGCATAGTACTTTTCAAAAGATTCCAAGAAATAGAACTTTTTAAAGAGTTATAACTATCATAAGTTATAAAGCAATATAAAAGAAAAGTTGGGTTTTGCTTTCTTAGAAATTCATTTCAAAGAATGGGGCAACTGTTACTTATCAGAAGTTCACAGATGCTATAAAAACTCATTTCAGGAGAACCCAAAAAACAATTACAGCTGGTCCTCGACTTACAACAGTTTGTTTAGCGACCATTCAAAGTTACAATGGCCCTGAAAAATGTGACTTAAGACCTTTTTCACAGTTATGACTGTTGCAGCATCCCCATGATCATGTGATCAAAATTCAGACGCTTGGCAACTGGTTCATAATTATGAACCAAGGTCACGTGATCAGAGGTGGGTTTCAGCAGGTTCTGACCAGTTCTGGAGAACTGGTAGTGGAAATTCTGACTGGCCCCACCCCCATCTATTCTCTGCCTCTCGAGTTCCAGCTGATCGGGAGGAAATGGAGTTTTTACAGTATCCTTCCCCTGCCACATCCACCAAGGCTTACCATACCCACCAAGCCACACCCACAGAACCGGTAGTAAAAAAAATTGAAATCCACCACTGCACGTGATCCCCTTTTACGACAAGCAGGAAGCCAGATTCACTTAATAACCAGGTCATTAACTTATCAACTACAGAGATTCACTTAATAACTGTGGCAAGAAAGGTTGTAAAATGGAGCAAAACTCACTTAACAAATGTCTCACTTAGCAACAGAAATTTGGGGCTCAATTGTGATCGTAAATCAAGGATTACCTGTATGTTAATCTCAGTTCTTAAGGGTTTCAAATTAAGTAGCAACAACAAATTTTTTTTATGAGGGAACTAAAACTAGAGTACTGAATTGGGAAAGACCATTCTTTCCTTTTCATCAGTGAAAAGTGGAATTGTTACAAAATCTAAATTTCATTTCTTAAGCCTCATTAAATAATTTTTTTAAAATAAAAATAAATTTCAAAAGACAGCCTGAAACAAGATTGGGTCCACTGACAAAACAAGAAACAGGTGGAAATAAACCTCCAGTGCAGACTTGCTTTCAGTTTCATCACCCGGTGAGATAATAAATCACAAGAATGAAATCCTGAATTCCACTACAGTATAGCCAGAGCTAAATAGTCACTAGAATTCTTTCATAATGATTTCCTTAGTTTATCTACAATAAACATACTA
This sequence comes from Ahaetulla prasina, assembly GCF_028640845.1. Classification (NCBI taxonomy): domain Eukaryota; kingdom Metazoa; phylum Chordata; class Lepidosauria; order Squamata; family Colubridae; genus Ahaetulla; species Ahaetulla prasina. Next base: position 105,548,392 of record NC_080541.1, on the reverse strand, counting down.
TTCAGAGCTCATCTCTTTGGAAATCTCTTTGTGCCAGCTTTTAGTCTAACCTGTCTGGAGAAGCTATATTTCTTTGGCCAGAGCTTATTAGATAAATCATTAGCTTATTATCATTTAAAAGAATGCATATTAATTTTTCCAAAGTGAGTACTTACTACAGTGATATTTCCAAATGACTTTAATTCTGAGTTTCCTGTTGTATAAGATGAGGAGGATTAGTAAATAGATTAGAAAATAACTAACTAGAAGCATGTAGGAGATGACTTGACTGAGTCCAAGGGCGGGGTCAAGCGTATCATCAGTTTGGAGTCTCTGCACCCCCATAAGAGACCTAAGTTCAGCCCCACTTGAAGCCCGTTGACTCTTGGCACCAATTTGCCTTGACCGTTGGTAGATCAGATTTTTGTGTATAGATTGCAGGGAATATATTTGCAATCTTTTGAATTCTTCTCCTGGTTCCTGATTTCCTATGCATGACAAAACTAAGTGTTTGTCCCCATAATGTTCATTCTATTAGCTATGGGGAACTGAATATATAGGAGTTTAGTATTTCTTTTCTTTCAATAAAGAAAGGTATTGGCATAAAGAATTGTATAATTGGAAGTAATTGATTGAGCCATAATTAATGTAAATCTAATGGTAAAATATTAGCAAAATTTCAGGAATTTTGCTTTGGATTTAACTGATAGTAAAATAATGAATTCAAATTTGATACATTTTAAAATATTTTCCAAGAGTATTTGGAAGTATTTGAAATGTATTTGGAATTATTTTCTGAATGCCCTGATTACTGAGAAAAGTAAGCATAGACAAAGCAGAATGTTGTGTAAGAAAGAGAAAAATAGTTATCAGAAAAGGGTTTTAATTAGACTTTTAGCTGTGTCTAAAGAACGGAGAGGTACGTTTTGTGCAATTGTAAAAAGTTAGCTCATAATAATAGACATATTTGCTCAAATAGAAATACAATATCTAACTAATCTCCAGGTGCTTGCTTTGTTTTTACAAACTAATCAGGATCTGCCAGATTGCAAAGAACAAGTAAAACAGGTACAGCTTTATTGACAATAGTTTGGATCACATTTCAAAAAGTCTCCTCTGACTGCTATTTTGGGATACTATTCATGATGCCCTCAACCATTTGTGCATTTTGAAGGTAGTCTCCTATGAGTTAATCATTACTGTTTCTGAATTTCTTACTCTCCATCAGACTTTCACCTTGTCCTTTTCTGTTTCAAAAGTCTGAAACTCTAGGTCATATTAGATGAAGCAAAGTCAACGTGAACTGATTCCATCACATTGTGAAAAAAGAGTGTTTTATTATTTCTTGCCCAGTACACACCTAGAGATTGCATGTTCAGAGATTTTCAAAATAAAGATTGGAAATTACAGTATCAGTAGAAACAGTGTGTGCGGAGTGAAGAAAATATTTGCCATGTTTTATTTTGATACTGAATTATAATAAGTTTATTCCCATGGAGCTTATATATATGAAGTTATGTTCCAAAATCAAAAGAAAGTCAAGTTTCTGAGAAGCTCTTAATTTATTAGATATGTTTGTGCTTATTAGGTCTGTTTCTCCAGGAACTGCTTTTATTGATTTTCTAATATTGAAACTATACATTTCACTGTATACAACATGCATATCTAGGATTTGTAGGCTAATTTAAGTACTGAATCTACCCTTTGGATGTAATAAAGTATTCAAGTGGGAACTGGTATTTTTGAGCTTAAAGGATGTAACATCCACAGCACAATATGGCTTGAAGTATGAAATGTATTAAAATGTTCCCAAGAGCATGGATCGTGTAGGCCATTCCAATTATTTACTTTGGATGTATTCCCAGTTCTAACCAGAAGAGGTATTATCTTGGCCAAAATAATAGAAGACAAGGATCTCTACATACTTTGCTACAGAAAAGGTAGTCAATGATATGAAACTGCAACTGAAAAGAGTTATTGAAGGCAGACAAGATCCAGAGTGTAAGTGTTAGTTCTGCAAAATCGACAAGAGTGTAAAGTTAAACACATAAATATTCCAAATAATGAAAAAGCAGGTAAATTCTTGTCTGAGCTGATATTCATAAAAGTTCATAAAAGATGCTTCTGAAAAGGTTTTCAATAACTTGGCCTGGCCCAGGGCAGAATATGTTTCTTGCAATTTATTTTATTTATTAAATTTTATCCTGTCTTTATTACTTAATAAGTAATTAAGGAGGTGGATATACATAATTTCTTCCTCTTTTTCCTTCTACTCCTCCTCCTTTTCCCCATAATAACAATCCTATGAGGTGAGTTGGGCTGACAAAGAGTGACTGACCTAAAGTCACCCAGCCAGCTTTCATGCCCAAAGTGGGACTATAACTCACTGTCGCCTAGACCAGCACCTTAACACAAAACTGGCTCCCCAACAATCTGACAAATGTGTCCCTGAGAAACTCTTGTGCATTTGGGGGGGGGGCACTATAATTCACAAATTATAGACAATCTCACATCCCAAATTGCACTTTTGTTACTTCCATCCCTCCAAATTGTGCTGAAAAATGCCACTATATGTATTGCTGGTGCTGTTCAACTAATCCTGATAACAGCACTTGCAAAGGCAATCAATGGAGAATCAACTCAAGCCAACTCATTTGAAGCAGTGAGAGCCAGTGTACTGTAAAGTTTGCTTGTTTGAATAAGGAAATGCGGATATCAAGAAAGTAAATACCAGCTGTTCCTGAGGCAAGTAAGGCTGTAATTATGTTGATGTATTCCTCTTGCTTGGTGGCTCATCTAGAAAAGATACTATTCTGGGGACATAATCAAGTTAATATGTTTCATAGGTTAAAACCTGATGATAGTCAACCAGCCTTTGCACATGAACTAAAAAGGAAGGGTTGAAACTGGGACAGGGGAAAGAAAAGCAATCTTCATAGTAGCTAAATCAAACCTGCCAGTTGTAATCTCACTTCTTAGAGAACAGCTGTCATGTAAAAGGCAATATTTAAAGCCAATATGTTTGCATTACAATTATATTTACCTTTTGCATCTTCTGGGCATTATTCATTTCCTGCATTATTGCTCAGTTTCACATTTGATTTTTCATAATGAAGCTTTTTACTCCTCAGTGAACCGATAATTGCTGTTTGCTACAGAAAAAAAAATCTTAGCGTTGTGATTTAGAAAAGTAGGATCACAGATGTTGCAGGTAGTATTTCTTAAGATTAAATCAGAAGGGTCTAATCAAAAGTTTGATGAAGAGAATTAGATTTGAGACTTCAAATCTTTTCAGAGCAAAACAAAAAAGTAAAAAGTAAAAAAGAACATTGGAATTACGGCCTGTTTTATGATAGAGAAACTCTTTCATTCAGTTATGAAAATAAACCTATTATAAAGTATCTATACTCATTGGTAGAGGTGAGTTTTGGAAGGAGTGAACATGAATACAGGTAGGCCTCAACTTACGACCACAATGGAGCCCAAAATATATGCTGCTATGTGAGAAACTTGTTGAGTTTTGCCCCATTTTACGACTTTTCTTACCACATTTGTTAAGTGAATCACTGCAGTTGTTAAATTAGTAACACAGTTGTTAATGAATCTGGTTTTCCCATTGACTTTGCTTGTCGGAAGGTTGCAAAAAGTGATCACATGACCCTGGGACCCTGCAACGCATCATAAATGTGAGTCAGTTGTCACGCTTCTACATATAAATCACATGAGCATGGGGATGCTGCAATGGTTATCAGTGTGAAAAATGATCATGTCACTTTTTTCAGGGCCATGGTAATTTTGAACAGTCGCTAAGCAAACTGTTGTAAGTTGAGTACTACCTGTAGTCATCACAGGACAACTCAACACAGCCAATTCACTGTGGGGGCAACTGGTCCCAGGCAACTGGGAGCTTCCCATTTTCACACACCCTGATTCCACCCCCACCATGGGCTATTCAGCAGCAGTGATGGTGTTTGGGCTGTTCAGGGGGGCAGCAGTGGTGAGTGGGGCTGGCAGCAGGAAGGTGACGGAGGCCAGGCATGTTCCATTTTCGCACACACACCACACACACTGCCACTGCATCAAGCTCTGGGAAGTATGAAAATGGGAAGCTGCCACTGCTGTGCACTCTGCCCACCTACTCGCTTGTCCACCCTTCCTGACTCTCCCTCCAGCTACCTGCAGCGAGTTGGCCCCATGATGAACTGACTGTGTTTAGTTGTCTGTGTGGCAATTTGGAGGCAGTGAGTTGGCAGAGTCAACTTGGCAGTGGCGAGCTGGCCACACTGAGTTGTCCCATTCCAGCTACCCTTTGCCTTACTGGGCAATCAGTAGAATACACTTTTCAATCCTCACCGCTAAGCACTCATCTCCTCAGAATACAGCGCTTCCCTGGGTGATAGGGATGTTCCTATTGAACATCCGTGAGAAGCTCTTTGTTTGGTCTCTGTATTCTATCACTCAGTCAACTTGATATTCATAAAGCAAATCTCATTGAAAGACATATGTTCTTTAAAATGTCTAAGACTTGTGATGAATGCCCCACTGGCAACAAATGTTCAACTGTATGTTCAAGAAGAAAAAAATCAAAAGAAATACAGAAAGTAGGGGCACAAGGTTACTGAAGATGTGTATGAGGAAATGTTGTTGTTTTGATCAGTTCAGTTGTGCTTTCCTTCATCTTTCTTTGCTCTGCAATAGATTTCTAAGATGAGGTGGCTGCAAATATATATAAAACATTTCATACACAGGTAGTAGTACTGTTTTATTTATTTATTAAATTTATATGCCAGCCATTTCACAGTTTGAGGTGATTGAGCAATATTTTACCCAATACTGCTTATTTTTAAATGCAATATAATAACAATGTAGCACAATATAGCAACAGTAGCAACAGTATAACAAGACAGCCAATTTAAAACAAGTTTTAATCTCAGCACAACAATAATTTCAATCAAATAGATCAGATTAACAGAGTTGGAAGGGATTTTGTAAATCATCTAGTCCAACACTTCCTCACCTTCCCCCCGCCCAAGCAGGAGACCCTACACCATTTCTGACATGGCAGTCCAATCCCTTCCTGAAAGCTGAAAGAAAGCTAATACTGTATTTTTTCCTGAAAGAAATACTTCCTGAAATACTGCCACTGTAAAGAAAGGCTCCTCCATTTTCCTAAAGATCCTTAAAAAAAACATTGTAAGCCTTTACAGACAGGACATCAAACATAGTTCAATGGGAAATTGATTCCAAAAAGTCACAGTTAGGTGGTAGAAAGGCCTAAAATATGAAGTGATACTTCTGATGCAAGGGAAAACTAAGTAACCCTGATCGCATGGACAAGCCAAAAGACATAGCAACATTATTCATATAATGGGATGTTCTTGTATCCACAGCCTAGAAGCACCACTTAAAACTAATAACATTGCTGAGGTCCCAATCAATATGGGGATTGACAGAAAGAAATAGGGATAAATCAGGAAGATCCAGGATCACATGGACTGCACTATTTTACATCTGAATCAGGGAGTAGAAAATGGGTGTGAAGGTAGTCCAGGCAAAATATAACCAAGACATGAACTGCTTAGCTGCTTCAGTGATTTTTTACTCCAAATCATTTAGAATAGAATTTTATTGGCCAAGTGTGATTGGACACACAAGGAATTTGTCTTGGTGCATATGCTCTCAGTGTACATAAAAGAAAAGATACGTTCATCAAGGTACAACATTTACAACACAATTGATGATCAATATATCAATATAAATCATAAGGATTGCCAGCAACAAGTTATAGTCATACAGTCATAAGTGGAAAGAGATTGGTGATGGGAACTATGAAACGATTAATAGTAGTGCAGATTCAGTAAATAGTCTGACAGTGTTGAGGGAATTATTTGTTTAGCAGAGTGATGGCCTTCGGGAAAAAACTGTTCTTGTGTCTAGTTGTTCTGGTGTGCAGTGCTCTATAGCGTCGTTTTGAGGGTAGGAGTTGAAACAGTTTATGTCCAGGATGCGAGGGATCTGCAAATATTTTCACGGCCCTCTTCTTGATTCATGCAGTATACAGGTCCTCAATGGAAGGCAGGTTGGTAGCAATTATTTTTTCTGCAGTTCTAATTATCCTCTGAAGTCTGTGTTTTTCTTGTTGGGTTGCAGAACCGAACCAGACAGTTATAGAGGTGCAAATGACAGACTCAATAATTCCTCTATAGAATTGGATCAGCAGCTCCTTGGGCAGTTTGAGCTTACTGAGTTGGCGCAGAAAGAACATTCTTTGTTGTCCTTTTTTAATGATGTTTTTGATGTTAGCTGTCCATTTGAGATCTTGCAATATGATAGAACCCAGAAATTTGAAGGTTTCTACTGTTGATACTGTGTTGTCAAGTATTGTGAGAGGTGGAAGTATGGAAGGGTTTTTCCTAAAGTCTACCACCATTTCTACGGTTTTGAGTGTGTTCAGTTCCAGATTGTTTTGGTTGCACCACAAGGCAATTTATAAATGCACTTAATAACCAAAGTTCCAACAGAACTTTAGAAGACCCCACTGCTTACTTCACTTGATTGTGTGCTGTAATCAAACAATTTGCAATGAAATGAAATTAACTTTTGCTACATGTGTTTCGGTTGCAGGAGAACAATGCATTATGCACTTCTGTCACTTATAATTATTTATTATCAGAACTCCATACATGGTAAATCTTGTCTGTAATCAACTTGGTGTTTTAATGTGACCTTGGATCTTTATTGTCTCCCTAAATGGATACTTCCAGATGGAATGTGTAACATTAATAACCCCGGTAGGCAAACACCCATATGGTTTTGCTAACTATTGTTTGTTTATGGAGACATTTGTTTGGTGCAAATTAACCTATAAATGAAGATAGATTGGATTTTTTTTAAAGAGTTGCAGGGGAGTTTATATAGTAAAAGTCTTTACTATTTTTTCTAAAAGGCATTCCAAATAGAATGTAGAAGATAACAAATAAAGTTTTTGTATAATAGTTTGATTAACTATTATAATTACAATAATAAAAACTAATACAAACTGAAAAGAATAGAATAAAAGGGAGTAGAAGGTGCAGAAAAGAAAGAAAAAAGTAAAAAAATAGAAAAAGGAAGAAGGAAGAAAAAGAAGAATATAGTAAAAAAGAAATATATAAAGAAGTGACTTTCCATCTTCATCACAAATATAAATAATTTAAGTAATAAATAGTACTTATTTATACTTGTGATGAAGATGTTAAGTTAAAATACAACAATCTCTTTGTCCCATATCCCATCCCTTATCTCTAAGTAAATTGATAAAGCATCACCATTTCAGTCATAATGTCAACAAATACATTAAAGAGATAACAACATATCTATTTCAATGTTGATCAAATAAACCAATTTGTACTTCTTTCTTTTATTTCTAACAATCTTAATCTTTAGCCCCTGCCTATAATATGTAAAACTTGGTTTCTCTTCATTTTTTAAAATTCTTTTTCACAAAATTCTTCAAATCTTTAACAAACATGTTTTGTAAATCCAATATAGGAAAATTATCCAAGTCACTCCCTTGGTTTGTTGTTTATATATCCCTTTTAATTATTAAGATATCCTCTGGTTTCTTTTGCATCTTTTTTAATGTGATTCTTGGAGAAATCCACTTTCAATTTGAACTCGATCTTGACAGGTAGAAATTATTCCTCTAATAACATTGTTTAGACACAGGCTAGCTATAGAGGTATAAACTTTTAAATTTAACTTCTGGGTCAGTTGTTCAAAAATATCCTTAGTCTGTTTGTAACTTTCTAAAATCAGAGTTTTAATCACCCCTTTGCTATTTATTAAAAATATGTTTTTAAATTCTTAAACTATAGATATAACTTCTTTTACTAGAGATTAAAAGAAAACTCATCCAGTGCTATCAAACTTGTCAATCCAAAGGTTCCTAATAACTGAAAGAGCAGTTAACAAGCAATTTCTGAAAGAAATTCAGGTTCTAATGCACTCTTTTTTAGGGTGACTTTGGGCCAGTCATACGCCCTCCAACCCAGAATGAGACAACTTGCCACAGGACAACTTGCTGTAGGACAATTTAACAACTTTGATTATTAGTGTAACTCTTGTCCTGCAGTGAGTTGTCCCGCAGCAAGTTGGCAGCAGCAAGTTGGCCATGGTGAATTGGCCATGGTGAGTTGGCCATAGTGAGTTGGTCATGGTGAATTGGCCTTGATGAATTGTCATAGATCACCCCCCCCTCAACCCAACCTCTTTGTTGTGAGAAAGAATAGGAAAAGGGAGCATTACATATCCTTCCTTGAATTCCTCTAAGAAAGGTGTCATATAAATCTATCTGACCATATATTTATCATTATTTATTCAATGTAAAGTTCAATATGATACATTATTTATAGAAATAATTCATTGTTAGTGTGTCACGGTTCCAGAAAAACCTCTTCTGCATAAAAAAAACTCAGAAGCCATTGTCTTTCAGAGTTCTTTACTAGCATAAGGAAACTGGCACACGATGAGTGAAATTCCAAAACTGAACTTCCGGATTCTTTTTCCAGTTATACAAACCCCTAGAGTCCCACCCCCCTAACCCCTTTGCTGGTCACATGGTCCCACGTTCTCCCAGTTCATTCGAATATCTTCCCGCCACTCCTCCTGCAGATATGAACACCATCCGACCTTGACCGCTTGAAGAATGTTACCATACCCCTCAACCCCCCTTCTTCCCCTCAGGGGAAAAATGTGGCAGCGTCTGGAACCCTAGTATGGTTTCCAGGCCTAACATAGTGTTGATCTTAGTAAATCTTGTCTCAGTCTGGGAAGAACTTTATTCTGAATTTTATTTGATTCTGAAACTTGGAACTTTACGATTATCAGATTTTTTATTTATTTTTTATTTTTTATTTATTTATTTTTGTAACAACAATATACATAAGCATCACACAAAATGGTTATATAGTATATAAACATATATATGAGGAAATATGAGGAAGTATAAGCATATATGTATAAGAATAAAAAAACAATAGGACAGGAATCGTAGGCACGTTTGTGCTCTTATGCACGCCCCTCTTAGGAATGGGGTGAGGTCAATAGTAGAAAGTTTTTGGTTAAAGCTTTTGGGATTATGAGAAGAGACAACAAAGTCAGGTTATGTGTTCCAAGCACTGATAACTCTGTTATAGAAGTCATATTTTCTGCAATCTAGATTGAAGTGGTTAACATTAAGTTTAAATCTATTGGTTGCTCTTGTATTATTGTAATTGAAGCTGAAGTAGTCTTTAACAGGAAGGACATTACAATAGATGATTCTATGAGTTAAACTTAGGTCTTGTCGAAGGCGACGGAGTTCTAAGTTTTCTAAACCTAGGATTTCAAGTCTGGTGGCATAAGGTATTTTGTTGTTTTCAGAGGAGTGGAAAACTCTTCTTGTAAAATATTTCTGGACACATTCAATTGTATTGATGTCAGAAATGTGGTATGGGTTCCAGACAGGTGAGCTTTATTCAAGGATTGGCCTAGCAAATGTTTTATATGCTCTGGTTAGTAGTGTAGTGTTTTTGGAAAAGAAGCTACGCAAGATTAGGTTGACAACTCTTAGAGCCTTTTTTGCTATGTATTTGCAGTGGGCTTTGGCACTTAGATCATTTGATATGAAAACTCCAAGGTCTTTAACAGGGTGGGGGTCATCTGTAAGTTAATGTCCATCAAGCATGTACTTAGTGTTTGGGTTCTTTTTTCCAATATGTAAGACTGAGCATTTGCTGGTTGAGATTTGGAGTTGCCAAGTTTTAGACCGAGTGGTTAGAAGATCAAGGTCTTTTTGAATGGTAGATGTATTGTCGGTGGTGTTAAATAGTTTGATATCGTCAGCAAAGAGAACACAATTACTTGAGATATGGTCACAAAGATCATTTATGTATAGTATGAAGAGTATTGGTCCAAGAACGATACTTTGAGGAACGCCACTCTTGACAGGAACAGGATTTGATAGTGCTTTGCCAATTTTAACCACTTGTTGTATGTTAGACAGAAAAGCAGATATCCGATTGTGAAGGGGTCCTGAAATGCCATAGGATTTTAGTTTTAGGAGGAGTTTATCATGTACCACTGAGTCAAAAGCTTTGCAGAAGTCTATGTAGATTGCATCTATTGCTTTGCCTTGATCAAGATTAGTAGTCCATATGTTTTTACAGTGGAGAAGTTGTAAGTTACATGATAATTTTTTTCTGAAACCAAATTGTTTATTAGAGAGTAGGTTGTTTATTTCTAAGTGGAAGGTAATGGATTGGTTGATGATTGATTCCATGACTTTTCAGGTGATGCAGCATAGAGAGATTGGTCTGTAATTTTCGACTAAGATGGGGTCTCCTTTTTTGAAGATTGGGATGACTGTGGCTAGTGACCAAAGTTTGGGAAGGGAACTGGTCGTGAAAGCTTTATCAAAGATTATGCTTAGGGGTTCTGCTATATTAGTGGAAAGCTTTTTTAAGAAGTATGCACATAGTCCATCAGGTCCAATAGATAGAGATGGTTTCAAGTTATGAAGAGCTTTTTCAACATTATCTTCTGTGAAATCTATACGTGTCAGGTCGTTGTACTCATTGTTGGTACGATTGGGGAATGTCGGGTATGAGCCATTACTGTTAACAAAGACTGAGCCGAAGAATGTGTTAAAGAGGTTTGCTTTAACTGTTTCGTCATTGCATTCTTTGCCATTAGAATTTTTTAGTGGTGGGATGGATCTTGAGTCTTTAAGTTTATTGTTCACAAAATTATAAAAGGCACGAGTGGAATTTGTGCGCAGAAGGTCCTCTTCCTGCTTGGTGTGGTAATTTGTGCATTCAGTTTTTATTTGGTTGTATATAGTTCTGTAGTGGTTTTTGAAATTTGCTACATAGCCCTTTTTGTTTCTTCTCCAGAGGGATTTTTTTTTGGATTGAAGCTTTTTTATTGATATGGGTAATTTGCTTTTCCTGGTCTTGGTGGTCGTTTGTGGTACGTATAGTTTAATGACTCTATTGATTTCAAGTAGGAAAACTCTATAGTGGTCTTCAGCAGTTATACAGTTGAGAACAGATTTTGCCAGTCCAGAGATGAGAGATCGTTGTTTATAAGGTCATAGTTGGCTTTTTTGAAGTTGTAGTTAGGAATACTATTGTTATGATGATTTATGTAAGGGCGTATATTGAGACGAAAGTCAATCATGCAGTGGTCGCTATTGGAAAAGGGTTCTTTTATTTGTAGTCCATAAACTGAGTTTGTGTTGTTGCAGAAGATGAGGTCAAGGCAGTTGTTGAGTCTTGGATTGTTAGTTACAAGTTGTTCAAGACCTAGTTTGTAACAGCATTGTATAGTGTAGTATGGATTGGATCAGTTGTACATTCATTTGTTATCCAGTTAATAAGAGGTAGATTTAGGTCACCCAAGAAGATGAGAGGATATTATTATTATTATTATTATTGTTTCGATTTCTATACCGCCCTTCTCCCAAAGGACTCAGGGCGGTTTACAGTCAAAGTAAAATCAATTAATACAAAGGAAAATTTAGAGTTGATTGAAGAACTTAAAACCAATAAAACCCCTTATTAAAACCCCACTAGGCCAGTCCTGCACGGTGAAACAGAAATGTTTTCAGCTCGCGTCGAAAGGTCCGAAGATCAGGGAGTTGACGGATACCTGGTGGTAGCGTGTTCCAGAGGGTTGGTGCCCCCACAGAGAAGGCCCTCCCCCTGGGTGTCGCCAGCCGACATTGACTGGCCGACGGCACCCCAAGGAGAACCTCCCTATGGGAGCGCACTGGTCGATGGGAGATCGCCTGTAGCAGCAGGCGGTCCCGTAAGTAACCCGATCCTATGCCATGGAGCGCTTTAAAGGTGGTAACTAACACCTTGAATTGCACCCGAAAGACCACCGGAAGCCAGTGCAGCCTGCGCAGGAGAGGTGTTATATGGGAGCAACGAGTCACTCCCTCTATCACCCGCACGGCCGCATTCTGAACTAATTGAAGTCTTCGGGTGCTCTTCAAGGGAAGCCCCATGTAGAGAGCATTGCAGTAGTCCAGACGGGAAGTGACGAGGGCGTGAGTGACTGTGCACAAGGAATCCCGGTGTAAGAAGGGACGCAACTGGCGTATCAGGCGGACCTGATAAAAAGCTCCCCTGGCGACGGCCGTCAAATGCTCTTCTAACGACAGTCATGCATCCAGAAGGACGCCCAGATTGCGGAACTTCTCTGTGGGGGCCAATGACTCGTCCCCCACAGACAGCGATGGCCTCAGCTGATTATACCGGGACGCCGGTATCCACAGCCACTCAGTCTTGGCGGGGTTGAGTCGGAGCCTGTTTTTCCCCATCCAGACCCGCACGGCCTCCAGACAACGGGACATCACCTCAATGGCTTCGCTGGGATGGTTAGGGGTGGAAATGTACAACTGTGTATCATCAGCGTACAGATGATACCGCACCCCAAAACCACGGATGATCTCGCCCAGCGGCTTCATATAGATATTGAACAGGAGAGGCGAGAGAACCGACCCCTGGGGTACCCCACATAAGAGGCGCCTCGCGGTCGATCTCTGCCCCCCTGCCAACACCGTCTGCGACCGGTCAGAGAGGAAGGAGGAGAACCACCGAAAAACGGTGCCTCCCACTCCCAGCCCCTCCAGCCGCTGCAGCAAGATACCATGGTCGATGGTATCAAAAGCCGCTGAAAGATCTAATAGGACCAGGACAGAAGAACAGCCTCTGTCCCGGGCCCTCCAGAGATCATCCACCAACACGACCAAAGCCGTTTCAGTGCTGTACCTAGGCCGGAAGCCGGACTGGAACAGGTCCAGATAGACAGTTTCATCCAGGTACTCAGGAAGCTGATGTGCTACCACACTCTCAACAACCTCTCAATAACCGCCCAGCCGCCCTGTTCCGGGGGGAATCTCGCAGAACAAGAAGAGTCGCTAGCGAATACATGTATATTGCAGAGTATGGAGGGTGGTCTCCTCCCAGCCAGTCCAGATGTTATATAGACAAGTTTCCGACTAGGAACAGATGGAAGAAGTCAGTCCATGATGGAAAATGATGTGGTCTCCAGGTGGTCTCCAAAGGGCTTCAGGGTCTCCAAGCCTCCAAAGGGCTCCAAGGGGCTCCAAAAAAGAAGAAGCCCCTGCAGGCCCCAGGGAGGTGGGGGCGAGGCCTTCATTCCAGAGAAATATCACCAGTCATCGGCACCACCCAGATGTAATAGCCCTCCAAGATCTCTGTGGAGCTTCATAGCCTCTGTGGGGCTTTGTAGGGCTCCGTGGGGGTCCGCGATGACTTTGGGGGAGGACCGTGATGTCTCTGGGGGGCTCTGAAGTTTGTAGGGCTCCACGGTGGTTCCGTGGAGCTTCGTGGGAGGACTTGGTGATTCGTGGGAGGACTTGGTGATTCGTGGGGGCTTCATGGGGGCTTTGTGGGGGGGCATGATGGATCCGTAGGGCTCCGCGGGGAAACCTCACCACTTCCTCACCGCTGTCACCCCCACCACTAGTCACTTCTGCCTCCACCACATATGGGCAAGAGGTAGCCCATATTAGCAGTGAGGTTAACATATTTGCACAAGTAATATCGTAGTCAAGGGCTCTGTAGCATAGTTAGAATCGAAGTGTGGTGTTTATTAAAATATCCTTCAAGACTTTGAATATCTTTATCTTTTTTTCCATTCTGAATATAGTTGGGATCCAGCCACTAGAAAACAGTAAGGCTCTTTTTTCTCCTAACCCTCTGGATAGCCAATTACCTTTAATTTTTCCAGAGAATCCCGACATAAACAGATTGAGCTTGAAATTATAAAAGGTAGTTCAACCACATATGCAAGCCTACTAATACAAGTCCTACCTTACAATGTGCATAGAAATTCTTGTCCTACTATTTTCAGTTGAAAATAAAGGTCAAGAAGAAAATTATATGATCTTGATGAGATAGTATGTCTAACTTTTTACAGCATTAGGATTTGCATGCTTGACTGCATCTTTCATTTTTGTGTCTGTATGCATCTTCATCTTTTTTCATTTGGTTAATCTATTCTTTTATTATTAAAACTAAAATCTGATTCATTATTCATTCAATAAAAGCAACACATTCATTTTGTTTCTCTTTTTTTTCCAACTATACAGCCTGCTTGCCATGGTGCAAAGAAACCCCACCAACTATTTTTCAAAGACATCCTCGTAACCTAGCTTCCATCTCATTGCTACCCTGTTTCTGAGGCAGCCTGAGATGTCACAGTAGAAAGTACTATTTTACCTCATATTGCAAGACAAGTTCCCTTATGTCAGCGGTTCTCAACCTGTGGGTCGAGACCCGTTGGGGGTCGAATGACGATTTGCCAGGGGTCGCCTAAGACCATCGGAAATATGGGAAGTATACTTGCAAGTTGAAAAATCGCGCTCCAATGGTTGACTTCACAAGCCAGCTGCAGGCTCTTCAAATCGCTAGCCGAATTCGGCTTCAGGCGTGATCAATTAAAAAAGAGAGAAATCTTTGCTCTGATGTCTCCCTCTCAAGCCAGCTGCAATCACTCCCAATCGCTAGCCTAATCTGGCTTCAAGCGCGATAAACTTAATAGGGGAGGAGTCTCCACTTTAATGCCTCCGTCCTCAAGGCAATCACAAGCAGTTCAAATCACTAGCCAATATAGCTTTAGGCGCAATAAATTCAAAACGAAAATAATATTATGGTTGGGGTCGCCACATCGTGGGGAATTGTATTAAAGGGGTTACAGCACTATAAAGGTTGAGAACCACAGCCTTATGTGGACATAAGGCACATGGAGGAAAGCATTCACAAGTCAGCAAATTTCTGAGTTCCATTTGATCCTGCAAGTCTGTTCTGAGACCGCCCCTCTTGTCTGGTTGCTGGGTTCTGTGCCTTCGTAAACATTTTGAGACTGAACATCTCTCTCATTTATGGAGATTAATCTTTCTTATTTTGGAGAAATTAAACATGGGAATTTTGACCTAAATTATGACTGAATTCAGGTCTATCAGAGTGTCAATATTCCAACTGATAAGCAAAAATAAAGTTATCTGTTTCATGGCATTATTAGGTTCACAAAGTAATAAACTGCTTGTGCCACTTGGGCAAAAATATCTGATTGCTGTTACCCATGGATTGCCATGAGACTTAAAAGATGTCACCTTGCACACTGTCTGTAAGAAAGACAGTCAGTCTTTGGTGTAGGAGAGGAAAGGGGAAAGTAAAAAAGCCCTAGAGGCAAAAAGTTGTGGAAGAAAGCACATGAACATAATAGTGAAGAAGCCTCAAATTATTTTTCTTCTAAGAGAAACACCTTCAGATTCTCCCCCCCCGCAGGATAATATAATCCAGACAATACATTATTGTATTATTTCTGTTTGTTTGACTGGTCAAGGGACCCTCAGACTAAGATACCAGCCAGACACTATATACTCTAGATAGCACCTACAAAGTTCTGCAAGATTTGGGATGGGAGAGAGTGGGATTTTCTATTAACATTTCATTATTTATATTTAAATAAATTTATATAAATGTTCTATTTATATTTCAATATATTTATTCAAGTCTTATTAATTTTGGTGTCCTTTCTCCCCTATTTTCTTATTTTTGTTTTGGTGCTACTATGGTGGCAGCTGTTAATATCAACAGAATGGCAGTTAGGAAGCAAAAAGGAAAACTGCTTGTTAGAAGCTGCTTGTGATACGGTAGGTATATTTCCTTTTCCCAGAATGCTCCAGATGTTGCATCATTCTAAAGTATTTCATCAAAATTAAATAAATGGCACTACCATTTTTCTGTTAGTGAATCTGGATTTTCCAGACCTGTATCTGCTGGGAAAATAAAATGGGCCCAGTGTCCAATCTTTGCTGCTAAACTCAGTGCTGCTGCTGTAATAGAGTAGACAAGTAACCCCTCACTTCCCCATGTGTGGAAAAAAATAAATAGCAGAATGAAATACCGGAACATGCTTGATTGTAATTGTTCTTTTCTAATGGAGTTGTTTTCAGAATAATGGGAAATTGTGCTTCATTTTGATTCCATTTTGTAATGAAACAAATAGATGCTCCTAATCAGAATCACTCCATATTATTTAGGAATGTAAATGAATGAAATGATTACTGGGGTGTGAATGTTCTTTTCCATTGAATCATGATTCAAATAATAAGATGCCTTGGTGATATATTAGAAAGTCTTTGCTGCAATTCTCAGTTTATCCTTAGCCCAAGAGACAAGGAAAGTTGTTATTTTGTATTTGCCATACAGAAAAACCCAAGACAATTTTCCAATTAAGAGCTGGAAATCCTCGGAGCCTGAAAAACCATCACTAATTAAGGAAGGCAATGCCCACTTGATTGATTACGTGCTGTCAAGTTGTTATCGACACTTACTGACCACATGGATAGATTTTTCTCCATAATGATCTGTCTCTCTGATTTGATCTTTCAGCTCTTTCAATGATTCCCCCAGCACCGCTGTAACTGAGTATATCCACCTTACGTAGTTTACACAATATTACAATTCAAATCTATATCAGCTTATCCCAGTCTGATTTCTTCTAGCTGATGCCTTAAAGCTGTTGATGGCATAGATCCAGGTACCTGATGAACTGTCTTGTCCTGCTAAGTCTAGCCCATCCTTCTTGGGCCTACTGCAGATCCGGCTGGCCGAAGAGCTCCAACTGTCGGGATCCAGAAGAAAAGACTTCTCCACCTCACATCCACCCTTTGGAACATCCTGCCCTCCAAAGTAAGATGTGGCCCCAACCTCCTATCTTTCTGTAAGAGCCTAAAGACCTGGCTCTGCAAGTTGTCCTGGGGACTCAATGGGGGAGTTCAACAGCCGTAATAGCTCAGGCTGTAAGGAGCCTGTTATTAGAACACAGTAGCCTGCAATTACTGCAGGTTCAAGCCCGGCCCAAGGTTGACTCAGCCTTCCATCCTTTATAAGGTAGGTAAAATGAGGACCCAGATTGTTGGGGGGGCAATAAGTTGACTTTGTAAATATACAAATAGAATGAGACTATTGCCTTATACACAGGGCGGGATATAAATGTAAATAAATAAATAAATAAACTCTGGAGGTGGCTGCTAGAGCAGGGGTCTCCAACCTTGGTCCCTTTAAGGCTTGTGGACTTCAACTCCCACAGTTCCTCAGCCAGCTTTGCTGGCTGAGGGACTCTGGGAGTTGAAGTCCACAAGTCTTAAAGGGACCAGGCTTGGAGACCCCTGTGCTAGAGTGATAGCAGCCACCTCCAGAGCAGCCACCTCTACCTACCCACCCATTCTTTGCTCTCCACTCATCCAACTTTTCTTTTTACGAATCATATTGATGTATTTTCTTTGTTTCATTTTTTTTATGTTTTCTTTTTCCTTGGTTATTGAATTGTTCTGTTTTGCTTTCACTTTGTTTCAACTTGCTTTTTATTTCTTCTTCTTTCTTTATAGTTGTGAGCCACCTTGAGTAGCCCCATAGTGAGATAGACAGCAAATGAATAACAATACTACAATTTCTAGAATTCTTTTTTTTAATTGAAAAAGTTTTTACAAAAATTTTCACCCCCTTTTTCCCCCACTCCCCCCACTCCATCCCTCCCCTCCCTCCAAAACCACCTCCTCCTCCCCCGACTTCCCAGAACAAATACAAGGTATAGTTCAAAAGAAAAAACAATCATACACTAAATTTTCTTTAACACAAATTATAATCCTCCCCTTCTTCTCAAATCCTAACTTCCCCCATACAAATCAGAGATAAATACATCCTAATCATTCAAAGGCAATCTGATATCTCTTAATCTGATATCTATTTTGCGTATATTCAATCCATTTTTTCCATTCAGTTAGATATTTTTCTTGTGTAGTGTCTTTCAAAAAGGCTGAGATTTTAGCCATCTCAGCCAAATTAGCAACTTTCAATATCCAATCTTCTATTGTAGGTAACTCTTTTTTCTTCCAGTATTGTCCTATCAATAGTCTTGCCGCTGTTATTAAGTTTAAAATCAGCTTAGTCTCAATTACTGTACAATCCGTAATAATTCCCAATAAGAAAAATTGCGGTAGGAACTTTATCTTCTTTTTCAAAACATTTTGTATAATCCACCAAATCCTTATCCAAAAAGCCTTAATCTTCTTACAAGTCCACCAGATATGAAAATATGTAGCATCATCACAATTACACCTCCAACATTTCGCTTGCATATCTGGATACATACATGATAATTTCTTAGGGTCTAAATGCCACCTATAAAACATTTTATAAAAATGTTCCCTTAAGTTCTGTGCTTGCGTAAATTTAACATTTCTAACCCAATTTTTTTCCCAAGTTTCCAAAAATATTGATTGCTGAATATTTTGTGCCCATTTTATCATACAATCCTTTACTAAATCCCTTTCAGAATCTATTTCTATCAACACATTATACAATCTCTTTATATGCGCCTGGGTTTGATTTATAATTTGTTTTACCAAGTTTTCTTCATTCTGCATGATACCAATTTTCTGATCTTCTTTCCACCTAGCTCGTAACTACCCATATTGAAACCAAGTATAATTTCTCCCTTCTTCTTTTAATGTATGCAAGGATTTTAACTGTAAATTACCTCTCTAATTTCTAGAATTCTTCAACAACACAGTCAGGATATTCTTGAAGCTGTGTTTGCATATAATTTGAAATGTACCAAATCCAGAGTTTTTTTATTACAGCCATCAGCCAGAAGTAATATATATTGACTATACCAGATTTGGCAAAAGCTGGCCTAAAGCAGCCAACTGTATTCATAATGTTTGGAAAAGAACACCACTGAAGAGGAGGGAAATACTAGGCAGTTGTTGCAACCCACATCGCTGCTTCCCTGCACACTTTGAAGCACCATGAGATCATCATGCCATAAAGCAGTTGCTGATAAAGTTGCAAGTGGACATAAGATTGCAAATAAAAATGTTAGAAATACCTTGCATCTCAGATGAGTATTTACTGGTAATACATCCATACAAGTCACTTGATTATCTCATGCTGCTTTCCTACTATTTTAATCCATGCTACAGATGGAGATGACAGAGAACTGATACGAATATGCATGATACTAGTTTCCCATTTCATTTCAAAAACAGGGTAAACCTTATACAAAATCGAGCGTGGAAAGGTGTCTCCTGGTTGTTGCACTACTAAGCAATTCATTTTTGTATTTCTGCAGTACAGTATGAGTCATATAAGTGTCCCAAATCCTTTTTCATGAGGAAAAAAAATAAGAACTTTTAGAAAGATGTTCTCCAGAATCTTTTGGAATGGTGTTGGACAGTGGTCACTTTCACTGTGTTTAAAACAAGGATACAAGAATATAAGAAATGGAGGGCAACAGGGTATTTGCAATCAGAATAACGGTGTTGAGAAGGAAAGTGTGGCAGATGTGACTAGTGATAGAGGGCTACAAATTTGCAGCTCCTGAAATTCTCCATCAATGTAGCTGTTAAAAGCTCAAGAACCTTCTCCTGTTTGTATCTGATCACCTTGCTCATATGGATATTTTTAATGCTCCCCTTAGAACTCATGCAATCCTCAGAACTGCAAAATGGATGAAGAAGACTAATCCCTAAAGAATAAAGTGATTTGCTAGATCTCACATCACCCTTTCAACAAATAGGGGTTACTTACTCCAGATTTTAGGCTAAAAGTAACAGCTGTACATTTCTATTTGGGCCTCACAAGTCAGACAGCGAAAATGCCTCCTCAAGAAAGTCTAAATTACTTAGGCTGAGTGCCAGATCCTCTAAAAGGCAAACTCTGTGCAGCATAGCTCTTTAATGCCACAGGCAGCTGGTCACTGTCTGTGCCATGTCTGAGGACACAATGAGTCTGGATGAATGGCCTCTGCCCAAATAACTAGAGATAATCACGAAGCACAGAAAATAGTGGCGCTTTTATAAAACTGAGTAGGTAGGGATATAACGGTTCATTACTGAGATACTGCATGTGAAGCACTGGGAAATAGCTGAAAGTTGGTATACAGTGTTGTTGATGAAATTCCTTATTTGTTGTTGATTCACTGTTACTTTCACAGGTCAAAATAGAATGCCAGTATCACTACACTGAATATAGAAAAGAATATGCAGTCTGTGCAGTCTAGCAAAACTCTCCTTGGAATTAAGTTCTACTGAGTTCAGCAAAATTTATTTCACAAGATGTGTATGTATCGTTCCATCCTAATAGAAATTATTAAAACATTATAATTATAAAGCTGCACACCTGGTTCCTTAGATGCCAGCAAAGACATAAAGATAACTAAGTTTTGCTGCCATCTGGTGGACATCCAGAGTTTTGCAGAATAGATATGGTAGCCCTATAATTAAATTTCTTGGGTTATTGCTTATTAAAATGGGATAAAAATGAAGTATATAGCAGTAAGTTATATATAGAATATACATTTTTTTTTTGCTCATTGCCAACAACCTTCCTTTCTTGAAATGAATTAACAGTGATGAGCTCATGTATGCAAAGAATTCTGGAGCCGTTTCTAGTTTTTACTCCTAAAAGCAAAAAAAAAAAAAAATTGGACATGACCATCAGTATAAAAAAATTCTACATATGGAATATCACATGAAAAACATTAAGTCTGTTCTTTATTATATTAGTGAAACCACAGTTGGCTTCATTTCATTTAATGGAGCACTAATATTAATATTTGAATAAGAAAAGAAAATAAGTCTGATGTTTCATGAAAGAAATAACAACATAAAAATATTGTCCATAGTTTAAATTGTATATTTGAAAGCAATGACTATTTTAAAATTTACAGCATGATCTCAATAATATAAGTAAATTACAAACTTCAACATGTATCGCAGGGTCCTCGGGCAAGGATTTTTCTTGTTGTTTATATTATTCTATAGACACCACGTTCACAAATGCTGTTCAATATCATCATCATCCATCATCCATTTGTACCTTTCTTTCTGGCCACGGTTGCTGCTCAAGGTTGCAATCCATTGGAAAGCTTGTCTATGCAAACCCAAGTGCACAGAAAGAACTCCTTGTGTCATTATTCCAAATGTGTAGTGTTAAATAGTTTTACTTGCACTGTAAATACCCTTTGACAAAAGGTAATCTTGAATGATGGGGCTCCCATTTGATGTATGCCCCACTGTCATCATGTATGTTTACATCACCGAAATAATTATTCTGGGAATGAAGAAGCAAACTCATTTGATTTGTTTATTTTAAAGTTCAGAATGAAGCACTTTAAAGTAGTTTACCAGTTCTTTAAACTGAATCTCCTCAAGGATACTGACTGATTTTAAAAGCAGAAACATTCTTTTATTGTGGGCTGGGGGAGGAGTGTGAATAGCATAGGCCAGGAGCAAAGGCTGCCTGGCTTCACCCAGTGAGATCTCCGGGAAGCCAAGATGGAGGCAAACAGAGGGGTTAATTTAGCCAAGCATAGCTGTGGCTGTTTGTGGTTGTCCCTGACAGCACGGCTGGCTGAAAAGCACCTGTGTTTGCTCTCTAGCTTTCTCCAATCTGCTAGAAAATGGCCCGAGCATGTCACATGGCTGCCTGATAGGCCAAGCACCATGGGAATACAAAAGCTGGAGCTTTTAGCAGAGTTAATCATTAATGTGCCTTTTCTTTGTCCCATTCAGGAGTGCTGACAAGCGCTTTGATATTTCATATTTGCCACCAGGTCAATTTCAGTCATAACCAGGTACTAATTGAACACATTGATTCACCGCATGGCTGTACCTGAAGCTTTCTGAAAATCTGGATTCAACCTCTTTTCTCTCTCTTTTTTTTAAAAAAAAGTTTTGCTCTTTTAAAACAGGGTAATGCATATGTTTGCTTTTATAAAACATACTCTCAGATCCACAGTGAGTTAACATCAAAGTGATTCTTTAAAAAAACCCTATTGTTCTGAAACTGTTAATTTGTACTCAGGATATACACAAAACACACAATGTCATCAATCCCTAAAAATCATTTAATTTATTACACCAGGCTTAGATGATACTTGCATTAGATTACAATTTCTATATACAAGATAAACTGCAATACTCTAGTGAAACTATTATATACTTACACTTCCTGTAAAAATGTGGCACAGTATTTGATACTTTCTCTCTGCATTTTTGTGAAATATATTAAAAATATAGTGTAAAATATGTCAAGTAGCAGAATCCCATCAAAATTACATTTTTAAAAAATTCAGTGATTATCCTGGGAAACAGCATATACTTACATTTCTTATTGAGAGTGATTACAGGTGTTTCATTCTGGCTAGATTATGTTTCAAAATATTAAAAGTGATAAATGAACTGTAAATTCAAAGCAAAATTTATCCTCCCATCAACTCAATTTTAAAATACTGGAAAACCTGAAATGTTTTAATGAGTCTTCCTCCCTCAGATTCAGAAACTTGGGAATTTGGTCAGTCCTTTGTGGCAGAGTGCCCAACAGTCTGCACTTACAGGCATTGTTTGGTAACTCCAGGAAAGCAAACTCCTTTATCTTGGAGTTAATTTAGCAAACTAAATTCATAAAGCTTGCACCCTTGCCCTTCATCAATGCAAGGGTGAAAGTATCTTGAAGTCAAAAGTTGAGTGTGACTTTTTGTGACTGATTTCGAAAGGAAAAACAATTCTCAATTATGACCTGGATATCAAATAAAATCTTTTCCCCACCTTTCATACGTTTTGGTGGGACCATGTGGACTGTTCCAAGATGACCTTACAGGGGGAATGAGGAGGGAAGATAAAGGAGTGAGACAAAAGGAAAACAAACTTTCCCTTCTTTCTAATTCATTCCTGGAGTTCTTCACAGGTACCATTTTGTTTTCCATATTATAAAGTACCAGGAAATCCTTTAAAGCGTTTTACTTCCTTGCTTGCTCGCTTGCTTCCAGAATAGGATCAAATTTGTATTGTAGTCACAGACAAAAGTTACAGATAGAAACATATTAATAAATAAAAACAAAATAAAAACAGAATAAAAATGTGAGGTAGTAGACTTATCAATGGGCAATCAAAGTCTGTCTAATTTTATGAGCAGTAATTTAAAATTGGCTATGTTCTAGAAGATTGAATTGTATTGATCTGATAACAACTGTACATTAAAAAGAGCAAACCTTCCTAGATGTTTTACCAAGTATGGAGTTATGAGATACATTTAGGATCCTCATCAATGATATGGTATTACAGAACATGAGCTATAATTTCAAGGGTCCCGTGTCTGCATGGCACAGTCTTAGACTTTATTGTGGGAGGTTTACCAAATCACCTATTACTACCAACTCTAAATTCAAATCGTATTGGCTGATTTTGATTGAGATTTAATATTTGATGGAGCATTGTGGCATTTTTTAATTTATTTAGTTGGCTTTGAGGGAATTTGATTAATCCAAACATTTATTTCATTGCATTATTGTTCTAATTTAAGTTTTTTATTTAATCCTTTAAGTTCCCACTTAAAGAATAAAATAATTGTTTTAAAAAGTGACTGGTGAATGTTCTGT
This sequence comes from Ahaetulla prasina, assembly GCF_028640845.1. Lineage (NCBI taxonomy): Eukaryota > Metazoa > Chordata > Lepidosauria > Squamata > Colubridae > Ahaetulla > Ahaetulla prasina. The sequence goes on along the minus strand of NC_080541.1, from coordinate 105,524,911 downwards.
TTTTCCTACGTTAACAATTGTATTACTTTTTATTCTTGTTCAGCTTTGCTTTAAACTCTGCTAAAAAAAAATTCTACATGTTTTAAATAAATAAATAATATGGAGAAAATTGTATTGGATTGTGTTGGTCCCAAAGCCTTCCCTTTGACCTTTTGCACAAAGAGCCAACTTAAGATGCTTTCTCCAGCTCTTCTCGTTCACAAGCCTCATGACTGCCCAGATTTCACTACTCTTAATTTTTTAAAAAATGTATACTTGCAGGGTAAAGCATTTAACATAATATATATATAACTGGTGACAGCATCCATTATTATTATTATTATTATTATTATTATTATTATTATTATTATTATTATTATTATTATTATTTATTTGATTTTTATACCGCCCTTCTCCTGAAGGACTCAGGGCGGTGTACAGCCAAAAGTAAAAACAGGCAATACAATATACAATTAAAATACAAATTAAAAAACTTATTTTATAATTGGCCTAAAAAACTTTAAAATATATAAAACTAAAACCCCTTAAAATTAATAATAGAAAATTTAAAATCAATAAAATTTAAGCCAGCCCCGCGCGAATGAAAAGATGTGTCATTGATCTAACATTATTAACAATCTTGGTGTAGAAAGAAAGAAAAAAAGGAAAAATGTCTCTAGCATTTCAATTCCTTATTAGTAACATGAATATTCAAATGCCATCTGTAGTTGCTGCTTTATTTGTTCCCCCATTTTAATTTCACAGTATGAATGAGTCCCTTTGCAGCAATAGAGACAAATGCAAAATTTTCCTTTCCTATAAAAATAGTTTGTTGCTTTAAACTATTACACAAGAGGTCATTTAAAATAATAAAGCTTGTTTTAACAATGATACAGTGCCTCATCTCAGATTAATATTTCAGATAAGTAGATAACAGTCTGCCTGAATGAGGATATGGCTCAAACAAAGGTTTCTGTTGAACAGAAAAAGGTGAAAGACAGATGGGTTGTTAAACATTGCCAGCATACTTTGCTGGTGCCATTCAGCGGTCATTGCTAACATTAACAAGGGGCATTGTGTGTCTTCCCTTGCTCATTTCTATGGCTAAACCAAACAAGGGGAAACATAGGTTGGACATTTTCTCCTCTGTAAAATGTACCTTCCTCAGGCATTTGGAGAGGGTAAATGTTTTCAGTGCAGCATCATCATGGTATTTCTTCATATTTTCTTTGACATATATTCTATCAGCACTCACCATATATTGCTCTAGCAAAATTTTTGAGCAAATCAACTGTGACTTTATGTTGATTCCTTTTTTCAGCTTGTTTTCTTCATATGGGCTTCATGACTATGTCAGTTGAATTGCTGCCTTCCCTCTGAATTAACTTTGTTCTCCTTCCATTATGCATTAAACAGCCATATCTCAATGGCTTCATTATAATTTCATTGCAACTGGAGAAAGACCATTTTTGAAATTAAAATATAGCAGCAAATGTTCGGTGCTCTGCATAGCATGAGTGGATGGTAGATGTAGAATGAATGTTTTGCACTAAGTAACAACTTAGAAAAACATCAAAGATAATCTCTTTTGCTGAAAAAAAAGAAAAAAAATAAGCTTGTGATTTATTGATTTGATTATTAGAAAGAGTAAATTATGGAACAAGGGAAATTATGATGTTAAGAAGTTCAGAAGCCAATCCTCATCACTTTTCTTCTTTTCTTTCTTTTCTACCTCTTTTTTTATTTCTTATTGGTTTTTGGTTCTTACTTTCAACTTAAAATTTGGTAAAGTTGGTAGAAGTTAGTAAAGTTAATAAACTAAGTTTAATAGTTAGCTTGGTAACATTTCCTGCAGGCAAACTGAACTTGAATAGGACTACAGTATTTGGCCAGCAGAAATTCAAATGACCACTGGATAGGAAGAAGATATCAGAAAATCAAGTTTCCTGCCATCTAATGTCCATCCAGATTTTTGTCATCCACATGTGATAGTCCTAGTTTTGTGGAATTCTGTTCCTTCTTTTTCAATCACAAAATTATTACATTCAAGCTACTGCGCTCATTCTCTTGAAGTCATTTTATAGTTCAAATTACCAAGCATTTTCACTCATAAGGTAAAGGCATGGAGAAGCTAGAGAGATATTTTAACTTGTTTCTTTAAGTGCGAAGATTATGAAGGATAAGGTAAACCTATAAAAGAATGGAGAAAAAAGGGATAAATTAATTTTTGCTGAGTCCGACGCTAAAAAGTCTGCTTTCAGTTAGAAAAATACTCTGAGACAGGGATCTCCAACCTTGGCAACTTTAAGCCTGGAGGACCTCAACTCCCAGAGCTTTGCTGGCTGGGGAATTCTGGGAGTTGAAGTCCACCAGGCTTAAAGTTGCCAAGGTTGGAGACCCCTGCTCTGAAAGACCATATTTGAAGGAATCTCTAACATACAGTTGGAGGCTATGAGTGGCTTGCCAAAGACCACCTAATGAGTTTGTGGCTATAATGTGAATGGGAAAGCTCGTAATTCAGGCCTCATTCTTTTTCATTTTGAGTGCAAAATAAATGCAGAAGGAGGCAATAGTGATTATTCCAGATCAGTAAATATGAGTTTGAGATATCTAACCTAGATGATACGTTTTGGTGACTGTGTTAATTTAATGATCAGAGAATTGGTAGAGAATTATCATTCAATGTAGACAATGGTCAGTCAATGAGGTTTAGCAAGCATATAAGACTTTTAGCTACTGCTCCTTCTGTTACTTCTCCTAATTGCTATCTTTTTGAAGGACAAATGTGAAAACAACTGCATAGAGAAGTGAAAGAGGGAGAAAAGCTGGAAGTCAGAAACACAAAAATAATGATTCTCCAACCCTCCTGGAGCATTTTCAGATTAGCTTGAATACAAAAATGATGTGGTTTTATATGGGAATGGAATATGAGATTATGTTTGCTCTAAACTACCTTGAACTTTTTCTACATCTCTGCTAATGGTAAGATCACAAATGATATTAAATGCATCACTTTTACCAGATATGGTAATAATATGCAGTAGTTATTGAAGAAGACAGGTATAATCATAATTGGGATTATAACACATGTATACAGCATGTGGGTGTTAATCTTTTTTTCTGCAGCCTCAGTGAAAATTTACTCTCCTGATATGGTAAATCACAAGAGGGACATTCTTGTTTAGAGTTCAAATTTTAAAACAGAAGTAGAGAACAAAGTTTGGAAAATCATGCAAAGTCTGCCTCCTTCCTTCCTTCCTTCCTTCCTTCCTTCCTTCCTTCCTTCCTTCCTTCCTTCCTTCCTTCCTGGGGTGGGTTCTACTTACCTTTAAGTAGTTCGCAATGGGATCGCGCATGCACACTTGCTTCACTCGAATGCGTGCATTCTGAACTTCTGCACATACGCAGAAGCTTCCACGCATGCACAGATTACCTATGATAACATCTGGGTCAGTGGGCGGAGCCTCCCACCGGTTTTACTACCGGTTCTATAGAACCAGTCTGTACCAGGGGCAACCCACCACTGCTTCCTTCCTTCCTATAATTCCACTCTAGATCTTCATCACAGGAGGAAGGGGCTTAGAACACAAGTCAGTAATCTTAGAAACTGCCGTCAAATACATTTCTCAAAGGAATACAACTCGTTTTTTTTCCCCCCCTGCAGTCTTTTTTTCACAGACAAACACACACACACACCCAAATCCAACCATTTGTGAACTCAGTCTTCCTTTTTCTGTAAAAAAAAAATTCTTTTTTGTTTTGTTTTCAGAAATTAATCCTGGTGATGGACTGATAGAACCCTGAGTGTATTTATATAATTTCCAACATTCTGTTGGGTTGGAAAGAATAAAGTAATTCTGAAGTCATTATTCTGTACTTTAGGGAATCTTAACTAGGGGCTGATTCATATATGGATCCATCAATCACACCACAGACTTTTCCATATTTGTCACTATGTTTAACTAAGATTTACTGATAGACAAATATGCATAGGATTGCAGCCTCAATCACATGGTAGCATGCATGGATAAAGGACCTGTTATTCAGCAAACATCACAGAAAAAGTACCCACATCTTCTAATATGACTTAAATTGCACAGATTTTCTGTGAAGCCACTTCACTCCTTGGTCTCAACTATGTTTTAGCAAATACAACAGAAATTTCCTGGTATTGCTACAGTACTTAAACAGAATGTAAAGTAAGTTCTACCTATTCATCTAGCTAATAAAATATTGCCTGACTATTTATCCACTGTACATATATACTGTCAAAACAAATCTAGTAGATTTATTCATATACATGTCTACTTAAAACTAAGTACCTATATCCTTATCAGATTTATTTTAGATATGCCTGTAACTGTGTCATAAATTGCCACTGATCACTTTATTGTTTTTCCTGCAACTAACCTTCAGAAATTCTAAAGTATAAATCAGGTACTTTACAAGAGTGAATTATCCAGCAGATCAAATGTACATAGATAATATTTGCATGCAACCATATTGCAGTTTCCAATTTTGCCAATTCACATTTATCAGAAGAAATAAGTGTTTAGTAAAGTGATGAAAATGTAATTAATATACATGTATATCAGGGGTGAAATCTGGCCAGATCTATCCGGCTTGTGCGAACCGGTAGCACCAGTGGTGGGAGGCTCCGCCCTTCTGCCGTGATGTCATTACGTCCCATTTTTGACCCTCTGCACATGCGCAGAAGGCTCCCGCGTGCTCACGTTCCGGAACCAGTAGCGAAGGTAAGTGGATTTCATACATGTATATGTAAGGTCACTATTCATTACCCCCAAGACCACACTGGTCCTTACAGCTATAGAATGATACTTATATCTATAGGTTTCTTTTTCATAATGAAATGTCATATTTGAAGAAATTAGGGGATGCCTTGTCTCTCCAAAAATGTCTGATTTTTTACCTGATTTATCATAGCCAAATAATTTTCATGTTGAATGATATGAATAAAAGCAGCAGCATACATTTTTATTTTGCTGAAAATGTAACATTTTTCCAGTTCAGTCTGCATTGAGATCTGTGGTTGCATAGTACTATCTTGATTGCAAGAAGAACCTGTATTACAAAATCTGATATTTAAAAAAAGGCACAATTAAAAAACCCAGTCTTTTAAACAGAATGTAAGATTTCAGACCACTGGGATCTGCTCATGAATATTATAGGTGTCTGTAGTATTGCATAAAAGACCATTCCATTCAGCGAATCTCCATCAATAGTCTAACAAAGTCAAAACTTGGCCACTGCTGAAAATAATAATTTGTTCTCTTGTTATATCTCATTCAGATATAGATCATTCTGTTTAGAGTGGACAATGAAATAAATTCTGTTTAATGGTTAAAAATATAATCATGCAAAATTATCATGTTTTAGTATCTTTTAAAAATCCACTTTAAAAAAATCTTCAATGGCCTTACTCTTCCTTATGGGTTTATAAATAAAAATACTACATTGCATAATTTTAAAAAAATAACTGTAAATAGTTTGAAATTTGAATGTAATTGCTTTAAGTGGGCTACCCTGTCCCTGTCCTTGTCCTTAAAGCTAATGCAAAATGCAGCTGTAAGATGCTCCTAGCAGTTGCCAAAGACCCACAATTTTTAAATGGCTACATTGGCTACTGATTTAACAATGCCCAGGTTAAAGGTTTTAGTATTAACCTATAAACCCCAAATTACTTTGAATCAGGAAATCTGAGAGAATACCTTCCATGTAGAGCTGTCCAACCACTGTAATAGCTGGAGTCCTTCCTGATATTGTTGTTTTCCATAACACAGGAGTACACAACTTCTGCCAGCTCAGATGCTCCTTTGTATCAAGCTAAGGGACTGTACTTCAAAAGTGCAACTTCTCTGAACCTAATTTGTAAGAGGAGGAAGTTCATAGCTTTTATGGGATTGCAATGGCTCCTCAGAAAAGTATGAACATAGGGGAGGGCATAGCACAACATCTATCTGAAAATCTTTAAAGCAATAGGTTTTTTTCCAGGAATTGTCTCAGAATGCACCTTTTTGGAATTAACTCTAAAGAATCTCATAATCCTATTCTTTACATCCTTTCACCAAACCCCCAAAAAGGGAGAGGAGGGGAAGATGCTCTGGACACCACATGTGGGCTGCATGTGGTCTTCCGGCAATACTCTTGGTACCATCCTATAGATCCACATTTGACATAGGCGTTTGATGGTGGGATGCTGCCTTGCTACAGTTTTAAAAGAAGTTAAAAACTTATTTAGTAATGTTGGCACTTAAAATCCAAAAATGGCACAGACTAATGATATCCACTGTTATATAGTATTGTTTCTTTTATATTTAATTGACTAAAATTATATTTTATTTAATTCATGTGTAAATTTAATTCTTTAACACACCCTGGCAATGCCTCACATGACCTGAAGGATATACATAAGCTTTGTCAATCAAAAGCTGCATCAAAAAAACTCGCTATGCTACATGATAAATCCTTTTCATTTGTAAAGTTATCTTAAGTGCGGGAGGTGAGATCCTGATTTTTTGTGGGGGGAGGGGGGGAGATAATTTTCCAAGTCATGATGGAAATGGAGGAGAAAGAGAGGGGGAGGGGGAAGGGGAGGGAGGGAAGAGGAAAGAAAGAAGATGATTGATTGGGCTCTGGGTGGCTTACAACATCCAATATTCAATTAGAAACATAACTAAGCATAAGAGTCCTGACAAAAACAACTGTAACAGTAAAAAATAACATGACAGGCTCCACTAACAAATTAACTTTTGGCCTAGGAACAGAACCAGGCCTTTCCAGAACCCCAGAAAAGTTGTTGCTCTCCACATTTGTAGGGAGATGCTGTTCTAGAGGGCGTAATAGCATAGAAAATATCCACTTCCTCAGTCTATAAGATGACAATGTTTAATTGAGGGGACCTGGAGTGCACCCATTCTGCTGGGATGTATTGGATCTAGATGCAGATTAAAATACTCATGCTGTGCAGTGCTTGTGATTCAAAGGGAAAAAGTGCCCAGGATATGCAGCTATACACTCACATGCCATGTCAGCAATACTTCAGCCAGAAAACTGCAACATTTGCCCAAGGCCTTAAACCACAGAATGTTTTGACTAAAACTATTTTCATAAATTTGCTGTTGGATGTATTTTCTGATGCTCAATGTTTAGTGATAGTTTGGTCTAAGTTGTCATCACCAGCTGCTGTTTGCACATCTTTTCCCTTTTGAAATCCCTTTAAATTCAAAGTGATGCTCAGCCATGTTAAATACATTTGTTTATTCCTATTCTAATAAAATCATTATAGAGCCAGTGATAAAATGTAATAAAATTTAATATTAACAGAGTTTATAAAATAAGGCAGACCTTTTGAGAAAATGAATTGCAGAATTCAGCATCCATCAAAAATGTTTTGGAAGAAATGCTTCTGATTTAGCAAAAACACCTTTATGCTACTAATTAAAACAGCCATATTAGACAAGAAAACTGTGAAGCAGCAGCATTTTCAGCCATGCACCGAAACAGAAAAGACATGGCTGAAATATTTATTCCACATTGATTTGAAATATGCCCAAATAGAATAGAACTAGTACTACAAGTAATAAGAATTTAGTAACAAAAGAACTTATTTCTATTGATTTGCAAAACTGGTTGTGGATATTTGAAGAGGGATCAGAGTCTTTAAATCTATTCTTTAAAGGACAGGTTTATGACCGCTGTTCTAGCACCCAGTGGTCAAACCATTATAGCACTTGCACAGAAGACAGGAGAAACAACCTGTGGCTAAGTTATTGGGCAAACATTGTGCTTTGGAGCTCTGTTTGTTCTGGTCATAAACACAAAGCAGGTCACCTTTCATGGGCATTCAAAATTTACTTTTTCAAATACCATTCAGTTGCCACATCAACAATAACAAAAATCATATTGGGCAATGCAAGGTTAAGGAGCCACCTTGAAAGTCATGGCTTCCCATTGTTGCTTTGGAAGCACTTGATTCACCTTTGAAGTTCCATAGGCAGGCTCCTTGCTTACATTTTACAAAGCCCAAAGGTCATGGTTTAGAGAAGGGACAAATTGTTCAAAAGCAACAGAAAGTGTTTGGCAGGTGGATAGGAAAACACAAGAAAATTAAATTGCTTAACACAGTGTAAGCTGCCCTGAGTCTTCGGAGAAGGACGGGATATAAATTCAAATTTTTAAAAAATTGCAGAATTTATGGCATATCCATTTTACAATGGATATTTTCCATTATCTTCATTTTAAAAAACTGCATGGAAGAAACAGAACAAAAATTGCTCCTTTGATATCAGTATCTGATATCAAATTTACCCAAATTTCTGATCTTTTTTTCTTGAACTGTAATTGGAGTTATTGTATGCACACTTATAATCAAATTTATACTTTCTCACACCCACCAAATGTTGATGCTGAATCTCTGAAAGGAAGGTGTAATCATTTTCATTTGAACGCACAATCTGGAAACCTTCTTTATTATGATCCGGATTACATTGAGAAGTATAAGGTTATTCAAGCAAATACAAATACAGCTCTCCTATAGCATTCCTGCAGAATGCACAGAGGATGGGGACAGAAGGGAAACCATGCTACCTGCACAGAATTGTTCTCTGCCTAGTTTAACTAAACACAGACACCAATGTATTAAAGATTTATTCGGTATTTGTATTCTGTGGATATGTGTCCCACATTGTCCTCTAGCAGCAAAAACCTGGCATGCATACCATAGTTTTCTCTCTTTCAATTTTTCCCCATGACCAAAAAACAAATGCCAAGTATATTCGGCTGAGAAATAGGGACTGACCTAAAGTTACCCTGTCAACTCCCATGGATTGGGTTAGTGTGAATCTGAGTATTTCTGATCACAAAACAAATGTTGAGACTCTAGAGAAGAGCAATAAAGATGATTAGGGGAATAGAGACTAAAACATAAGAACAGTTGCAAGAAGTGGGTGTGCCTAGCCTAGCAAAGAGAAAAAAAACTAGGAGTAACATGATAACAGTTTTCCAATATGTATGGGGCTGTCTCAGTGAAGAAGGATTCAATTATTCTCCAATAAAATGGAGATGAAAAGTTATCAAGGAAATATCCAACCTAGAACTAAGGAGAAATTTCTGACAGTGAGAACATTTTTTAAATCAGTAGAATGGCTTGCTTCAGATTCAGTTTGAAACGCTTTCCCTCCATTAAAACAAAACAAAACAGGCAATGTGTATAATATTGAAGTTAGCTTGATTTTGCAGGAGGGAAAATATATTTACTATTAGCCTATTAGGATTTCAGGACAATCTATCAAACAGAGCAATTCTGCTTACCTGATTAGATGCGCTGTGGCTGTGTCCCCATCCATATCCTCTCCAACTTGTAACGGCTACAGGCTTTTTCTCCTTATTTTTTTTTATTTCAGTAAATAAAGTGGAAAAGAATAAAATATACCAACATTAGTGCACTTTTTATATATGTTGGGGTAGAGTACCCATAGAACAAGGGTTCTTCCAAAGGGACTGAGAACCCATTCATGAGAATCATCAGCAGGCACCGGTATGCAATTCTTCCATCACACCGGAGGCTCTGACCTCCAACTCAAGGCCAGATAAAATACAATACAATCACGGAGATAAAACAGCAGATTTTTAAAAATTTAAAAACAGATGAGCTCTTACATTGATTAAAATATCCAGGATATTTAAAAAAATAGTACATCAAAAATATTACAATATTGGGGGACTAAATATTAAATGTTAGCAATTGGCTACAAGGTCATATTTCCTTCAAGAAAGAGTCAAGGAGCTACAATCTGTCAACCCTACAAGGTAGATCAGACGTGGAAACTAACTCCACAAGAGCTATTGTAATTCTACTTTGTTGTTATAGGGCAGGGGTGACGTATCAGGACTTTTCCCCTTCGCTAAACCGGGCATGGGCATTGCCAGTGCATGACGCATCCGGGGTGTGGACCGGGAGTTTGACAGCCCTGTTGTAGAGTATAATAACAAATTCTTCAAAGCCTGACAGGCATTCTCTCCCTACCTGTATACTAAGAGACTCCAGGCAGGAAATCTTCATTCCTTCAATAGAATACTTTCTTCAAGGCCACCTTTGTATTCTTTACATTTCTTAAAGATAGACGGGTCCTACCCCAATATGGGCAGAATCAAAATCACAAATCAGTAGGAATAACCCTTTTGTTTTCCACTTCAAAAACATTAACAAGTTGAAAGTTTTCATCAAACTATGATGTCATGATGCCCATATAAAAGGAGGGCGCTCGCATCATAATCACATGATGCTGCTTTAATTATTCTCCTCCTCTGGCTTTAATCCCGTGGGTTTAATTTATTCAGTAGGCAATCATTTCCTTCCTTCCTTCCTTCCTCCCTCCCTCCCTCCCTCCCTCCCTCCCTGCCTCCAAAATATGCCTAATTCACTTATTTCTCAAAAACGTGCAATATGCCCTGGCCTAAACACTCCATTCTCTTCCTCCCACTTTCACACCTGTCCACACAAACTTTTACAGCCATTTATCTATCCTGTTTTCCAATTTGCTTCCATCCCCATTCCCTCCCTCGCTGTCTTTGTGCGTGCCCTTCTTTTCCCATGCTTTCTCGTATTCCCATGGTTCCTTTCCATTCAGCTTTTATTCTATGATAGGTTCTTTCTTCACAAACAACTTACTTTCGTTCCCTTGTCAACAAGGAGAGCTTTTATTTCTTCTGGTCTTGAGTCGTAGGAAGATCTGGAAAGAGGCAGAAAATGGTTGAGACTTGGGGAATAGCTTGGGGAAGCTTAGTATCTCAGGGCATGACTCCAAGCATTATTCATGTTGCTTAAGAGAGAGGGCAGGATTAATAGAGCAATGCAGCCTTCCCTAACCTGGTGCCCTCTGGATAAATTGGACTTTGACTTTTATAATCTCCCCAGAGTCACAAAAAACGAGGAAGAGTAGTTCATTTGATATTTGTTGCTGATGATGGCCTTCCACATAATACTGTTTTTGATTTAAAAGATTGTCATGCTCAGTTTCTCTCACTCACTCCCTCATACCATACTGGTATGCAGCAGCCTAAAAAAGATGGGATTCAAATTTTCCATTGAGCATGGTGCACGGTTGCCTTTTGATGTGGTAGGAAAGATTAGGTGACTATACCATCCCCCCCCCCCACACCTATGCATCTGGATCTTCTTTATAGCTCCTATTCACATTTCCTGCTATGGGTGAGCTAAGCAGTGTTATAAATGAGCATCCCAAGTCAGTCTTGAGATCTCCATGCATTGTTGTGCAGATCTGTAACTGGATCCAGGCTGAAGAGTTTTTCAAAGCACTTTTAGGGACACTTCTTTTTCCCCAGCAGAAGGTTCTGTCTTGGTGGCGGCAGCATGGAGGCTCACCAAAGCAGGGGATAACTGGAGATAAACAGGTGCTTTCTTCTCTTTAGAGGCACGTGAGGTCAGCTCTTAGGATTCAGCTGAGACAATAGGAGCCCTTTTGCCTTTCAGCCTTTCCTCCTGACCACCCAGTAGAAGAAAAATCCCTGAGGTTAGGGCAATTTCACTCTGGAAAAAAAAAACCTATGTAAACTTTGTATTTCCTATGGGGCTGATCCTTTACTGACATGTTCAACATGATCACAACAAATCATTCTGTGATGCTGATTCTCCCCCCCCCTTTCAATATGTATTTTCACATTAGATAATAGTTCCATCTCATTTACATTAATATTTTGACAAAAGTAGTTTTCAGAGACAAAAAGCATTGTTTTTAAATTTCAAATTTAAACTAAAGGAATTATACATACATAGAAACATAAACATTTGGAACTAAAGCAGAAACGTGTTTTTTTTATGCTATAAGTGTACTATCTTGCCATAAATACAGCTGCAAAAAGTTTTCAGATCAGTGATTCAGAAGCATTTAAAATCACTTTTTCAAAGTACACTTACAGTAAGTGTTAACACAAAACTTTCTGGAATTCATTTAATTAAAGGCAGTAGCAAAAATGTGCATAACGTGCACAATAGATCATCATTTTCATTAATATTCCTCCACCCCAAATAAGATTCTCAGGCCCTATTTTTTATTAGCTTTTATTGTTACTCACCAAAATGTCTACTGCACGTGACTGCATTTCCTGTGAATGATGTTCAGGCTTTCATTGTGCCCTTGTTTTAACTTTTAATGTCAGAACAGTCCTTAATTTACAAATAAAGAAATAAAGCTTTGCATTAACAACACTACCTTAAATATTTAATGCTTGTAATTTGTAATAGTGATACAAAGGTTGATAGAATTAAATGATTAAAAGGTCAAATACATCAATCACTCTAAAGTAAATGTAAGTGCATATGTAAGGTAAGGTAGATACTTATTGCTGATGTGCTGCATGCTTCAGAAGGAATCAACATTTATATAAACACTTATACTTGGTTTTCAATAAATAAAAAAAATCACAAATTTCCCATAGCAAATTATGTGCATTATTTTATCAAATTTACAATATATCTGTCATGCCTGAGGGTGTTACTTGGAACCCTGACAATATCAATAGACTGTGAACTCCAGAATGAATCAGGTAATATAATAAATATTCTTTATTAGTGAATATTGGCTTTTATACATGTACATGTAGAGATTGTCATATTTGATGCTATCTTTTTTTGCATATTTGAATCATTATACCAGTGTGTTCTATCTCACATACAAAACTGCCCTTCCCAGAACTGAAAAAATGACTGAGCAGAAGGTAAAATATCAGAGAATAACATTACATTTTCTCTGAGAAGGATTTTATTTCATTGTCATCAAGTACTTTAAAAAGTAGGTGCAGTATATCCTTAAAATGTATTGCTTATATGGTAGTTTTATTTTGAATCTTGTCTATCCAAATCTGAAAGCTTTAAATCCTCAATGCTAAATATATTTATTTGGCTGTAAACACCACTGAACAAAATACAATTCATTTCTGAATAAACATGCAATGAAGAATTGATATAACTCCCAAGAAAGCAAAATCTACAGGAATACAAGGGGGAAGATTGTACAGTACTAAGCTATTAAAATCAGTTGAACCTAAAGAGTAGAACATTCTTTAAGTGATTTCAGTCTGACTTCTTCCATTGTGTTGAGAAAGGGGACTGTTCATCAAAATAGCAGATTCCTGGTAGGGTGTTTAAAATTTCAACAGAATTTGGCTTGAGATCTGAGAATGGGATGTGGAAATACTAAATCTATTTTTCAAAAAATGTGCCTGAAACCTTGACAGCAGATAAATACAGTAAACATGAATGGAGACTTTAGTGAATAAACCCACACCCCAAGTTAGCTAGAATTGCTGCAGCTGTGTTCTTATCTGGCTGGAAGAAGAACTACCACAACAAAGGGAAGGCTAAGAAGCCCTGGCTGATGCATGGGAAAGCCATTGGCCAGCAATTGTGGCTGCCCTTCTGCTGAGCAAATAGTTCAAACTGTTCATTCCCATCTTCTATTCTCTCCCCGGTACATTGTTTGTGTCCTTGCATTTCATTCTGCAAGGAAGATTGCTCTCTGGGCCTATAAGCAAACAGTCCAGAAAAAGAGCCAACTAGCCTTCTCTTTTCCCTGGAGAACTAGCATTTTTACTTCCAGCTCCAAGCTGTCAACATGCTAGAGAGTTAATGTCAGTATCGTGAATTAATTGCTTTAAGCTGGAGCAGTCAAAATGTGCACCAAATGCCCAGAATATGTTTATCAATAATGTTTCCTCTTTTTATTCTTTTTTCCCTACAACCCCCCCCCCTTTTTTTTCCCCACCTACCCTGCTGCTTTTTTCTGCTCAACCTGACAGCCTAACTATAGGTTACATTGACTAAATATAAATCGCTTACGGTGAATTCTGAGCAGTTCACAAGGTATCATCAAACAAAAACAGAAACACTGACATGTACTGGGCTCAGAATTGTCCCTGTCATCATTTCAGAAATTCCACATTATAGCCTTAACTGGAGGAACAAGGTGATGAAATGAGCAAGTTAGGAAAAAGCAAGATTATATTTACTCATACATATCTTTGCAAAATTAACTTTGCAAATGGTGTGGGAATAACAAAGGAAAAAGGGGATATGAATGGTAAATGGATTTATGTTTAAACATGCTATATTTTAAAGTGCTCCCTGGTGTGAATGGCCTTCTTTAAGAGAATGAAATAATAAACCAATTTATATACCAATAGAGAGCTGAGATCCTGAGTGCCGTTGTGTAAATTTTCCCCCTTGACTTTTCATTATCTACCTGTGCAAAATCAATCTATATGTATAGGATCAACATAAAATTGGAGAGATAAAAGAAAAATAAAATGTGCTTTGCATATCCTGGAGATAACGGGCACTGTTTCTTATTCTCTACTGGTTTCCAGGACTATGCATTTTATTTTATTATTTTATTTTATTATTTATCTATCAGACTATAAAAATAAAAGAAAAAGATAGGGCGATGTGGTCCATGTTTACTTCTTTGCTGAAAATATTGATTCTGTTAAATGAACTGTGGTTAATAAGTAACCAAGGAAATATAAGCTTAATTTTGCCTGTAATTTATTTTATTGCAAAACAGTATGAAGTGTGCTGCATTTGGGCTTTGCAAGAAAGGTCTATAAAATACGAACTATAGATATCAAACACATTTACTCATCCAGTTAAGAAAAGAAAAAGGGAGATTGCCACTGAAAATATTGAAATTTAATCAAATTTAACATTATTGGATATTGCCTTCTATTGCAGACGAAGTGCATGGCAATGAAATACAACAAGAGGGTAGAAAAACACTGCATTGTTTCCATTCTTGGCCCAAAGGTGCTTTTTTCAAGAGGCAACTTTCTTGGGGTCGAGTCTGTGCTGTCTGCATCTCAAACTGAAGTGCAAGTGGTTCCTGTAGTCTGCAATTTTTCTGGACAGACAAATCCCCAAGTGGCCTCAGCAACTCTCTAAAATAGGAGTGTCAAACTCAAGGCCTGCGGGCCGGATTCGCCCACACGATGCTTATATCTGGCCAATGGGGCTGGCCTAGAAATATCAAAGGACCAGCTGGCCAAAATGGGCTGTGGAGGGGGGGAGTGTGCGGCCCCTGCATGGCCCGTTTTCAGCCTCCATGGCCTCCTGTAGCACTCTGCCAGCCAAAAACAGCCCTCGAAGAAATCCAGTTTGACACCCTGCTCTAAAAGAATGCAAATGACAGGAATATTCCATTCCTTCCATTCCCCACCATCCAGTTAGAGCTGAAGAAGCATCTTGGATGAGAAGCGAAACGTCTTTGAAGAAAAACAAAAAAGTCCAGTTGCCTCTTGAAAAAAGCACCTTTGCAACAACCGTGACCTGGATGACTGAGAATCTCCACAGACGTTTAGCTCTGCACTTTGGGACGAATACCCTTTAAATGGTGTGGGAGTAAAAATGGATTTCCAAAAAAACTACAGACTACAGGAACCATCTGCACTTCAGTTTGAGATGCAGACCACACAGACTCATCCGCAACAGCCTGTGCCTGTATTCAACAGTGAAGAAAAACAGGGCAGAAAACCTCCTGAGAAAGCACAGCTCCACAACACAGCCCTTTCAGCAGTTCTAAGAAGGCTTCACACTCTTTTGCACTACTCAGGTGACCCTGAGGACACAGACAAACCTCAAAGTGGCCTCAACAACTCTCTAAAAAGAATGCAAATGACCAGCTGTCTGCAAGGAATATAAATCCTTCCATTCGCCACCATCCAGTTAGAGCTGATGAAGCTTCTTGGATGAAAAGTGAAATGTCTTCAAAGAAAAACAAGGAAGTCCAGTTGCCTCTTGAAAAAAGCACCTTTGGACAACCATGACTGAGAATCTCCATTGGCACTTCCATCCTTGGACACTTTCAACGGATTAGATACATTTCCATGCAGTGGAAACGGGAGGAAATGAGATTGTTTCACTTAAGCAGGTTCATCACCCTACAGTGGCAGCATTTACACAGATGAGTATTAACAGACAAGCCCAAGACAGAGAGTTCTGTTCTTACACAGCACATGATTCCATAAGGTCTGTTCAGCCTCAGAGCCATCAGAAGCCCAATGGTAAATATATTATTTTTAAAAATCAAATAATGCTTCTCAGACATTGCTATCCGCCTCTTTCTTAGCAAAATAAAGTTACCTTGATGTGATTCAATTATTCTGTTTCTGTAAATGCCTTTTCACACATATCACCATTGATATGGGACTTTTTTCTCAGAATATGATCCGACACTAGATGTTGACCCAGGTAAAAATCACAAGTGTGGATCATAGCTGCCCTTTGGGTTGTGTTCATTTTTTTATTTACTTATATAAAAATAGATACAGTGATGTGGGTCCTTCCCATTTCTTTCCAAATAATATTTAGCTGTGGAAAATGCAATCCAAGATACACTGGCTGAACCTTTTCAGCTTCTTGTAGATTTTAGCCTTTAATGATATTCTCTTCTTTTTGTCATCCTAGAGTCCGTTTACACTTTTGTTCCCACCAAAGCAAAACTTGTCTTTTTCCAGTATAATGGAAGGGCTGAGGGAAATATTCTTGAAGGCATCTCTTCCTCATGAAGATGTCAATTGTACGAATATGCATCTTGTGTCTAGCATGAGAGTTTGACAGTTCTGGAGTACTATGAATTAAGCTTTAATATAATGGTCTCTACAAGCTCTGTGAAGAATAACAGAATAAGACTAGAAAGGGACCTTGGAGGTCTCCTAATCCAAACCCCTGCTCAAGCAGGAGACTATCATTTCAGACAAATGGTTGTCCAATTTCTTCTTAAAACATCCAGTGCTGCAAATAGAGTAGAGTAGAGTAGAGTAGAGTAGAGTAGAGTAGAGTAGAATAGAATAGAATAGAATAGAATAGAATAGAATAGAATAGAATAGAATAGAATAGAATAGAATCGGGCTAGGGCTAGGGCTAGGCTAGGCTAGACTAGACTAGACTAGGACTAGGACTAGGACTAGGACTAGGACTAGGACTAGGACTAGGACTAGGAATAGGAATAGGAATAGGAATAGGAATAGAGTTCTTTATTGGCCAAGTGTGATTGGACACACAAGGAATTTGTCTTTGGTGTATATGTGTTCTGTGTACATAAGGAGAATAAAATACATTCATCAAGAATAAAAAGATATACTTAGTGATAGTCAAGGTATCAAATCGTAATAATTGTAATAAGCTATCAAATTGTACTAGGAAACAAATACAAGCAATATAAATTGAAAGATACAAGCAACATGGTTATAGTAATGTGGGAAGAGAGAGATACTGTCAAGGAAGACAAGAATAATGGTAATACAGTCTTAGTAAATTATTTGACAGTGTTGTGGGAATTAGTTGTTAAGCAGAGCGATGGCATTTGGGGGGAAACTGTCCTTGTGTCTAGTTCTTCTGGTGTGCAGTGCCTTATAGCATTGTTTTGAGGGTAGAAGTTGAAACACTTTATGTCCAGGATGTTTCCTTTAGTTTCCCTCCATTGCTTCTTGTTCTGCCTGAAGCTGTTTTCAAGAAGATTGACCCCCTCTTCTTTGTGGCAGACCCTTAAATACTAGAACACTACTATCATGTCACTCATCCGTATTCCTTCTTTTCTTTAAACTAGACGTACCCAATTCCTGCAACCATTCTTCATATGTTTTTAGCCCCCAGTCCCCTGATCATTTTTGTTGCTCTTCTCTGCACTCTTTCCAGAGTCTCAACATCTTTTTATATTGTGGTGACCAAAACTAAATACAATATTCCAAGTGTGCTCTTACCAAGGCATTATAAAGCTATATTAATACTTTATGTGATCTTGATTCTATCCCTATGCTAATGCAGCCTAGAACTGCATTGACTTTTTTGGCAGGTGCTAGCACACTGCTGACTCATATTTAAGTTATTGTCCACTAGGACTTCAAGATTCTTCTCACAGTTACTACTATTGAGCCATGTACAATTTCTATTCTATACCTGTGCATTTGATTGTTCTTGCCTAAATGTAGAAGCTTACTTTTCTCACCACTGAATTTCATTTTGCTAGATAGAGCCCAGTGTTCAGGTCTGTCAAGATCCATCTGGATCTTGAGCCTATCTTCTGCGGTGTCATCTGCAAATTTGATAAATTCCCTTTCTATCCCCTCATCTAAATCATTGATGAAGATATTGAAGAGACATTGGGCCACGACAGAGCCTTGGAGCACTACATACTTCTCTCAATTTAGATACAATTCCTTTAAGAACTACATGTTGAATGTGATAGGTTAGCCAATTAAAAATCCATCATGGGGTGATGCTGTCTAACCTACATTTTTCTCTTATCAAGTAGTAGGTTGTGGTCTACTTTATCAAATGCCTTACTAAAATCCAAGTAAATTACATCCACAGCATTTTGCTGGTCCATTTATTTTGTCACATTGTCAAAGAATGCAGTAAGATTTGTCTAGCATGATCTGTTTTTGACAAACCCATATGGGTTTCTGATTATAACTTTGCTTCCCTCTAGGTCTTGACAAATTTGTTGCTTATCTTTTCCAGAATCTTCTCTGGTATTGCTGTCATTTTCTGAATCCATTTTTTCCCCTTTTTTGAAAATGGGAACCATGTCAGCCCTTTTCCAGTCCTCTGATAGTTCTCAAGTGCCCCAGGATCTTTGAAAAATATGGTTCAGTGGTATTGAGATAATGTTTGTCAGCTCCTTCAGAACCTTGGGATGTAATCTATCTGGTCCTAGTGATTTCAACTAATTTAGAGTGGACAGGTATTATCTTACCATTTTCTTTCTTATTTTTACTTATATTCCTGATCTGCATTTTTTTTTAGGTTGGACTATTTTTTCCTTTTGTGTAAAAACAGATGCAAAAAGTGAGTTAAGCAGTTCTGCTTTCTCCCTGCTGATCATCATCTTGCCATTTTCTCCTATTAATGGACCAATCATTTTTTTTACATGTTGAAAGGTTTTTTTTGTTATTTTTGACATTTGTCACAAGCCTTAGTTTATTTTCAAACTTAACTTTCCTGACTTCACGTTTGCAAGTTTGGGCTATTTGCTAATATTCTGCCTTAGTTATGTGTCACTCTTTATACTTGTCCCTTTTGTCTTTCAGTTTATCAGAGAGTTCTTTGTACAACCATGCTGGTTTCTTTTGAGATCTTTTATCTACTTCATTGGTATTGTGCTAGACTGGGCATTTATAATCTCACTTTTCAAAATTTCCCAATGTCACAAAGCACATGGAGAAGGAGCAGAACTTGGGACATGAAGCTTTCATTTCTCTGATCCCCCGTGCCCCTGTGAATGCCACTGATTAAATGGGTTATTTTCTTAAGAGTTAATGCTGTCTAGTGGTTTAAAAGATAGAGGTCGCAAACTCAGATTCAAGTTTACACTTAGCCCTGTAATTCATTGGGGTCAGTCTTCAGCCTAAGAACCATATAAAATTCCTGAAAGGAAGGAAGGATATTGGAGTTGCATAACCCTGGGCCCATTCAGTTCCCTAAAGCTCTAAGAGATCTCAAACAGTTGTAAATTTGTAATATTTAAGATGACATAAAATAGACAATATTAAATTGGAGACTAATCAATTTATTGTAATTAGCTACAAATATAAGTAAGATGAAGTATTTCATTTTTACCTGGCCCTGCCTTTTAAGTCTTTGAATTCAGCTGCAGTACAATTAATTACGGCCAAAAATGGCTCTCTGACTAGAAAAAAGTCTAACTGCTGTTCTATAAATCATCATCTTTACCCTGAAAAGCAATACTATGTAATTGATAGGTTTGTTTTGTATGATTATTTTTCTTTCAAGTCCACACCATCTAAGAAATTTCCAATCTCATGCCTATTAGATGTTTCAGAGATAGAACTCTCAAAATGTCCAGCCAAATGTCTAGTAATTCTGGTACTGTAACCACAACACAGTGCAGTTACTTGGTGGCAGAAATCTCTCTCAGGGAAAAAACACCCCTTTCTTCTACCATCTTTTGTATTTTCTATTATGGCCAACTGAGATTGTACATAGGACTGTACAGTTATGATCTTGGTTTGACTAGATATTTGTGTGTGAGAAGAATCTTGAAAATACAAGATGCAATAGTACATTAGCATCAGCTTGCTCAGAGTAACAGCACATGTTTTATTCTTTTTCTTAATCAAAACTTTGACATCATTTTGTATCAATAATTGAAATGTGAATGCAAAGTACAATACTGTACTGTACTGATGCTAAACCCAACCTAACTCCTCACTCAAGCTCACTCATTCATTTTATATGGCTGCTCATTTCAAATATATGGCTCTGGGTGGTTAATAGGGAATAAAGACATAATAGAAAAATAGAAAACCAATGAAAAACAAAATATAATATCAGAGATAAAATCAACAACACGATCAACATAGCCAAGTTCAACCATACAACCTGGACCCCAGGCTCAGCAACACAGTAAATAATGATGGGAATCCACTATTACATTCATGGTTCCTGCAAACTGGAACAAGGGCAAACTATGAAGTTTCATAAACTTTTCCTATTTAAATTTTGCCAAATTCAAAGTTCAATTCACATGCTAACTCACTGGTGAAAGAAACACCATCATTTCACTTAGATTTGGAGTTGTTCCATTTGACATATCATCCAAATCTGAATGTTCGGAATTGAATCTTCACACATTTTCCCCATCTGATAGAACTGGACTAAATCTAGGTAGTCATTTATTCTTAATAGATGAAAAATACTAGATTTAAGCCAATATTTTTTTCTCTCTTTTCAAATTTATTGGCAAAATTGGATGAGATTTTGCTCTGAACTTTCTATAGAGACAAACAGACATGTATTACATGAATAGGTTTGTGACAGTTAAGTGTTAGAAGTCTTGGGATTTCTGTTGGCAGTTATTAACAGTGTAGGTGCCACATCTTTGATGAAAGAGATCTCATCCACAACAATACACGGTATTTTTATGCAATTTGTATGAG
This sequence comes from Ahaetulla prasina, assembly GCF_028640845.1. Lineage (NCBI taxonomy): Eukaryota > Metazoa > Chordata > Lepidosauria > Squamata > Colubridae > Ahaetulla > Ahaetulla prasina. Next base: position 105,503,944 of record NC_080541.1, on the reverse strand, counting down.
GCTGGAATTAGAGATACATACCTTGTTGCAGACATGAGGCCCATGTTTTGTGTCCTTCTGAACAATGAATCACAGACAAAGCTTCAAGAAGTTCAAACAGAATTAGAATGAATTCAGGATTCACAGAAATCCATCAGCTATTGCTGCATTACATCATACTAGTTTTTAATCAGCTGCATAAAACTATTGCATATTACCAATCAGTGATGCTCAAAATACTATGTCATACTCAAAATACAAGGTCAACAAGGAAATATTGTTAAAGAATTACTGTGGGATGAATGTCAAATGCTATCAGATGCTAAATGACAGTGTATGTCAGCTGTCCAATGCTGAAAAATGCCATCTGTCAATACATTAAAATCAAATTTTATATGCAGTTGAAAGTCAAATTTCCATAACATGCAAGAACTTACATACTAGCCAGGGCATTGAGATGTCCAAAAGAGAATTCTGAGTGGAGGCTTTGGAAGAAAAAATGTTTCTACTCTATGTTACCCATGCAATTGTATATGCCCAGCTTGCTTTTTAAAGCTGAAGTTTACCGAAAACCGTCTATGGACACAAGGCAAATAACTGAGCCTGGCCTGTGTTTCCCAAAACAAAAAACTTTATAAAGAAGTCTGCTTAATGTATCTGTGAGATTTGTTTGCATTCTATCAGTTTCTATGAAGAAAAAGTACTTGCATTATCTCTTGCTAGGTTGAGGCTGGTTCCTTCACTCCTGAGGCAGGGATTTTTCAGTCTTGCTCTCCAGATACTTTGTCTCCCTATCTGTCTCTGCCTGAACCATGGCTTTCGGCTGACTGCTACTCTATCTAGAACATATCCTTATACATTAATAGCTCATGAGGATAAGAGTAGAGTTCTCAAACAACAGATATTTCTCCAAAAGAGAACTTGCAAGAAGAGTAGGTCATAATGGTCAATGGCCTTAAAATGCAGAAGCAGGTCAACAATGTTTTCCTCTGTTTTGTTTTTACTGTGTTTGTTTGCAAAGAGGAAGATTAGTTGGTCCCGCTTGTTTATCCAATCCACCTGGAAAGATGTGATTCCAACCAGATATGAAGGCAGAAACAAGGGTATCTTATCTGCTACTAACTCATGTTTGCAATATTTGGAATTAGAAATACAGGATATGTGTAGTGGTCACATTACAATTGGTAAAGAGGCAATCCAGAACTGTGCGTGCTGTTAATTTCAAAGTCATGAATATATAGAAAATTTCAGGAAATACAAACCACTATGGGAAAATCCTGGCTATCTTCATGGGATATTTATTTGTAAGACTTCAACCTAAATGGTTTGTTCACAGTATAATGTATAAAAATAAAGTTCAGTACCTTCACAAATTTACACTTCCCAGGAAACCAGAGTAACTTAAAATTTTTATAGTAACCATTTTTAATTTCTTACTATAAGTTCCCAGTAACTTCCACAAACCATGCTTTTTATTGTTCTTGAAAATCCATAAACTCCTGTCATCCAATTGAAAATTGTACAGAGAATATCACTATTAAATAAAAAAATGGGGCGACACAGGATGATTTGCTGCTGTTGCTGCTATTCCTGCTCCTATGGTAGATGCTGCGTCTGTCTAGATCTTGTTCATCTGTGGTTTACGGCTTGTTTTGTTTATTTTCTGCCTTTGTATCCTGTCTTTCTTTTAAAAAGCAGTAGCTACTTTTGTGCATCATAAATACCCAAAATGAGTTAAATGCACAGATCTTAGGGACAGCTAAAGATTCACACATACTCAAGCAAAGTCTAAAACCTGCAGAGCAAGATAGAACTGGGTGCCATTTTAAGGAAATTAAGTGCTGATGCTCCAAAATTCTCAAAGAGCTACATTCACACAAGAAGCCTGAACTCAAGACAATTTAAGACTAGTTACATATTTGATGAGGTAAAATTAACGCTGCATCTAATGGTGTAATTTTGCTAGAGCACTAAGACATATCTATGCCTAATCATAGAGTCCATCTCACTCAGGAAATCCCCTTAGTTCTGATAGTTGCTGGGAGAAGAGGGCAAAGAAGCCATTTCCATGGTGCCTTCTCTTGTCAGAGGGTCCTGACCCAGTCCTAGGCATTTCCTTAGAGATCTATGTACATGTGGGAGTATGATGTGAAATCTTGTGCTCCGGCTAATAACTTAGCACTAAGGGAAAAAAATGAAATTGTTGAGACAGTTCATCATGTTGGTTCCACATGCAGTTTGGGAACCCAGAGACATGGCAAAAGGAAGCTTTCTTCCTAACATGATTATGTCTTTGGGGGGGGGGGGGGGCAAAGAATAGTTTCTTTATTGCTTACTTGGGGAAACACTACAACTAGTGAGAGAGTCTGATATGGCATATTTTACCTTCCAATAAAGTGTCAGTGAATCCACATTGAGGCAGGATTGCATAAAACAATAAATGATAATATTACCTCTTACTACTTCTTTTTAAAGTAATATCCTACTGATAATTTTTGAAAGCATGTGTGCTACCCTGAATTGCACAAAAGTGGGAGGGAAATCTAACAATACTTTTTTTAAAAAAATTAAATAAAACTCGGCGCCGCCTAGACTAGGCCGTCTGAATAGTAAACCGATCCCGTTTGAAAGCCAGCCTTTCATTTTCAGGCTCTTTCAGGGCCAGCCGGGCCCGCTCCCTCTGTTATCCTCTCCTCGGCCTGGAGAAGGCGGGGAACATTGGCGAACGTCAAGCCAGCAGCTGCTAATGAGTTAGCCAATTGCGACTTCCAATTAGCCTCCTGGCAATTAAAACGCGTTTATGGGATTAACACTCCGCAATTCTGCCCAAACGCTTAGATCTGAGCAGGGAATGCGTGCGCCGCGAAGGTTCGACCGGAAAGATCCAAGTCGCTTTTGCAGGATTTGAAGTCAGACAAAGGACTGGCTTCAAATGCCAAACGCTCATTCGGCTCCTATCCGCTTTCCCTGTTCGTGCTTCAGAGCGTGGAGCAAAAAGCAAGACTATTTACGACAGTACGGGCTGATAAAGCAACTATTTCCCTCTCATTTCAGGGCGGTCAATGGCGGGGGAGAAAAGTCAATAGAGAACTTCCTAGAAAACACTCCAAAGTTGATTTAAACTGTAAACAACGAAGTAAGTTCGCATTACTAGAAAGAAGCTATTTTCACAGTGGGAGAGCTGTGAGAAGAAATAATAGCGATTTCCTCTCTGGGATAGAAAACATCTTCCGATAGTGCCCTCTGCACGTCATCGGTTACAGTATCCATCACCTTCAGCCAGCACAGCTAACAGTCTTCTGCTACAATCCAATCCATGCAAAGGACGCCAGGCTGGGGAAGAATGACCCTTGCCGATGTATTGCGAAGATGCTACTCTAAAAATCGTCATCTCTATAAACTACCGTTGAAAGAAAAAAAGAGAAAGGTAGTGGGAGGGGCGGATGAACCAGGGAAAGGCGTTCTTTCAGCGCCTTGATCTCAATAGAAGACCCAAGGCATGGTGAAGGCCTCCCAGTTATACCACTCCACCTTTTGTCTTACTCCTTGGAAGTAATATCTTGTTGGGTTTAGTGCCAATTCCAAAGAAAGCTGAATAGAATGGCAATGCCTGATGTTACAATTAGAAAGGTTTACTTACAGCAATATTTCTCAATCCTGACAACTTTAAGATGTGTGGACTTCCACTCCCAGAATTCTCCAACCAGTTGGTCTAGGTCAGGGGTCTGCAAACTTGGCTCTTTTAAGACTTGTGGACTTAAACTCCACAAGTTGAAGTTGAAGTCCACAAGTCTTAAAACAGCCAAGTTTGCAGACCCCTGGTCTAGGTAATTCTGGGAGTTAAAAGTCCACACATCTTTTGAACCATTTTTATATAACGCATCCTCATGACATTGCCTTCTTGTCATCCCGAGCCACCAGCAGGGACAGCTTAAAGTCACTTAGCTGTTCTAGTTTTAAAGCAGTGTTATTTCTCTTCTTCTGATAATTTTGGTGTGGAGATATCTACATTTCCTTGACAACGGGGGATGGGATGGTGGATGATGGTCTCAGGGCTGTGGAGATATCTACATTTCCTTGACAACGGTGGATGGGATGGTGGATGATGGTCTCAGGGCTGGGATCGCCACTGCTCCTATTAACCATTTAAAGACTTCTGCAAGAAAATCCCTTTCCCTCCAGGGCCATTTTACTGAGATCCAGTAGAAACTGGACATTTTTTCCACAAAGGCATCTATTTTCCCTTGTCATGACTTCTGGTCCCGTGAGAATCCAGAACTGAAATTGGGAATCTCATACCATTTTCTGTAGTCCCAAATATATTAATTAATAGTAATCTCAAACTGCATTGCAAATGAGGTTTTGGCACTTTAATGCAAATACTGATTAGAGAATGATGGGTAGATCTCAATACATGTAATAAATGTAAAAAATGACATGGTAAAATGCATTTGTGACTTAGTGCAAATAGACATTAATCCAGTGATGAAATTCAAACTTTTTTACTACCAGTTCTGTGGGCATGGCTTGGTGGGCGTGGTGTGGCTTGGTGGGCATGACAGGGGAAGGATATTGCAAAATCTCCATTCCCACCCCACTCTGGGGCCACCCAGAGGTGACATTTGCCAGTTCTCTGAACTACTCAAAATTTCCGCTACCGGTTCTCCAGAACCTGTCAGAACCTGCTGAATTTCACCCTGTATTAATCCCTATAAGCACAGTTTAATAATGCAAGATCCCAATGTATCTGCACAAACAAAACACTATGGGATCTTTATTGATCAAATTGCATCCAGACTTGGCTAAGCATCAGAGGATAAGTAACTGAGTTGGATATAACCATTACTATATGTAGGGAGTTCTCTGGTGTGGAGTATATAGTAGAAGTTCTAAAATTAAATGCTATCTAAGAGGCAATGGAGGCAGAATATCTTTTGCCTGCAATTTGAGGCGTTCTATCAATTATATATTTTTACCAAAATTGGGGCATATATTTGGCAATTGAGGCAAAGATATCTATTCTAGTATACCATATTGCCAACAGAACTAAGGAATGAACCATGAAGAAGAACCTAAAGTGGCTATGAGAAACAAAGCAATTGCCTGAGTCTTCTAACTTTGCTGTACTCTGTCTTTAGCATGTCACCACCTGGGAGGAAAAGCAGAGAAGGAGGAATTATTAGTTTACCTTCTTGGTGATGGTACTTTTATTTTATTTAGAATTTCTTTCCTGTTCTTTTCATTTTTTAATTTAATTACTAATTGTTGATTGCAAAGTTTTCCAAGTTATGCTCTGATAGGAAAAGGATAAGTGGCCCAGAGACCTTACCAGTATATTACTTGAAACTCCTCCAACACCAGTGGGGTAAGCACAATAGATTTTTACACTTTGATGCTACTGCTTGATAATCAGAATAAGGCGGGAAACCCCTATACTAATAGCACAGAACTAAAGACATCAGAGTCCACAAGGGTGTTTAAAATGGATGAAACCAGCATTCAAAGGATTTTTTAAAAATGGGCTAGGTAGAATGAAGTCCACCTTGGTGGAATTAGGAAAGAATATTGTGATAGTTCCGATGCTGATGTACATTGTGAGTGAGTAAGTAATGAACTGCAGGGCAATATGCTATTCTCCTGATAAGACCATGTCAATGCAGCAAGGCCTACAATTTATTAAAAATCACTAGTGAGGAAAGGGTCCAGGAGTAGAAATTAATTTGGATTAATTATATATAAGTAAGATGATTTGTACTTGTAAGGTACACTTTCTGCCCTTCTTTTCCCAAAATTCTTTTCTGAATTTTTTTTCTTCTGGTGAAATATGTGCATTTTTATGTTGCCAGCTTGAATCCATGCATAGTTTATTTAACTTTTCATAATTTCAATCTAGTTTTTCCAGTTATTTATTAACCCAATTAGCCAATGGCTCAGTCTTATGTTAGGCTATATTTTCATTAGGTGTTTAATTGTCTTTATGTGGACAATATTTTAAACACAGACTACCACCAATAATGATTTTAACAGGTACCCTTATTTGTAAGCGGTATACTTCTGAATATTAAATGTTAAATTCATGGATATTATTTTAAAACAGATTAATAGTTGTGCTGATATTTCACAGATGTTCATTCATTAGCAGTAGTGCTCTGAATACTAAAGTCAGAGATATACCACTAATGAGGCTATTGCAGAGTTGCTTTAATTGTATGTTTCCTAGAAGTATTTGATGATCACAATGAAAGCAGAATTTGGTCAGAATACAGTTCTGTTTTGATTAATATTTTTCAGGTAAACTCAGAAATTATCAGGAATCAGCTAAGATGACTAAAACTCAAGTTCTTTGGAACTTTAGCCAGTATTCTTTTATTTTTAAAGTAAAATGGTAGAATGCTCCTTATTTCCCATCCTCTGCCTATATGAAATTGAAAAGACAAGGATGAGCCTGCCAATGCATAGAATAAGGAACTTCAGAATTTAGTGTCTCCTTGGGCTCAACTAGAGATCTATAATCAGATCCTATTTGGCAAGTGCTGGAATACCTGGATCACTTTAAATACTTGCTTGCAATGCTGCCACGCATGTATGGAGAATAGTGGGATATAATTTTAACCCATTAACCCATGAAATGTTTACATTGTGACATAATCTCATTTTTAAAAGTGCATCTAAATTGATTTTGAGGGACAGTTGGGGCTCTGTCAATGTTATTGATTGGGATTGACTCAATTCTGAGGGAGCTACTTTTAAAACTTTTGCAGAATTAACTATTATTTATTTGTCTATCAAATTTCTGCACAGCCTATCTCACCTAAGTGACACTAACATAATTGGTTTACTTCAAAGGACTTCTTGAAAATGCAGTCAAGAAGCATTTATTACTGCAGTGGTTCTTAAACTGTTGGCCCAATTACACTTTTTTCTAGTCCTGGCTTACCAGTCAGTTGCTTACAACCTTTTGAAGTTATGATGGCCATGGTACCTGGCCATTGTAAATGGATGTGCCATCTTCCCCCTGCAGTCATGTGACTACATGTTGGGCAGGTTAGCCTTTGCTGATTTCCAGGAAAAAAAATGCCCATTCAAATGAATGGGTTCATTTAACCACCATTGCAAAAAAGACCAGAAAATTACTTTCAGTCATGTGGTACCTCCATTTAGGACCACAACAACTTACAACTGTAATTCCAGGCTCAATTATAGTTGTAAATCAGAAGAACTTACAAGGACTACTTATAATGTTATTACCCACTCCCCCCAGCCCCTCAGGCTCTGTTGTTTATACAAGCATCATAATAGAGCAGTCCCAAACTGGATCTTGGATTCACAAACAAGAAATTACAAATTGCTCTATTATCCCTAGAATATACCCAAATTACCCTCTTAGGGGTAATTACTTCAGTTTAAGAAGGACCGTATTATTAGGTGTATTAGGTCCAGATGGGATTACTGCTTCTGAAGTTTCACAGTGTTAGAGATTTGGGAAGAATTATTTGTGGCTCCTAAAACAATAATGGTTTTAGCAAGTTCAAGGAAGATGATCTTGATAAGTTATTTCTGTGGCCTTGAATAATATATTATATTCAGTCTTGTAGACCAATAGAAATTTGAATTAAACAGTATAAAATGTATTTCTTTTAATCTTAACATTTTACTAATAAAAGAAAAATGTGTTCCATGTATACTGGATGCCTCAAAAAACATTCAAGAAATAACTAGTTACAATCACCCTATAGCTGAATATGTAATTTAGAAGTTGGAATATTAATTCATATGGTTTGAGCTTGTCCTATTATTGTTTCACTTTAAACATACATCAACAGGATTGTTAGCATGACTCTGGGTCAAGCAGTGTATATTAAGGATTCATGTTCCTTTTGTCTATATTCCCAGTATCAAGAATTATAGATTCTTCAGAGGTTCACTAAAAAATTATACAACACTAGAAAGAGAAATCTATATGTGGTATGTAGCAATGGATTATCAGAATGATAACGTGTGAAATAATATTTTCAACTAAGAAGCAAGGCTTTTAAATGCCATAACACTTTTATAGTTGTTCTATTTATAATCATCTTTTTCTTCTAAAACTGCTAAAAAAATTATAATTGCTAAGCTTATCTGTTCTGAGATGTGTTGCTCCTTTCATACTATTATATGTACTGTATTTTAATTTTTAGTTTAGCATTTTTAAAAAGAGTCATCTAGTTAGGACATATCTAGGAGGTGCTAGTAGTATTCAAATGCATGAGGCACTACTTGCAGTCTTGCAGTCTCAAGTAACAAAGCAAGGACAAGAGACTGATCTTCTTGTTCCTCCTATCTGTAACAAGAGGTCATAAAGATCCAACATATAAAACACCATGTAAAAGATTAACAGTTCCACTCAATCTAATTTGATAGATAAATTAAATTAAATTCAGGTATAAATCACTGTCACGCATTAAGACACTTGAGGCTGAGTCTCCTGAGAACAGTTAAAGAAAAATCAGAGAGTGAGCGGGAGTAAATAGACACTATATATAACTGAATTAGCTGTATTGAAGATTTCAGATTCTGGTAACTGGGGGATGTGTTCTCCTGCAGTAGCATGTGACAAGTGCCTTGAATCCAGCACAGAGCAGAGCCAGAGTTCTACATGTATTGTACTATAAATTAAACTGAAATAAAAGGGGTGCTGCATAAAAACATTTTGTAAAATGCAGAATTCCTGGTCTGATTCTGGCATCTTCAGGTAGGCATGGGATAAAAACAGGCCTAAAGCCCTAGAGAGTTATTGGCTGTCAGTGCCAAATTATTGTCGTTTTAATAAATTTACTACTTCTTTTAAGACATAACTATCTTTAATTCAAGGATCTTCATAAATCATGGATGGCAGATACTATCCTCAAGGAAGTGTTCCTTCTAAAATTGCAGCTCTTCTAGCATGTACGTCAGAATCTGGGGAGCAGAGCAAACTGCAACCAGATAATTAAATAAATGCATATGCCTTCTCTATAAAAAGAATACTATCTGGGTTCAGAATTAGTATTTTATTTGTGGCCATCATTTTTCTTCTTTCTCCATCATCACATGTCCTTTCCCTTTGTCAAAGTTTAGCTATTGAGAAATATATGGGTTTACATCAGGGATGTAATGGGTTTACATCAGGGACTTGAAGACTGTTTATCTGTATTTTTAAGTCTTCATATTGTAAAAAAATAATGATGAAGCAATATGTTTCTATGTGGTCTACATTTTACAATAAGCTTAAGGACTGAATCTTATATTGAAATTAAATGGATATTACATGGATCCAAATCTGTTTCAATTTGTCTAAATCTCAAAAAACTTACTATTGCAGATGCAGTCATTAAATAGGAAGGATTCAATAACAAATAATTTCAACATGAAAAAATGTTTTAGGGAAGTTATCACAATCAATATAGAAGAAATTCCTGAAGATCCCAAGAGCATTCCCTGAAAAAAGATTCTTTGAAATCAATAGAATGGACAGCATTCCCCTATCCATATCTGCCTATAAATCCAAGCCTAGGAAGTTCAGTGAGGATTGTCCCTATATAAGTCCTGTAATTATGTACCTTAATTCCTTGCTATTCAAGAAACAAGCATGATCCAAAGTTTAGCACCTACTAGTTTTATGGAGGCTGGAGGAAGTAGACAGTACACTAGTAAAATCTTTACCAAATCATTCTTGCATATTGCTGGAATTCTTAAAGGGAGATAATTTTGAGCAATGCTTACACAGACACATCACAATTAGAGTGAATTCCAATCCCTAAATTGTTGGTTGTATGATTTATTCAAAAGCATTTTTTTTAAAGCCTATCTTAAATTTTAGTTATCTTTCTGTTTTTAGAACATTGGTGCATGCTGAGACAATAGTTGATATAATAATTCTTACTATACAGGTTCATAAAGAATAACAGACGATTTCTGCATTCCAAACATTAGAACATCTCTCTGCCACTAAACCAATATTGGCTTAACAAGTAACTTTTCAACTAAAACAAGCTTTAGAGGGATGTCTGATTCAAAATAGTGCAACTTAACACTAAATGGGAACTAGCAAAAACTAAAAATAATGTCAATGTCAATGTTTATTCAAAAATAAAGCATCTTTTCAATTTTTCCAGATTGGGTTAACAGCCACAGCAAATAAATCCATCAATAATGAAAGAATGCTTGCTACCTGCATCTGATCCTGGAATCCACTTTTATCAGATTGGATATTTGACCAAATACACTGGTTGCCTGCCTCCAGCTTAGGCTGTGATACATTATTTTTTTAAGATACCAGGAGTTTTTTTCTACCTTTTGGTGATCTCTTCAAGTTTTATTTAAGGTCACAGGAAAAAAAAATCCCTGTCCTATTGATATGTAAGTGAAAGAGTTAAGCAATGTCCCTAGTTTCACTTAGTTAATTTAAAAGACTTCAGAGTGCCTTATTTGAAACATGCAATTTTCTTTCTTGTTTATGGATTATTTAAGTACAACATTTCTTCTGACTGTGCCTTCTTTGTAAAACTGTCTTTTCAAAATCCTGCAGGCAAAACTTCAATAATACATTTCAAGTGGAGCTCCATAAGCTGATACCTCTAAATCGTTCTTGCCTTTGTTTTCAATTGGATTTGCATTTTTTTCTGAAATAGTTAACATTCAATTTCATGCTTGGTTTCTACAGTAAACATTGGAGCTTTTTGTCATTGCCTCACTGCATTCCCTGTCTTGAACCAATAACAAATAGGTTTTTCTGAGACTTGGTTGTACCAGGTGTCTCAGACAGTGCTATTGATAAGCTGCTCCTGGAAATAGTTTTGGAAATTAAAATAAAATTCCTCTGAACCAAGACTTGTCTCCCCTTCAGAACATTGGTCTTTAGGCCGAAGCTGGCTCACACGCATTCTAGAGCTCAGCCTGACTTGAGCTAGTGGGGCAAGTTGGTATTCTAAATGTCTGCTTTTTGACAACAGGCAAGTCTTCAGATTAGTGGGCAATAGTTGGGCCAATGCTCCAAGTGATGGCACTGACATATGCCATCACTTGGAGCATTGGCATGTGTATATATAACAGTGGAGCATATATAACAGTGCCCAAAAGTCCCTTAGTATCACCTTAGCTAGCCAGCCAATTCTGGGGTCCTCCACCAACAGTAGCCCTCTTTCCCAACCCTCACCCAGCAAGGCTTTTGGAACAATAGCATTTGGAGCCCAACTTCTCTGAACAGCATCAAGGTACTGGGGAGGAGTTGAAGTAACTCAGCCTGACCACTGGCTTTCCCTTATCAACAATGCATGAAGGAGGGTCTTGAAAGGGGAGACAATGAGCCTGATAGTTGAGATTGGCTTCTGTCAAGTTTGTCATTTTGGAGAGGTATGACTTCTGTGTGTCCAGAAGGACCAGTGGTGAAGGAGGAGGCATTGAGGCTAGAGTTTGAGTTCTCAGTAAGGACAGTTACTCTCAGTTGGGCCTCCCTTTATGAATATCAGGAGCTCTATGTATATAATGTGCTTCAAAGCTTTTACATTTGTGGCCTTCCTTCACATCAAATCATGCCAGATGAAGACTTGGAATCAAGCCTAAACCTTTTAGTTCCATCATCTGGGAAATAGGGCAGTTTTCTTGCCCATCACTCCTGCAAACACAAAAGGCTCCTCTTAGGAGTTCACTGTTATGCACTTATTTAGAAGGCATCTTAAAATAGTTCTAATTCTTTGAGGAAGAGATTCCTGGCAAAGTCTTAGGCCTGTTCTTTGGCATCAGAATCTTGTCTGAAACTGTGGAGAACCTGCAGATATACGGAAGCCCACTGAACTACCTGGGCTATTGCTTGATCTAATGCAATCTTGTGTCACTCTCTGACTGGAACACAGATCACCTTAACCCACTCTCTAATATATGTGTCAGAGGAATCTACAGTAGTTACTATGGGTTATTTAGCAAACTAAAATATTCCTCTTTGGCTTCACCAAATATGTAAATCCAGTGACAGAGAATCTAGACTGAATTTTTTTATACATTTAAATCAGTGTAACTGAATTCCGTAATCTGCATCTTTGTTATTAGTCTTCCAATCAAAGCCTGTGATACAACAGAAATTAAACATCATGGCTTTTCTGCTACCAGTGGAACTCACCTCTACCACAAAAAGATGAGCACAAATCATTCATCCTCTTCTCTTACCTTCCTGTTTTCTTTCCAGGTTTCTGCTTCACTTTTGCTCCTTGGGAGTCCATTTTCTTTTGCATTCAAAGGCAAGACTTAAGGCTAAGACATTCCTTCCAATAGTGAATCAAAGGCCTTTGTTTCAGAGAATTGTTTAATTCTGCAAAACCATGACTCATCAAAAGACCCATCATTTGGGTCTCTATCATCTGCCCCTCTCCAAGGTGCAGTAGGAACACCATCATCCTTTCATATCAACAGAAGGGAAACCTGAAGTACTGAAGATAACCTGGAGGCAATTCTACTTGCACCCTGGTTCAGCATCTGTCCTAACAAACCATGAAAATTTCATAGGATAACATAGGCATTTCTGTTGTTTAAACCTGCCCACCCTGTATTTGGTAGGACTTCATGGGTCTGCTAAGGTTGGGGGAGGAGTATTATGGAATTTGTGCAGGAAGATCTTTAAAATGGAATTAAAGAATTAAAAATGGGAAGCCATTTTAAAAAGAATTTTATGGGGGGGGGATGCCTGTTCAAAAATTCTTAGTTCAAGGCGCCATTATTTCTTATAACCAAGTCTAAACTGATGAGGTTGCACAATTCATTATAAGCTCAAAGTCATCTTAACTAATGTTTGTGTAATTTGCAAATATTTTTAAAGATAGAGCCAACTTGTCTAGTGATAAAGGCTCCTTTATCATTAGACTAGGTGGCTCAATGGCTAAAATACTGAGCCTGTCGACCAGGTCGGTGGTTTGAATCCCTAGTATAGGTCTCCTGCATGAGCAGGGGATTAGACTAGATGACCTCCAAGGTCCCTTCCAACTGTTACTGTTACTGCTTCAGACTAGAAAGTGGGAGACCGTGGGTTCAAGTTCCATTTTAGCCATGAAAATCAACTGAGTGGTCTTTGGCCAGTCACTCTCTCTCAGCCCAATTTATCTCATAGGATTGTTGTGGGGAACATAGTTGTTGGATACCTTTGCTGCCATGAGTTATTTGTATTAACAACTTTAATTAATTGGCGATCGGGGCAGAAATAAAATGAATTTTCGTAGTTTAGCCTGGCAAAGTTGAGTCACGTCTAAATCCCTGGGATTGCAGCTCAGCTCAGCTCTGCAGAACTTCGCCGGCTTCTCAGAAATCGCCGTGAGCGCGGCTGCACCGGGACTCAGGCGCCTGCCTCCGCTCAGCTTTTGTTTTGCAAAACGGTCTAGTTGCAGAAGTCAGCTCGAGGCCTCCTGAACTTAACACCTAGTTCAGGGACGGCCACCCGCCAGGGCTCCCGGCCCGGGCGCCCCGCTCCTTGCCCTGTTTCCCAACGTCGCCTGTGCCCAGAATTCTCCCCGAGAGGCTGAAGAAGGAGCGACCTCCGAGATTAGCGAGGTGCTGGCTGTAAGTGGCTCCGTGGGGCGGAAGGGAGCGAGGGCAGCTCCTCGGCCTTGTTTACCAAGTAAGTGGGGAATCTAAAAGGCGCTCTCTCCACCATCAATTGAGCCTCATCTCAGGTTACCGAGCTGAGCTCCCTAAAATGATCTGGCAGCAGATAAGTGCAGGTTAAAGGCACCTGAGATAAACGGTTTCCAGCGGCTTGGCGTCTTATCCTTGAGTTTTGGAGCAGATTTCATTGGCTGTTCCAAGGTGAAAGGAGCAAGGAGGGGAACCTTTCGCGGCCCGCCGAGAAAAACACTCTTGCCAAGGGCCCCCAAAAGTGGCGCTCCGCGATCCTTCCTTGAGGGACCGTCGCAGGCAGGTTGACTGACATAATGGCACCAACTCCGAGGTAAGAATAGGACTGCAGCCTCCATGAATGCCTCCAGTTTGAAAAACGGGAGAATTCAGTCTACTCTTTCTTAAATGAACCCATATCTTGTTTACTTCGAATTAGGGTCACAAACACGGATAAGAGATCACATATCAAGAGACTAACATGTTAGAGACTAACATATCAAGTTCTTTCTCTCCTCAGATATTTCAGCCTCTAAATGATTAGCGCAACCCAAATGCACAATCAGTGACCTCTACTAGCACCAGGGATTATGTCCAAGAAGTTGAATTCAAACCTGATTTAAGGCTTGTCTAAAGACAACACTGCACGTTTGAGAGAGATACAGCAATGAGACTTTATTTTACTTTATGGAAATAAGTATATCATATAACTCATCATCCTTAAATTCTTGGAGCCCAGATCCCTTTGTCTGTGCCTAAATCACGTTTCCCACCCCACAAAGGAGTCTTTAGTGGAAGAGGGTTTTTTGTAATATCTGCAACTTGTAATATCTGATGTTAGACATTAGAAAACTGCGAACTGTTACTACACTGAATTATTGTCTAATTTGAAGGCCAAAAATTGCAAAGATGTATGGCATAATATGCCTCATTTTTAGGGCCCACATTAGATAAACTTTAGCTTTATATTTACCAACTGAGCAGTCTTTTGAATGTTCCTATGAATAAAGAATTAGGATGAAAATTCTCCTGGGATGGAGAATCATGATTTTGTTGGAGAGGGATCAATGGAAACACATGCTGCTCAGTCATCATTTGGCAGGTCTATGGTGAGTATGAGTTATCTATCTATCTATCTATCTACCTACCTACCTACCTACCTACCTACCTACCTACCTACCTACTTACCTACCTACCTACCTACCTTTTACATACCAGACTTATATCACTAAATTTGGCAAGCTACTTATATAAAAGAAAAAGATCCTTCTAAAAGTAATAATTATGAAGGCAAAAACATTTTCAATCAAATGCTATTTTCTAGTTACCTGAATTGTTTTTAAACCTGGCTGTCTTTAGAATTGTCTGCAGGCCCATTTGCTCCACAGAAGGCCCTGCAGACTTCTGATTGGACACACTGTGAAGTAACCAGACTTTTAAAGCACCAGGGAAACCCCTTAAATTTCCCATCCAGATTAATTGGTATTTTCCCATCCATATTAGAAATATCTGGAAGAAAAAAGTGGAAACAACAAGCCATATACATGAGAAAATAAAGAGGATTTTAAAAGATTCAATCATGTTTCCACTGATCTCAATAACTGGAACTATAATTATGTTAGTAATGCTAGACATACAATTACAAAGGTATTTTTAAAGCCTGTGGACCTTATTTAACTCATATAAGTTTCAATAAGCATGTCCCATTTAGTTCAAGCATTTTTCTAACTAAATTTTACACCCATATAATTATTAATGTAATTAGCACCCATGCATTTCTTGCATATTATTCCTGTTAGATTTTTAAATGCTGGTTTATTTTTCCGGATCCTACACTCAGATTAGTTCCACATGCCATTTTGGGAGGATATAACTAATAAAAAGAGCTCTGGGTCCATGAAAATTCATCTTATTATTATGTTAGCCTTTAAGGTGCCACAGAGATTTTTTGCTATGTCAGTTTGGCTGCAGTGCCACTACTGTATAATCGAGACTTCACTCTTGTTCAGGCTTTAAGTATTAAGTAATCCTGTTAAACACCGTAGAGCCATTGGTGATTGTTTTGTTGGCTTCTGAAACAAACCTTCTGGGCTCTTAAATCTATGTCAGACCTCCATTTGTGGCTGGTATCTCTTTCCATACCAATCTAGGATTATAGAAAAGGTAAAATAAAGATTTTTCAGGGAAAAGAAATTCCAGGCATATTTACTCAAAAACAAGTCCCACTGAGATTAGTAAAATTTAATCCCAGATAAATGGATTTTGGATTGCTGCCAATATTCTGAATATGCAGGAAATATGTTAGAAAAGAAATTAAGGAAAATAACATGGTGAATGAATTATATTTTACAGATAAAGAAGTTGATGGACTTGGTTTAAACTTAAAACATTATTTAGAAATTATTAAAGATTTTTGTGGTATGTTCTTTCAAATTATTCAAGTAATATAGCTCAGAGTGTACAGTTGCAGTACAAATGGACAAGGTAAGAGGAGATCCCATAAAACTGAATTCAGAATCCTTGTGATGATTCTTACCCATTGTGAAGCAAGAATGTTAATTAAAAGAGTAAGACTTATAATTTACAAGTATGGAAAGCAAACTAAATGAACTTCTGAATAAATATGTTGCCTGCTACTCTTACCATAATCCAAAAACCCGATTTGGAAGGGTCATCAACATATAATTTCAAATAGGCCTCGAATTCCCACAACTAATTCTTTAGCTGAACTCTGCAGCTGTTTCTTTAACAATAGCATGATCTGCCACAATGAGAGAGATTAATAGCTTGCTCTAGAGCAAGTTGTTGTAGAGGTATATCTCTCGTGGTTGAAGAACTGGCAATCAATTAAAGGAAAGATTCAGGGCTGGAGAGAGAAGGAAAGGTGAAGAATAAGGCCTTACAGAAGAGAGAACTGTGATTACTTCTTAGAAAATGGAGTGCTCTCTGTTAGTTAAGGGCTGATATATGGCCTCTTTTCTATGAGAACAATTTTCTACTTTTCCTATTTAAATGTTAACTTATCAAATGATTTGGAAAATAGAATGATGTCAATACCCAAATGTAATCAAATGTTGCCCCTGCTTTTAGAACTGGTGGTATTTGTAGTTCTCAATTATTGTTTCTGATCAAGTAGTATATTTTTATTATATAGTATTATAAAATAAATGCAGATGTTTATTTTCATATGTGTATTGGCATGCATGTTCTTTCATTTATCATTTGTATTTTCTGTCTTATCAAATTAATCAAACCAATTGGCCATAAGTATGAATGGAAAGGGAAACTGCCTGTTGTCTCTGTTGTAAAGTTTAAATGATCAGAGGAAGATTAAAGATTCTAAAAGAAGGCAAGCATTATGATTGTTTTGCAAACATGAATGTTACTTCTTTTTATTGATTTTGTTAATCAAAAATAAAAACTTAATCCAAAAGCACACAGCTCCAACCCACGCACTATTCCCAACTAAGAGTTCAGATTGAAATTTTTTTTGTTCTAATGATACTTATATGCTTACTTTCAAGTGAGCATAGGTATGATCAGATTAGCCAGCTGTCCACAGAACTACTGTGATGAGATTAAAGCACTCTAGGTCTTGGCAATAACAAAGATGCATTCTTTTTATATTAATCACATCCACAAGAATAATTTCCTTTTGTTTTACATAATTATAAATAAAGCATTAAAACAAGATCAAAGGAAAATGTCTATGCTCACCCCCGAAGTACTGCCTGAAAATACTGGAATCAAAAGCAATGTGCTTTTGTTTTAAATTTCCCCACAGTTAATTGGCCTGTCAAATGGGTAACAGAGCAAGAGCCTGTAGAAGGGCAGAGGATGTTTCTCCAAGTTTAATATCTATTCATCAGGTTAGACGTTGCCGAGGTAGTTAAACTGGGAAGGAAAGTGATTCCACCCTCTTATATAATCAAGCTTCCTTTTATGAAGTTTCTAGATTAATATTAGGAGGGAAGAGGCCAGAGGATTCCCGCTTGAACTGCAGGATTAGGAATATTTCTAGAATAAAGAAGAGGGTGTGAATTGACTTTAGTTTGCAAGCATCTAAAGCGGAATTACAGCTTGTAAAATAGGTCTCCATCAGTCTCCCGGGAGACGACTCAGCTCGACTTGGGTGTTCCAGCTCCTTGTTCTCTATCTCGATAATTAGTCCCATTTCAGCTCCAAATGTGTCTTCTCCACCCGCTTGCCCGCCCCCCTCCCCACACACATAGACATACGCTCTCTTATCCCCAATAAATGTTGTTTGGTCCCCAAATTCCTTACATTTCTGAAGTCCTGCCGGACGCGGTCTCTTTGTAATGGGATTGTGCGGGACCTAAATGTTGGGGAGAACACAACCCCCAAATGCCATCTTTTCGGCCGTCGGAGCTCCTTTTAAGAAGGAAAAGAAAGTTTGGAGTGTGACTTTCTTATCGACGTGGGGGAAATGTCATTTGCTTTGTGCTTTGATGTCTGGCTGTCTTTCAGCTGGTCCTTGCATGCCATTACCAGGCTCACAACAGAGAAGGGGGTGAGGCGGGATTTTTGGGGAAGGGAAGTAAAGGGGGAAAAGACGAGAAGAAAACAAGAGCAGACAATTAGATGATTTCTGCCCTTCTGTTGCAAATTTGAATAGAGGAATTCGGGACAGAGAAGCGACGCGGCGGCTCTATTCTTAACAGAACGAACAGGGAGCGGGAGGTTATTATTTGTTTCTACTCCAGGCCTTCTCTTAGGACAACGTTGCTTTTGGAACAAGGCTCCGTATCTGGTGAAGAAAGCGAGAGACATTGAAAGCGAGGGAAAATCGTCCCGGTATCGTGCAACTCAAAAGAACTGCGATTTTCCACTACCATCCCCCGCCGCCACACGAATCCTAGCTCACTTTCTTCTGCAGTAGCCAAATATTCTGTTTTGTTAGTTGAACTGCAACATCGTTACGCTGCTTCTTTCTTTTATCACTCAGGTTTCACTAGGCCCGACTGCCCGTTTGTTTGTGGAAAGGCTCGTAGATAGCCCGACGCCTTTCCCATTTCTGTTCCTGTGAATCTTTTGGCTTTCGAGGTCTTCGCCTTGGCATAAAACTACGCCCTGAAAAGCGGCCGGCCCGGATATGAACGACGGGTCCCAACTTCACAATTAAGAGAGACTATCCTGGAATTTAAGAGATTTCGTCTCAAAGTGAAAAAGGGGGAAATGCGAGGGCTTTGCACTAAGATGTTAAATAGGCCAGACTAAGAAGCAAAACTAAGCTGAACTAAGTGTCCGTGTATTGCAATGGTTGTGTGGGATTTTACCCGCGGTGAACGCCGGGCAAGAAGCAGCACAAGGCGACTTCTTGGCCAGCGGGGTCGGGTGGTCTTCGCCAGCAAAAGCTTTGCCATTGTTGTGCTTGTAGGGGGTCCTTGGCCGGCGGCGTCCCCTTGCGCCGGAAAAAAAGCTGCCACACGAGCTCCCCGTCCCCGTTTCTGGCTGGGCCTGGGGCTCCCCATGGCTGCGGCTTTAAGCTTGGAGCAGGAGCCCGCCAAAAAACTAAAGCAAGCAGCACTTCGAACTGCAGCGGCCCAGGCGGGAGGGTTCCCGGATCACACTATCTGGCTGCAGGGAGGCTTGGCTGTCTTGCCGGAGTTCGGAACGCGGCGCGCCAGGCCTCCGGGCGTCGCTTGAGAGCAGGAGGGGTCCCTGTTGCTTCAGCAAAGCTGCGGCGTTAGAGGCAGCTGCTTGTTTTGCCTCTTACTTCCAAGGGAGGCCTCGGAGCCGGGCCTTCGCTCTGGCCAAGTTTCTTGGAGCGAGGGCTCCGGGGGACCCGGAGAAGGGCCACCCTCTTGCAGACCCGGCTAGCGTTAGGCCGGAAGACCAAGGCTGCAAAAATTCGGTGGCAGGAAAAATGACCCTCTGCGCATGCTCGAATGGGCTAGGCGTGTGTCCCATCTGCCCCTGTGAAGTGAAAGCTGCTGGACCCGCTGAAAAGGGCGTCGAGGCAGCTTTTATATCGTTCTCGTGTTGTGAATATGGTTTTGTCACTTTCCTGCCGCGTCAGCCATGGCTTTACTGGTTGCTGGGTAGAGTAGGTGACCCTAAGCTGGAAGGCGGGAAAAGCAACAGCCGTTGCGTTTTTCTTACTTCTGTCGGGATGCATAGATCTCATGGCGGCGATAGAAAGCCTGACTTCTTCGGTATTGCTAAAGGCACGGGAGCAGCAAATAGAAAAGGAGTTGGCAAATTTAGCTGAACTTAGTCACACTGCTTCCTGGAACGATTTGCTACCTCGTGGTCTCTGTGCTTGTTGGCTCGTGTCTTTCCAGTCAAACAATCGAGCAAACATTCGTGGCAAGTCAAAGAAGTGCACGGATAAAGAAGCCCCCAATTGCCCACTTGGCAGATAAAATCTCCCGGGAAGCTTCCTGCAGGAATCTTGCCTGAGCCTGGGAGGGCCTTCCCTTGCTGAGCCAGATGAGACGGGAGCTGTTTTCCTTCCTTCCCTCCGCCACCTAAGCAAGGACGTGGGTAGACATTCGTTTAATGACAAGTAATTGACAAATCCGAGAGGCCGCATTACCAGTGGCGGGGACAGTATTAATTATTGAAAAACCATTAGCCTCGGTGTGTGTCCTGCAGCGATCCCATCTTGCTGGGGAAATATAAGCTGTCATGTCAGTTTAGATGGAAGGGAAATCGGACGAGGAAGCCCCCCCGCCCTTTTCCTCTTCGGGCCCAATCTGGAGGGGAAGCGAAGGCTCTTAAGAGCCTGCCCTCCGAGACAGACCTCACACGCAGCCGGGTCCCGAGGAGAAGGTCCTTCCCGCTCTTTAGCGCTCAGAGGAACCCAGGCGGATCTCCTGCCCTTGCTAAGGTTTCTCCCCGGTCTCTCCTTGTCCCTCCTCACCCCCGAAAAATGCGAAAAACTGGGGAGAGGAGGGGAGGGGGAAAGACTTTGAAAGGCCAAGTCGGCGAGGTATGAAATACACCCAGAAAATCGGGATTCTAATTAACCTGAGGGAGGGGGGTGTCTATTATTGCTTGTTAACTCCCTTCGCAAATTATAAAATTACACCCAAAAAATAGTTTCACCGACAAATCATGTCGAGAATGAAGGGAGGGTAGTTTTGTTTTGATTTTAGCCATTGCCGGTTACAGACCCTCCCTAGACAAAAGGGAATTCCTATGGTTCTGAGATATATGTATGTGTATATGCATATATATATACATACAATATGTACAGTACACAACATACACACAACATGCAGAAAGGTAATAAATATTAACCGAAAGAAATTAAAGTGTGAGATAAGTAAAGGAAATACAGCTAAATCGATTGCATCATTCATTGTCCATACATACAATCCACCCTTGTTTCTTCAATAGATATGCTTCCTATATTGCCTTTTATTCTTAAAACATTTCATAACTCTTTTTCAGGGTCTATCCAACTGCGACTGTCTACTCTAGGACATCTCTTCTTCTCAACCTGTTTTTTTTTCTTTTGTATATTTATTTTGCCATTTGAGCCTCATTTATTCTCTATGTGCCCAAACTACCTTAATCTACTTCTTTCATGCTGGTCACTCATTTTCGTATTAGCCTACATTCATTCAGCACTATCTTGCTTTGTTTCACTCAAACTTTTAAAATACCTTATTTCTTCATTGAATTCAAATTGTTTTTATGTTTTTGTTGATATAGGCAATTCTCATTCCCCAAGTGGACAGAAGCTCAGTCTTGCATGCAACTTTCTTCACTTCTCTCAACAAACATTCAACAAAAGATATACCCTACCTTTCTGCCAGTATTTGCATATCTTAATTTTTTCATCCATTTCCCTATATATTAGAAACACCCCACCAAGTTGAAAATGCATCTACTTGCTCTAGCTTTTCACTATTTATGCATAACTTGCAATTGTGAAATTATTTTTTCTTCTCAAAACACAATTTCTTTGGTCTTTGATGCATAAATATTCAGATCCAAATTTCTTGCATTATACAATCTTTCTAACATTCACTGCATATTGTTTAGATTCTCAGCCAACAATCCAGGGATCAACTTTATACAAAAGCACCCATCTTCCATCCCTGCAATGGGCAATCTTAATAATACAATATGCATACTTGAGGACAAAATAAATATGTATGTGAGAAACAATCAACTGAAATAAAATTAATAACCTTTGAGTTCCACTGACTTCAGCAGATTTCAATGGAAGCCTGTGAGATGGGAAGGTGAGTGCTTTTGCCTGGATCTTAATCTTTTCCTGCCAGATCAAAGCACCTCAGTATACATGTTGCTTTGGTGATGGAATGAGTGCCTGCACATTTTGGACAGCATTGAGAGAAAGAATTTCAAGACAGTGGAAAAGCAAGCAACATCACCTGTTTTTTAACCACTTCAAGCTAGATGTTATAAGTAATTTGCAAATGGAATCATTCTTGCTACCTGGAAACGGTACTTGTAACACGTTTGGAGGGATCTAACACGCAGGTTGCCTGACCATGATTTCAATGAAAAGCTCTGGGAAGATGTCCTAGGAAGATGGCAAGTGATGACTAGCTCCTATCCTATCCTAGGTTTTCACCAAAGTGAAAAGCTCTGTTTTTTCCATTCAATCTATTCAAAGTCTTCACATTTTTTGTTAAAACAATTAAATGATGAAACCTAATTAAAGGAAAGTTAATGATGAAACCTAATTAAAGGAAAGTTAATATTTTGGGGTAGTTTGGGTAATTCTGGCATAGGTCCAAACCTATGTAGAGATGTGTTTCCTCATTTCTTTTGAGCTTTAACAAAAGGAGAAGAAGGGGGGGGGAATCCAGGTAGCCATATATTGAGAGGAGAGGGTTATCTAGTACCTATTTCAAAAACAAAAGGATAGATAAAAGCCACCATTGTTCAGCTATTACAAGCAGAAAACAAAGAAAGCAAAACGGGAGGGGGGATTTAGAATTGATCAAGCAAAGTTTTGCAATAATCAAATCTGCTACTGTTAAGAGAGCTGGCTGTATGAGATCAAAGTGCCTGGTTAGGCCAACCCTTTGTTTTCTTTCCAATAGCCAGACCACGGCTCCATGAAAACTACTGATCCCTACTCTTGGGTAAACTTGAATTTGCTTCAGCTACATATAGCCTAAGCCTTCTGTCACCACCACTACCACCAGCCGCCAGTGGTCCCTTCAGTTAGCTGCGGGGAAAATCTTCGAGAAAGAAACCAGCCGCGGCCGGAGCCGCGGAGAATTCGCACCTTGGCTTCTGCCCCCAGCGGAGCAGCATTCCTGTGCTGTGCCCTGGGCACCTGTCCGCGCCTGTGTGTACCAGAAGGAAGGCTGGTTGGGACCAGAGGGCATCGGACACTCAGATCCGTTTCTGCCTAAACCAGCACCGATGGAACCTTTCTCTTCCTGGGAAGTTTTTTGGGGGGGAGGTGAGGGTAGAGAGATTGTTGCCTTGTTCCTCTGGGCCCGATTCTGAGTGGGAAGTAACAGTAAGTAGGAAGCAAACGCGGTTCTCCCCCTTGTACAATGCTCCCAATTAAAAACCAAGATAAATCCCTACCTGATGCCAGAGAGCTGCAGATCGCAGATGACAAGCCAGATACCCCACCGTCTGCAATTCCGCGGAAAGGCATCGCTGCATTTATTGGAGCGACTGTTGACTTTAGCACAAAGCAAAGATTTCACTGCCAGCTAGTTTAAAAATGAATATTTTACCAAGATATCGATCAGCGTTATAAAATTCAGTTAAGTACAATGGCTCAAAAGGAGCAGAGGAAACAGGCGCGCACACACGCACGCACACGCACACACATACAATATACACATAGCGAGAGGTAAAGAACAGCCGTCCTAATATCTGTGTAAATTTACCGAAGTATGACGTGCTGCGTAAAGTTTGCCCTCCTGGAATTTGGAGTTAGATTTTTTTTTTATTTGTTTACTGATTTTGTTTATTCACAGATCACGACGACTTAAAGCACCAGCACTTTAAAAAAAAGTGTGGAGATGAACTAATGAGTGTGATCTTTTGACACACACACACACGCCCTTTTTTTTTTTAACCAAGCCGCCATCCGCGGATTTAAGGAAAAAAAAATATGTGGAGACAAAAATAGAAAGGAACAATTGCTACTACAGAGCAGACTTCTCAGTGGCTCTGTTTTTTTTAATTTAATGTCTTCGTCCCTCTCTTCTTTTTTTCTCGAATGTCTGCGGGCAGAAGTACACCTTATCGTTCGGGATCAGCGGAGGGGGAGTCAGCTAAGTAGTTTAAAACGAGCGTGGCACAATAGGGCAGGCGCGTTGGGACCAGCCAAGTTAGAGCGATCCATTGACAGCCCATTGTCTCCCGATCACTCCCGTTTCGGACCTTCATTCTTCTTCGCGACGGGAGCCTTTTATGTGATAATGAACACACATTTTCCGCTTTGCTTCACAACGTGTGTGTCCTTGCGGGCGGAGAAGCACGGAGTCCTCCTTTGGGGAGGCGGGATGCGCGCCTCACTCTGTTTTTAGGGGGTGTCTTCTCTTGCTTCGGGAGGAGACCATGTGAGGGCTAAAGTAAAATTTTCCGTTTTATTTCACTTTTTAAAAAAAGATAAGTGAAGGATTTATGCACGTGTCTGAGAAGTTTCCCTTGCAAGTTTAGTTTAGTTTAGTTTAGTTTAGTTTAGTTTAGTTTAGTTTAGTTTAGTTTAGTTTAGTTTAGTTTAGTTTAGTTTAGTTTATAAATAAAAGCAACCCAAGGAAATGTAGGATTAGGGGAGAAGATGGGTTTATTTTCTGGCTTTCGTGGTCTTAAGGTCACATCTTATTTCCTACTAGGTTAAAAAGGAATCCCCCTGACTGATACTGATTTGAAGCCTAGTGGGTGTGAGTCCCATTAGAACTGAGAGGTTTGGAATTAAGTTGATAGTACAATAAAAAAGATTTGTTATAAATTAGGACTTAGCTATAAAAATGAGGAAAAATGAGATTTAATTAGTTAACTGCACATCTAAATGTTTTTAAAGAAAAATTCCAGTAAAATCCCAATATTCAAAATATTCCTTTAATGGCAAAGAAACGTGAGCAGATTGGTCATCAAAAGGTCAGAGAAGTTTTTATTTTCCATTTTTCTGACTTGTTGCCTATATGCTTAATAGTTCAAGTCATGATTTTCCACATGTATAACATGCATCTCTCAAGCATATGCACAACCTGTGTTCAATGACGCAAATATATAAGCCCCCATGCACTTGAATGCACTGATCCCATCTTCTTGATGCTTAATGGTCTAGATCACTGGGAGCAGGGCTGGTGATTTGGGGATCCAGGTGCAAATTTCATTTATTGATGTTGTATCTGTAACCCTCAGTCATTTAATTTTGTGTCCGCATTTCCTCAATAAACTCAGCTTTGAGCCCAAGCTAGTTGCATGTAAACTGACTACTGTGATGCCAGGAAGGAACCTTTAAAAAAAAAAAAGCCCTTTGAACACTGCTAGATCCTCCTGTCAGCTGCCACCCCCAGTTACTTTGAAGAACAATCCTAGTGTCTGCACACAGAATCTAAGCAAGGACCAATCCAGAGAGGGGAATTTGTCGGGGGGGGGGGCTGCCTCCCCCTCACCTTCTGGTCTGGGTCACAACTCTCAGCAATAGGGAAGGCTTCCTATCTTCTGCATGGCTCTGGTACAGTACAGTACTGAGTTTGCAGGACATTTACAAACAATAACATTATTGTTCAGCAAGAATCATATGGTGCATGTGTTAAATTGTACCCTATGGCCATCATTTGTGTTGTAAATGTTATACCTTGATGGAGATATCTTTTCTTTTATGTACACTGAGAGCATATGCACCAAGACAAATTCCTTGTGTGTCCAATCACACTTGGCCAATAAATTCTATTCTATTCTATTCTATTCTATTCTATTCTATTCTATTCTATTCTATTCTATTCTATTCTATTTTGATTTGTTGCTGTTCATTTGCAACTGTGGTGAAGAAGCCAGAGCCACACGGTTCACAAGCCTGTGCAGATAGGGCCCCCCATTCAAAATTTTCAAATGACCAAGGGAAAATGCAGGTGTTTTTTGTTTGTTTTTTTACACTGGCTTAGGAACAGCTGCCACTCTTAGGAAAGGGATAGAAAGGCAATGTATTATGTTATCACTCGAAGCTTTCAAGAAGAGATTGGGCTGTCATTTGTCAGAAATGGTGTAGGGTCTCTTGCTTGGGCAGGGGTGGTGGTGGTTGGACTAGAAGACCCACAAAGTCTGTTCTAACTCTGTTAATCTGTTATGCTTTAACAGTGTGCCTGCTTTGTAAGTTTGAGAAACCGTGTGAATGAGGTTACATCAGGTAGGGCAGTTTTATTTCCCAGGTGTTCAAGCCTATTTCAAGAGACTTCAGATAGGCCTTCAGTGTGCCTTTATAATGTTTCTTCTGCCCTCCATGCAAGCTTAGAAAATTCCTCAAAAGGAGCTGTTTGAGTATGTGCTCGTCCAGCATATGGATGACATGATCTTCCCATTGAGTCTGTGCTCTGATTAGCAGTATTTGGACTGATGGTAGATGTGCCCTAGATAAAACCATCAATGCCAGGTTATGCCATCTGATGTCTAATATCCTGTGAAGAGAAGTCATTTTTGCATGTGCTTGATATAGAGTCAATGTTTCACAGGCATCCAGAAGGATAGTAAGTACCACAAGTCTGTAAACCTTCAGTTTTGTTACAGAGCTGATTATTCAGGTTCCAGTGCAGTGGAGTAGAGTCTACCTATTATTGCTATTCTGCAATTAAATTCTGTATTAATCATCACTGTTCAGGAAAAGGTACTACCAAGGTAATTAAATTGGTTAACTGCCTGTACTTTCTGCCCTTTGATTGTGATTTTGAACTCTGTGTATAGTCCATGAGGAGCAGGCTGGCGCATAGCTTGGTCTTTTGGATGTTGATGGTAAGCCCAAAGTTACAACAAGCAATGAATAATTTATCCATACTGACTTGAATTTCTGCCCTGAGCCAGCACCCAAGGGGCGGTCCTCAGCAAAGGGCAGAGTAGTTTCCTTCACTTTGCTAACAGCTTGAAGTCTCCTCAGATGGAAAATATTGCCATCCACTTCTCGCCCACCTCTATCTGCTCTTTGAAGGGCATCAGAACCATTTTAGCTTTTGTTGGAGTGTTTTCTTCTCCTCTTGGAACATTCATTTCATAAATTAACATTCCAGACATTTATATATTGGGTGAATATAGTGTTCTCTCTCCAAATGTTTTAGTTTAAACCATAACTCTCCACAACTTCAGACAGCATGGTGAATGGTCAGGTATTGAGTGCTGTAATCCAAAACAGCTTGAGGTCATCAGATATTCTCCCACACTGTTTTAGGCCACTCCTCTCCCTCACCTCGGCATGGCAACTATGCCCAAACCAAGTTACAAAACATGTTTTAAGCAATGAAATACCGGCAAATCTTTGTGTTCTTTTCTGGTAATCTTCCCTGACTGGCTGGCATTTAGGTGGGTCAGCTGGCTCCACTGATCCGACTAGGATCTCTTTCTAATCCATAGGAATACGCCTGAGAGGTATAACTCTTACTCTTATTGGTTCTCCGGAACGGAGCGATATTTTCCATATCTCCTCTTAAGAAACTACCAGAGAGTCCACTGGGACTTACTTACACTTGCGTTTACAGTTAACACGTGCATTGTCTCGAAGCAACCAAGACTGCTTGCCTAAGCATTGGGATTTTACACGATCCAGCCAAACGATGCTAGATTTAAAGGGGCTGATTTCCGTGTAAACGTACTGAATAAAAGCCTCGGATTCTCGCCGAGAGCTTGCCAAAAATGAATCTCACGTATTTAACTGGGAGGTCCGTTTTGCTGTTCCGAGGAGCTTATTTTTAAGGAACTTCGAGTTATAGCTACTTCTGGTTCAACGCTTTTGGTTTTTACTCCGCCTCCTGGATTACCGGGCAGCTCCCTCTTATTGAAATCCCGGCGGTTTCAAATTCTCAGGATTCCAGCCAGACAACCATTATGGGGAAGGGAATTCTATTGTTTCGCGTGGGGTTGGGATCCGACTCGCTTGAAAGAATGGGTTTGACACCGCAAAACAACAAGCGAGCCAGGAAACAACGCTTAGTATGGGATTTCGGCTCATACGCCTGTAGATTTTCTTCTGCCTTTGCTCCCAGCCCACTGCTGCACTGAAAAGCACGCGTGTCCCCGCCTCACTTCATCCGACCTGGACCTGGGTCGACCGACCTTCCCTCCTCTGTATCCCGGAGAGGGTCCAAACGTTAATTTGGCCGAAGAACGGGCGGGCTTCCGCAACAGCAACATACACAGTCAAAAAATTGTGCGCCGATAGCAATTGTAATATCATAGATGAGCTATTCTTTCGGTAGGGCGAGTGAATGGGCGGTGGAAAGGGAAGAAGAGCAAAGCCACCCACCCACCCGTTCCTAGCGTCCCGTGCACCTCCTTCAAAAAAATCTGGCATAGCTGCGGATCGCAGCTCTTCTAGAGGAAAATCCCGATTTGAAGAAGCAAAAACGGCAAGTAGCTAACAACGTTTCCATGAATGGGTTGGACTCTCTCCGAGTCTCGCCAAGGGAAGGAAACCATGGCAGCAGAATGGGGAGTGGGGGGGGTGGGCTTTCCAGTTCTACGTATAGACGGCAACTGGTTTGGTAACTGAAATACTGGAGGAAAGAGGCACTTGTGGAAATAACGGGCAGTGCAGCAGCACGGCTCAACCCCCCACCCCCTTCCCTCAAATCAGCGCAGAAACTCTGAAGAAAGCTGGAGCTGCTCTTCTGCCCAGCAGCACCAGTGTCTCTGGAGGCGGCTTCTCTTTGACCATTTCCTTTCTAGGCTTACAGCCGCAATCAGCCATCGCTGTGGCGAGATGTAGTCTGTCCCTATTGCTGATGGACCTGTGGCCCAACGATGGTTAGGCGACTCTATAAAACACTAGTGTGGCGATGGTCTCTGTCTGACGAGAAGGACTTTGGAATCGCCAAAAAACTCCAGGGCTCATAGCACCACTAGTCAAAGGGATGGAACAGCAATTCCAGCTTTCAGTCCCCAACTTCACACACCTTATTATTATTATTATTACTTAGTAAAGGGAAAGACAGAGACACAAACTAGCAAGGGAAAACGGAGATTTTGCCCTGCCGTGAGCCCACCAGATTGAATTTCGGAGAGGTGTTCATTATACAGTGACCTTCCTTCTTCCATAGATGTTATGCAGACTACATAAGACCATCTCTCCGTTGTTTTGGTTGCTTTACCAAACAAGAGGGAAACTGCAGGACCTGTGCATTTTTATAATTGTTCTAGGAGCCACTTGTCTGAAAGTGGAATCATGACCTTTACTAAACAGTTGTTGATAGGTTGCTGGAGTGCTGTTAATAAGATGCTTCAAACTCTTGGTTTCTTGAAATATACACTGCATATTGATCAGCATCCAGCTAAAGACACTTTAATTACAGGCCCAGTCCTTTAGTACAGGAGAATTGATTTTAACCCTACTATGAAAGTCAAAGGAAGATTTGTTTTTTTGTTTTTTAAATGGCTGGATCTTGTCACTTGTAATTATTGAAGGGTAGAGTCATATTCAGACTTACCTGGGAGTACCCTTCATTTAATTTAAGGAGACAGCCTCTTTCTCAGATGTAAGAACACAAAAGTTCAATGAAGCTTGCTGTAAAACAAAACAGGACTGTAACTTCAGAGCATTTATGAAGAGGCTAATATTCAGAAATTAGCATAAATGTTTCCATGAGAACATACTGTAACTGTAAAAAGTGATAAATTCAATGGACTTACAATTCTGTCATTAGTAAGATATTACTAAGTAAGAACAAATGATGGCAAAACATTTAAAGCAGCAATGAAAAAGTAAGGTTTCAACCTCATTGAATTCATTTTTCCCTTCTCTAGACATGGATAGGAGTGAATCATTAATAGCACCTGCTGGGTTTCTCTCGAATTGCAACATGTTCATAGGATTTCCACCTTATGACATACAAGCAAATTAAAACATTCAACGATGTAAATCATAATGAATCCAATTAAATATTACTTCCTGCAAAGTGAATAGTCAGGAAATAGAAGAAGTCAGTTAAACTCAGTGGGGCCTCTCTTGAAAAGATATGCATCTTTTCATAATTGAATATTCCTAGTTGTAGTTCATATAAGAACTGTGCAATACTAAACTACATAGAAACATAGTGGGCCTGGAGTCTTAAATATGTGTTCCTATATGCCATTACCATAGTATAGAAAGAGAGCAGCAAAAGTGGCTTTCATTTGCTTTTCTTTTCTTTTTAAACTTGTCTTAATACAATTAGTACACTGAATTCAAATTATTCCACAGTCTTTTTCAGCCCCAATTTAAAAGATTGTATTCATTTAACCAAAAGAAATGAGGAAGAGGAGATTGATGCAAAACTATAGATCTTAAAGAAATGTTGAAGGACAGGAGGGGGGGGGGAATATCCAACATCATTTTAATATTGGTTTGTGGGAATTTGACTGGTCGTTACCAGAATACACATTTATAAGCCATAAATAAAACGTACAGAAACGATAAATTAATTTGATTCAAACCTTTGTGTGTCAAATTACAATCTAAAGTCTCTCTTATTCCCCCCCCTTTTTTTCGATTTCATAATGCTACAGTCTCTTTGATCCTCAGTTTTCAAATCTAACATCAGTTCACACACGCACACACATACTTCTGTGTCACTTCCACATCCAAAAATAGATATATTTGTAACTTCCTAACCCAAAATAACAAACATACCTAGGGTCGCTTTTTAACACCTTAAAAAAATCTTTCTGATTCAAAGGAAAGTTAAACCGGTGTCTGAAGGAAACTGAGTATGGTCACCAGCCGAATCCGCAGCAGGGGCAGTTTCCACATCTGACGGTCGTTGGAGTCAATGAGCCCCTCCACGCTTCCCCTCCCCTCCCTCCTTCGGCGGGCGCTTAAAATCATACAACAGCGGAAAAAGTACCTAAATATTTGGTGCCCCGTTCCAATTGATAGAGGGCATGAGTGCCGGGTTCCCAGTTCTGCGTTCCCTCCCTCCCCCCGCAAAGACAGATGGGAAAGAACCTTGAGTGCTCATCCAAAGAATCGGGGGCTGAAACTGTCCAACATTATTTAGAGGACCTTTGGACCTTCCCTGGACGGGGTTTCTTTCTGTGGGTATTGGCTCAAGGGGACAGGGTAGCTTTGGGCACAATGTTCAGACTTTCCGAACTCTACGGAACTTTTCTCCCGCCCCCCAAAGTCTCGGTTTTGGCGGTCGGAAAGGAAAGAGGGAGGGGGTTTCTTTAGGACGAGTTCATGATGGGCCTAGAGTACATCCCTTGATAATAGGAGGCGTCTCCGGCCAAGGGCGAGGCCTCGAGGCCGCTTTTGTTCGTGACGGAGCCCATGGCCAAACTGCCTGGCACCGGCGAGCCATAACCGGCGTAGTGCATCACTTGCTCGTAGGCCTTCAGGTCCATTTTGGGGTGGGGAGGATGGGGGTGGTGGGAGTGCTGATGGTGGGGATGGGGATGGTGGGCGTGCTGCTGCTGTTGCTGCTGCTGCTGTTCGCTGGAGGACATCAGATTAGTGATGGAGAAGGGGTGGTTGAAGGCGTAGTGGTGCTCGGCCTTGAGGTGGGCCTCATGGGAGAGCCCCGGGTGGGTGTGATGCTGAGCCAGCAGGTGCTGCTGCTGGGCCGGCGACGGGGCGGTCTCTGGCTGGCCCTTGAGCTCGGCCAACGAGCGCTTATGCTCTCGGCAAGGGGAGGCGTTGGAGCGCGGCGATTCCGAGGCTCCGTTGGGCCCCTCGCGCTCCGCCTGCGGGAGCGCCTTTTTGCCGGGGCCCGAGGCCGGCGAGCCCCCCTGTTGTTGCTGCTGCTGCTTGGCGCCGGGCGGTTTCTCGCACTTGAAGCGCTTCTGGCGGCGCAGGTAGCAGCCGTTCTCGAACATGTTGCCCGAATCGGGGTGCAGGGTCCAGAAGGAGCCCTTGCCCGGCTTGTCTGGAGAGCGCGGCACCTTGAGGAAGCAGTCGTTGAAGGAGAGCGAGTGGCGGATGGAGTTCTGCCAGCGCTGTTGGTTCTGTCGGTAGAAGGGAAAGAGGTCCATGATCCACTGGTAGATCTCGCTCAGCGTCAGCATCTTGTTGGGAGACTGCTGGATGGCCATAGTGATGAGAGAGATGTACGAGTAGGGAGGCTTGGCGTGCGTGTAGCTCCGGCGGTAGCTCTTGGCGTCGCGGGCGCGGCCCAGACCCGCCGCTGGCCCGTAGCCGCCGCCGCCGCCGCCGCCGGCCCCCACCGGGCTCAGGGCAGAGTAGGCGCCCAGCGCGGCCCCCATGGAGCCCGCCTGGGCGCCCAGCGGACTCAAGCTGGGGCTCAGGTGGGCCGCCATGCCGGCCATAGCCCCTGCTCCGGGGGACAGGTTCATGCCCGCCGGGCCAGCCGCGTAAGACATGCCCATGGAGCCGCCGGACGCCACAGTCGAGAGGTTGCCGGCGCTGCCCATGGCGGGCATGGTCATGTAGCTGTTCATGCCCAAGCCGGCATTCATGGAGGAGTAGCCCTGCAAAGGCGACAAAAGGAGGGAGCCTGGTGGTTAGCTACTCTTGTGTCCAGATCGCACACACTCCCGACCCCATCCCTGAGAGCCCCATCTCGCCTGGCGACCCCCGCTGCCCTCCTCGTTACACCCCGCACCCTTCCTAGACGTTCCGAAAACCCTTTGAAATACTGGAAGTATTTCTGGAACCGTGGTAGCGCTGCCTTGGCGAGGACCCCAGCGGTCCTGAGCCATTTGGCATTTTGGTGGGAGAGAAGTAAGCTGGTGCCGAAAGCTGAGATTGAATCCTAGCCGATTGGAAACCGCCCACAGTAAATTCAGTGTTCAAAACAGCCAGACTGCCCGGATCATGTCCAGGGCGAAGAAAGGCGCGCTACCTTATTGGAAATTTTACTGGATCTCTTTGAGAACAAGTTTTGGCTGTTCACCCCACAGATCTGGAGATCACAGTCCAATTCCCAGATTTTAACAGCTCTGCTGGGGTGGGTGGGTGCTTTTACATCCTACTGTATGGGAAAGGATTTTGCTTAAGTTAATTGTTTAGTTTCTCGAAGATCAATGGGAACTTAAATCTGTCACTGACTAGGGAGGATGAAGATAGTATGGAAACATCACATTCTGTGCATCATACCCCCCCCCCCATATTTAGCCTTAAGTGTTGATCTAGAAAGAAAATCCGACGGTTCCAGCACCTTCTCTCTTCAGAACATGCAGCGCGATCCAATGAATGAGAAGTAGGTGCCATTGGATTCAGTTAGGATTTACTCTCTACTACCGGTAAGTATGTGCACCACGTCAATTCGAGATACACCAATCAATTGAACGAAGTCCAAGGCGTTCGCTTTCCAGTTAGAAACGATTCCCTTGGATCGCAATGTAACTTACTTCCCAAGTAATTAGTGCGTGTTAGTATTGCTAGCCTACTGGCAACTAGATCCGTTAAAAGTCTCGACCCCAATTAAGAGTGTTCAAATTTAATTCAAAATTTAATCCCTGTTCTTGGGAGTAATCCACATTGATTCTCCGCGGAATTTTAGTTCTCAACAAGCTGAGGACTGCAACTCAATGGAGGCGCTAAGGCACCTCTCAACAGATCAAATGAAACTCTAAGGAAATCAGCGAAGGGCTGAGTCCAGATCGGCGCCCTTAAGAAAATGTGGGGGGGAGGTATTTCAAAGCTTCAGGACGAAACCTGAAAAGTGCATTGGATCAAGAAAAAAATGTATTGAAGTTCAAAGGACCATGAAGGTTCCTGTGCCATGTGGAGCAGGTACATCCAAACACTGAGAAATTATGGGTTGCAGGTAAATCTTTACTTCCTTTACCGGCGACTGTCAAATAAAATAACACATTTTTGCTCCCCTTTACATTTCCTTTCCCTTCGACTCTGAATCTTCCTGGGGCAAGTTTTAGAACCATAAATGTCCCCCCTGTTCTCCTTGCTTCCTTATAGTTGCCCCCCCCCACGCCTCCCCCCACCTAACTTCTCTCTGCCAAACACAACTTTGTTAGGATAGCGCGGCTAGGCATGGCAAAAGGATTTGGAGGCTTCGCAAGTCAATATTTGATCACAAAGTTAATATTATCTCAAGGCTAACAGAGTGTTGTATAAAAGGAGAGAGGGAGAGAGAGAGAGAGAGAGGGAGAGAGTCCTGTTTTTAGCAGAAGGAGGAGGCTTGGGGATTGGGTGGGGGACCCGCACACAAACAGAGAGAGAGAGAAAGAGAGAGAGAGAGAGACGCGCGCAAGCCAACACAGAGAAGTTGCCTTTTACCTCTGGCTCGCCGTAGTAGTTGCTCCACTCCGTGTGCTCGTGTCCTTCCATTTTCACGACTCCCAGCATACTGGAAGCGGAGTGCATAGCAGTTTAAAATTTAACAGCCACAATAAGCGACGGCGGAGAGGGAGAGGGAGAGGGCAGAGGGAGAGAGAGCGAGAGAGCGCGAGCGCAACCTAAAAAAAAAAAAGTAGAAGAAGGAAAAGGAAAACACCCCCCTCTGTAACCCTCCCTCTCTCCCTCCTTCCCTCTTTCTCTTCCTCCTCCCCTCCCTCCCTCTTCTCTATGTGTGATGGAGAGGGGGAGGGGGATCTCTCAGCTTGGGGTTTGTCCCTGCTTGCTATTGCTGCTGCGGCTGCTGCTACAACTACTGCTTGGGTGGGTTTCACAGTGAAGAGTCGCCCGGAGGCGAAGGCAAGGTGGAGGAGGAGGAGGAGGGAGAGAGGGACGGAGGGAGGAGGAAACGAAGTGGTGCAGTGACGTGGATGCCCGAGTACTCAAGCAGGCAGCTGCGGGGCGCAGCTCCAACCCGCAGGTCCTGGGTAGGCGCTTTGAATAATCAGGTCCTGCTTATGGTTCTCCTCGCCAAGACATCTACTTTGCGCATCTTTTGGCGAGACCCAAAAGGATATGCCTTCCTTTTCTCTCCCCACCCCATTCTTCGTCCCTCTATTGTTTTCCCTGCTCCCGAAGGCTTGCTTTTGGTAGTCGACTGTCACGGACGGGACCTCTCAATTCTTCGCCCCTAAACATGCCTTCACAAACTGTGGCAAGTCAGTTGCGAAAGAATGATTCTCTTGGGCTTTAAAAGCCGTGCTCCTCTTTCAGGGATAGCCTCCTGGCTTGCTTGCTTGTTTGTTTGTTTTACTAACAGACACCTCTGAACTGATGTTAGTGCTATATAACTGAGAAAGTAGTTTTTTTAAAAAATTATTGTTACAATTAGAATTGCAGTCTGGTGACATATAAATTTAATAACTTATTGTTGTTACTCTCATCGGACCTTCCTTCTGGAACAAGGTGAGACGTTTTCTCTTTTCTCAAGTGAAGTCCTTGTGTTCAGTTGCTGTTCTTCAGGAAAGAGAATTTAGTGGGGAAGTGAAGAGCATCTGCATAAGACTACAGTAGACATTTTCAAAATGCCTGGTAGCAGGTTGGACAACTATCAGTCAGTCAGCAGGACCTGGCTGAGAAAGATTCGGTTGTTATTACATTGTTCCTAGAAAGAAAGTCTCTCTTTAAAGGTAATATCTCTCTTTAGAAGCTCAACACAGAGAATTCAAAAATCCAGTTCAGCCAGAATTAAGGGACTAAGGACCAAATATGAATCACACTGATTATTAGCCATTTTCCAAATGATTTCC
Organism: Ahaetulla prasina; assembly: GCF_028640845.1. NCBI lineage: Eukaryota > Metazoa > Chordata > Lepidosauria > Squamata > Colubridae > Ahaetulla > Ahaetulla prasina. Next base: position 105,468,622 of record NC_080541.1, on the reverse strand, counting down.
CTGAAAAGATTCCTAAAATCACTTTTTAAAATGGAAGAGATGAATGGGGATAATAAGAACGGTTGAATAAACTGCAATGAACAATTGTTTTCCATCTGGAATAGATCTTTGAGCACCTAATGCTTCAGAACAATTTTCCAAAATTAGGTGTACTCTGGGTGTGCTTCCAGGCTTCCCAACCATTAGTAATTATGACCATGGTATGTGTGTGTTGTGTGTGTGTATGTGTAATCTCAGCACATCTCGAGGACATCAGTTTAGGGGACGCTGCTGTAGCTGGTTCCTAAAATATTTGGATTAAAATTATGGACCTTGCGCTGGTGATCTTTGGCCCCATCTTAGAAGGAAAAACAAGGCCCTTCCAAGGTTCAGAGAACCCTGAAAGCAGAAGTACGTCTGAATTCCATTTCTCTGCATGCATTTCCTTCTCTATTAATGTACTGTTTCTTCCAGTGTTTTGTCCACTGATAGGGAAAGTCCACACATGCAAATATGTGATTGATTGATGTGCCACCAAGTCATTTTTGACTCTGAGCAGCCACATAGTTAGATTTTTCTCCATGATGCTCCATCCCTAAGACCTGGTCTTTCAGGTCTTCCAACAGTGTGCTCATTGCAAAATAAGGAATTACTGTACTTTTAATTATTATATTTACGTTTAAAATCTAGAAAGCTAAAAATGACAATTTGAAAAACCAAGCTGTTCTTTGAAAAGGTTCCATTGCCTTGAGGTGCCTGGGACAGCTGTAAAAATACTTCTCCTTTTAAAAAATGACAGTGAGCAGGACTACTTGTCATTGTGGGCTTTTTGCATTTAACCAAAGACCTCTTGTCACTTATTCTCACTCTAGCTATTCTCAAACTCTCTCAAAATAAGGTGTTCCAAATCATCCGGGAGGCCAGTTCCCCATCAGCAGTTTCTACCGGTCACCACCTGGCATCCCTGAACCACTGAAAGTCTCCCCCATTGCTGTTATATTATTGGATGATTGGATAACACTAGGGCACTATAAATATCCAGTGAGGAACTGGCTACAGCAACTTACATTATTCCACAACTAAACTGCTTTAGTATTGCAGAAGGCAAAATGCAGAAGGCTGGCAAGTTGGTTCTAGGAAGAAGCCTCTTCCTCAGCATTGGCTCTAAAAATGAAGGTAACTAGCCAGCAGTCAGAGCTGGAGGAGGGAATCATCCAGATGAACTGTTTGGTGTCTGCAGCTGAATGAAGAGGTATGCTTGCACTCATCTGCAAAATAATTGGTGTCTACAGCAGCAGGGTGGATGGTCTTCTGTTTCAGGGACAAACTGCACCCACAGTCAAATTGCAACCCCATTTACATTTGGGGGGGCTACCTTGCACAGAACATTAGAGGACAATATCTCCATATATTCTGAAGTCTGAAAAGAGTCCTCTTTTTCCACATGAAAAGAGTCCTCATGGGGAATTCTGCTGAGTCAACTCCTTGTTACCAAACCATGGCACAAACATGATCAGGCCACCTCTTTTTTCCTGATATGACCCTCTGATGTTGCCCTCATCTCCTATTCAGCCCATGACTTAAGCAGCCTTAATCCTCATAAACTAAACTACCAATATAAGTAGGGCTTTTTTTCAATGTCAGCACTATCCACCCCCAGCCTCAAGACACATAAAACCTGTCAGGCGGTTACCATCTCTGACAAAATCAGGTGAGTAGCAACAGACCATAGAGGAAGGAAAAGAATTGGCAATGGGAAAATAGATTTCTGCCAGCTCAAAGATTAGTGAAAGCACTTCAAGTCAGTCCTACACATAGGACAGTCCTACACTTCATAGTGAAAAAAATGGCCAGTGGTATTCCCTTGAGGAGCACCCGGAGGCTCCAGTTAGTCCAGAATGTGGCTGCGCGGGTGATAGAGGGAGCCCCTCGTGGCTCCCATGTGACACCACTCCTGCGCAGACTGCACTGGCTGCCTGTGGCCTTCCGGGTGCGCTTCAAGGTTTTGGTAACCATCTTCAAAGCGCTCCATGGCTTAGGGCCGGGCTACTTACGGGACCGTCTACTGCCACCAATTGCCTCCCACCGACCCATGCGCTCTCACAGGGAGGGACTCCTTAGGGTGCTGTCCGCCAGGCAGTGCCGACTGGCGACACCCAGGGGAAGGGCCTTCTCTGTGGGGGCTTCCACCCTCTGGAATGAACTTCCCCCAGGACTCCGTCAACTTCCTGACCTTCGAACCTTCCGCCGCGAGCTTAAAACATATCTATTTATCTGTGCAGGACTGGACTAGAATTTTAATTTTAAATTTAATTTTAATGGCGTTTTTACCATTTTAATTGTAATTTTAAATTTTGGCCTATTTAAATAAGTTTTTTAATTTAATGTTTTATCTTGTATTATATTTGTATTTTTATCGGACTGTAAACCGCCCTGAGTCCTTCGGGAGATAGGGCGGTATAAAAATTTGATTAAATAAATAAATAAATAAATACTGACTGACACTGATCTCAACTGTCCTTACAGCACCTCTTAAGGTTTGACACTAGAATCAAACAGACAGTAGAGTTGTGCACAGGGAAAAAAGTCTCTTCTCATTAGGAAGATTCACAAAGGACATATCATGTCATATTTTCCAATCTATTGAAAGATAAGCCATACAACTCAGAATCTAACAATTACTTTCTTCCCACATCCCTGGGGAGTTTAAAGCCATCTGGTGTAGGGGACTTTTGAGTGTTGAGTTCACAACTTGAGGCCCACTGGAGTCAAAGGCGACGAAGACCAGAGGAGGCCCAGAAGAAGAAATTTCAAGCACTCTTGTATGCATTGAGATCCGAAAGGCCTTTTACAAGAATGAGAGGAGGGAGAGAGGGATGGACGGACAGATTTCAGAATGGCTTCGCAATCCATCAGACTCTCAGCCGAATTAATCAAATGCAAATGTTGCATTCGCTTAACACAAAATTCTCAGACCAGTCGACGAGATTACGATTTTAGGTATGAAAATTTGATCCCGCGATTTGCTAAGACACCCCTGACTGAACCACAAAGTAGCCAATCCCTTTCATCCGAGTCTCCCGTCTTTTGTGAATCTAGCCAATCCGGCCAACAACAGGTCGGCTGTCCCCCTACAGGCCCTTCGAAACGCAGCAGCCCGAGGTGCCCTGGCGGAGAAGCTGTCGGGGCTTTCCTAAACGACAATCGCCGGAGGCGCTCTCGGCTTGCCTCAGGCGAGGAGAGCCACCGCTGGCTTGGTGCAGCCCAAAGCCAGATGAGGTATCCGTGGGTAGAGGCGGTTTCTGCGCCTGGATCTGCCGGGGGGCGGGGGGCGGAGGGAAGTCCTTCTTAGGAGACGGAGGTCACTTGTTTCTGCTATAGTTCAGCCTCCGCGGATGGCTATGCATTCAAGACCAGCCACCCAGTCGCCAAGTGTCTGCTTACACTCCTGGAAGGGCCGAAGATGTCAGGCCCATCTGAAAAAACTCAGAGCCTTAGAAAACCCCGCTTTTTCTAAAAGGATATGCCCAGGTGTCTCCCTAATGCACAAGAGTAGAGGGCAGCCGAGGGCAGGATTTTAGGACAAAGGCCCAGGTCAGGCCCCCTACTAAGCCCCCAACCCAAAACAGAATGTCCTCCACAAAGGCTACACTTTAGCTTGCTTGTGGGCTGTTAGCATAACCTTAATAGGCACCTTAGTTCAAAAGTCTTACTCCTTCTCTCTTAGACTACATTGTTGCACACAACTGAATACAGAAGAAACTTGTGGTCCTCCTATTAAGTTAGATTTAATACTACAGCTTAATTTTTTCATTCTTGCTCCCCAGTGTGGAGCATGGACCTCATTTCCCAGTATTCTCAACAAGGGAAATCTGAAGAGATGACTTTCACACATATACAAGATGCCCAGCCTTGGGGAAAGCTAGCCCACAGGTTGTGCATCCCCACCCCAATTTGTCTTAAATATATTCTTGGCTCCTTTCCTCAGAATTATGCAAAATTTTAATGTAGCAGATGCCCTCTGCTAATTCCTCCATATACATGTACTGTTTATTGGTCCTCCAATTTGTTTCTTTTCATAGTTCAAGGTCTGGCTTTAATATGCAAAGTCTTAAACCAGGGTCTTCTAAAGTGGTCAATGTCGACCCCCAAGTTCAATGGGTCCAGTCCAAAGGATCAATGCTATTGTACTTCATTGTACATTCAGCCATATATTAGACTGGATTTCACTTTTTCCCCCACCAAGAACCTGGGAAGGCAGAGATTGTTTGCTGGTATTGTTATTTGTAATACCGTTTGTTAAAGTAATATTTATTAAATTATTTTCCTGTTTGGAGGCTGATGAACAATCTGAAACTTTGTCAATGAGCAGATGAGTTTGGGGACTTCTGTCCTAAATCAATAGGGGCCAACAGTACTTGTATTCCCAAACCACCTGCTGTTCCTTTTGGAAAAGAAGTTGACAAAGATTTTTTTCATTGGAAGCCTCCTCTAACCTTGGATGCACAGGGGCTTTTAATGGTGGCATGTGATACAGACATCACCATTACAGTGGTTACAGTGCATCATAGGTTCACTGATACAGAATTACAGTGCCCAACACATCTGAAGGGCAGGATATTAAGAAAAGCTAAGAGAGTTTGCCAAATCAGAAGAGAAATGACTTTTACTTTTCTTCCACTTCCCAGGGAGGGCTGCTGGGCATCTTCCTGACTGCTGCTAGTTTTTAAATTATTTCATTGAATTATTAAATTATTTTTCAACAAGACTTCAAGAGTATTTTGATTTATTTAATAAACAAATGGATAAATAAGATGTCCTGAAGGCTGTTTGCAGAAAAGTAGCCCACTGCATTCCTTACAACATACACGCCTATCACTTTCAAGGAAATGCCACAGCATTTTAAGGCAGAACAGATCTGGGTGAGCTCTCTCCAGAGTGAAGATCAAATTCATTAACATTCAGAGCTTGTTCCCTATGCTTCTCCTTAAATACATGCGAATTTAATGTGCTTTCTTCTTAGCCAAGACAAGGGATCTCTGGCAAGTGTAAGAAATCAAACAATGTCCCAGGAAATTTCCAGCCAAGCCTCTTTTCCTTACTGAGGAAATGCTGTCTTTCAGAGTCCCCAGGGTTCCCCAGAGGTGTTAATCTCTGTTTTCTCTCTAGCAGCTACACTCCGGGGCATCAGAGATCCACATCTACTATGCGGCAGGACAATGCTGGGGGCTGGGGGTCTCTTTTGCAAAGTGTCAGATCCATAATGGCTTTCCTGTAAATGGCACCTGGGGACAGATTAATCCTGTTACAGCTTTACTTCCTTGCTAGTTCCCAATCAACACGTTGGGGGTGGGAGTTACAGAAGGACGGGTTAATTCTGTTTCAAAGCATGGCAAGACGAAGTGAAAATTACGTCCTGTTGCACAAACCTTGAGCTTGTCTTGAACCTTTCCAGAAAAAAGAAGATAGGAAACTCTGGCAGGGGTGTTTAGAAATAATTGATGAGACAGGTTTGTGGATTGGGGGATAACTTCACTTAGCATTCCTCTCTTAATGTCTTGCTAGGCAGTTTAGTTCTGCTACCAAGAGATTGTTTTAAAATCCATGGAGTCTTCTCAAGCAATTCAAAGGCCTTGGACAAACGTATAGTATTTGCTATGTCAATCATATTTGGCACATCGCATAAATTACTTTTTAAACATTGAAAATAATCTTTCTTGCATTTTTATTACCTTACAAAAGGGGACGCCAAATGAAAATATAGTCCTATGTTTAAGCATATTTAGGAAATTGTAATCTTTGTAACAAAATATCTTGTTCGTCTTTTCTTATCTCTGTCCAAGGATGTACCTTCCAAATGATATAAATTGATTAAACAAATCAATGGACAGCTTTTGCACTCTTTATTTTCCTAAAATTTTATTTCACAAAATGATATTTTCACAGATGAACTAATTTCATCAGAATTAATCCTGGAACTGCCAATGAAGACTTCACTGTGATAAGCATTCAAGTCATTATCTCAGAAAAACCCTATTTCTTAAAATGATAAGGAGGGGTGGGTAAGAATCAATTCTGACAAGGCAGACTGTGGACAAACTTTTTACCCAAGCAAATTATCCTGAAGTGGAGAGATTAGATAATAAACATCCTAATGTAAACCAACCAGACAATAATCCAAAGAATTAGATTATAATCATGTCTTTGGGGGAAAGCAGAGTCTAAAAGAACAAAAGTAGCAATAATAACATAGAAAGTAACTATTTAATTTCATGTGGTAAATTTATATTTTGGTCCTCTTGTTTTGTCATGAAGTTGGTCATCTGTAACAAGACAACCAGCTGCTGTTCTGAAATTGGAGTATTTGTGCAGACTGCTCTCTTTTATGTGCAGCATATAGTTCAGCCGTGATTCCCATTATTTCCCCTTAATATTATGCATTCAAAAAATTAGACTAGAATAATCTTGTTCCCAATAATTTGATCTATTTAAACAGAATGAGAATCAGAGAGAATTGGACGTTCTGGCTCTGTCATTAAGTTCAGTAGACGTATTTTAATATCCCATTTTTTTTACAAGGAATAAGTCAGTGCCAGCAGAATATTAAGAACTAGGTAGGACTTCCTTCTGCTCATCACATTCCCAAGACCACCAATTATTACAATTTTTGTCAGTAAAATGTTAATATTGATAATTTGTCTAGCTGCCTATGATGTAGAATCTCCAAAATGTGTAGGGAGCTTAGATAATTAGGTCATGGTTGCTCCAAAGGTGCTTTTTAACAAGGCAATTGGACTTTCTTTGTTTTTGCTTGAAGACATTTTTGCTTCTCATCTTCTTCAGAACTGAAGAAGCCTCTTGGATGAGAAGCAAAACATTTTCAAGCAAAAACAAGGAAAGTTTTGAAAAGGCGCCTTTGGGTCTACTTTGTGTTTGCTGCTTAGGAAAACTTTTTGGTGGGATATCATATCTTAGTTACAAAATATTACTGAAAAATAACTTTTTTGGTTCTTAAATTTGAAAATTGGGTGACGAATTAAGCATAAACCTGCCAGATGTGCAAAATGAGTCCCCACCTGGAATTCCTCACCAAATGGAAGATTTCTAGCAGATGAAACCCTAGGACAAGTGCTACAATTACCGAATGTGACCTTTGTTCAACAATTTAAAGAATCCTACAGTCAAATCTTTTAAATTAACTTTAACATTTAGTGTTTAATGGATTAATTTCATGAATTAACATTTCATTCATTAAAGTATACTCTGAAGTTATAACCAATATGATAAAGCAATTATTTTGCAGTCTAGACAGGTTGTACCCAAAGGGGGCAAGAGAGAGTCATAATTAAATAGTAAAGAAAGAAAAGGATCTGGACTTAATTCTGTTGAATTATGGCTGTTTAGTGTTGAGGCAGTGGTAGCACCCAGCTGCCCTTGGAAGCTAAATAAGATTGGGCCTAGTCAGTATTTGAGAGGGAAACTACTAAAGAACCTAGTACTAAATCTAAAATCTAGATTTTAGGGAATCTAAAACATCCTACAAGTCAACAGTAACCTCCTGTTTTATTATTGTTCAGAAAAAACAGCACGAATATCTCCCTAAAGTTATGAGGATCTGAATTGCACGTGGACTTTTAAGTTCAAGTAATGGAATTATTTATCATACCAATATTCCCCATTTGATCATATTAAAAACGATAATTTGGCAGCAGCATTGGGATGAATTGAGGTTAATCCATGGTCCAGGGACTTAAACTGTATATTTGGAGGCATGTAAATAGACCAGTAGCAGGTCTTGGGGCAAATAGAAATGACCCTGAGAATACATGTATTTTGATCTCTTGTCTATCTCTGGAAAGTTTGGGATTATAGCTCCAAACATGGTAATGAGGATTCATAATTTTTGTTTTTATGTTCCAACATAGGCATGGAATCCAGCATTAAATTAGCCATGGAGAAACAGCTAATAGTTTTGGAAAGAATTTCAGTCAGAAATAGCATATGGGAGACTAAAAACCTTACACTCCCAGTATTACAGCCATATTCTGAATTGCCCCAGCAGTTAACTTTTAAGCAAAGAAAGTAACTAAGCAGGGATTTCCTGTGTCATATATATGGTATCGTTCCTTTTACCTGTGTTTGAAGTGAGGCACTGCTCTGTACTCTTTTCAACATTCTTCCTTAATAGGATCTTCCCAGAGAAGTACCAGAATTGATGGGCAAGCTGTCATCTAAGCAAATGTATCCATCTTACTTGCTCACTATTAATGATTTTCTCATAGGGCCATTGGCCAAAGTTCTGTACTCCCCAGCAGGAGATCCTGGAATATAATTTGGAAGCCAGTGTGCCAATATGCTGTATTTCATGTACTATCAATAACAGATGCCCTATATGCACCAGAATTTTGGAAATCAGCACAGTGGGTGTGTGCGTATAAATTGTCTGAGTTGCCTATACGCAAAATGGCTATTGGAACTTATGAAAAATTATGAAAAGCTTCCAAAACAAAATAAATAGCATCCATCTGTTGGTTGTTTACTGTATCTCACATGACTTCCACATGTCTGATGCTCTCATCTCACACATTTAGTTAGGCAAACAAGAAACACAGACGGCTGGTGCCAAGTCCGGAACAGAGGATTTGGTATTAAAAATGTAAAGTTAACATGCTTATCCTAAGACTGTGGTTATTTCATTAAACATTTTGAATGATAAAGAGCCACATCTTGTCGTATTGAAGTATCTCCATATTTCTGCATAGCAGTATTCTTCCTTTCATTATACTTTGTTCCCAGTCCATGGTTATACTAGTTGTGGGTGATGGGAATTATGGTACAAGGCATTTAGAGATTACACCTGCAAAAGTCTGGCATATCATATCTATAAATCAAGCAAAAGACCCTGATAGCTACATCTGCTTTGAACTGTCAGGTTTTAGACATCAAATAATACGTTTCTGAATGATTGGTTTTAAAGGAGAATCTCTTTCCCGTTTTATTTATGGTATTCCCACCTAAAGGTTTTGGAATAGATCCTCCCACTTTTATTTGGGTCACAAATTGTTTAGCAGTAATCTATTGATTGTATTCATTACATCTGGAAATATTTAATGAACCCATGAGATAACATTCTGATCATATTTAACTACATAAAATTGTTAATTAAATCAAACTTAATTGATTCACATATGCCAGGCCCACCAGGTGAACCATACCTGGAAATCAAATTAAAAGGAAAGATCAAAAATCAAAAATCCTTTCATTGAGAGTACCAGAGCTATAATAACAAAACCTTACAAGTCTGATTGTGCTGAACCTCCTTCCTCCCTTCTTATACTCCTGTGAATTAGGACGATGTCTGTCTGAGCTGCTTCTGAATACGATCTATCTGTGGTAGATTTAAAATACTAGAAGTATTCCCATTTCAAAATTGAATGAGTTCATATTTAAAGTCCGGAGTTTGAAGGTGCCATTTAACTTTAAAACGTAAGAACAGAAATTTGAGGTCACTATTTCAGATTTAAATAAAAGAAACCTACCTATTGTCAGGCCATCTTTTGCATTGAATCTTCAGGCCTGACACATTTAATACTATGGGAAACTGGGAGGGGGGATCATATGGAGCAAGGGTGATATATAGTCATAATAACATTCCTTTCTCAGAGAGTCAAGGACATCTTGCCCTGCACCTGGAGGGCTGGAACTGGGAGGCATCTCCAGTTGGGACGGTGCTTTGATTGGGCCATGTGATGGACTTGTGGGTGCAGGGGAAGGGACTTGGACTTTCTTTTGGGTGGGGAAAACCCGGAAACATTCAGATTCAGGTTTTCCCAGATGTGTCAGTATGACATCTCTAATAAAATGGAACTTTGAGGAACTTCAAGCATTGGAGTCTTTTTTAGTTGGGGGTCTTACTTGGAACCCTGACACCTATATTGTACTGAATTATATAATAAACCACTTATCAGATATTGTCAAATATTATTACATTTTAAATGTTGAATTCTGCCTGTCTGATAACTGTTAAAACAGTGAATACCAATGCAGAAGTGCTCTTGGATAGCATCAAAAGCTGGTCTTTTACCCACCTCCTTTCAAACACTGCCAAATATTGATTAGTACTGTACTACAAAAGATTTGGTTTTTTAGATGCTGAAAGTAAAGTCAAAATATTTACAAACCAAGATCATAGTACAGATGCCATCATCGATTGCTTCACGAAGCATGTCTTACATATTCCCTACAGTATTTGTTTTCCTTTACTTTTGTCAAAATATTTTCTTCTATCAAAACATATTTTCAGAGAGCTATCCAGAATACAGTCTAGGAGAAATTGCGTAGTGTTCTGTTTTTCATTTTCAAAAAGTATTGTATTTTATTACACCATGGCCAGATTAAGAATTACAAAAAACTATAAGGTAATACCAGCCTTTTTATTCAAAAATATGTAACAAAATTTTAGTCTAGGCATAGTTTTGTCTTAAAACAATCAATTGGCCACTCTAATGAAGCACTATAAGAATCACAGAATCAGTGGTTCAAGTTACAGCCAACAAGATTTATCTGGATGTAGGCTTACTTTAAGAAGACATACATATATATATAATATCATTAACATGCTTCACTTTGCCTTTATCAATGGAGTGTTTATCAAAATAAACATATGAGACTGCTTGCATTCAGATTTTGAAAAGACACTGCATACAATGTAGGAAATCTTCCTCCACGAGCACAGTTGAACATCTAGGTAGGATCTTTGAGAAAGGACCTTTAAGACACCAAATCAGAGGTAGAACAAGGGTGAGGTTATTAAGCCCTTCTGTAGTTGAGACTTACTCTTGGTTAAAGAGTACAACTAGATCTGAAAGAAATCTAGGTGAGGACTGGAGGAATTATCTTTTCTGAAATTATCTGTTCTGTGTTCATTCAGTTTGAACAATGTAGAAATCGAGTCAGTGTAGCTTATTATTTTTGCTTCCTTTATTCTTTTCATTATATTGTTTGTATATTACTACTCTGAGAGTACTTCAGTTAATCTTGCTTGTGAAAGTGCTAGGAGGGCAGATCTTAGCTGAAAAGTTGAGTGTGAAAATGGAATAATCCCAGAGTCGTAAGTACGTTACCATGATAATCTTCTAGGAGATAAAATAGTAAGCAAGATTTCATATTTCCAAGACCTTGCTGTTAGTCAGAATGGTTAAGATCTCTGTTCATCTTGCCTCATGAAGAATTATAAATAAGTCCCATTAGATCCCAACTTTCATGAAATACAGAGGTATACCTGCTACCTGCACATATCTTTCCCCCCCAATCCATGAAAATTTGGGTTGCTTAATTGTCACTGGCATGACTTGTGAGGCAAGTGGGCCCATCTCCAGAGGTTGTGTGATAGATAGGGCCAGTGGTGGGATTCAGCCAGTTCGCACCACTTCGAGAGAACCGGTTGTTAACTTTCTGAGCAGTTTGGTGAACTGGTTGTTGGAAGAAATGATTAGGGCAGAGAACTGGTTGTTAAATTACTTGAATCCCACCACTGGATAGGGCTCTGGAGCTGGCCTAATAGGATGCTGTATGAGGGGGGGCAGCACAATTAAACATAAACATAAAACAATCCACAAAAATTGTATTCCTAACTTCCCTTGTTTGGGATGAAACTCTTATAAAGAGCATTGAGAAATAATGGCTGCCATGCTTACATAAGTTTCTCACTACATAGGATAATAGAATTTTATTACAAATTTTCTCAAGCATTTTGAAATCTAATGGAGTATTGCCTTAATATAGATTTTGGTATGTTCTTCTGGTCAAAACACAGATTTTGCTGCATAATTTGGGAAATAAAATAATGTACATGCAAGAAACCATGAATATAATTAGCTACAAATTTCTGCACTGATGTATAAGAAATATAAACATCTGAATTTGCAAAAAGGTGTCATTTGTTCCATGTAGAGGCTTTTTGTTTCTACTTAGTGATCATTAAAACATAAGTTTTGCCCAAACTTTTGCATGCAAATGTATGACAAAAACTATGTTATGAGAGGTGGTAAAGTTGAAGAGAAGAAATCCTCCACAGCAAACATTCCTCTATAGAATATGCATTTGGGTACAACACAATGCAGCACAGCTGTAACCAGCCTGGTTGGTTCTTGGTTCAGAGCCTGTCTTATGTGTTTACCTGCAAATGAATCTCAAATGCTACTGCAATGGGCTGTATCCAAGAAGAGTGGGGCAGGGGTGGGGTGGGGTGGGGGGGAAGCAAGCAGTTCTTCTAAAGCATCTTGACCACTGATTTTTCATTCACATAAGCAAACTACTTTGGCTATAAGAGTTTTGGCTGGAAAAATGATAGGTAAATGATAGATAGATAGATAGATAGATAGATAGATAGATAGATAGATAGACAGACAGACAGACAGACAGACAGACAGACAGACAGACAGACAGACAGACAGACAGACACACACACACACAGAGCATTTAAAGAGATTCTTTCTTGAAGCAAGAAAGCACCCTGGATGGGATGTGTGTACAATTAAACAAAGCAAACATTCAAAAGAAGGCGAGGGCATTTGCATTCTTCTTTGGGCTTCCCAGGCAGGGAGATGTTAGTGAATCACATGCAGAAAAGGTCAGGAAGGGCCAACTCCCCTGCTGGGGCAAATGGCAATGAGATAGTTACATTAAACATCAGTGTAATAATGCCAAGAAAACAGAGCAATACTATCAATAGAACTGCTGTCATTATGAGACCCATTTTACCCCTAGCCTTCTTCCATAGAGGCAATAAGCATTTAGCTCTCCTCATTTTAGATGCTCATCAACCTTTAAGGAAGAGTACACAAGAGCATAATTGGCCATAAATCACCCATTAAACTTGATACTGGACAACTTTTTGAACTCTGTATCTTATCTAAACCTAATATACCATTTGGGTTTAATCATTGTGATTATTATACACTAGGTTTAGAGAGGCTTGGGCAGTGGTGGGATTCAGCCAGTTGGCACCACTTCAGGTGAACCGGTGGTTAACTTTCTGAGCAGTTTGGTGAACTGGTTGTTGGAAGAAATCATTAGGGCAGAGAACCGGTTGTTAAATTATTATTTTTTTATTTACATTTATATCCCGCCCTTCTCCGAAGACTCAGGGCGGTTTACAGTGTATAAGGCAATAGTCTCATTCTATTTGTATATTTACAAAGTCAACTTATTGCCCCCCCAACAATCTGGGTCCTCATTTTACCTACCTTATAAAGGATGGAAGGCTGAGTCAACCTTGGGCCGGGCTTGAACCTGCAGTAATTGCAGGCTGCTGTGTTTTAATAACAGGCTTCTTACAGCCTGAGCTACCGCTGGGCTTGGGTTCAAATCCCTGCTTAGAAGACTTTGGTTTTTCTTAGACATATTCATGAGGAAAACAACAACCAACCTTTGAAATGACAATCTGATTCATAGAAATCAAATTTGCTATTTTGCTAAGTGTGTAATAAACATATTTTCCCCGATATTAAAATGGTATTGAAGTTGTTATTGTTGTTGTTAGTTGCAAAGTCGTGTCCGACCCATCGCAACCCCATGGACAATGTTCCTCCAGGCCTTCCTGTCCTCTCCTATCCTCTGGGGTATTGAAGTAGGAACCAGCAAGAGATGAAGAGGTGAGAATGGTTAAAAGAAAGAACAAATTCCTTTTTTGTATGGGGAAACTTCAACCTAGGGTTGAAAAATAATGATTTTGTTTTCAATATCCATATTCAGATTAGTTCTGCTGTCCTGTAGAAGCACAAAGTCCAGGCAATTTCTCCATATCTCCATATCTTGCCATGTCTAGACCTTACTTTTCAATGGAAAAGCAAAGGTAGGACTTTAGGGTGCATCTATTTTATATAAGACATTCCTTTTTTTAAAAAGGTTTTTTTTAAATTTTTGAATATACATCAATATCAATACATGAAGAGTGGGGCAGGGGTGGGGTGGGGTGGGGTGGGGTGGGGTGGGGTGGGGTGGGGTGGGGTGGGGTGGGGTGGGGTGGGGTGGGGTGGGGTGGGGTGGGGTGGGGTGGGGTGGGGTGGGGTGGGGTGGGGTGGGGAAGCAAGCAGTTCTTCTAAAGCATCTTGACCACTGATTTTTCATTCACATAAGCAAACTACTTTGGCTATAAGAGTTTTGGCTGGAAAATGATAGGTAAATGATAGATAGATAGACAGACACACACACACACAGAGCATTTAAAGAGATTCTTTCTTGAAGCAAGAAAGCACCCTGGATGGGATGTGTGTACAATTAAACAAAGCAAACATTCAAAAGAAGGCGAGGGCATTTGCATTCTTCTTTGGGCTTCCCAGGCAGGGAGATGTTAGTGAATCACATGCAGAAAAGGTCAGGAAGGGCCAACTCCCCTGCTGGGGCAAATGGCAATGAGATAGTTACATTAAACATCAGTGTAATAATGCCAAGAAAACAGAGCAATACTATCAATAGAACTGCTGTCATTATGAGACCCATTTTACCCCTAGCCTTCTTCCATAGAGGCAATAAGCATTTAGCTCTCCTCATTTTAGATGCTCATCAACCTTTAAGAAAGAGTACACAAGAGCATAATTGGCCATAAATCACCCATTAAACTTGATACTGGACAACTTTTGAACTCTGTATCTTATCTAAACCTAATATACCATTTGGGTTTAATCATTGTGATTATTATACACTAGGTTTAGAGAGGCTTGGGCAGTGGTGGGATTCGGCCAGTTGGCACCACTTCAGGAGAACCGGTGGTTAACTTTCTGAGCAGTTTGGTGAACTGGTTGTTGGAAGAAATCATTAGGGCAGAGAACCGGTTGTTAAATTATTTGAATCCCACCACTGGGCTTGGGTTCAAATCCCTGCTCAGAAGACTTTGGTTTTTCTTAGACATATTCATGAGGAAAACAACAACCAACCTTTGAAATGACAATCTGATTCATAGAAATCAAATTTGCTATTTTGCTAAGTGTGTAATAAACATATTTTCCGCGATATTAAAATGGTATTGAAGTTGTTATTGCTGTTGTTAGTTGCAAAGTCGTATCCAACCCATCGCAACCCCATGGACAATGTTCCTCCAGGCCTTCCTGTCCTCTCCTATCCTCTGGGGTATTGAAGTAGGAACCAGCAAGAGATGAAGAGGTGAGAATGGTTAAAAGAAAGAACAAATTCCTTTTTTGTATGGGGAAACTTCAACCTAGGGTTGAAAAATAATGATTTTGTTTTCAATATCCATATTCAGATTAGTTCTGCTGTCCTGCAGAAGCACAAAGTCCAGGCAATTTCTCTATATCTCCATATCTTGCCATGTCTAGACACTTACTTTTCAATGGAAAAGCAAAGGTAGGACTTTAGGGTACATCTATTTTATATAAGACATTCTTTTAAAAAAAAAGGTTTTTTAAAATTTTTGAATATACATCAATATCAATACATGAACAGTGAGGCATCTGGGTATCATTCATTTGGATACAAGTAGTAGTGATAGTATTAATATTGTTTGTTACTTAGATCATGCTTATGTAATTGTAATGTTATTATACATATTTGTATTAAAATATAGGCCTTCATTATTTAGTTGTTCAGCATTTTAGTCCACTATTCTAATGACAATAGCAATATCATTAAAAAATACATAGTGTCACCATCTTTCAATATCTAATCTTTATATCTAGCTATTACTTTTAGTATATTATATAGAAATATGTATAAGAATATCCCCCCTATTTCTTGTTTCTGCCTGTGTTCTAGCTCCTAGTAAAGCCAATCTTGTGTTACAAAACATTTCCTCTATCCATCATATATTGCCCGTTTTAATATTTCAATTCTTATTCGTTTTTTGACTTGCCTCCCAAATTCCTCCCTTGGGTCTTCATCTCAATCTACATCTTTCCTGCTTAACCCAAGTATTGCGTCCATCTCTACTATCTTTTGCTGCCATGCCTCCAGAGGATCTGCCCAAGTCTCTTATTTTCCTTTCAAGAATATCCAGTATCATTTTTTTTGATCTTTTAGCATCTATTTTCCTTAAATTGTTTCATAAGTTTTATTGCCTTCTCCTTCTTATATTCTTGTTTAACTTGTTGATTTGTCTGTTCTATCTTTTCCCCTGGTCTCTCTATTATCTCCTCTATTTCCTGGGCTTTTTGATCATTATTCATTATCCCTTGTACAACACTTTTTAGCTTCCCATTTATGTTATTTATTAAATCCTTTATCTCCCTGTGATTCCTTATCATAATATCATAAATGCTTTGAAATATTGATACCATTTCTTTTTGCAACCCACTTATTTCCCCCTGCTGAAGCATCACTGCCCTAGAGTCTCAATTATCTTTGACCTCAGAAAGTCTATCTGGAAACCATTTAGTCAATCCTGACATTGCTCCTCAGGGAATACAGTAATTATAATTCTTTATGTCCCACAGTTGGTCAGTTTAGTTCTTTTTAGGTAATCGAGGAATATTTCCAAATGTCTCCTTAAGTCACTCTGTAAGTTCAACCATAGCTCCTAATATTTGAAAGTCACTTTATTTAGATGTCTTCCGTGTTCTCACCATTAGAGCTTCAGTAGTAATGAATTATATACTTATAGAGCAGTAGATAGCACAGCAGTCCTCAAAGTGTTATTTATTTCCACTTTCTCCTCTGCTTATCAGTATTTTTCCCAGGGTTATAGAAGTATAATGTCTATTCCATTCACCAGTAGGTGGTGCCCTCAGCTTAACTTTCAATGTTACACAGATTCTAACAGGTTCTGTTGGTATTTATTCAAACAAATGATCAAAATTCTGACAAGTAATTCCAGCATTTTAAAATGCCTTATTGCCAATAAAAATTAGAGAGCCAATCTTTCTGTGTTTTTAAAGGTTTTGTGCTCTCTTCTTAAAATCTTTTCGTTTCGGTCTGTGATTTTTCTCTCTGTAATTGTTCACCGCTGAAACAAACTTTTCAAAGACTATCTTTTCCAGAATAAAGTCACCTCACCCAGTTCCATTCGCTGTTCATCCACACCACTCCAGCACATTCTTTATTTCTTCAGCTGCCCCAGTTTCACAGCAGCCATAATGGCTGCCTCTCCTCTTTGTTGTCGGATGAGAGGAAATTAGCCCTGCATCAAGCAGGACAGCCGCCACTCTCCATGACCTGTAGGGCACCCCTCCACTCTTCACCCACCACCTTAGCCCCTTATGGGGCGCTCCAACAAAGGGATTTAGTGCAAGTTCACAGAGCCCCATTCTTTGCGATGTGAATCGGAAGTTTTTTGTTTTTAAAAAAAAACTATTTTAGCAAAGTCTGTTAGGAAAAAGTGTGAAGAAGTGCTGCTATAGCTACTCAACAAACTGGTCTATGCACACACAATCTGCTGCATCAAAAATGTCTTATAAGAATGTCTGTTACATCCTAAGAGAGTTTGCTAAAATACTTGTTTTAAAAAACCTCTTCAGAGGGTAGGGCAGAATGTTCATTTTAGATCTAGTTTCTTTCTTCATTTAGGCTGCATCAAACATCTTCCATCAATGTTTTTGCTCTTTGAAGTCATGGCCCAATAAACTGGAGGCTTACAGAATGCTTAGTTATTTGTTAAATCCCTACTTCAAATTTCCTCTTAACACTTTCTCCTCTGAAGTTTATAAACAATAACTTAGCACTGGCTAAGATAGAATGACTGCTCCCAAGTTACCTAAGTGAATTTCCATAGCTGAGGCAAATTTGAGTCTGGTTCTCCCCACTCTTAGTCCAACATCCTAATCCCAAATACTGATATAACTCTTGGAATTGTATTTTAAGTTATTGACTTGAATGCCTTGAATGGAAGGGATTAATGTAACAGATTATTAAAAATACTGAACTAGACTCTGCCTAGGTTCCTGTTCTTGTGGGAGGCCCAACCAGTTGCTTTCAATGGCTTCCCAAAGCAGCTTTCTCACCTTGTCTCTCTCACATTCAATACAAGGTAGTAAGTTCCTGAGGAGCGGTGACATGAATTTCTTGCTTCTCTAATGTGCAATATTCAATTGGGATGATAAGACAAATATAGAAGCATCTTAATTACTGTATCAAGCAATCACCTCCTTGTCCTGAGTAATATAAAAAGACAACACTGTGTTCTGTCCGAAAGCTCTATCTTTGTAAGCCAAATTTTAAGCAGCTACTAAGGCCTAATTTTTAGAGTAATGTTCCACATCACACTCTTGTGCCATCCAGCTTGTATTTACCCAGTCAAGGCCTTTTGAGTTCAACCCCAGGGCTCCTATTCTTACTTTTTATTTTACAGCTAAGGTAGAAAAAAAAAATCCTTCTCTTTTTCTTCCACAGATTAGCAGCTCATCAACTCCCTGGTGTCCTTAGCAAACAGAGTCTTCCTTGCTGGGGAAATAAGGTTTGCCTTGTAATGCGGATGTGATCCTGCAGAGAAAAGGGAGGGAGTTTCCGGGGGAGGGGGAAGGGGGGCATTGCTTGAAGCACAGCTGTCTTCTTTCCTTCTGCTACCAGGCTAGAGGATGAATGGAGGCTGAGTGTGATACAGGTGAGCAAATAGTATCTGGAAGGTGAAAACTACACTTGGCAATGATGCATGTTCTCTCTAGAGCAGCAGTTCTCAAAGTGTGGTCTGGGGGTCCCCAAGTCCCTTTCAATTAGTGCACATTAAGTATTTTAAAACATTTTGGCTTAAATTTCTAATACAGTAAGTATCAATAAATACAACCAGATAAATCCAAACTTTTAGGAATGTAAAGGGCCCTTTACATCATTTTTAGGAATGGAAAGGGTCCCGAGTCCAAAATGTTGGAGGACCACTGCTATAGAAGAACATGTGAACATGTAGGCCTGCTAATGGTTAGCAACTTTCAATCTTCCAACTTCTAGGAGTATTTTATATATGTCTTTGCTTCCCTAAGATTTTTTTCAGTGCCAAACACAGAAACTCCCTGGGTTGTAAAAAATGCTGATTATGGTTTACACATTGGACACTAGTTGATCCTCACATTACTGCTATATGTTTTTGTGGGCCAAGGTCCACCACAGACTTTAAAATATGATCTTCATTCAACAACCATGATGGTAGGGGGTGGATTGGGAAATCCGAGGAAAACAAAATGTAAAAAGTATGTAGACAGTGATAATATGTGAGGCACATAGTGGCAATGACAATTAGCAAGGCAGTGTTGGTGGGTCACACAATGATTCTGACATTGATAAAGTAATTAACAGAAGTGGTGTGATAAAATTCATAGTCAGTTTAAGCTTAGGTGACAGAATTGAATCTCCCTGTCTCCCTGGTAAATCTTCCAGGACCCAAGATCTTGGAATACAGTTTAAAGATTAGGAGCAAAGGAACATGTTTCTTTTTCTGAATGAGACAAGAATCAAAGCATATGAATCAAATGAAGATCTGTATGAAATTTAGATGGTACCATGTTCTTTAGCAAATAGAACCTTGATATTTAAAAATACAGACTCCTTTACAATCCATATAGTTTATTTGGAAAAATATCCAAGTAGTTTCTCTTTGTTTTATTTCAAAAGGCTTTTTCTACTTCCAAGTCCAGTCTATAGCTCTAAAATTTTCTAGTGGTCTCCAATTCAAATTCCAGACTTGCTCAGCTTATGAAGATCAGCCAAGGTCAGCTAGATGTAGAAAAACAAAACCATTGATGAATCTCCCCAAAATGGCATTTTTCTTTTTCTTAAGACATTTTCTATTCTTTAGATAATTAAAAAAATGCTTGAAATATCCTTACCTGCCTGGGCATTTAGTGTTAGCACCTGATACAAGGAAATTGATAGCACAGAGCACAAATAGCACAAATTGATAGCTGAAAAGCACAGAGCAAAAATGGTTGCCACAAATTCTCTTATCTTTAATTTTTCCACATGAAGCTGAGAAGCATTTGGAGTAATGATGGAGTAATGGTGAGTACACCCACTCTACTTGACTCCTCTCTGATAAGTACCAGGTGAGGTGACTAGTCCAGCTTCTATCAAAACAGAAGGCATAGTTCTTATCCTGATGCTCAGTATAGATGTCTAAAGGATACCTGGGATAAAGGCCCAAGGTCCATTCAATCTGCAAAGGCTGTGGAAAGCAGGGCTTTGGCTCAGTGGTGAAATCCAATTTTTTTTACTACCGGTTCTGTGGGCATGGCTTGGTGGGTGTGGTGTAGCTTGGTGGGCGTAGCTTGGTGGGTGTGGCAGGGGAAGGATACTGCAAAATCTCCATTCCCACCCCACTCCAGGGGAAGGATATTGCAAAATCTCCATTCCCACCCCACTCTGGGGCCAACCAGAGGTGGTATTTGCTGATTCTCCAAACTGCCCAAAATTTCTGCTACCAGTTCTCTGGAACCTGTCAGAACCTGCTGGATTTCACTCCTGCTTTGGCTCTAGCTCATGTCAGCTGAGGAGAGACAGCTCACAATTGAAGGCAAATGTATGTATCCTAGGATAATGTTGCAGGATCCAATCTGGTCCAATCACCGGGACCAGAGGTTTTGTCTTCTGAGCTTTTTGACTTGTGCTTAAGACAACTCAGTTATAATTTCTTTTCCATGCCACCATTTCTATTATATACTGTTTTCTAAATCTTCAGAATCTATCTCACTACTTGCTGTCACTCCAAATATTTGACATAAATGTTATTAACCAAAATCATCTTGGCTATGGAATTACCTAGGAAATAGAGATATATGGTCAGATTCCATAAGGTAATATATTTTATTCTGATCATAGAGATTTTCTGAGTGAAAATGAAAGCAATTGGCATTTGCTTTTCTCAGCATGAGTGGCAGGGGCAAAGGAACATAGTACTCACCATCCAAACCAACTTGTTACCCGCACTTGAAATCTTGATAGCAATTATTTAAGCTGGTTTCATTTTGAGCTGGTATCAGTACAGAAGAAAAGCTGTTTAAGGCTGCTGTACAGAAGAGCACTCATATCTAATTGTGACCTTTGGGCCAATACTGTGATACTCTGCAGAACTAGTCCAGCTTTAGGGACTTCCATCTTCAAGCAATGGAAGGAAATATAATTAGACAGGTCTGAGAGCAGGCCTACTCTCTTTTTTATATGAGGGGGGCCGTGAGGCAGCATTCAGAGGTGTCATTTTAGGTGGAGGTGTAAGGGATCTTTTCAATCTTCAACCCTCCCTGATTATTGCTTCTCCTTCCCTCATGACACCTTCTTTTAGGATTTTCCTACAAGTGCAATTCCTTATGTCAGAATGGGCCAATCTCAGAGATTGGCAAGGAGGTCCAAGGGGAGAATTCCATTCTCTGAGATCAGTGCTGTCCCTCCAGTCTCAAGAAATAATCCAACGTATTTTAAATCAGCTGAGGTACTCTCTTGGGCCCCCAGAATTCCATTTTAATCTTGGCTTAATAGAGCTTTCACATGATATAAAGAGCCCCACAACCTTTACGCAAGTCTAAATAGAGAGACTGTGGGTTAAAGTTCCAGCAAAACAAATCCTGTTGAAAATTAGAAAAGTAGAAAAAGTAAGAACAATTCAGCAACCGAAACAATTACTCAAGGAAATGGTAGAGTCTTCTTTCCTGGACCTCTTCAAGCTGAAGTTGGATAGGATTCAGGGATTTATTTGGGCAATAGCCTTCATGGCCCTTTCCAAATCTTTGATTATATGAGATCTGCATTTATCATATACATGAAGTAGATAAGTATGTGTCTAAACAGATATAAAGAATACCCAGCCTTTATAAAGATTTGTTATGAAGACTTTCTTTCTTTTTTTTTAGTAAATATTGCAACTGGAGAGCTAGTTGACTGTTATTCTAATCTATTTCTAATCTATTTCTTACTTAATGGTCAAGTTGTTGGAGACATCTACTTGTTCCGATCTGCCTTTCTTAAAAAAGCAAACTCAGGAGAAATTATTTTTGCTAATTCCAAACAGGAATTGTCTGAATAAAAGCTTTTGTGACATCCTGAACCCTTTTAATAGGTTTTTCCATTTATAAGAAATAATAAATGCTTAATTTGCCAGGTACCTGCAGTAGGGGGAGAGTTAGCCTCCATTAAGACAGAAGGCAGATGGAATCCAGGAATGGATTCAGGGCTAAGCATGTCTTATTTAACGAAGGGGTAGGTTAGGAAAGAAAGTGGATGGCTGAGATGTTCTCACAACAGCAATACTCCTATTTACATTTCTGTCTAGATCAGAGGTCTTCAAACTTGGCAGCTTTAAGACTTGTGAACTTCAACTGCTGCTTCATAGCTGGCTGGAGAATTCTGGGAGTTGAAGTCCACAAGTCTTAAAGCTGCCAAGTTTTTGTGTGCCTCTAGATCTGTGATCTAGAGGCACACAAAAATGCCTTGTCAGAGAGTAGCTTGGGCTGTTGCTTTATTGATAAACAGGATTCGGTCTGATCATTGGCAGAAAACTATCTGGGAATTCATAGATGTAAGTGTGAACAGTGATTTGATACTAACTAAGAAGAAGAGCTGGGATATTCAGACAATCTCAATACATTAAGGCAGCAATATGATATAGACCAGGGGTCTCCAACCTTGGTCCCTTTAAGACTTGTGGACTTCAACTCCCAGAGTCCCTCAGCCAGCAAAGCTGGCTGAGGAACTCTAGGAGTTGAAGTCCACAAATCTTAAAGGGACCAAGGTTGGAGACCCCTGATGTAGACTTATCTGGAAATAAACTCACGGAGCCTAGCAGGATCTGCTTCCATGAAAAAAAAGAACTCCATAAATTTCTCCCATGAGGCCTCGGTAGTTTAGTTTCCATCAATACCATGGTGGTAATCAATTACATTGTCCACTTCATGGCAATGTATAAAATGCATGAGAGCTATTCTGATCATAGGATAAGTTGTGTATAAATGCCAAACATTGTTGGTATTGTTGTCATCCAAAAGAAGTTCAGGCCTTTCATAAACACTGCACTGCACTGCTCAAAATGCTCTTGTTTTTGGATATCAGACAGAATCTGTAGGATACTTCAGATTTGGCATAAAACAAGTTGTCAGTACTGGAAACATGGCATTCTGAGAGGCAGACCTAAAATGAGGCAGCAACTTTGGGCATCATTATGTGCACCAGAGTAAAGCTGGGCTTCCAGAAAGTTAATCGGCAGCTTTTGGGGTGCTTCTGTGCAGAACCCTGTCATATTTGGGTGCTCCTATGCAGATGTGTCAAGAGGATGCTCAGTTGATCTCTTTTTCAAGCATTTTGAATTGCCTCAGTAGGACTCAATATAACCTTGGCTGCGGTATGTCTGCACCTGTTGACACATGATAAAACCAGCCCCACTAAGGGCCCCATTTCGGTGGACTGAAATCCATCTATCCTGTTAACCTCACATAGTGCTGGTCACAGGTATAAGTCGCATCACCAGTGTTC
Organism: Ahaetulla prasina; assembly: GCF_028640845.1. NCBI lineage: Eukaryota > Metazoa > Chordata > Lepidosauria > Squamata > Colubridae > Ahaetulla > Ahaetulla prasina. The sequence goes on along the minus strand of NC_080541.1, from coordinate 105,445,249 downwards.
CTTGGCATTTTGGGGGACAGCATATACAGCACTGATTGTTTTTGCTGCAACATATTATGGATTTATCAGTTCTCATCACAATTATTTCCAATGAGAACCAAGAACTGCAGCAAGTTCTTCAAAAAAAAGCACCAGCTGGACAGCAAGGTTCTGGTTGCCTCTTTCTTTCTACACTGTGAGAGCACAATTCCAGACCCCGTCTAGCACTCGGGCTCTTCCTTGAAATCTGTATAAACATTTTGTAGAACAAGAGAGCACTTCTCTTCCTCTCTGCCGCCAACCTTATTTGAATGAAATAATTCTGTTTGACTACAATATACTATTTCAACAGTTTTAGGTTGCATGTACTTATTTCAGGTTGATTTTGTTTTAATTTAATCACTTTAATAGAAAATTGCATTTCCAGGTATGGGAAACCTCTAAATGGTCTGATTAACATTTTAGAATCAATATTTTTAACTGAAAAGTGTGCAATTACCCAGACAAATTATCCCAAAGGTCAGGTGGGTGTGAGCTTCTCCATCCCTATGAGAGGATACATAAGGGGGAGAATCTTAAGCATTCAAACTAAATCCTAGACTTTTAAAAAAGTTTTTATAAATGAAGGGAACCCACTTACTCACTCTAGGTAAGACTTGCTTTGATCCTGTAAATTGTTCCATAAAAGGACAATTTATCGGTTCAAAGCAAAGTCTTATTCACCCAGAGTTCTAAAGACTTATATACAAATGAACAATATATATTAACCATAAATTTCTGTACACTATTTTCAATTTATTCCATTGCCAAGAGCAGAATATATCTTGTTGTAGGAGGAGGTCACTTAGATAACTGGTCCTTTTGGCTTCAGAGAAATAAGTTGTTTGAGTCTCGTAAGTCTCTATTTATTTTATGCCTCTAAAGCCAACAGATACTTTACAGATTACTCTCAAAATTTTCATCACAGGGAAAGATGTAGAAGGTGTAACTATTCTTCAGCTACACCTGTATTTAAAGGCCATCAACATTCTGTAACTTGGGCGGTCCCAAATTTTGGTATGGGAATAAGTAATAACATTTACTCACAGTCCTGGTCAAAGGTTTCCACCTGGAGGTGTAGCAGGGCAATTGCAGCTACTTCATACAGCTGGATTCACCTAGTACAGAAATGAATAGTCCTCCTCCATCCTTCATCCTGTAATCATCAATAGCTGAGAACAATTGATACGTAGCAGTTAATATTTAATAGTCTCTGAAATATAACATTCAGCAAAGTGTATTATACAGTACAGCCATTCACACCATCAGAAGAACACCATGATTATTGCAGCTAGAATCTCCATTTCTGAGATTCTGAAAATCCAGATTCAATTTCCTTTTAAAAATTAGAAAACAAGTTCTAAAATTAAAGTTCAATATCAAAATGTGAAATCTTAGTATATATCTAATTTTGAACATTTGTGAACGAGACTGTGAAATAACAATTACTTCGCTGCAATTATAAACATCTTTCCACGTTAGAGTTCTTATGTTCCTTCAAAGGATTCAGCCTCTGCTCTAATCACAGTCACAGGAATTACAATATTTGATACAGAGAATAGAATAGAGCAGAGCAGAACAGAACAGAATAGAGCTGGAAGGGACCTTGGAGTCCAGCTGGTCCAGCTCCCAGCTCAAGCAGGAGAACCTGAACTATTTCAGACAAGTGACTATCTTCTTAAAAACCTCCAGTGATGGAGTGCCCACAATTTCTGGAGGCGCCGTTCTACTGGTTAATTGTCCTCACTGTTAGGAAGTTTCTCCTTAATTCCAGGTTGCTTCTCTCTTTGGTTAGTTTCCATCCATTGTTTTTTGTCCTGCCCTCTGGTGCTTTGGAGAATAATTTGACCCCTTCTTCTTTGTGGCAGTCCCTCAAATACTGGATTCTGTGTTGATTCTGTGAACCTGCTGAGCCAGTGGGTTTTATACTAGAATAGTATAAAAATATAAGGAAAGTATACAAATGTATAAAGAAAGGTTGACTCCTATGTTGTTAGATATATGCTGCTGTCTTCAAAAATGTGGATTTCCCTTAGAATTGTGTAAGACTGATATGCTGGTTATCTTAAGAACAGGAGAGAATTCTACAAATTCCAAATGTCCCAAAAACCCTGTAAAATAGGGATGCAAACATATATATATATATATTTTTGCAAATTGAACATGTTGGTTACCAAAGGTTCTACCATCAATTAGACATTCTGTACAATCTTGTTTTATGAAAGGGTACCAAACTACTGATAACATTATTGATGGACATTCCAAGAAATCTTGAAATAGTTTTGGTAGTTTTGTTTATTTTATTCTATTCTGACTGGTTACACATGAGTTATTCTCCTCTGCTCCCTTATGTCTGTCCGCACCCCACCCCCAATGAACCTGTCAAGGATATCTCTGATTTTCTAGTGATATGGTAATGAGCCACCTTTTCTTGAATGGGGTAACACACCTATGCAGCTGGGATAAAAACCTAACAATTTAGGCATAACGTTTTTGTTGCTGTGCCTTCAAATCAGTCCTGGCAATTGCCTGGACAAGCCCCAAATGTTTTCTTGGCAATATTTTGGAAGTGGTTTGCAGTTGCCTTCCTATATTAAATTCTGATCAATGTTTATATCAAAAACAAGATAGCAGAAGGTATTGGTATTGGTACATGATTTCCAAGTTGATTAACATTAGCTGTAATATCTTAAAGAGCAACTTAAGTAGAACACTTAAAAGTTGGTGTGTGACAAGAACTTTTATCTGTTTTAAAGAAACTTTTAAGATATTTCTGAAGAATTATCAACTCCCTACTATCTCCAGTAGATGGCAGCATAGTTCCTGTTTTCATAGTTCCTGTTTTGTCCATTGGTTAAAGTTAATACTAATTTGCTTAAAAGGTCTCTGCCAGTTTCTGGAAGAGCTACTTCTCTTGCCTTTGGGAGCAGCCCAGGTACCTAATCTGTAGACAAAATGTTTTCTGATGGTGCTTAAATCATTCATCCCTGACTGTTTATATTCCAGGTCAGTATGTACTGACTGCAATCAGGGCTTACAATCAGACAAAGCAGCTGCAAGGATGAGTCAAGTGAGGAAAGGATGGTTGAAAAAGAATCTTCCTATGCCCCAGGATTATTTCTTTTTACTACAAAGTTGCAGTGATTAGCATAACGGCAAAATACTAGGGAGCCAGCCCTATTATAAGACAAAAGTATTGGAGGAAGGCAGAAAAAATTCTGGGAGTTATTATTATTATTATTATTATTATTATTATTATTATTATTATTATTATTATTATTATTATTATTATTATTATTATTATTATTTCGATTTTTATACCGCCCTTCTCCCGAAGGACTCAGGGCGGTGTACAGCCAAGGTAAAACAGACAGTACAATATACAATTAAAATGCAAATTAAAAAACTTATTACATAGTTGGCCTAAAAACCTTAAAATATATAAAACTAAAAACCCCTTAAAATTAATGATAGAAAATTTAAAACCAATAAAATTTAAGCCAGCCCCGTGCGAATAAATAAATGTGTTTTCAATTCGTGGCGGAAGGTCCGAAGGTCAGGTATTTGGCGTAAACCCGGGGGAAGTTCGTTCCAGAGGGTGGGAGCCCCCACAGAGAAGGATCTTCCCCTGGGGGCCGCCAGCCAACATTGCTTGGTGGACGGCACCCTGAGAAGTCCCTCTCTGTGTGAGCGCACGGGTCGGTGGGAGGCATGAGGTAACAGCAGGCGGTCCTGTAAGTACCCAGGCCCTAAGCCATGGAGCGCTTTAAAAGTTGAAGTCCTCCAGGCTTAAAGTTGCCAAGGTTGGAGACCCCTGCATTAGATTATGTAGCACACTTTTTTCTGCCTTCCTCCAGTACTTTTGTCTTATAACAAAAGTCCCAGAAGTTCAACTCCCAGAATTGGCTGGGGCATTCTGGGAGTTGAAGTCCTCCAGGCTTAAAGTTGCCAAGGTTGGAGACCCCTGATCTAGTGTGTGTTTTCATTGTCAACCTTGAAGGAAATTCTACTTCAAATTCTCTATATCTGGAATGGGGATATCTGCCATGGTATCCCACAACCTTGAGATGCAAAATTTCTCGGATCATTTATAATGCTGCACCTCATTTTAGGAAATAAATCTAGTGGGATTAAGGAAAAATTTCATTATGAAAGGCAAAAAGGAGTAGTATTTATAAATCTGGTACCCCTCCACATCTCATTCCCACCATTATCCCTGGATTGTTCAGTTTGACCCTGCAAAAAACTTTGTGCACAATTAAGAATCTTACACATTACACAGCCTATAATGTATCAGAGTCTTTTAATTGTGCACAGTGTTTTTGCAGGGTCAAACTGAACAATCCAGGGATGGAGGTGGGAGCCCCCACAGAGAAGGATCTTCCCCTGGGGGCCGCCAGCCGACATTGCTTGGTGGACGGCACCCTGAGAAGTCACTCTCTGTGTGAGCGTACGGGTCGGTGGGAGGCATGAGGTAACAGCAGGCGGTCCTGTAAGTACCCAGGCCCTAAGCCATGGAGCGCTTTAAAAGTTGAAGTCCTCCAGGCTTAAAGTTGCCAAGGTTGGAGACCCCTGCATTAGATTATGTAGCACACTTTTTTCTGCCTTCCTCCAGTACTTTTGTCTTATAACAAAAGTCCCAGAAGTTCAACTCCCAGAATTGGCTGGGGCATTCTGGGAGTTGAAGTCCTCCAGGCTTAAAGTTGCCAAGGTTGGAGACCCCTGATCTAGTGTGTGTTTTCATTGTCAACCTTGAAGGAAATTCTACTTCAAATTCTCTATATCTGGAATGGGGATATCTGCCATGGTATCCCACAACCTTGAGATGCAAAATTTCTCGGATCATTTATAATGCTGCACCTCATTTTAGGAAATAAATCTAGTGGGATTAAGGAAAAATTTCATTATGAAAGGCAAAAAGGAGTAGTATTTATAAATCTGGTACCCCTCCACATCTCATTCCCACCATTATCCCTGGATTGTTCAGTTTGACCCTGCAAAAAACTTTGTGCACAATTAAGAATCTTACACATTACACAGCCTATAATGTATGAGAGTCTTTTAATTGTGCACAGTGTTTTTGCAGGGTCAAACTGAACAATCCAGGGATGGGGGTGGGAGCAAGTTTTGGAGGTTTGTAAAATCATGATTTGTAGGGACAGACTAGAAAACCATTTCAAAAAATCTAGACTTAAGATGACTCAGTTCTTAGCGATTTTAAGTCTAGTTATATAGTCCAAATAGCCTCCAAAAGTACAGTTTAAAACAACAAAATGTAAATCTAAAAATGTTCCTAGCTGAGCTAGATCCTTTAATCCCTGCCCTCTGGCTTCACAGGAGTTTCTTTTTTTAAAAGAAGTCTTTCCTTAAAGACTTAAATGGAGTTTATTCCCCTCCCTACTCCTTTGTTTTTCAATGATGTCTTTGAATCAAATGGGGAAGAGGAGGAGGGAAAAAAAACTGGTCAAGGTCCTACAAGGGAGCAGAGTCGATAAAGCAACCATTTCCACAAGCAGAAGGGAAAGTCCCAGGGTGAACAAGATGTCAAGGGAAGAAGTTAAGCTCTCAAGGGAATTTAGCACAAGGAGCAAATGCCAAGACAATTAATCTGCTCCCTACTCATTCAACTATTTTGTTAGCTGAGTTTTTAAAAGATAAAGGTAATCCAAGAATAGAAATGGATGAAAGCTAGTAGAACGGAAGGTTTTCTCAGATACACTATCTGCCCCTGGATAAGTTCTGCCTGTGTGCATTCAGAACAATGAGTTCCTCATCTTCTGATGTGTGTTCTCCTTTGAAGCCATGCAGCTGACCTGAAGTAAACTGTGCTTTGGGAGGTGTGATCACAGCAGCCTGTCTTGAGGTAACTTCAGTCTTTTCTCCTCAAAAAAATAAAAAAATAAAAAATGATTTGAGAGAACTGAACTTTTAGATGGGGATTGGTTTCTTCTTTCTGGATAAAATTGTAGGGTTTCCTGCACCTAAAAAATGCAGTCAGCAGAGACTTAGTTGGTAGGACGATGGTCTGATGACTTAGCTGTTTGATATACAATAAAAGTCATGTATACTGTTTTTTTCAGATAGATTGCATGTTACAAGGCATGGAACAGAGCTGGTGATTGATGCGCATGAACACCAATGTGGAGATCACAAGTTCTAGAACCCAAATGTTGGTTGAGAGGAGTAATTGATATTAATAGAAGAGAATATTTATAGCTCTAATCTGTGGGGCCTTTAGTGTTCTCTGAGTCTGAGCCTGATTTTTTTGCAGACATTTCATTACCAAACTAGATAACATGAACTAATGATGTTACCTTGTTTAGTAATGAAACTTCTTCAAAAAAACCACCAATGTGCTCCATATGCAGGACTATTTAGTTAGATAGATTAGGAAGATTTGGGGGCATGAATGAGATTTATTTTTGTTGGTTAAGTACTGTGGAAAAATTGGAGACAAACAATAAACACTTCTTTTTTTAAAAAAGCTGGCCTTTGATATTTTATTTCTTTATTGTTTTGTGTTTTTTAAAAAGAAAATAGAAAAAAGTGAAAAAGCAATGCAATTAAAACAAGGTAAATTATATATAAAGGTTTCTTATTCTCTCAGTGTGAATCTATGTGAATTTTTAAATGTCAGCTTTAAGCCGCGAGCTTAAGACACATCTATTTATTTGCGCAGGACTGGACTAGATTCTTAAATTTTAATTGTTTAAATTTTAGATTTGGTTTTAACTTGGGGTTTTATTATTTATGTCTATTTTAAATATTCGGCCTATTTAATAAGTTTTTTAGATTATGTTTTACTGTGTATATTTATGTTGTTTTTAGATGGCTGTACACCGCCCTGAGTCCCTAGGGAGATAGGGCGGTATAAAAATATGAATAAATAAATAAATAAATAAATAAATAATAATTTATAATTTATAATATAAATTAATTTATAATATAATTATAAATCTAATACATAATAAATGTTGTTATGGAACTGTATTTGTTTATAATTTCCTATACCTGTAAGCAACTTGTAAAATTCTTTAATTCACTGGGTACATTTGTATTTCCAAGATAGAAATTCCTTGACAGCAGTAAGTGCTTGGAGAGCCCATTTCTGCTTCCGGCTGCCAGTTTCTGCGAAATAGCTATGTAAGTTAAAAGGATATGTACATCAGAAAATATTACATCTTCAAATTAATATATGTAATTACTTCTTTACAGAACATCATAACTTTAGGACATGCAAAAATATGTTGTAATGAAGTGTTATTTTTTTAGAAAATGTGTATGGCCACCCAACTCGCTCTTGGTAACTCCAGGCCTGGAGTTGGGGTTAAAACCCCAGTACAAAAACAATAATAATTCTTTCTGCATTACCAACAACATGATTATTTACTCCTTATTTTTCTATATAAATGCAATGCAGTCTAGTGAAGGCATCTGATATTAAGCACCATAACATCAAAAAGAGAACAAAACTTTTCATTAGAAGAAAGCCAAGAGAATTTATGGGCATTCAAATCAGGAGGAGTAAATACCGTGAATGAGAGAGAAAGAATTCATACAACCTAACCAGGACACAAATTATGAAGCTACTCCGATACTGTTAATATACTTCCTTCACAGTCAAAAGAGGAATGTATGAGCAAATAAAAGGGACACTGATGGGTTCCCCAATATCAGGAGTCTTTAGTTCCTGCATGAACTAAAACACTGTGCATTTCAAAAATTACACGCCTAAATTTTGGAGCCACTACATGGATGAGAAGTTTGTCATCATCAAAAGAAACCCTATTGAACTCCATCGTCCCAGACATACAATTCACAATGGAGGAAGAAACAGCTCGACAATTACCATTTTTACATATGCTCATCAGCAGGCAGGAAGATGGAAGCCTAGAAACCACCATTTATCATGAGGCCACCAACACTCCACACATTCTTAGTTTCAACAGTAACCAACCACTGTCACACAAAAAGAGCTGTGTCAGAACATTTTATGGCGGAGTGAGAACCCACTGTAGTACTCACCAAGCTAAATAACTGGAGAAAAAATACCTGCATGAACAATTCAGGCATAATGGGATTTATTGCATGATGCCTGTGCAAAAATCAAGGGAGAGAAAAGAAAAAAGAAGATAAAAGACAAACTATATGGCACACCCTGCCATACATCAAAAACATTTTGGAAGCAGTAGAATGCAGCTTCTAAGATCTACAAGTGGGCATCTCATACGAGTCACATTATGCATTGTAAAGATTGTTTGGAGGTGTGAGATACTTCCAATGTAATCTACGGGATCCCCTGCAGGGATTGCCCCTGTGACTATATAGGACAAACAGGGAGGAAGCTAACCACCAGATTGCAAGAATACAAGTGAGCAGTCAGAAGGGGGAGACCCACGTTCATTGGTAGCCTCATATTGCAATGAACAAGGACACACATTCAGTTTCACAGCTACTAAGATCATTGGCCACACAGGTACAAAGATAGCCAAGGAAATGATTGAAGCCTGGGAAACAGGCCCCCTTGTCAGTTAACAGGAGTGCTGATTTACCACCACTTTATCAAATACTTAGGAGCCGAGGGCTTGGCAGCACAAGGAAACGTCAGCCAATTGCCAGCTATCAACACGCCAGTCAGCCAATAGGAAGGCACCACATAAAAATGACTCACAGAACAGCCCAAAGGACGTATTCCAGTAGAGAGAAGTTCCCTGAAGATGGGCTCCAGTATAAGTCTGAGAGCTCGAAGACTAAGGTGACTGACCCAGATTAAATCTTGCATCATTATCCTGGGACGTGTATATTTGCTTTCATTTGTGACCGTTCATACAGTTCAACATGACAATTGGGCGACCTTGGTCCAGTCACTTTCTCTCAGCCATAGGAAAGAGGCAATGGCAACCACTATAAATAACATCCTGTCCATCATCTTTAAGCTTCTTCCATGCTCCTCAGGTAGCCCACTTTGTAGGAATGGATTCAGGAGAACTGAGTCACAAGGAGCACTTTTATTTAAAATATTTCTTTTCCTTTCTTTAAATAGGCAACAATTCTGATTACCTTTCTGCTTCATTGGGGAGTCAATCTGTGTGTGGGAGGAATGTTCCATTATTCTGCTGTTTTGGCCTTTCAGTCTTGTGCTAAACCATCAGGGCCATACAGTTAAAGCACTTACAGTACAATGCAGGTGGCTGAGCATTATTAGGCCATAGACCACCAGGGCAGCATAGCTCTTGATCATAGCATAAAGGCAGAAGATGAGACTCATTGAAGGAGGGAGGAAGGGAGGGACAAGACAAAACACAGCTGTGTACGAAACTGCCATTTGCTATATTTCCTTTTAATCGAGGGAATTATATACAGATTTTTCTTAATATAATAAAATAAGCAAATGTGTCCTTGGGAGGGAGATATTTTGGAAAGGTTTAACAGCCCAGATACAGTTGCATTCGGTTTCAATGAATGGAACATTTTATCCTTGTCCTTAACCAAAAGATCATGGAAAATTTTAAACCTTTCCAAAGAATTTCAGTAGAACTGAAAGACAAAAATCTTTTGTACGATTATGAAATAACATCTGAATGCCACATGACAATTTAAATATGAAGATGAAAGATTGAAGGCTTTTCTCTCAACTTATATTTTTCTCTCTGTTTAAACTGTTGAACTTCCTTTGTACAGTTGGGAAAACTATAACATGAGACTGTTCATTTCCCAATTCGATTAACTGAAAAAATGAAGCCTCCTACAAATTTCCAATTTTTTTTCCACCATCAGTCTAAAGAACTTCATAGTGAATGACTGGGACTGATTAGCTACTGTGTATGAAAAGAAGAACCTAGAATATCACAAATGCTCTCAAAATCTTGCAGAAAAGTTTGCTAAATTAGCAGCAATCGTCCAGTCCTTCTCAACTTCTATTATAATTCCAGTCTTATATAAATTGGCCCATTGGGAGAGATTCAAAGGGTATTATTTTATTCTGAAATATTTTATTGGCTTTTAGTAACTCAAATACAGATTTTCTATGATCTTCCAAATGCTGATTTTCTATGATCTTCCAAAAGCAATATTCTAATCTCAGTTGCATCTAATCTAGTCCTTATTATGGTAATACTGTTTTTAATAATTTTTAAATCCTCCTTTGTTCCAAAAGAATGATCATTATAAAAGAATGATCTTTTCCTGCAGCTTTTGTCAGTGTTCTTTAAAATATGAATTGATGGTTTTAGATCTTTTTTTTAGAAATCTCCAGATCAAATACCATTTTGATCATTTCAACCACAACAAAATTATATAATTTTGGTTTCAAAAATATATTTAAGTAGGAATTAATTAAAAGGACACATTTTCAATGGATGCCAAGAAATATCAATACGTTGATCAGAGCTATCTCAGTTTAGCATATCCTTACAGAACAACTCAAAGAAGTAGTGCAAGATTGAAAAACATGGACAGACCTGGCCCATAGAATCCCCAAGAGTTGGATACATCTGAATGGATAACATCATCATCATTATCATCATCTTCTTTATCAGAGGCTTAGTGCTTTTTAATAAGGAAAACATGTTTGCTTTATGCCAGATTGTTTACAATAAAAATAAATTCATTGTTCTAACTGAAAAAATGGATCTCAGTATAGTCAGTGTAGTTCAGGCTAGATTGTTTTAAGTTTTAATGCCATGAGCATTCAGTATCTCTAAAAAGGCATTATTTCTATAAAATGAGGAATTTTTGCCTGAGCCTAAAAGGATAAAAGGGTGGCTCAGGGGCTAGGACATTGAGCTTGTCGATCGAAAGGTCGGCAGCTCGGCGGTTTGAATCCCTAGTGCTGCCATGTAATGGGGTGAGCTCCCGTTACTTGTCCCAGCTTCTGCCAACCTAGCAGTTTGAAAGCACGTAAAAATGCAAGTAGAAAAAATAGGGACCATCTTTGGTGGGAAGGTAACAGCGCTCCGTGTGCCTCTGGCGTTGAGTCATGCCGGCCACATGACCATGGAGACGTCTTCGGACAGCGTTGGCTCTTCAGCTTTGAAACGGAGATGAGCACCGCCCCCTAGAGTCAGCAACGACTAGCACGTATATGCGAGGGAAACCTTTACCTTTACCTTTAAAAGGAAAAAAAAATGCATATACCGAATGGAGATTTCATTTATGTATAGTTGATCACCCTACTTTGAATGACTCTGACAACTAAAAGTGATGCAAAAGTTCCTAAAACGAGATAAAGAGAATCCAATTATGAGTCACAAACATTATACTTGTTTCATTTATTCACTGAAGAAAATATTTCAAAGCTATTTTCTGGGCCTGTAAGATGTCATTTATTAATTGGAGTGATCTGAACCCACTGTGAATTTAGTTTTCTTATTCATTATATATTTTCTTATATTTGCTGTCAGTGATATAAATACAGCCAAGGCAAGGAGGGTATCTCTGAAGGCTGCCAGCCCTTAAAAAAAAAAAGTTTGGCTATGGTTGGGGGCAAATTAGTGCACGCCCAAAAAGGAACCTCGGTATTTGCTTGAAGCAACATGATGGGTAAAGGAGGAGAAACAGGTGGGGTCTGGCTACTAGGCAGCACAGCTGACAACCTCAGTGAGGCCTGATTTAGGTACTGGTAGATGGCAATCATGAAATGCAGAAAACCCTAACCATTTGCTGCCATCTAGTGGTTATCTGAATTTTGCAGGCCTGGTGCTGATGTTACTTGAGGGAGCAAATCCACCCTGCCAAGAGTGCCTAGGGGTGTGTCAGATCTGAGCACTAGAACAGAACTTCCTTGGAAATAGTTACTAGCTCTTTAATTTAACAGCTGGTGTCCACTTTGGGCCAGAGCTCTTATTTTTCTGTGACTTTATGCTTGGTATGTTGACCTCTCTTATAATGTAATCTTCTGTTTTTTAAGAGTTATGAAATTCGTAAAATGTAATTTTTAAATCAAAGACAACGTCAGCAAGAGAAGAATGTTCTGTAGGACAGCTTCATGCATTAAATATTTGATGAGATCCAAGCTTGAGATATTTGTACAGATGGCCTGTTTATAATTGTGGGATTGATAATCAGTCTTTTGATCATTCACAATCAACATGCATATTTCTGGCTTGAAAATTCAAAGTATAATCCTAAAATGAAAAACGAAATATTGCAGATATGTATATTTTCCAATTCCTGCTTACTAGGTTATGCTAATACAGAAATAGAGAGGATTTGCGGGAAAGAATTGGCAGCCTTAACCTATTCCTACTCTAAACAATTGGGTACTTCTCTAGATGTACAGATAAGAGCAGGCTAACTGGCCATATGGGAATCTGCAGGAATGGGAAATTGCTAGCTTGACCATTTGAATTGCAAAGGTTATCCAAAAGCAGGAAGGCACAACCTTTCTCTGCCATGTCAAAATTTATCTAAGAAGGGCTAGGAAGCCTTTATGACCTCCTCCTGTAACTTTCATACATATGGATTCAGCAACCAAGTCTTCTTGTTGCCATTTGTTTCTCCCCCCCACCTCCATTCAATTGTATCCAGTTCTAAGAGACTGCCTTCATAAGTCAGTTTTGTTGGCAAGGATATTCAGAAGTGGTTTGCCATTGGCTCCTTCCTAGGCTGAGAGAAAGTGACCGGCCCATAGTCAGACCGCTGGCTTTGTGTCTAAGCTGGGATTAGAAGTTGCAATTTCACAGTTTCTAGACTGATGCCTAAACCACTACACCAAATTAGCTCTCGAGGTTTTTTTTTCAAAACTGGAAACCATTAACAGGGAAAGCTCTTCCCATATTTGGCTGAAAGTGGCAGGAGAACGCAATTATTTCACAATCTGCTTTGATTTATGTATTTGTTTGTTAGGCCAGTGTTTCTCAACCTTGGCAACATCAAGATGTGTGAACTTCTACTCCGGGTATTTCCTGGCCAGGGATTTCTGGGAGTTGAAGTCTACACATCTTAAATTTGCTAAAGTTGAGAAATACTGCTCCAGACTATACAGGAAGTCCTCAACTTACAACCATTCATTTAGTGACCGTTCAAAGTTACAACATCACTGAAAAAAGTGACTTATGACTGTTTTTGTCGTGTCCCACTCCTCCGCTGACGGCCGGGTCAGGGAAATCCGAATCAGGCGTGCCTCCGCAGCTCTGCCAAAGTCCTAGCAAAGTCCTCAGGGCAGGCAGGAGACCAGAAAGTGACTTCAGCGAGATATGTTTAGACTTTGCCTGACTCAGAGAATGCCAGAAAGCAGATCCTTTATATAGGCCATGGGGTGTGGCTCCATGACTCAGCACTTATCCAGGCCTGCCCCTCCCTTCCTTCTGTTGCCTCCGTCTATCAAGTCTTCTGACGCGAGGGTCACTCCAATCTGCAGCTGTTGGCAATTGACCTCCCTCAGGCTCACACGCTGTGGAGGAGGGGGAGGGGTCTAGTTGCTCCGTTTGCCTGGGCATGGAGCTAGAGCTGGGGGCTGGAGATACTTCCTCCTCTTCAGCCTGTCTGGGCATGGAGCCAGGGCTGGGGCCGGGAGGCATACTAAAACATTCCTCCGTGTTCGGAAGCAGATAAGAAGGCCCCGGCTGTGGTGAGATCGGACGAGACACAACAGTTTTTCACACTTACGGCTGTTGCAGCATCCCCATGGTCATGTGATTTACATTTGGCTGCTTGACAAGTGGTTCATATTTGTGATAGTTCCAGTGTCCCGGGGTCATGTGATCCCCTTTTGCGATCTTCTGATGAGCAAAGTCAATGGAGAAGCCAGATTCACTTTACTGCAGTGATTCACTTATCAAATGTGGCAAGAAAGGACATAAAATGGGGCAAAACTCACTTAACAAATGTCTCACTTAGCAGCATAAATTCTAAGCTCGATCATCCCCCTTTCTATCACTACCAACAAAGAAACTGGCGGTTCAGAATAAGGCAGATTGATAGTAGGGTTTAGGAGAAAACTAGGATGCAGCATCAGAGAAAAACTTGCCAGTAATGGGACAGGTCTTGATGCTTGTGGACAGGTTTATAAAGAGGGGATTGATTACCTTCTGTTGTGTTCCACTCCTCCGCTGACGGCCGGGTCAGGGAAATCCGAATCAGGTTTGCCTCTGCAGCTCTGCCAAAGTCCTAGCAAAGTCCTCAGGGCAGGCAGGAGACCAGAAAGTGACTTCAACAAGATATGTTTAGACTTTGCCTGACTCAGAGAATGCCAGAAAGCAGATCCTTTATATAGGCCATGGGGTGTGGCTCCATGACTCAGCAGTTATCCAGGCCTGCCCCTCCCTTCCTTCTGTTGCCTCCGCCTATCAAGTCTTTTGACGCGAAGGTCATTCCAGTCGGCAGCTGTTGGTAATAGACCTCCCTCAGGCTCACATGCTGTGGAGGAGGGGGAGGGGTCTAGTTGCTCCGTTTGCCTGGGCATGGAGCCAGAGCTGGGGGCTGGAGGCACTTCTTCCTCCTCAGCCTGTCTGGGCATGGAGCCAGGGCTGGGTCCGGGAGGCATACTAGAACATTCCTCCATGTTCGGAAGCAGATAAGAAGACCCCGGCTGAGGTGAGATTGGACGAGACACAACACCTTCAAAGCGCTCCATGGCTTAGGGCCTGGGTACTTACAGGACCGCCTGCTGTTACCTCATGCCTCCCACCGACCCGTACGCTCATACAGAGAGGGACTTCTCAGGGTGCCGTCCGCCAAGCAATGTCGGCTGGTGGCCCCCAGGGGTAGATCCTTCTCTGTGGGGGCTCCTACCCTCTGGAACGAGCTTCCCCCGGGCTTACGCCAAATACCTGACCTTCGGACCTTCCGCCGCGAATTAAAAACACATTTATTTATTCGCGCGGGGCTGGCTTAAATTTTATCGGTTTTAAATTTTTATTATTAATTTTTAGTGGGTTTTAGTTTTTATGTTCCAAAGTTTTAGGCCAATTTATTTATTTTATTTATTTATTTGATCAGATTTGTATACCGCCCTATCTCCCAAAGGACTCAGGGCGGTTTACAGGCATTTAAAAACACATAAATACAATCTAAAAACAATTAAAAAACTTATTCTAAAAGCCCAATAATTAAAAATATAAAAGTAAAACCAATTTAAAACCCATAATTTAAAATCTAACTCAGTCCTGCGCAGTTAAATAAGTATGTTTTAAGCTCGCGGCGGAAGGTCCGAAGGTCCGGAAGCTGACGAAGTCCTGGAGGTAGTTCGTTCCAGAGGGTGGGAGCCCCCACAGAGAAGGCCCTTCCCCTGGGCGTCGCCAGACGACATTGCCTCGCTGACGGCACCCTGAGGAGTCCCTCTCTATGAGAGCGCACGGGTCGGTGAGAGGTATTCGGTAGCAGTAGGCGGTCCCGTAGATAACCCGGCCCTATGCCATGGAGCGCTTTAAAGGTGGTCACCAAAACCTTGAAGCGCACCCGGAAGGCCACAGGTAGCCAGTGCAGTCTGCGCAGGATGGGTGTTATGCGGGAGCCACGAGGGGCTCCCTCTATCACCCGCGCAGCCGCATTCTGGACTAACTGTAGCCTCCGGATGCCCTTCAAGGGGAGCCCCATGTAGAGAGCATTGCAGTAATCCAGGCGAGACGTCACGAGTGCGTGAGTGACCGTGCATAGGGCATCCCGATCCAGAAAGGGGCGCAACTGGCGCACCAGGCGAACCTGGTAGAACGCTCTCCTGGAGACGGCCGTCAGATGCTCTTCTAAAGACAGCCGTTCATCCAGGAGGACGCCTAAGTTGCGCACCCTCTCCATCGGGGCCAATGACTCGCCACCGATGGTCAGCCGCGGATTTAGCTGACTGTACCGGGACGCCGGCATCCACAGCCACTCTGTCTTGGAGGGATTGAGCTTGAGCCTGTTTCTCCCCATCCAGACCCGTACGGCCTCCAGACACCGGGACAGCACTTCGATAGCTTCGTTGGGGTGGTCCGGCGTGGAAAAGTACAGCTGGGTGTCATCCGCATACAGCTGGTACCTCACGCCGAAACCACTGATGATCTCACCCAGCGGCTTCATGTAGATGTTGAACAGAAGGGGCGAGAGAATCGACCCCTGCGGCACCCCACAAGTGAGGCGCCTCGGGGCCGACCTCTGCCCCCCTGTCAACACCGACTGCGACCGGTCGGAGAGATAGGAGGAGAACCACCGATAAACGGTGCCTCCCACTCCCAATCCCTCCAACCGGCGCAGCAGGATACCATGGTCGATGGTATCGAAAGCCGCTGAGAGGTCTAATAGGACCAGGGCAGAGGAACAACCCCTATCCCTGGCCCTCCAGAGATCATCCATTATGTAATAAGTTTTTTAATTAGTATTTTAATTGTATATTACATTGTTTGTTTTACCTTGGCTGTACACCGCCCTGAGTCCTTCGGGAGAAGGGCAGTATAAAAATTGAATAAATAATAATAATAATAATAATCAGAGCACAGCTGACTCACACTGGTTATACATAATTATGCTGTTGGGCAGGATTTGGGAGTAATTGGTCCCCATCCAGAAGCCTATAAGTATTATAAAGAACAGATAAATATATATAAATTAAACCAGCAACTCCAGATTATAAAACCCCCAATTTGCTACCAGTCGAACCCTTCAGGCCCATTTGAAGGCTTGTTGCTTTATTTAAAACGGCTCAGTGCCTGTTGGTAACTGCAAAACCTTTATGGACTTTTTACTGAAAGTGGAGAAAAAATGAGCTTGTGATTTGTGGGTTTGATGATTAGAAAGAGTAGAATATGGGGGGGGGGGGAAGGAGCCACAAATAAATAAATACATTTACAACTGTGGTAAAGAAAATTGGAAGTTCCTCTTTTTGTCTTTTTTTCCTCCCTTTTTCTTTTCAGTGTCTTTTACTTATTTTTCTTTACTTTCTTCCTTAAAACTTTTGTATTGTTTTTTATTCTGTAAGAGTTGTCCCCGCCCCTCTTTTCCTCTCCCTGTCTTATTACAAATGTTTCATTATTACAATGCATTTGCATGACCCTCAGGCTCTCAGCATTCCCAGCGTGGAGAGCCAGATGGGTAGAATGCCAGTTCCTGCAGCTGAGGAACATCTGGAGGGCAGCAGGTTGAGGCAGGCTGCTTTACAGTGGTAAAGTCATGGCAGCTGCGCTTAACGGTAAACAATATCATAATGTGATTTGATTATTTTACTTTAGTGTCCCAGATAAACCTTACTGGGGTTTATAATTATGGTCTATGCCTTAGGGCAGGGGTCTCCAACCTTGGTCCCTTTAAGACTTGTGGATTTGAACTCCCAGAGTCCCTCAGCCAGCAAATCTGGCTGAGAAACTCTGTGAGTTGAAATCCACAAGTCTTAAAGGGACCAAGGTTGGAGACTCCTGCCTTAGGGTGTTATCAGTGGTGGGATTCAGCCAATTCGCACCACTTCGGGAGAACCGGTTGTTAACTTTCTGAACAGTTTGGCAAACTGGTTGTTGGAAGAAATCATTAGGGCAGAGAACGGGTTGTTAAATTACTTGAATCCCACCACTGGGTGTTATATAAAGCAAATCACTGTGGCTTATTATAACAAACCGTGGGGAAAACAAGCCATGGCTGAACAATAGGAAACAACTCTTTCCAAACTGACAGACATCCTGTATTATTAACATCCTAACCATTGAAACAAAAAGAAATACAAGAACCAAGTAGAAGTAAACACCTATAAACACTGGATGTTCTCTTCATGGTGGTCTGGATCCTCGGTCCATTTCACCCAAAACTGTTTTGTTCTGATGGATGGCATCATGGCAAAATCTCAGACAAGAAACTTCTGAATATGCCACCAGCAGTAAGTGAGCTGCAGCAAGAATTGTGGCTTCTCTCCAAAATATTTTATTTGCTTTGAAGGGACTGGAGCCCTTTTCAGACTACGTAATATCACCCAGTATTGGCTGCCAATCATCTCTACACATTTCTAAGCCTTTTATGCCACCCGTACCTCCATTCCTTATTACACAGGGTCCTCTTTCCCTGGCAGGCAGCCCTCCCTCCCTCTCTCTCCATACAAGTTCACACAGAACTTGAAAAAAATATTCACCAATATTTAAACCATGAGATGATTATTTCTTGTGTGAAAGATGGAGGTGGTTAAATGTAGTTGCCGCCTCTAAATGTTTGGAAAGATCTCAGTGAAAATGTAAAAAGAATGTTGTCACAGTATTTCTACGATCCCACAGCCTTCCTCAAGCTGGTGTTCTCCAGATGTTCTGCACTTATTGTAATCCTTACATGGAAGGGGCCAAAGGCTAAGAGTTATGAGAGCTGAAGTTCAAAATGTGTGGGAGGACACTTGCTGGGGGAAGTCTGCAGTATTTGGAGATCAAGGTTTGATGCTGTAACCTCAGTCATTTGATCTATGCTCTCTTAAGTTCAGTAAGAAAAAGAAAATGCTCCCAAATATCCAATCTACCAAAGTGCCAAAGGATGAAATCAGCTATTATTGTTTCCTCCCACAATTCCTTGATAGAGGTACCATAACAATTCAATATTCTCTTAAGTATATTTAAAATATAATCCTATTAATACTTTTGACAACAGTAATAATAGATGTTTATTTATTTACAGTTTGCCAGCTGAGTCAAACACATACTCATTCCCTCCCCATATAATGTTGTATTGCTGTTTATTACTGCAGCCCAAAAAGACTTAAAACATCTGAAAATCATGTATGTCTCGCTCCTTGCAGACCTGTAGATAGAGCACTTCGTTCCTTCTTTTCTCCAACTGTCATCTGAATTCAGAGGCCAATGGAAATAATTAAGCGCAGTTTATTCAATAAGCATTTGATTCTTCACAGTATTGTTACTGAATAAAATTCTGCCATGCTTATCACATAAGGCTATTAAGTATGAGCTACAAAAAAAACCACGATTAACTGAATGGTAGCAAAAGGATATAGAAAACTTTAACTTTTTGCTGCCATCTAATAATCTGGATTTTTTATAGCTCAGAGCTGATAGTCCTTTGGAGATTAAATGCAGTAGGTGAATTTCCAGGTGGTTTTTTGTTTGTATCCAAAACAGAATATTTTACATATTTATAAGGAGCAAGAAACTATCCATGATTATTAAAGTTTCAGAGGCCTTTGCATGAATATCAGACAAATCCTGTATTTGCTGTTCAGTTGAAGTTCAGTTAAGTATCTTCAGGATTTCAGTCTGCAAATCATGTTCTCTTCCCTTCTATAGGAGCACAAATAATGGTCTAGTTCAAAATTATAAAGGAAGGATGAAAGGATAATATATTGGAACTGTTTTGCATTTGAGTGAAGTGAAATGAAATGCATGACTACAGGTAGTCCTTGACTTGCAACAGTTCATTTAGTGACCGTTCAAAGTTACAACATCACTGGAAAAAGTGACTTATGACCATTTTTCACACTTATAGGATCCACATGGTTACATGATCAAAATTCAAATGCTTATTTATGAAGGTTACAGTGTCCCAGGATCATATGATCCTCTTTTTCAGCCTTCTGACAAGCAAAGTCAGTGGGGGAAGCCAAACAACCCTGTTAGTAATTTAACAATTACAGTGATTCACTTAACCACTGTGGCAAGAAAGCTCATAAAATGGAGCAAAATGCACTTAACAACTGTCTCGCTTAGCAACATAAAATTTGGCCTCAAAAGTCGAGGGCTACCTACACAAAGCAATCATATTATCCATACCATATGCTGCTTTGTACTGTCCATGCGAGACTTTATTACTTGCTTTCATGTACAATTTAATGACTGTATAATGTCATTCTGATTGAAGTTTTAATTCAAATTAGATTACTGACTTATTACACAGAATTCTGAAAGCAAATGTACAAATAGTCCTCGACTTACAGCCATTCAATTACTGACCAAAGTTCAAAGTTACAATGGCACTGAATGAAGTGACTTATTATCATTTTTCACAGGACCACTGCAGCTTCCCCAGGGTCACGTGATCAAAATTCAGTTGCTTAGCAACTAGTGCACATTTATGATGGTTGCAGTGTCCAGTGATCCCCTTTTGTGACTTTCTGACAAGCAAAGTCAATGGGGAAGCCAGATTCACTTTATAGCCGTGTTATTAACTTAACAACTGTAGTGATTCAACTGTGGCAAGAAAAGTTGTAAAATGTGGCAAAACTCACTTAACAACAGAAATGTTGGGTTCAGTTGTGGTTGTAAGGCAAGGACTACCCCTAAAAGGACTACACTTGAAATAGTACCATTGCTGGTTATCCCCCTTGTTGATTCAAGCTGGCTGCTTAAAATCCCATAATAATTGTGTGCACATACCATTGCTGGTCCTCACCCTGAATGGTGAAAATGATATTATTACATTTGGCTTATTAAATATCATAAAATGTAATAAAAATATTAACATTCTGACTGACCTCTTGTCTGTTTTTTTTCTTCTGCAAGTGTGTTTTGAGATTGGAATCTGCTGAATTACTAAACTTGTAGTCATTAAAATGTGCAAGTGATTTGCAAAATGTTTATCTAATGTATTATAATCCTATTGTGTCAAATAAAGTGTATAAGATATAAGATATGGATTTAAACTCATCAGATTTCCACCCACACAATATGAGGGTCCTTTGATGTCTAAGATCATAAACTGAAGTTTTTTTTTAAAGAAAACATGAGCTGTGGTAGAAATTAAGGTGCAAATTAAGCTGATGACACTCAGCTGTACATCTTTACCCCTAATCACCCCAATGAAGCCGTTGATGTGATGTCCCGGTGTCTGGAAGCCGTGCGGGTCTGGATGGGGAAGAACAAGCTTCAACTCAACCCATCCAAGACAGAGTGGCTGTGGATGCCGGCAACCCGGTACAGCCAGATTACACCATCGCTGACTGTTGGGGGCGAATCATTGGCCCCCCGGGGGAGGGTTCGTAACTTAGGCGTTCTCCTGGATGATCGGCTGTCTTTAGAAGAACATATGACGGCTGTCGCCAGGGGAGCTTTTTATCAGGTTCGCCTGATTCGCCAGTTGCGTTCCTTTCTCGACCGGGATTCCCTTTGCACGGTCACTCACGCCCTTGTCACTTCCTGCCTGGACTACTGCGATGCTCTCTACATGGGGCTCCCCTTGAAGAGCACCAGGAGGCTCCAACTGGTCCAGAATGCGGCTGCGCGGGTAATAGAAGGGGCACCGTGATGCTCCCATATAACACCGCTCCTGCGCAGCCTGCACTGGTTGCCGGTGGTCTTCCGGGTGCAATTCAAGGTGCTGGTCATCACGTTTAAAGCGCTCCATGGCACAAGACCGGGTTACCTTGGGGACCGCCTACTGCTGCCTATAGCCTCCCATCGGCCTGTGCACTCCCATAGGGAGGGCCTCCTCAGGGTGCCGTCAGTCAAACAATGCCGACTGGCAGCCCCCAGGGGGAGAGCCTTCTCTGTGGGGGCTCCTGCCCTCTGGAATGAGTTGCCTCCGGGGCTGCGTCAACTCCCCGACCTCCGGTCTTTTAAACACGAGCTCAAGACTTTCTTATTCCACCGTGTGGGGCTAGCTTGACGAAATTTTAAGTGGGGTTTTAGGATTGCTTATTTTAGTGTTAATTTTAAATGGCCAGTTTATAATTAGTTTTTTAAATATGTCTTTAATTTTGTCTATGTACTTGTTGTTTTTATTTGGCTGTTCACCGCCCTGAGTCCTTTGGGAGAAGGGCGGTATAAAAATCTAATAAATAAATAAATAAATAAATAAATAAATAAATAAATAAATAAATAAATAAATAAATAAATAAATAAATAAATAAATAATATTCTCATATTGCCCACTGAATGGGCAAACAAACATGTGAAGAACTTTTGCTAGGAAAATAAATAGGCTACTCTCTTGCAAAGAAATGTGTGGTGTCAAACTATTATAGAGTAGCACAGAAAATGGATGCAGTGCAATCCTATGCTTATTTACTAAGAAAAATGTTTCTTTGAATTTTGAATGTCCTCCCAGGTAAGCATGCATGGCGCATCAGTCTAAATGTTCTATAATTAAAGGCCCGCAGCCCATTTCAGTCAAATATGAAAGGAGATCAAGATAAGAAATCCAGATGACTTGAGAAATGGGTGGAAAGCAGAGGGAGAAAGTGTCCTAGGGAGAAATTCAGGGGCAGCAAACAATCTGTACTTGGACACAGTGGCAATCCCTGAGATTTCTGTCAGTGTCCATGTGTACTGTACGGAGTGCTAAAAAGAGAATGCATATAAAGTTCTTTGAACCTTCAAAAATATTCCTAAAGCTACTTTTGGAGCCAGGCTCAATCAAATGCTGCCTATTTTAGCACAAACAGTCAGGAACAAAAGGCAGCTTCTCCCATCCCCTTTCCTTCCTGACAGGTTTTGATGGCTCTGTGCCAGGACGACTCATTGGCGCATTTTATTGTTCTGAACTTCTTGCTGTACCAGGCACCAGAAGAGTAGCTCAGTAAGTAAAGCACACAGACATAAACAGAGTAGATTCATATCATAACCACAAGTATTTATTTTTATTCCAACTTTTACAGAGATCCGTGTTGGTCTAAAATCAGTCAACCACTCTTTACACATGTTGTAATCAAATACCTGAAACTTAAATGGTAGCACAGGTTATATAGCCTCAGTTCTACCATTTTTTCAAACAAATAGGTTCAAACTTCAAATGGTTTGTTACAAGGCAGACATGTCTTGTACATATCAGAATGTCACGTCGGATGCCTTGGTTTATTTATTGATTTACTTAAACTTGTGCTCCATTCTTTAATCATTTTCAAACTGACTAATAATCATATAAGAAAATGAAGATCGGAGCAATCGTTAAGTTGTACAATGATAACAGAACTATAAAACCAGGGATGTTCACAAAAGAATGTCAAAAAAGTCAAGTTAGCAGCCAGATTGATTGATTGACCAGGCAGTCAAAGCTCTAGCAGCCTATAAAAATGGGTTGGAGCTTCATTTGCACGGATGTTCAGCCATCTTGACTTTTTTTGACACACACTTATAGAATAAAGCTAAAATGCTCTATGAGGTGAAAAATGTAAAATCTCCATGCAAATCTTCATGAGGACTGACTAAAATGCTGCAAAATAATACAAGTTTTAATATTGTCCAGAACATAAGAGATGGGGAGACGCAGATGGGGAGAAGTTCAAAAATTAGAGTTGCAGACTTCAGAGCTAAAATCTGTAATGCACCTATAAACATATATGATTACCCACTTTCATGACAGTTACCAAACATACATATGTGCACGTGCATGAACACAATCCGAAGATGTTTTAAGCTTCTGTAGCTAACTTTCCGAAAAGTACAAGTTTCCTAGCCAGAAGCAACTCTTTTTTTTCCAGATATGGTACATATATAGGTAAACTACACTTAACCTTTAGGTATTTCATTTCCCTAAAAATTAAAATGTTACTCTTGCATAAAAAGTCCTGTCTACAATAATTTGAAAGTTAATAAGCCTGATTTCCCATAAAGGGTTGATACAGTATACAAATTTCATCCAGTTTTACCTTGACATATTTTTTTTAAATTGTGTCAGTGTTTTCCTAAAAGATAAAGGCTTAATTTTAAAAAAAAAAACACCTTGAGTTTATTTATCTAGAAAAGTATAATCTGTCATTCACAGATCAAATCCAGAGTATTCCAGAAAGTTATTTTGAAGCTGTAGTTATGTCCAGTTGAGGAGAGATTCAGAAGGAGCGAATTTTAGGTTCAAAATTAAAAAAAATGAGGCTCCAAATTACTCCAGAATGAGTTGATCTGTTTTCTAAATCATCAATTCGGAATCCAAACCAAATGTTGTAGTTGTGCATGCCCACACTTCCTATATACATTTTATACATGCATACAATATTATGCTGGATGGTTGTTTTTACAGATAATGTTATTGCTATCATACTCTACTATTGTACAGGCTGTTTTATGGTATTTTATGGTGCAATGATCTGTTTTGACTTGATGATTTATTGTGTTTTTTATAGTGAAAGCTGCTTTCTGAGAACTTCACTCAAACAATAATCTTAAAAGTTACTATTTAAAACTATTTTAGTTAACACTATATTCAACCAACATAAAAGTAATTTCAAATAAGTGCTCTTTTTTCGGGTAATGGAAAGGTCAATGGAACCTATCTGAATCCACCAATTGATGGATCCTTTTGAATTTCATTTGGCACAGAAAGCCAGGAATGTGGAAAAACTTTGTCCTTCATTCTCACACAACAAAAGCATCTGAAACTAATCTCAGCATGTGGGCAGTTTCGTATGTTGAAAAGAGTCTTTCAAGAAAAATGGGCCCAAACTATTTTGGTTTTTGCGGATCAATCCAAGAACAAGCCGTCTTCAGAAAGGGTCAATATCAAGTCCATTTCACAATAATGTAAGTTAGATGTGACTGCTACATTGGAAATTGATATAAGAGCCATTGTTTCCCAAGAAGATCACTTCTGACATACCAATCAAAACTCATAGAAGACATTCCTACCCATAACAAGCTCTGATAGTTTTGATTCAAAAGAAATATATTTATCTTGAAAATGACCATGGAACAATCATGGGGATTTAGTAAATGGCAGTAGGGCTTTGTTTAGCTCAGGGTTCTCCAACCTTGGTCCCTTTAAGACTTGTGGACTTCAACTCCCAGAGTCCCTCAGCCAGCTGGCTGAGGGACTCTGGGAGTTGAAGTCCCCAAGTCTTAAAGGGACCAAGGTTGGAGACCCCTGGTTTAGTTGATTGAGGTTGTAATTTAAAATGATTCTAATTAGCTACTAGGTGAATGAGGGAAGGAAAAACTTAGACGCTAGAATTAACTCAGAAGAGAGGTATTCTACTAGAGATAACACAGTGATAACCAATGTGTGTATTTAGTTATTGCATTAAACTGTATATATATTTTATTTAATTAAATGTTTCAGACTATTTCATAAAGAACAAACAAGTTTTATATGGAATGCCTATGCAAATCAGGAACTGAGATTTAGCAATCTCGAGTGAGGAACTATGAAGATGAACCTTTGTCTCACCCACCATAAAAGTGTAATAATGCAATTTGAAAATATAGCCGCCATGTGCTAGAGTAGCACTGTATGTCTTTCAGCCATTTTCTCCAGTTGAAAGGAGATGTGTATGATTGCTTTAATTTATTCCTGAATTCTGATCAAAGCCAGCTCCAAGACAGAATTATAATTAAGGCAAATTATATCCAATTTTAATCTTTGTAGTTTTGTGAAGTTTTTTTTTCTTTTTATAGGGGAGTTCAATCCATTTATGTTAACAGATAGCATCTTTATTTCTTCATCCATCTTTTCACTTATATATAGATCTTGCCCTTCTAGTTGTTCTGATCTCTCTCTCTCCTTTTGTTCTTATGCCTTCTCCTTCTGTCCGTTCAGTTTCCACTCTCACTCTTTGTTCTTGATCAAAAGCTTTTTCTTCTATTTGCATTTCATCTTGACTTTTGATCTAGACTTTCTTAAAACAAATATTTTCCCCTCATATTTGATATGTGGGCAGTGCAGAACACAACAGATGTGCTAAAACAATTTGTAATGAGTTTCTATTTGGCAATGTAACAGCATTTCTTGTATCTTTGTACCTGTTGCAATTTTTAAAACATCACTTTTGGGAATTAACCCAACCTTCATCAGGCAATTTTCCTCCTAAAACATGTCAAAGGAAACATTTCCTCCTTCCTATTCTTCACAGAATTCCACCCTTAAGTATTTCTGGAGGGTTGAGTGATCACATCAGGAGAAACTTGCTCAGAAGAAAGGTTTCCTCCCATTCTTTACTGAGTTCACCTCCTAAATATTTTTGCAGGACTGACTTACTATGGCAGGAAAAACATAATTGAAAAAAGGAAAAAGAAAAAGAAAAATGGGGTGGGGCAGAGAATGAGTCCTTTGGGCAAAGAGACCAGGAAAATAGATAATTTCAAGAAGGATATGTCTGCAAATAGAAAAAGGCTGAAAAGACACCAATATTAAGCTGAAAATAGAAGGTAGATGCTAACAAAGATAAGATAGCATTCACAGGAATGCTTACTCATTCAACATCAATGACATTAACAGGAAACATGTAAAAGTACTGTAGATTATTTGTACCTATCCCTCTATTTTAGTTGGGTGAAACATGTACTCATTGTCTCTCCCATTCTGCCACATTTATTGGTTACTTCCATGTTGGCTACGGTGCTGAGGTTATTCCATTACAAAGGTTAAACATAGTGTACACAAACATAGTGATCTGTGAAAATAAACCTTCCTTGCTCAAAAAGATTAACCTGATACAATAAGAATATTCCGTATATCAAAATGGTCGTGTTAATTATCAGTTTTCTGAATAAGTTGGCAGATGAATCAAAGTCTAAAATTATGGCATGGAAAATATGATGATCCAGCGCTAGATTTCAATGAGTTATTTAGCTCTTGAACAGCATGTTCAAAACAAGAGGACAAGTCACCCGTTTTGGTGGTTAACCATTTTGGGCAGTTTATTTTACACTAAAATATAGCTATTACAGATGCAGCCTAAAGAGATTATCTCATAAAATAAATAATTAAGTAAATAGTTCAGATCTCATGAGATCTAATTGTAACATATATGTTACAATTGTTATACGTGGACATTTATTAAAAGCTGGTAGTACAAATAGGGATTGTTAATATATTGAAATCCAAGAGCAATCCAGACTCAGAAGAGAAAGGACCAATGAGAAACACTAAATCCACACATCCCATCAATGAACCACCTTTTTCTCCAGCCTGAGATGTCAGAGAGACTTGGATCTTGGATTCCATCCCCAAACTATAGCTCCCAAAACTTAGTCCATTGGTGGTGGTGGGGGATTTTAAGCTACAATGAACCTGCACTCAACTGAAAGCAATGCAAAATTCAGCTGATGGAAAATCTTTAATTCCATTTCTTTATACACACTCTTTCATTAACCACATAATTTTGCTATTTAAAAAAGTCTGGTGTTCCAAAATATTCTTGAAAATAGACATCAATGGAAAACTATAAATAGCCCAAAATATTTATTATTGTTGGTTTGATGGAATTATGGATTCCACAATTAACTCCATAAAGCTTTGCAGCATTACATCAAGGAACTGGAAGATAACTAAGTGCTTCTATATACAGATACATTGTATGAAAATACACACACACACACACACACACACACCCTATTTCCCTGAAAATAAGACATCCCTTGACAATAAGCCCAATCGGGTTTTTAAGCACATGTGCTAAAATAAGCCTCCCCCTGAAAATAAGCCCTCCCCAAAAATATTTAAACGCAGAGCTGAAAATCAGGTAAGAGGGCAAGAGGAGCCCCATCTTGCTCCATGTACCCCAAAATAATAAGATCTCTCCAAAAATAAGGCCAAGCGCTTATTTTGGGGTTCAAAAAATATAAGACAGGATTTTATTTTCAGGGAAACACAGTATTGTATGACCCAGCAATGCCTTTCATATCATGTTGAATAAGGATCAATATAATGGATATTATTTCATATAATTATATAAAGGATGGATATAATGGGATATAATTACAAAAAAAACTACAAGAGAATTGGAAAGATCTCATGATTGTATAGAGCAGGGCGGTCAAACTCCCAGCCCACTGGGCTTATGCATCACGCACTGGCCACACCCATGTCTGGTTTAGTGAAAGGGGAAAAAGTTCCAATATGTCACATGACGCCGTCATGACGCCCCTGGTATAGAGGGTGTGGTGGCCTAGCAATTAAGATACTGGGCTTATTGACTGAAAGATGGTTAGTTCGAAACCCTAGTGCCACATGATGGTGTGAGCTCCATTCTTTCCCCATTCCTGCCCACCAGCAGTTCAAAAGCATGCAAATGCAAGTAGATAAATAGGTACATCTTTGGTGGAAAGGTAGCAGCATATTGTGCACCTCACACAGTGGTGGGTTGCTCCTGGTTTGGACCAGTTTGCAAGAACTGGTAGTAAAACTGGTGGGAGGCTCCACCCACCGACCCAGATGTCATCAGAAAGCTTCTGTGCATGCGCAGAAGCGCGCACGGTCCCGTTGCGAACCAGTATAAAGGTAAATAGAACCCACCCCTGACTTCACAGTATAGTTATTCTGGCCACATGATTATGAAGCATCTTTGGACAACGCTGGCTCCCTTATCTAAGAAACAGAGATGAGCGCCACCCTCTAGAGTCAGACACAACTGGGCAAGAGAAATCTTTACTTTTACCTTTATCAAGATTGTATACATTATAGTGACCAGAAATATACACATGTACTTTTCTGCTTTTTTCAGTCACTTTATTACCTTCTACTTTAGCACTGATCTGTTTGCAGTTGTGATGGCCTCAATTTTTATCAAATAAAATTTGCATATATCACTAAAATTCTTGGGTAATTATTTATTGGGCTTATAAGCTGGTCCCATCACAAAGGACTGTGCTTGGCATATACTGCTACCTCCGAAAACTGGACTTAAAACAGTACAAAACAGGGAAAAGCATACATTACACAAGCTATACATAGCACCAGCAATATTTATCAATATAACCAAAAATGAGGAGGTTTTCAACTCCCAAAGAAAAAAAAATGATAGTTTTGCAGACCCCTACAGAAAGGGAGCATGGTTGAAAAGACTCGGTTTGTAGTCCTTGTATATGATATCCACTCAATGAAGAAATGTGGAGGGAGCCCACACTACTAGTTCAGTTGAATGGGCAAATGTGATCCTGAAGATATCCAGGTCCTGAGCCAGATAACCTACTCTTTAAAGTTATCAATGAGCATCTTGAATTGCACCCAGCTGGCAAGTAATGCAGCTCTTGAAGTGTTTGGCTTCTATGCATGAACTGAGGAGCCCCCACGATTACTCAAGCCACTGCATTCTAGACCAGTTTCCAAGTGCTCTTCAGGATATCTCTTTTTAGACCAGATTGCAGTAGTCCAATCAAGTAGTGATTTAGGTTTGAGTGACTGTGACCTCTCATTTCAGAATGGGGCATACATATCAGATAGAACTATCAATCCAGAAGGATTTCAAATTGCATCCCAGGAAACACAACTCTATACAGAACCAAAAATGATATTTTTCTGGAATCAGATGGTTTCTAACTTAAAGCCACTCTGTCTTGCTGGGATAAAACTGAATCTTGTTCCTCACCATCCAAAACCTAATGGTCTCCACTCCAGATACCTGGACAGCAACTCAGTTGTATCACCTGGGAGTAATTAATTGGGACAGCATCAAGCTTTGTGCCATTCCACAATTGAGGAACCTGGGATTGATCTCTCCCCTCACCATTTAGTCTCCTTTAAGAAGAAAAATCACTGCAGAACAGTGCCCCCCTTTGCCCAATCAGTGGAGGTGGTTCAGAAGGGTACCATAATCAATTGAAAGCCACTGAGCCATTGAGATATCAATCAACTCCAGAAGTATCCCATTCTCTATCTCAGTCTTGCCATAGGATGTCCATAAGTGAAATATTATTATCTCCGTATCATACACAGCCACGAAATGAATATGTGTCTAGATAAACTGTTCCCTCTCTACAGCTGGAGCAGCCCAATTACTTTCTCAACAAATTTTCCAAGGAAGTGAAGGGTAGATATTAATCAATAATTATCCAGAATATCTGAGCTGAGCTATGGCTAGTTGACAAAAGAGTTCACATTTTGTTCTTTCAGGATGGGTGGCAACCTCTGTTCTCCCTAGGATGTATTTACCACCAATTTGACCCAACCCTTGATCTCCTCATTGGTGGCTTTTATGATTATTTTAACCATTCACTTTCTCTGGCCTCCCTAAATTGCTTTTAATCACTTCATGGTTTCAGACAGTTACCAAGAATCTTGGATATGTGAGTGTTTGGGAAAAAGAATTCATAAGATTCCATCCAGAGTCATATAAGTGTGATGGACAATACAGAAATTTTATAAATAAATAATACGTTTATGGAGGGATAATTGATTGTGCAATAAAGTTCAAATAAAATGTGGACATTGGTAGTCCCCTCAAAATAAAACAGACAGCCTTAGATGCTCAGAAGATTGAACTATATCAAGGATTTCTCCCTAAAGATAAATATCTGAGAACAGTGGAAGGAAAAAAAAATACACAAAAAAGATTTAGTTTAATTTGAAAAAGCATAATTGACTTTTATGAAAGTGAAAAATTTAACAGGAGTGGAAATAGTGGCTAATAAGATTTAATGACTTCCCCAAGTTGGCAAAGCTCAAAACCATAAGAATTCCTCATATAAAGTTGCATACTACGTACATACAGTGTGTGTGTGCTCTTCAAAACTAGTAATTTCAGGCCTTTTTTAGATTGGCATGAATTTTTTTTTTTGCATTTTTTTTTTATATCCCGCCCTTCTCCGAAGACTCAGGGCGGCTTACACTATGTCAAGCAATTTGGATAGAGAACTGTCTAACTTCAGACAGCAGTAATTTAAATGCTCCTTCTGTAATTCTGAGCTCACATATTAGAGTCACTGTTACATTAAAGTCCTTTTCCATGTAAGATTTTTTTAATGGAATATTTTTTTACTTTGTGCAAAACAGTAATAACCCTCAAAACTAAACTATAGGCTACCTCTGATCAGACCATTAAACCATTATACGTCTCCCTCATTAATTTTAAAACTGACTTATATATTATTGAATTGGATTTTTTAATCTTTATTGATACACTCTCCATACACATGGGCATGACTCCACACACTTAAACACACAGTCGTGTTGAAAGGCACATCAGGGAAGGATTTGATGGAGAAAGTGCATAAGAGGAAATTATCTTTAATTCATCCTCCTGTTGTTGGATTCAGATAAATTAAGAACCGCTATAACTATTACAGTTGATTAATCTGATAAATTTGCTTTAGAAAAAGTACAAATATAAAACACAACCCCATTATAAAAATAGGTAGAATACATGAGAATAAATCCAAATATTTCCATTATGTCAAAGGAAACACTTTTGATAGTATCTAATTTAGGGTACATAATATGGTGATGAAAGAGAAAGTTAATCAAATATGAAACAGCATTTTGTAATAATAAAAATGTGGCAATCTTTCTGCATTGAAATACAGAAGCCTTTACTGCTAATCTCAAATAAATATCTATACAACCTTCTACTATGCTTAAGGTATAGTCTGTCCAGGAGGAAGTGCTTTAATGTAAGCAGTGGTAGTTGTTGTCATACAGACTTCTTTCACTAAGAACCATGGTCCATCTCTTAGTTAACAACTAATAAGTTTCAGCATTTTTTAAATTTCCAAAGTTATAGATTATATTATTCTATTTGCTGTGCAGTAAATTCAAACATTTAAATATTAAAAATTCTATTTAATTTCTCCATTATTATTTTTCAAACCCATACCTGTTGACCTGCATTATAATGATGAAGATAATTTTGAAAGACCACTTGTGTATACAGAAGGTCCTCAAATTATGACTAGTCACTTAGATACAATCAGAAGTTGCAACAGACCTCCTTGGGATTACTTATGATCTGGTTCTGAAGTTCCAATGGCCGGTTCTCCCCACTACACCTGCCCAGTCACATCGTCACATTTTAGTCTCTCAGCAACCTAGCTGCATTCATGGCTGTTTGCATCATG
Organism: Ahaetulla prasina; assembly: GCF_028640845.1. Lineage (NCBI taxonomy): Eukaryota > Metazoa > Chordata > Lepidosauria > Squamata > Colubridae > Ahaetulla > Ahaetulla prasina. The sequence continues at coordinate 105,413,645 of NC_080541.1, read as the reverse complement.
CATACATGTAACTGCATTTGGTGATGTTTTGTCAAAAACCAGCATTTGCCTCCAGTTTTTGGCTAAATGATCATAGTGAACAATTGGTTCACTTAATGACCAACACCGTGGTCATGGCTTTCCAACCATAGCACTTGTTTAATGACCACCACAAAAAGGTCATAAAATAGGTCGGTTTTACGACAGTCATGACTTATGATCAAAATGGGCACTTCCATTACAATTGTATGTCGAGCATTATTTGTATAAAATTTTGGATACTATGTTGGGTCCTTCACCATATCTGTGCTTTATTATGTGAAGCAAGCCCAGTGCTGTAGTGTGTTGGCTTATTTACTTGAGAGTAAGATTTACTAAATTTGGTATAATGGATTCAGAATATTGAAATGGGCATGATTCTTTTTTAAAAAAAGACTCTGCATACTTGTTTCCTGTATATTCTTCACCCTTACTATACGTTATGATTTTCTATTTTGTCTTCATTTTTGTTTTAATTTGTTTCAGATTTGTGTTCATTTCAGGACCAATTAGAAATAGGTCCCTCCTTCCCAGCATGTTCTGAAATCAGCACGAGATTTGCAAGCCTTAATATGAATTTTGTACAGCCTGCTTTTCTGCTCTGGCAGATTTTTCCCCCCTAGGAGGGGAAAGGAGCAAGAAATGAATGTAATCATTAATTCTCTTTGATCCATATCACTCAGAATTATTGGAAGACAGAAAGCCTACATAACAGTAAACTCAAATGATTTGAGAATAATTTGTACATAATGAAACAGAGGTTAATGCCCAGAGTTTGTAATTCATTAGTGGGTGGCCTCTATTAACAGATCAATTTAATATTTATTAAATATTAAATTCATATCTTCTAATAGATGTGCCTTTTTAATTAGATAGATTTAAAGTTAAAGAAACCAAGGATCACATATCCACTTAGAAAAGTTTGAAAAACAAAAGTAAATTAAATAGAATTCCATAAGCGCACATAATACTATAATACACTCTCATAATTATATTGACCTTTTATATATAAAGTAGCTGAAGGAGATGTGCAAGGTGGCATTTAAGCTAAGGAACATGCAAAAGTTTTGAATGTTAGTAAAGTAGTTATGCAGCTTAGTTAAACTAAGTGCTAATCAAATTTCTTTTATAAGGTAACAATCACCATTTTAGGTTTACCAATCTATTATTAATTCTATAATTATCTTGTCCATTCTTAAATTAGTTTGGGATTACTATACCTAAATTCTAAATTTACATTTCTTTATAGCTATGACTTTGCTATGTACTAACTATAGCCATTTAAATGTTAATGTCCATAGTTTCTTCATTGTTTTAATTTTTTAAATTTTAAAAACCATACCTGTTATACTACATCAGCTGTTACATTGATATTATGCATTATTTATAAAATAAATATTTCACACTTTATTTATGGCCAGAATGTCACTCTAATATTTTATTTCCTGATAATATACATGCATTTCTTGAAATAACAAAAAACTTAATAAGTATGATCACTTCACAAATGTCTAGCCAAAAATGTTCTTCATTACTGAACTAATTAAAATTAATCCAACAGTTAATTTTCGTTCTAAATTATCTTTATTGATATTCTGTTCCCTTGTGCAACCTTGAAAATGTTTATTTAATTTTAACAGAAACAGGTTCATAGTACATAGTACATGTGTCAATTATGTTTTTTCATATAAGTATCATATTACTTGAATGAAGGACAGGCATGAAGCTAATATAGCTTTATTTAATCCTTGCAACTTTATCCTTGAGGTTCAAGAAATCTACCATAAAATCTGGAAAGCCAGACAAAATAAGGAGATGCTTGAAACACAACATGTATGTATGTAGTATGTGAAAGAGATCATACCGCAAATTTTATAGAGATGGACTTTTTATGTACAGTGATGGAAAAATAACTTTATAGCATATTTTCTATAAATACATATATAAAACATTCACTTATAAACTATCTCATTCGCTTCCATTTATTAAAAGAGCCACATTTTAAAGTGTTAAAAAATACCACATTAGAACTGTATTAACCAATTAACAACAACATTGATAATTTCCTTATCGGTGATTCATAGCCCCTTACATTTTCATTCAGTTGTTACTCTGCTGGTAACACAGTAATAAGAATAAACTTTATATTTCTTCACTAACGGTTGGGTGACACTAGAAGTTAGAAAAATCCTTCAGGAAGACATGGCTATAGTATTCAACAAATGCCTGTAATATTTTTTGCAAACTCCCAAGAAGTATCCCAATAAGATACTGCAATGGTGAAATCACAACTCTGAAAGAATCCAGGTATGATAAAACTCACCAGGTATTAATTAGTTCACATTTAGCCTTTGGTTACACTCTGTACCTGAAATCAATGCAAAGGGCTTACATTTAGCTGGATTTTGTTTCAGGACTGATTAGATACAATTTGCTTTACAATGTTTAAAGTCCTTTTTATCATGCTTATTGTCTTAAATAAAAATGAAAGAGTTTCTCAAATGAAGGCATTAAAATGTCATTCTGCAACTCTTTCCAATACAGTACTGAAAATCTGAAAGACATGATACAGCTTCCACTAAAACTGGTGAACATTTAAAAGTGTCCAAAGTGCAAACTGGTATGTCACATGTTTTTCAATTAGAGAAATCCATTGTGAAACAAATAGAGCAATCTGAAAATGAGATGAAGACAAAGGAAAGTCGTACAAAGAAAAAAGGAATAATATTGCAATAAAGTAGTTGTGCTTATAACAGCAAGTACTCAAAACTATTTTGACAACACAGAAAGTTTGTATTACAAACCAAATGTCTAATAAAGAAGGTAAAAGCCCAAATCTGTAATAAAAAAAAAAAAAAACGGGTGTGGGGGAGAGAGGAGAATGGGGCTGCATAGTAGTGTATTGCAAATTAAATGGATAATTTGGCATGGGCTGATAGCTAACTCCTTCAACATTCACAGAGACTATGTCAAGACTGTTACATAGAATTGTTGTCCAGTAATGTTAATAAGGTGAAAGCTGTGAATTAGAAATATATGTTTAACAATGAAAGCTTCCAGACAAAATACTTGTAGAAGAGTTTAATATCCCTTCCATTTCATTTGATCTTGATCTTCAACACAGGCAGCATCATGCCTGTACAGCAAATTATAGACCAATCATGTTGCATTTAAAGAAAAGAAGGATAGGACTGAAATCCTACCTAAATGCACCCCAGACTCCATTTCTCTGCACAAGTGGGATTCACATTATAAGTCAGTGTCAAATATTAACATTGCTCTCACGGCATGACAATTAACTCTCAGGAAATGAAAGGAAAATATTACTTCAGAGTTCATGCAGGCAGTTATGAATTAAACAGCATCTGCACAGGACTCCCCCCCCCACAAATTCATAAACATTTCCTTGCAGTTTTTAAAATTCCTGTCTCTTTTCTCTTTCCAATATGAATGTTTCCTACATTTTCTGTCTGGAAGAGTCACATGTTGAACTAACATGCTGAAGTGCCACACCACTTTCAGACTGCTGAGATTTGTAGTCCGATATGCTTTGTGCAGCAAAGCGTTTCTTCACCAGGTAGCAGATAATAACCACCAACATCACAACCGTAAAGGTGACGCTAACAATGATTGCAACCAATGTCCCTCGGCTGCTGCCATCCTTTGGTGGGGCAAAAGAAGGAGGAACAGGTGATTTGGGATAAGTTTCCGTTTCACCCGAAAACTCTTCTGGTTCTTCTGATGGCTGCTCACAGAGGCTGTCCTCTTCTTGAATAAGTCCATTGGGACAGATGCAGTTGTAACTGCCAGGCATATTTATGCACTTCAGGGAACCACAGTATCCAGACTCACACTCATTGATGTCTGTGCATATTGTCATATCATCTATGTTCACTTCCAAGATAAAGTTTTCTGGACAATAGCATTGATATATATTGTGAGGGTCACACTGTGCAGCGCATTGAGTCTGGTTACAGACTCGGAGACACTTATGAGGACTTTTGGGGTCTGGAATATATCCCTCAGAACATATGCATTTATACTCCCCATCAACCAGGTTGCAGTCATGTTCACATGTTAAATCAAAGCACTCCCATTTTTCTAGGAGGCATTTGCCCTTCACCAGATCATAGCCTTGCCTGCAGTCGCACTTATATGAGCCCTGGATGTTAATGCACTCCTGTTCACAAACCGCTGGTGTGGCCTGACAGTCATCAATGTCCAAGCAGCTCTTGCCATCGGAATCCAGCTCATAACCCTCAAAGCACATACAGACCCCAGAGTCACCCTGAGGCTCACAATGCTGCTGGCATCCTAAAGTGGCACAGGGGGACCAGCAGCTCCGTTGGTCCTCCAACAACGTCTTGCCTTCCGGGCAGGTGCAGTGGGGTCTCCCTTGCTCGTCCAAATGACACTGATCGTCACAGCCCCCATTTTGCAACTGGCAATCCCAGGCGCCGGGTGCGGCTGAACCCCATTCCAAAGACCCGTTGCTGCCCTGAGCGCGGCACTCCAGAACGGCGCCCAAACTCTGCACATCCGCCGTAGTGCCCGGCGGAGAGGCCACCAGATCGCTCTCTCGGGCGCCGAAGGGCGTGAGGTAAGTGACCGGCAAGGCGGCCGGCAGGGGCCCGCAGGTCCCGTTCGGATAGTTGTACTCGCATAGGATGGCTTCGGCGGAGGCGTTGCAGGAGCGCTCCTGCCACCTCAGTTGGCCAGTCACCGCCACGCACGTGGGGCCGCAGGTGGGCACTTTTGAGTCCGATCCGTTGCTGTCCCAAGCGTCGAAATCCGTCCGCTCGTCGCCGGTCACCCACTGAAATCCCCGCAGGCGTTTCGACGGCTCGACGCAGTGGTTCCCGGGCAGGCGTAAGCCCAGCCAGGCGCTGCCGGGACTGTCGCTCAGCAGCAGCTCTATGGCCTCCGCCGCCACAGTGGAGCGGACTGTCATGAGGTGTCCGCCGCCCGCCTCGCACACGCCGCCCGCCTCGGCGAAACTCCTGGCAATGCCGAATAAACCGAAGCAGGCGGAGCCCAGGCACTGCGCGCCTAAGGGGATCGGCGCCGGAGACGGTGTGGGTGACGCCAGCCCTGCTCTCAGGCTGCCCATCGCCACTAGGAGGAACCACATGTTAGCGGGCGATCACGGCGAGCGCTCTTCGAGTGAAAGTGGGGTGCCCCGTCGTCGTTTCCCGTTCAGGCGGTCGCAGCATTTATAGCGCCTTCCATGCGAGGGGAGGAGGGGAGAAAACCGGGAGAAATAAGGGAAGCACCGCCCGCCGCCCAGGAGGAGATCTCCCTCTGGAACAGAGTCAGAGTCTCACACACTCACACCCAGCTGGATGCAGCGCTGAGAAGGGAAGCCAGCCAGCTCCGCCCTCATTTCCTCGACTATTGGCGCAGGAAATTGAGGCTTCCACCCGATCCTTCTCAGTCCGGAGAAGTGGCTGCTGTCAGCAGCCAAATGCTAGATAGCGTCCACAAAGTTAGCTAGCTTTCTTTTTGTTCTTTAGTTGCCTCTCCACTTCTAAAGTAGCATCTGACCATTAACTGCGAGTAACTGCATGGAATCTTTGCAAAGGTTACTGCATGGAACTGCAAAATGCAATCTTTGTCCAAACCTGGCACCGAGTTGCAACCGCTGTCCTTTAAATGTCCTGGTGGTGTGGAAGTGCTTCCCTGGCTGAGGCATTTGATCATTTCTGGCTTGTTCTCTGTGGTTGCTGCTGCTGCTTCCAAAAGAAAGGAAAGTTTTCTGAGGTTTTTAGTTGTGGAGAGTGGAAGATGCCCAATAAAATTTAGTGCTCAAAAGTGGAAAAGCCAATAGCTGAAAGATACATGCCCATAAAGCATTGTAAGTGCCTTAGTCTTAACAGAGATAAATCCAAGAAAATCTTGTTGTGGCAACAAAGGAACAGGCAAAGTATTCATTCTGCATTCAAACCCACCAAACTGCTGCTTGAACACACCAGTTCTCTCAAACACTTCCCAAAATGTTATGGCTGAAATTAAATAGGTTTTGCTTCTATATTTGATAGTGTATTTTTATTCAGTGATCATCTCACCTGTAGAAGGTAAAGAGATTGACTTTGGTGGAGGAGGGAAGATCTATTCCCAAGGCAACAAGTAGATAACTACTGCTTTGGCCCCATCTGAAATAGCTTTCAGGTAGGCACCCCCCTACTCACTACTGCATACAGTTTTGGTCACCACGATGTAAAAAAGGTGTTGAGACTCTAGATAGAGTGCAGAGAAGAGCAACAAAGATGATTAGGTGACTGGAAACTAAAATGTGAAGAATGATTGCAGGAACTGGGTATGTCTAGTTTAATGAAAAGAAGGACTGGGGTGACATGATAGCAGTGTTCCAATATCTCAGGGGTTGCCATGAAGGAGAAGGGGTCAACCTATTATCTGAAGCACCTGAAGATGGACAAAAAGCTAATCAAGGAGAGAAGCAACCTAGAACTAAAGAAATTTTCTGATAGTTTAAATAATAAATCAGTGGAATGAAATGCCTCCAGAAGTTGTGGATACTTCAACACTGGAAACTTTTAAGAAGAGACAGCCATTTATCTGAAATGGTATATAAGGTTTCCTGCCTGAAAGGGGGGGGGGTTGGACTAGAAGACCTCCAAGGTCCCTCCCAACTCTGTTCTGTTCACTTGAATATAAAAGAGAGAGAAGGGGAAGCACATTCAGACTTGCAAGATTGTTGCCAACACTAGGAGATAGACCAGACCAAGAAGAGTTCACCTAGGCCTAAAATTATTTTTACAAAGATTGGTCATATTAACAGAAACTTGCAAAGTATAAATTTCCATTGTTTTTTTCCCCTTTTGCATGAATTGGCAGTTGTATTGTGGAAAAGTTATCAAAATGTTTTGGAGTCCTCTAGATTAGCTCTCCGGTCTTGGCCATTACCATGTTGTCTGAAAGAGACTTAGTGGAGAGAATGTGTTAATGAGCATCTCAATACGATGATCCTATGCAAAAAAAAACCCCTCTTTCATCAGTTTCTAACCCTTCCCAATTAATCAAAAAATAGCTTCTTCTTTTTTTTGCTATATTGTACTAGTTCACATATAATTGAAATGGAACTTTTATCCATTTAAAAGTGGATATTATTTACTATTAATAAAGTAGAATCAATTTGATGTAGTGACCAAGCTAGAAACTGGGAGTTTATGAGTTGTATTTCTGCCTTAGGCACCAAGGCAGATCTGGGTGATCTTAGACACATTGTTCTCACTCTGCCTTACAAAGAAGTCAGAGGAGGTTACAAGCTATTCCTCAACTTACCACAACAATTGAGACCAGAATTTCTGTTTCTAAGCAAGGCAGTTAAGTGAGTTGTGACACTTTTATGACTTTTTTCCCCATGTTGTTAAACAAATCAGTGCCATTGTTAAGTGGATCACTTGGTCATTAACTGAAGCCAGCTCCCCCTCCATTGACTTTGCAGTCAGAAGCTGGCTGGGAAGAATGCAAATGACGATCACTTGATCCCAGAACTCGGCAACTATTGTTACATACATGCTGGTTCCAAGCCCCGGAATTTTGATCACATGACTGCGAGGATACTGCAACGGTCATAACTATGAGGCTCAATTATAAGTCACTTTTTTCAATGCCACTGTAACTGGTCTTAAATGAATGGTTGTACGTCGAGGACTACCAAAAATCTTGCCAAAAAACCCTGCATGGATACGTCCAGGATAGTTTCCAGACTTCAATGCTGACTTGAAGGAACAATGTCTATTATCTGTCTACAGGTAGTTTATGACTTACAATCATTCATTTAACAACCATTTGAAATTGTGATGGCGTTGAAAAAAGTGACTGGTCCTTGCACTATGAGTGTCACAGCATCCCCATAGTCACATGAGCAAAATTTGGACTGCCTGTATCTATCTGGATAAAAATGGGAAAATGAAATGCCTTTTGGTGTTAATTGTAGGAGATCCTCCCTCTAAGGAGCACCCCTGGATGTTTCTCATTCCCATCCATCAAATTACCAACAAACAAATGGTCCTGCGGATAGGCGGAGAAGAGCCATCCTTGAAAACAGCCCCACAAGTGAATCTTTCACTGGTCGGAATGGTCCCCTACATAGTACCTGTGCTGAAGGCAGTTATGGTCCTCAGTGATAAGAAGGACTATCTGTGATGCCTTCACAGATGAAGTGAATGGTCATATAGGGAGGGAGGGTGAAATCATTTTCATCCCTCACATTTTTTTCTGGAAGATTAAGAAATGTACCATCAAAGGCAGGTATACGGGTGGGATTCAGCTGGTTCGGACTGGTTTGGGTGAACCAGATGTTAATTTTAATCCGGTTCACCAAACCAGTTGTTCAAGGACTGACTGACCCCACACCACCCCTCCCAGGAGTCTCCACCTGGCCCGTTTTGGATGCCAGGTAAGTGCAGGGCATGCGCAGAGGTTCTGGGAGGGTGAAAAATGGGCTTACCAAAAGTCCAAAAATGGGCCTGTTTCTGGCCTCCAGAGGACCCCCGGTGCCCGGTGGAGGCCGTATCCTGGAGACTCCAGGAAAGCCTCTGGAGCCTGGGGAGGGCAAAAATGCCCCCACCCATGGTGCAGGAGGCTGAGTAGGCCACGCCCCCATGGCCATGCCCACCCAGCAACCAGCCAGCAAACCGGTTGTTGATATTTTTCAGTCCCACCCCTGATTAAAGGTAGTCTTTATTTAGTGACTATCTCATACAGCAGAAGTGGGGAACTATGGCCCCTTTATGACTTGAGGACTTCCAGAATTCCCAAGCCAAAAGTCCACAAATGATAAAAGGGCCATAGTTCCCTTGTCAGACAGTGTCCGTTTATACTTACGACAGTGATGAAAATGTAAGTTTGTGACTAATGCCGACAATTACGATCTTCATATGTCTGCCAAGCAAAGTGAAGTAAGATCTTATGCAGTCAACAGCTTCACATAGTGACATTTCACTCAGTGACTGAATTGGCAGTCCCAATTGTGTGGTCACTAAATGAAGACTACCTGTAATAGAAACTCCTCTATTAATATGCCTCCTCCCACCCTTCTTAGTAGAAAAGAACATGATTTCAAAGAATGCAATTAGCATTGCATATAATAAGATTCTTAGAAGCAAGTCATGTTTTTCAGTGGAATGTGTGTTTGTTATGACTCAGGCCCAAGTAGGTAGTAGGAAACTCAGTCCGTGAAAAAACAAACAAACTTTATTCGAACAGCTGAGAATTACTTCATTCCCAGCGTCATTCAACTCAAATTAAAACAAATTCCTCCCAACACAAATTCCTCAGTTCTATCGCAAACCTTGGTCCAATTGGGCAAACTGCCAAAGGCCTTTCTTGGCAAATGTTCAAAAGTCACAAAAATAAATGCAAGACGTAGACGAAGCAGAAGACGAGGCTACCAACGTTATTTTCCGGCAAAGCCCAAATGCCGTTGCTGGTCTGTTTTAAGCTTTATGGGGGCCAATCATCTCTTGGCCCTACACCCGAGTTGTCCTTTTTGCTTGAGCTGCTCTTGCCTTCTGGCAGCTCTTCTCATGCGTGCATTAGGAACAGGCTGCTCCTGTTCCTCTGCCTCACTACTATCAGTCTCTGGAGGCTCTGGAGTCCGCACCTCACTCCCCGATGGCCCTGGCCTCACCTCAGCCTCATTACTGTCTGACTCCGTTGCCAGCTCCTGGTGGACCACAGCAGTGTTTCCTGTGATTGTACTGGTACTACTAGTGCTCAGTATAAGTACATAAAAAGATAGAAAAATAAATGTCATTTATGAACATTGAGTGGATACGTGTTAGGAGACAATATGAATGATGAAATTGCATTTAAGGGAATCCAACTGAATTCATGGGTGGCCTTGGAGAGGATACAGCAACTATTGACTGTAGAATTAGACTGCATGCATTTGCAAGCCCTTCTGAAGTAGAAACATGCCTTTGATTGTCAGGCCTTCGATTGTCAAGCAGCAGAGAAAGAATTCAAAAGCTATCACATTTTCCCTCTGTCCCCTTTTATGCAATAGCAGGGGAGTGTGCTCTTATTTTTCAAGACATGATATATCCAATTATTAAATAGTGCTTTTCCCATGACTGAGATGATAGCTTCTGATGAGAATTCCTGCGTCACTAAATACGTCTGGCAAGAAAGGGGATGATTGTGCAGATGAATTTCAAAGATTGGGAAACCCCCTCCTCCAAGGGTGAGATAGATGGAATGATAGAGCAGCTGTAAGCATTACAAGAAAAGTTTAACGCTTCTGCTAAAGTAGATAATTAGCAGCCAACAACAAACTAAGGAACTGGCATTCGATCAGAACAATAACTTTCTGTTTTGAGACACTGCTCTAAATTGAAATGGATCCAATGCCTCCAATGTCTTTCAGTATTTCCAGTTCAGGCTGGTAAGGAAGCTACTTTCAGAAGAAAAAGATAAGCTCCAAGAGATAATGTGTGATAAGATATTGTGTTGGGTTTCTAGTGGAAAGATTCCAATTTGATAATATAAACTACTGAATAGCCTTTTGCAAGTCACTTTTGCTAAGTTTCATGATTTATCTGGCTTTTTAGCCTTACAGTGTTGCATGAAATCTGGCATCGTATTTTGAAATTACTAATTCAAGCACATAAGAAATGTCTAGTTTAGCTAGGCTTATTGATTTTGTTTGGAATTATGTTTGTGTATGATTGTTTGCCTATCTATTTTTTCCCCTATTTCCTTTTTTCAATGAATATTTTGTAGCAAAAGATTTGGCTTCTTCCATTAGAAATGTCTCCATTAAAACCACTTGCAAGACTACACAGCTGTCCCTTTTGTTTCAGTATTGGCAAATGTTTTGACAGGTTTTGTATTTTTAAGCTTTTTTGTTTTCCCTAGGTTGAGTAGAGGAAGACCTCTTTAAAGAACAACTAAACAATCCTTAGAAGTCTCTCAGAGAGAATTGTTTGCTCCTAGTTTCTAACCATAACCCTAATCCTACCATTGCCTTCTGAGAGAAGGGACTTGCCAGAGAGAGAGAGAGAAATGAGAGAGAAGGGACTTGCCAGAAAAAGGATGGGTGGAGATAAAGGGCTTAAAACAGAGGTGGGCTGCTGCTGGTTCCGACCGTTTTGCCTGTACTGGTAGTTCTGACCACTGGCTGGGCCTGCCTACCCGCCCCAGTGCTATCCCGTCCTATATATCTCACTCTCTGGCTCACTTGCCCCACCCACGCAGCCCAGCTAATTTCCGTGCTTCGCCTGCTCTACTGACCATGGCTGCCCAAGAAGGTGTGCTGGAAGCTGCATGGATGAAATCGCTGTGTGTTTGAAGCTGTGCTCACATTTTAGGTTCTGCACAAGGCGAACCAGTTGTTAAATTATGTGAAGCCAGTGGTGAAATCTGAACCGGTTTGCTAATGGTTCGCTAGCCGCGCATGCGCACCACATGTATGCTGTGTGCACATGTGCAGTGCACACCAAATGTGTGTTGCTTGCGCAGCACACCAAATGTACACTGCATGCACATGCGCAGTGCACACCAAATGTGTGTTGCTTGCGCAGCACACCAAATGTACACTGCATGCACATGCGCAGTGCGCACCAAATGTGCATTGCATGTGCACCAAATGCACATTGTGTGCGCATGCATAGTGCACACCAAATGTATGGTGCATGCACATGTGCATCGCACACCAAAATGCACTGCATGTGCATGCACAACAAACGCACACTGCATGCACAGGGCACAGTGTGCAATCAAAGCACACTGCATGCCCATGCACAGTGTGCAACAAACGCATGCTGCACATTAAAACAACTATGATCCAACGATCACCTGTGCCACACAGTGTAGCTGTGCCACACATGTGTGTGCGCGCAGTACGTGCCAAAAGGAGGCTTGGGAAGGTAAGTAGAATAGCGAGGGGGGATCAGCTATGGCATGCAGTTTAGCTTCACAAACTCTGCTTTTTAGCAAAGTTAAACTGCTCAGCATAGGTGATCGTCAGATCGTAGCTTTTTTAACTACCGGTTCGACTGAACCGGAGTGAAACGGTAGCATTTCACCCCTACGTGAAGCCCACCTCTGGCTTAAAAGTAAGCTCACCCCGATAGTCATAAATTCATGTGCTTGTTGGCATAGCAGAAGATAGGCATTGTTATGCATTGTTATATGCATAGCAGAAGATATGCATTGTTATGACATAAGATGTAGATGATGTAGTGGAACTTGGAGGTTAGAAATTGATGGTAGAGGTTTACACACTTTTAAAGTTTTATTTGATTAAGTATGTAATCTTACTTTTTTCACTCAGGTCATGATGAAGTTATCAGTGACAATGAGGAGGAATTCCTGTCATAAGGAATATTTAGATAGGTTAATAACGTTTGCACCAAGAGAAGGGTAGGTAAGGATCACGCTGGTCCTTCTCAAGCATGATGAAACCAATTGTTAGAGGCTGAGGGTGGAAAGATTAACTTCCTTATCTTCCCTTTAAAAAAACTCAGATTTTAAGTTAATCAACTACTTAGCTATAATATCTCGCAAAACAGTTTAACTCAGCTGCTAGGAATGAGACACTGAGAGATGGTGTGGAAGACCCAAATGGTAAAAGAAAGTGTCTTCTCCCAAAATTTCCACATCTTTTCAAAATGTTAGGAATGATGTGCAAGGATCACTTTGATTTTCTTACTGTTTTTTCCTCTTTAATAGTAGTTTTTAGTACACAGGAAGAAAGAGATAGGGAGGGGGGGAAATATAAAATAGGGGAAAAAATACAGTAGAAAGCGACTCAGTTTTTAAATAGTACATTAAATCTAAAATAAGTGGAATGATATTGATCAGTCTTTTAATTATATCGATGAAGAGAGTGTGTAGAGAACCAATGATGTCAGTCCTAGATTGTATGCCTGGATTAGCCCTCTGCTCAGTAAATGTATTATTCTTCATTTTGATAAATTCCAAAATTTTGGTACACAATTTATTATATGATATTATAATATAATATTATAATATATTTATAATATATTAACAAGCTAATAAAATAAAATAAAATTTGAACTTGAACTCGTGACCCTCTGGTCAGCAAGCCCAGGATCTTAACCGTTCAGCCATCGTGCCCCCTGTCACATGCATTAGTGGCATCTAAAACTTCTGAATTACAATCAACACTAAAATTATTTGGGTGATCCCAAATATTTTTATAAACAATTAAAGAGAATTATTATATTTGCCTTCGTAATTCTCTTTAATTGTTTATAAAATATTTGAAATCACCCAAACAATTTTAGTCAGACGTTTTAGATGCCATTAATGCATGTGACAGGGGGCATGATGGCTGAGCAGTTAAGACACTGGGCTTGTTGACCGGAGGGTCGTGAGTTCAAGACCAAGTGCTGCTTGTTGGAGTGAGCTTCTATTACTTTCCCCAGCTCCTGCCAACTAGCAGTTTGAAAACATGTAAATGCAAGTAGATCAATAGGTACCAGTTTGGAGGGATGGTAATAGTGCTGTGTGCATCTTGGTGTATAGTCATGCTGGCCACATGACCATGAAAACATTTTTGGACAATTCTTCAGCTGTGAATAGGAGATGAGTGCCGCCCCCAAGAGTTGGACACAACTGGCAGAGGAAACCTTTACCATTTTAATTCATGTACAATTTGTAATTGAAAGATGTTTTTAATTGCCTGCAGTTTTCAACAACTTGTTAAAAGTTTGACTGAGAGTACAATCTAGAGTTTTAATATCACTATTAACTCATGAATTTCCCTCTAGAAAGCTTTACCTGAAATTTTCAAACTGTTCCCAGTTTGATATTGCTGACAATATCAAATCAAATCAAATCTTTATGACTTTATTACAGTCACAGACCAGTATATGGTAACAATATGAATCCTCAGAATATTCATACTCTCAAATGCCTATGGAGATTCTTAATCATCCAGGTCAGGATTGTCCCAAAGGTGCTTTTTCAAAAGGCAACTGGACTTTCTTAGTCTTTCCTTGAAGACATTTCGCTTCTCTTTCAAGAAGCTTCTTCAGTTCTGGTTAAATTTGACAATATGAATGTTCTGAGGATAAATCTGTCAAACATTGAATTCAACACTCCCTCTTCTGTCGTCGCTGCTGAAGTATTTTAGGTAAACAAGATTCAAAAGTTCTTTTTTAAACATGCGAAGTACTATAACACTCTTTGAATACAGAAACTAGGGTAAGAGTAAGTAGGTTAGAGCCATCTGTCCTGTCTCAGATAAGTAAAAATCTATCTTCATTGCCCTGGGTTCAGACATCACCCCATACAAATATAGTCTTTAGTATCAGGATAGCAGAGGCAAATACCATTTTAGTATTTGCATTATGGTATCTTGATGATTTAAATGAAAAATATGAAATTGCAATTTTTTAAAAATGTATGTTTTGTTCTTGCTCTAGAAATCTATCTGGACTCCTCTATAATATGTAAGATATTGGGGACAGGGTTCCCCCTCTTGTTATTGTCTTTCTATATTCTCATTTCTATATCACTTCATAGAGGAACTTTGGACCAAACTGTCAAAAACGATGCAATTTTCTTTTGCAATAATATGTATTGTATTAAGCTACATGTATTGTATTCGGCTACCTATATTTATCTAAAGAGGCAATGGGAATGATTGGATGCATTATATTTAGAAGGATGGGGCTGAAAAAAATTATATTTCACTGCACTTATTGGTAACAATCTTCTAAAAAGCTCAACTCCCAAGCCAACCAAATAGTTTCCTCGATCAAAATATAGGAACAATTTTCCCTTTCCTTCTCCTCCTTTTCCGGCCTTCCCAGTCTACACCCCGGTGTCTCTCCGAAATCTGCTATACAAAAGCCGAGAGAGCTTACCGTAGCTTTTGGGAAGCAACTAAGGTGGGTGAGGTACTGTAACCCAGTTGGGATGAGATTAGAATAGGATGATAATAAATTCAGGTAGTCCTCAATTTAGAACCATAACTGAGCCCAAAATTTCTGTGGCTAAGCAAGATAGTTATTATGTGAGTTTCCCCCCATTTTACGATCTTTCTTGCCACAGCTGTTAAGAGAATCATTGCAGTTATTAAGTTGATAAAACGGTTGTTAAGTGAATCTGGCTTCCCTGTTAAGTTTGCTTGTCAGAAAGTCACAAAATGTGATCATATGAACCCCAGGACACTGCAACTGTCATAAATATGAACCAGTTGCTAAGCATCTGAATTTTGATCATATAACTGCGGGGATGCTGCAGTGGTTGTAAGTACGAAAAACGGTCACAAGTCATTTTTTTCAGTACTTTTGTAACTTCAATTGGTCACTAAACCAAAGGTGGTAAGTTGAGGATGATTTGTATCGCATTTCACTCATTAAATTAAAAAAAAAATTATGTTCTTGATCTTGCTTGTTTGTATGGAACTCACCAGAATTTTGTCTAGAAATACTTCATACATTTGTATCCATAGGCTCAGTGAGAAATATAGATCTGCTGATTGTAAAATATATGGTTCTTGGATGTCAGTACATGGGATCTCTCAAAAATCTTTTCATTGATGAAAAATACCAGGGAAAAATACCTTTTAATTTTTCTTAATTTATAGGGGCATTATATGGAAATTAAGTATGTCTAAATTCATGTTCTGACACTGCGTAAAGCAGATATTAGCAGTGAGCAGCTGATTGCCAGCTGCTGACTCCAGCCTTCAAATTTTACAATACCCTGTTTCTGTTATAACTTTCTGTAAGACATACACATAATTAATTCAGCTGAAAAAGATATACAATAAATTGCCAGAACAATAATTCAATACATAGCTAGGGGTGTTATACTTTATTTCCTAATCCTTGAGCAGAAACCTAAACCAGAAGAGAGGATTTACTGGGATATATTAGACATTTCTTAAGGATTTTTTTTTCCATTCTAAAAGAAAAATCTCAACCCATTGTTAAAAATATTAAAAACGAATGCCAAATATTGAAGAGCAGCTGCATGTATAATTCTAGGTTACTAATCATACGGATGACATTGCTGGCAAATGCCATCTGAGGAACTGCAATTTTGTGAGGCAAATCCAAATTTCTGATTCCTGGATTGGAAGTGATTAGTATTTTTTTCCTGCTCTGTATTTCACAATGTACAGTCAATGCATAGCTGTGCAGCTGAAGGAAATTGTAAATCATATGAGATTGGATTATGTTGAATCAACCTCAATATTTCAGGCCAGATCTTCCAGCCCATTCGCTCCAGATGTAATGGATTAAAACCCATTATTGTCAGCCTGCTAGCATATTGACTGGCTCAGTCTGATGAGATTGCAGTTAAAATACATCTGGTGCACATCAGATGGGGGTGGTTAGACTTGCCTAACACTGTCTGCGACAGTACCACCACTCATCAAGATTGCCTAACCATGTCTGTGGCTATACCACCACACATCAAGATTTTGAGTAGCAATGTTTTTATCAATCCTGATACTTGGAAAACCTATTTGAAGATCCTAGAAATTGAACTCTGGACTTGTT
Organism: Ahaetulla prasina; assembly: GCF_028640845.1. Taxonomy (NCBI): domain Eukaryota; kingdom Metazoa; phylum Chordata; class Lepidosauria; order Squamata; family Colubridae; genus Ahaetulla; species Ahaetulla prasina. The sequence continues at coordinate 105,397,116 of NC_080541.1, read as the reverse complement.
GTAGACAAGGCATGTACTTTACTATTGGATAGTTTATAATGTTATCTGTTTCATTGGTTTTAGAAAGTATATCTTTATTGCTGAAGCTTCAAGGTGGCTAACAGCTGCAAATACAACAAAAGAACAACAAATAAAATCAACAAAAGAAAATGTAAAGAGCAACGTATACACAGTTGAAGGTTAGTTAAAGTTCAGAATAAGAAGGACTTTACCTGTGTAAAAGACATTTTACTAAAAGTTGTATGGGTGACTTACCAATCTTATAGTAAAATACAATATGACAGTAACAAATATGAAACAACTGAGAATGTGCTATTTTAAACTGAGTCACTAAAGTTATTTAAAAGTTTTAAAAGGCTAAAAGTTCAGGAAATTGCAAAAAAAAAGAGCATATGGCTATATCACTTCATTTCGCAGGGAAATTTGCAACAATCAATCAAAGGATTATAGATACATATGGGAAAAGATAACATACTGGAAGGCTTACTACTGTTGAGTAATGACTGTGCAGGGCAAAATTTTGTAGTTTGAGCAGAAGCTGCTTCCTTGCAAAAGTGAATGTTGACCAGATGTTGATAATATGATGTTGCTGTGCTATATTTCTATCGCCCCTCAGAACTCATGTGTAATGTGACTTTATCCTTTTTTATAGGCCTGCCCTCATCCTTCTACAATATATTAAGTGTAGTCTGTCACCACTAAAGGGCTGCTCACCTTGATCTGGCCAATGAAGAGCCTGAAGATGATAAGGGGGGGAGGGGGGGAGCAACACAAGTGTGCTGATATGTCTTGGTTTAAAGAAATGATCTTAGCAAAAACAGAGGCAGAACAGTTTTCTAGGTAAAGAAGCTGTATGTATGTGAAGAAATTCATGTCCCTGAATGTTGAAGTACTGTTGAAAGTATCTGGATAAGATTAACAGGAGTGAAAAAAATATATGTGATAGCATCGTGGGAGTTTACTATAGGTTACCTAGGAAGGAAAAACTTCAGCAAGGCTTGTTCTAAGCTTAGGCAAACTGGTGCAGCCTTACCTAGATTGGGAGGTCTTGCAGAAAATCTCGTGGGCCCTTGGGGCAGAGATAGCATAGTAAGAAATCCAGTTATGCTGACAGAGAGCCAATAATGCTGACTAAGACGCTGAATCCTCAGAACTCTGAATTAAATGAATATTTTTCTTTAAAAAACAATGATATTGTTCAGGCTCTTAACTAGAACTGAATTTTATCCCCTCTTCTTTTTAGTAAGCCAATTTCCATTTTTCTACATGCTGACAGTGTTGCTATTCTGTCTGTACCCCAAATGGCTCTGCAACACTTGCATTGTATTATCAATCCAAAATGCTGGAAATCAACCCCCATGAAAACCAAGGTGACACACTAACCACCCCCAGTTCTGGAAAACTGACAATCTTTTCCCAGAAACTATTCTTCAAGCCTCACCCTGCATGCCCGAATAGCTTGGAATGCAATAATTAGATATATAGCCTGTGGGGGAAACAACTATCTTCCTGCAGCAGGTAAACTTTTAAAACCCAAAGTGCTGAGTATAGTGCACAGTGTTGGACTTATAAGGATACATATGCATTAGAAGCAGTACAGTTTAAATTTATGAGATCTGTTTTGTTGCCAAGGGGTGTCTCCACCTAGAGTCTGATGCATTTCCGTTGAGGGTCCGCTTGAAATACTGCAGGTTGAAGAATTAGTTTAAGTAAATTGTTGGTGGGAAGACCAATTAGTACTGACAGACAGACATCAGTCTCATTGGAAGAAAGAGATGACCAGTATTGTGGATTCAACCATCATTTTATTTATGCTTGTATCCATTTGTTGTGGGGGAAATAGGGGGAGGAAGAAGTATTATTTGTTTCTCACCTTGAGTTACAGGTAGCCCTTAACTTATGACCACAATTGAGCTCAACGTTTCTGTTGAAACTAAGCGAGACAGTTGTTAAATTAGTTTTGCCGCATTTTATGACCTTTCATGCTACAGTTGTTAAGTGAATCACTGCAATTGTTTTTTTTTTTTTTTTTTTTTTTTTTTTTTTATTCAAAAAGTTTTTATTAGTCAAAAAAGGTTTATACAAATACATATCAGGTATGGTAAATTTTCATTTTTCTTATCTAAAATAAGAATTTTACTCAAATTTTTTAACACATACAACAGCCATAAGGCAAGCAGGTGACACGAAGTAGCTAAGTTTGCAAATTTTAAATACGTAATAAAGAAGAGTCAAGAATAAACAGAATATCGTACAAAAGAGAATAAGGAAAACCAACACAATCCCAAATATCTTTATCACTTCCTAGTTTTGGATCTCAGAACTCTGGGTTCAGCCTGACCCAACTCCAGGGCCGCAACAGCGGCAGCCGCTTCAGCCCCATGATCTATAACCTCCCCTTCTTCAATTCCTGGGTCATCTGATTCCAGGAAGGCTTTGTGTTCCTCCACATAGGCCGTAGCCTCCACAATTGTACTGATTTTTTTCGTAATGCCCTCCCGGAAAATCATCAATCCTCTGGCATCAGCCATCTGAAGCCCACTCCTTCTGGTACAATTTGCTTGACAAAAATAATATTTCTTTCTTTTTCACGTACCTGTCTGGGAATCTGCCTCAGAATGGCTATCTCCTGCCCCTGTAAATCAGTGCCCCACTCCTATGTTTTCTAAGAATTTCATCTCTCGCCTCTTCTCACAAATTTGACATGAACCTCTCTGGGAACTGCATGCGTGCGTGCATATTGAATTAACTCTATAAACTCGATCCACATCCCAATTCATGAAATCAACACTTCTCCCAAGAAATTCTCCCAACAATTTAGTCACAACATCTCTCAATTCTTCTTGGTCCACTTCTTCCAAATTTTGAAACCTAAGGAAATAAGACATTTTATCCATCTGTAGTCCAAGCACAGCATTGCCTGTCGTCTCCTCTCTTTTCTGCACTGCCCGCATATCACCCTCCAGACCTTCCACTTTCTGCTTGTTTTCTGCTGAGACTTGTTGAGTATCCTTTAAATCCTTTTGGATAGTCACAATTTCTGCTCTTATTTCCGTTTGGCCTCTTTGCAAATCATCCAATTTCTTGTCCATATTGGATAACTTTTCCAGAATTCTCTCCATCTCTCCAGCAGTTGGTCTCTAACCTTTTGCCATTTGAAAAAAAAAGTATTCAAAATCCTCAGGCAAGCACAGTATCCTTGTAATTTCCTCCGGATCCACCAGGGGGCACTCACAGGAGCAACGAGTCCAGAGTACAGTTAGAATCACTGCAATTGTTAAGTTAGTAATACTGTTGTTAAGTGAATCTGGCTTCCTCATTGACTTGCTTGTCAGAAGGTCATGAAATGGGATCACGTGACCCCGGGACACTGCAACGGTCATAAATATGAGTCAGTTGCAAGCATCCAAATTTTTATCACATAACTATGGGGATGGTTGTAAGTGTGAAAAATGGCCATAAGTCATTTTTTTCAGTGCCATTGTAATTTCAAATGGTCAGAAAGCAAGTGGTGTGTAAGTCGAGAACTACCTGTGTTTCTGAAGTAATAAAGGTGAGATATTTTTTTTAAAAAAAGAAAGCAAACAAAGAAACAAGCAGAGAATCTTTGAGGTTTTCTCTCTTTTTAGTTTTCGTGTACCGGAATAGGACCATTTACTAAAGAGAAGGGTGTGGATCCTTCTGAACTTAGCTCTTCCCAGGAATCTTTGGCTCTAGCTCAAAGCTGGGTGGGTAAGAGAAATAAGCACGAGAGTTACAGAGTCTTCAAAGAAAGGGTATTTTAATGTTTTTATTCTGAAATCATGTTGTAGTAGCCACAAGTAAAAGGAGAGGAAAAGAAAGAAAGAAAAATTTAATCACACCATTTTAAGATTTCATTTTCTATGGAATTTCCCACACCAGATAAAACTAGGCAGGCAGACAGACAGACAAACTGATAGACACAAGCGATATATAAGGCAAGATAGGGATGGTATATGCGGCACTCATTTTTTTAGTCCTGATGACTGCATTCATGCCCTAAGTGGGTTGCCATTGCTTTCTGCTGGGTATTTGGCTGTTTTAATTTCTTCAGCATTTGTTTTATGAATATGAGTCCCTTCACACCCACACCCCATTCATCCAAAAGGTTATCAGAGTTGATCCTGCTTAGGTTATGAGGTCAGCATAAGTTGGCTAGTTGCTGCTATTCCTTTCCTGGGGTTCTCATGTTTCCTATAGGTCTATAGCTAGGTGGACAGTTTGTGGTGTTCCACATTTTGTTGGCCTTGAAACCATGCCATTTCTGACCATTGAGGCCATGATAGCTAGGTGCTTATGGGAGTTGAAGTCCAGCAATATCTAAATAGGTGCAGCTTGCTTTAGCCTACATTTTTTTAATGGAAATTAATCTGGAGGGACATCTACATTACATATTTTATAATAGAACACTGACTGCAGTATTACAGTTCATATGCTTTCCAAGACTGCATACAAATAATCCCTCTTTTTAAAAGGAAAGGACTACATGACTCAGATCTCAGTGTCTCTAAATTTCTACATAGGATATTAATATTTTAGTGTTATCTTGTACAATCTAGAGGAGATCTATATATTCAGTTTTTCCACAATGGAAAAAGAATATTTCACGATTGGCCAATGAGTGGTGGATTTTATTCTTTTGTTATGAAAATATCATTATAAATCAGTATGTTCCAAAAAAGTCTAGGTTAAGCATAGATATGTGTCCTTCATTTGTATTGTAATTGCGTATATCAGGGCATCTGGATTTGTTATTAGTTGTTTTATGCACTTCCAAGTATTACCCTTTCATCTTCCTCTCTCTTCAGCAACTGTACAAAAAGAAGATAAGAAAATCCATTTAAAATATCTAGGCAGTCAGACTTCTGAATTTTCCTATGGTGTTCTTGTTTTAACAATAGATTCAGCAGAGATGATAACTTCAGGAACAAAGTTTTCCTCTGCAAACTCATTATGTCAAGTTAATTTGTAGTAATGTAGGACTCAATATCTTACATGCATGGTTTAGTCCAGACTAAGCCATTTTATTTAGTCTTAATGAAATTAATAGAACCCAGTGGCATTGCTAATAGAGCTATTTTTATTTCAAATCCATTCTTGAATAATGTTAACAAAGTGGAGAGTGATGTAGATTTAATAGCAAAAACTACAGATTGTTTGCTTAAATTAATGTGTATCTTAGTTACTCAATTAGTTATAGAAATATTTCAATACAAGAAATGGAGGAGATTTTTAGAGGGAAATCTTGGCCAACAGCTGCAAATCAGGTATTAGAATTGCTCCTAAATCTGATCACTCCTAAAAATTATTCTAATATCAAATGCTTCTGTAAATACTTTTTGCAGGGGGAGGGAGTTATGGAAATATTCACAATTTATTTTCCTCATCTCATCCAATATTTGTGAATTTATATTCTAAGGCTGATTTATGGAATTCAAGATCACTATCACCCTAAATACAACCTTAAAAAACCTGCAGAAAATGTGATTTGGACAAGGTATTAAACCAACCTTCTTTATGGACACTACACTTATGGGAAAATGCTAGGAAGAATATATATTTCACATTTATAGCTTGTCATCCAAGCCTGCTCTTGTGGGCTGAGAGAGATTGACTGGCCTCAAATCAGCCAGCCAGCTTTTATTATTTTAGAGAACATAAGTCCCAAGAAAAAAAGAAACATAAGCTGAAAGTGAAGCTTCTTTAAATGGAGGGAACAAAACCTTATCCCTACCACAACACTGCATTTTCAGTCTATATATATAAATCAAATCGAATATAAATGAAAATGAAATCCTCTTACATTTTGGAGCAGTTATTCCCAGGGTTGGTCATATAGACTGACCAAGTTATTTTTAAAGAACAAGCCCTGAACGAGAAATTTCAGAACTGGATGTACAAGATGGAGACAGTTTGTAACCTTTGCTATTATGATCTTTCTAAAATGTTGTCAGAATGAGGTATAAAGCACATTTTATTGAACAATGTTCAACTTTAATACAGTTAACTTTGAAATGGTTTCAAATTTTTGCTACATTCCCCAGAACTGTTTTCCTCAAGCACCCAGTCGTGAAATACATTGGATCATAAACAGCCTCTATATTTTTCTCCTTTTCCCCATGAACTGATATGGAAAGCAAAGCATAGATGAAGCTCCAGTTGGTCACTGCAGCTGTTTCTGTTTCAGTAAGACTGAGTCATCCCCAAACAATGTGATAATATTTAGCAAAGCTTTGGGTGAACAGCAAAACAGCAGAATCTGAAGTCTAAGCGGGCATGCAGTACCTTTTTACTGAACCAAGTACAACCAATTCAAGACAAGTTAAATTTCAGTTCTGTGAATTCAGATCCTCTGATTCCATGCACACTGATTTCTATGGACCACAATTAGTTTAAACCGAAGGGTGAAAATGGATATAAGATTTCACAACTAACAAAAGTAATTTGAAAGATGATTTGACTGTGCTGCTATCACAGTGGTTCTATTGGAATTAGTTAAAAAAAATATGCTTCTTTCCTTCTGGTCATATTTTTTTTTTTAAAAAAAGGATTGATCTGAAGTTGGCATTGCAGCAGTAAGATAAAAACTGATTGGGCATAAATATAGATGTGCTGCTTAGAAAAATTTACCACTTGCTTCCTAAGCAAGAAGGGAAGGCTGATCTAATAATCAACTGACCATCCAGCATGTATGTAAAGTGGATGCAAAGTCAAACATGTCACTGTTGTCAGAGATACAAATCTTGACAGAGTTACTCTTAAAGGTTTTATTTCTAGTTTCACCCTTGTGGTTTAGATGGTGCAATTGTAGCAGTTCTCTTGCAAAATATTACATGAAAAAATTATCAGTGTACACTTTTTAAACATTTCAATGTATACCTTTCCTTTCCTTCCTTCTCCACACCAAAACCACATGATTGACTACAAGCCCTCCTTGCTTCCTGCTGCCCTACTCTCTCCTTGGTCTGGTACCCAAGAGTAATTATCCGTGACATTCTTAGAATTTTTCTTGACTTCCTTGGCTTTTATTTTCCTGTAGATGACCCAAGCTAGGGCAAAAGAGACCAGGAATAAAACACCCACACCGCCCAAGATAAGATACAAAAATTGCTTGGAGCCATGACTGTTCTTATCTATCCTCTCATCTCTGATATGGGGTTTGTCCTCCAGTGCACTGCTGACCACAGCCGGCTGAAGGGTGGAATCCTCGGATGCAAAGACTCCTGTCTCAGCTTGAGGTGAAGAATCAGTCAGCAGAGCTGGTAACTCTGAAGCAGGATGAGTATCTGTTGGAATCCATTCTCCTCCCTGAGTGGATAGTGAAGAGATGCTGCTTATTGGATCCAAGAGACAAGAGATCCCATTGAGTGCCAAAACCCAGCCATCCCTACAAGAGCACAGGTAGCTGCCAACTTGATTGATGCACATATGTTCACAAAGTTCTTCCTGACACTCATCAATATCAAGACAAGAAGAGCTATTAATACCTTCCAGCTGGTATCCTGGCTGGCAAGAGCAATGGAAGGAGCCATGAGTATTTACACAAATCTGGTCACATGGTGTGTTCCTCGCACACTCATCAATGTCCTGGCATGCCTGGTGGTCAGACTCAGCAGGCATATAGCCTAGGTTGCAACGACATGTGAAGGACCCCTTGGTATTCACACATATTTGTTCACAAGGACTTTGAGGTGCACCACACTCATTCACATCTATGCAGCTCCGGTCATCATCAGCCAAAATATAACCAGAAGCACAGAGGCATTGGAAGCCCCCAGGATATGGTTTACACTGTCCTTGACATGGATTGGAGCTGCAGTAGTCCACGGGAATACAGGAAAGATGATCCCTTCCAAGTTGGTATCCTGAGCGGCATGCACATTGAAACAAACCCTTGCCTTGATTCAGACACTCATGTTCACAACCCCCATTGTTGTAGCTGCAACCGTAAGTGAGTGAAGCACAAAATGGACCTGGGCTGCTCCATTCAGAGATGTTGCTGTTTGGCTGCGGCTTACACACAAGGAAGGTGTTAGGTATCTCCTCTCCTTGGGGCTCACATGCTACTTCAGCCGTGGAGCCAAAGGGTACAGTGACAAGGAAATCAGTGGCTACACCAAAAGGGGTGCTGTAGCTGACCACGCCTGGCCCTGCCAGTATAAGTGGACGGCACATTCCCTGGAAACTGAACTTGCACAAGAAGCCTGACAACCCAGCAGTTGTACTGCCACAGAGGCTGTCTACCCAGGACAGTTCCTGAGATGAGAAGGGAATCCCCTGAAGGGTCACACACATATTTAACAAGCATGTTTCCCGGGGCTCCTGTCCCCAGTTAGAGTACTGGGTGTCCTCACCTCCTGTCACCCAGCGGAAGCCCCTCAATGGCCGATGTTTCTCGTAGCATTTGCCTTTCTTTCGGTGGAGCCCAATCCACAATCTTACCTCCGAAACTGTGCCAGCTTCCCCTTTGGGCATCTTCGTGAGCAGTTGTGGGACAAGCAAAGCCTCCTCTTGGCTTTTCAGAGTCATCAGGTTACCCCCATTGTCCTTGCACTTTTGCTGAGCTTCCATCCAACCAAGCCGTCCAAAATTCAGTGTGTAGCAAGTGGTCCCAGAACACAAAGCTTCGACCTCTTCACTGGGCTGAACTGTCAGTCCCAAAAGCAGCAGCTGCCAAAATACCTGCGGAGGAATCCCCATCTTGGCTGCATGAAGGAACAACGAACTGAGTGATTTCATCGTGAGCTCAAATTCTATAAATGTCTGTAAAGCATATGCTAAGACAATAGAGCACAGCTTGTTTGCCTCCCATATCCCTTTGGCTCAGTGGCTGGGTCATATGCATCCTGTCTTGGTTGAGAGTCTTATTTGTCACCGGAGACTTAAGTTTCCTGAGAGAGTTTCATTGTCAGCTGCAGCCCTTGTTGTTCAGTTTGGTTTAACCTATGTGGATAGGAAACATCCCTTTTATACCCTCTCTCTGTTTTCTTATTTTTAACCTAGTTCTTTTCCTTCATGTGAGAATCTTGGTGGAATGTACACTGCCTCCCTCCCCTCCCCTCTTATAAAACATCACTGAACTTTCAAACAAACCAAATAGGGCCTTCCAGTTTTGGAGTCGTATTTTTTAAAATTGGACATAAAATGCCACATCTAGATGGAAAAACGTTGTACAGCCCTTCATAATATTAACCTCTCATATTTATGATCTTTAAATAGAAATGAAAACCTTAAATAGAAATTGGGTCATGGGAATGTCTTCATTTAAAAGGCAGCCACGCTTGTTAAGGGTTCAGAACTGATTCCTATAATAGTGTCAGCCAAAACTGACAGGCCAGTTTCGTTTCTGTTGAATTTTTAACAGGTTTACAGTGTAATGCTCACAAAGAATTTTATAAATCCAGAATTATTAATTTAGCATTTGAGATGATGCAGTTACAAAGAGCAAACATTAGTTTACTTTTGAGATGTGTGAAATTACATCCAGGGTCCAAACAAGATTCCTAAGTACAGTACTGCAAAACTGACTGTATGAATACCAGTGCGGTTCTGCCTTAAGGGGACACGGAAATTTAGGAAATTGCCTTAGTACTGAATTAGGCTGAGGATAAATAATTGTTATCAACTACAGCCTTCTGAATAAGCATTTACTGCAGCTCTGTTAGATTACAATTCCCATCAACTCCAGGTACATGCAGAATGGGAAGTGTAGTTCAGCACATGAAGTGGGAACAATTGGCAGAGTCTCCCAGAGATTTAGACAGAAATCTTTCTCACCTCTGATCCTGGTGCTCCACGCAGCAATGTGAAGAAAGACAATTTCAGAGACACAACAAAAGATTGTTCTCATGATAAAAGATGGGGGAAAAAGTTTCCCGTGTAAAATGGATCAGATCATGCAGTTGGATGGCAGTACTAGGAGATATAAGGAAAGTGCTAATGGAAATCTGATCAAAAACTAAAAGTGCATGAGAATTGACATCCTTTGGAGCCATTATAGAGACTCAGATGTTACACATCTGGTAGTCAGGGAAGAAAACAAGTTATGTTTTTCTCCTTTCTGACCACAGAAATTCATTGAATGGAGTTTTTCAGAGCTATTGGATATGTGACTGTGTCTTTAATTATCCCAATTGATGTTCTACTAATATTGTGAGTAGTTTTCATAATTCTTCATGGATTAAAAATCATGTGAAATTAACATAGACCTCATGTCCATCTCCCGTTTGATTTTTTCTGTTGAGTGAGAAGGTATCTTGATCTTGTAGATCAGGGGGTCTAAGGACTTTATCGTTCCAGTGATTTCTGAGTTTACTTTATACTCTCTTTGTCAGGAAGAGTTTTCTGAATTCCTAAATGAGCCAGTGGTAAGAGCTTTGCTTAAAAAGCCATATTTGAATCTGAAATAGTGTAATAAATATTGGACCAAACCCAACATTCCACATTTAGCATTTGATGGTACTACAGTCCCAGAGGCCCTGATCTTTAGATCCAAATTTGGTATGAAAATGACCACTGGGATCCTGATGGATGAGTTGTAAGGGACTTTGACCCTACTGATACATGAAGAATTCTATTTTTTTAATATTACTTGTCATAATGTTCTGTTAAAACATATAAAGAAGCTGCTGATTGGCTCTTTAGCATGTGATTTTCCTGTACTTTAATTGTTTCTACCCACAATCTCAGTTGACAGGTTTAGAGGATGCTGAGAATGGCCCTGAAGGACAGGAGGAAGAGAAAGAGCCACTACTATGACTATGGACAAATAAAGGAGGACTGAGCCTTGGCCAAGCAAATAATGTGAAAAAACATCTCAGATAAATCCCTTCTGAATTCAGAGACATAGAAAGTGTGTGTGTGGGGGGGCACGTATTCAGACTTGCAAGATTCTGTTACTGTAGCTGTTCCAACAGGGGTGTTAAACTCGCGGCATCACATTGTCATCACATGACATATTGTGATTTCCCCCCCCCTTCACTAAAAGGGAGTTGGGTGTGGCCAGAGTATGATTCATCTGGCCCATGGGCCGTGAGTTTTGATACCCCTGTTTTACAATATAAGTAGTTCTGACCTATACAGCATTGGTTTCTCAGTCTGTGTTGTGACTCCAGCCCCCGAACCTGGCCCCATGCCCAAAAGTGACTCCGAGAGTGAGGGAGAAGGGCTGGTAAGGCTTACCTCAGGAGCACCGATACCTTTGGCCCGGCTCCAGGAGCAAGAACCAGGCCAGTTGGAGGACATAATGAGGCCATCATCCCCTGATTCCTCCCTTCCTCAGGCTATGCCTTCAGACCCAGCTGATAATAATAATAATCATCAAGCTTGGATTAACCCGCACTTCAGAAGATTACAGAGGCGGCGTCATCAAAGGGAAGGGTGGGGCAGGAGCCCCACCCCACAGGATATATAAGGAGCTTTGGGACTGCTCGCACTCCACGGGGAGCAAAAGATTAGCTGAACTGTTTCAAAGAGAGCTGAAGTCTTACTCTGCGAGTCATTTGTTTGAACTTTGGCAAGCAGCTGCGATTTCTCTGCCAGGACTGATAAGAGCTGTGAATCCACTGGCTGAAGGCCAGCTCGTTGCTCCGAAGTGAGGAAGGAGACAGAACAGTCTGGTCTACCTTATTTATTTATTATTTTTATTCATTTGTCAAGTACGTATTAGATAATATATATAAATATAAGCATGAATTAAATACATAAAATGAATACAAATAAAGGGAACATTAGGACAGGGACGGTAGGCAGGCTGGTGCTCTTAGGCATGCCTTATTGGGCTGACATCAGATCAGCTCATTTTCCCTTAATCTTTCAGTGCTTGAATCTATTGGAAGAGGATGCTTCCCCATTCCATTTGCCAGGTCTTTTTAGTTAGAATTAATTATAGCATTGTTAACTATTTATATCAGATATTGTTTATGTTTTCATTTTTTTACTGTTAGCTATCTTGAGTGCCTTCTGAAAAAAAGGTGGGGTGCAAATTGAAAGAAGAAATAGGATTAGTAAGGGCTAAAGCAAATGTTACTTTTATTGTTCAATTGGCTCACATTGGTGCCAAAATGTACAGCTTTTTCTTTTCAGCAGAGGTGCTTTTTTTTTAATAAAGGGATTACAGCTGGGAAGAGGAAAGTTTAAACTTCTCCTAAGTAACTCAAACCAGTATCAGGCTAAAGCAACAGATAGCACAGTAGGTTAGGATAATTAAAAGCTTACACAACCTCTTTTTAGGCCATTATTTTTCAAAGGGAGTTTTGAATCACTGTTGAGAGGAAAACTCCAAGTTACAAATGAGGCTGGGATAAGACAAGGGGCAGACCTTTAGATGCTATTAAATTTGATTCAGGCTTATGTAATTACTCCCCATATATTTAATTATTTACTCCTTTAGGGTTAAGGTTCAGGACAGGATAAGAGTGAGGGTACCTTATGTTTTGCAGTTACTGTATATGGCCTATAAAAATCTGAATGGCCCTCAGATGACACAAGAGATACAGAAAACTGACTGTAGTAGCACCCAGCATTCCTGAACAAAGTGCCAATCTAAGAGCAAGTGCTGGAGAGGCCTTGGGAAGTAGGCCTCTTGTTTCTATGTCAAATAGGAAGAGCTGGATCTGAATAATGAAGCCACACCTTTCGAAGAGTTAGTTGTCCTGTGCTGATGAGGCCACAGCCATCTTGTCCACCAGAAGGTATCAAGTTCTTCCAAACCAATTTGACAGTTCTAAGGAACAGCTAGGCAGAATAGGGCAGATGAATCTTCAAACCTAGCAAATCCAACAAAAACAGCATTATGATTTCAAAGGCGGTGCTTCTTCAAGATTACATACATTTTGCAGCACAAGCATGAGTAAATGAAAGCCATGCTATACATGTGATTCCATTAATCTATTTAGCCCATTCACTATCCCAGAGGCTCGGCAGAAAACTGCAGAGAAGCATAGTCATGGTTGCAACAAGACCAAGGATGCACATGTGGGTGTATCTCTGTGTTAATATTTGAGTGGTCAGTGTGCAAAATCTAGGAATATTGCACCATAATAAAATACACGATTCATTTTATAGATAATCTTAAAATACAAACTGCCTATAATCTTGATGAGTCAGGATCTAATTTTAGGAGAGACATTACAATCAACATTTGTTCCTCAATTCACTGACGGATTTGTTTCCCTTCGGCATTACCTTGAAATATCACTGCTTTCTATATCATGGAAATATTTTAAAATAATCAAGCATATCTGGGGCTGATATTTCTGTCTCCCCATTTAGCATATTTTTACTCATATTCATATACTGCTGAGTGTCCTTGAATGAGCAAAATTCTTGGGACAGTTATTTCCTGAATGATCTCATATATGGATGCACGAAGAGATTTTGTACAATGGCAATGATGAAATCTCTGCTTGAGTTTTCTGAAAGCTGAACCATGCACTGAGGCTGTTGTGAGATGATCCTAATGACTCCTTAGTTACATACTTCTTCATTCTGATTTGAAATGGGGAAGATAGAAATCGTAAATGTTTTTATGTATGGCATATATATGAATGTTGTCATTCCACTAACAAATATGAAAGGGGGTGATTGAGAGAAATTTTCCTTTCTCATGCCCAACTTAATAACATTTCCCTGCTGCCATTCTGAAATCTGGAGAAAATTCTTCACCAATACACTGTACTCTTCCCTGGTTTTTCTGTTTTCTGAAAGCCGTAAAGCAAAAACAATTTAACCTTAAGCTCTCTAATTTTTAAGGTAAGTGCTTGAAGACAGTCTTTGTGTTTACCCTGGGAAAATTAACACAATTTCTTTTTAATTCTGTTGGTGAATTAAATTTAGCTTTAAATTAAAATAAATGTTTGAAAGATTTTCTCCAGATAAAGACTAATAATCTATTTGATATAAGATTCCCCTTTCACAATTCTGCCTCATTTTGGTGGAGTTTGCAACAGGGAACTTCCTGGATTGTGCCCCCTTGCTTTATCTTGGGGAGACAGCAAATTCTCTGTAATCCAAATATATTCGGTATAGTATTGTATTCTGTACTCTTAACATCCTGCTGGGATATCCTGTAGCAATCGTTTGTTTTGACTTAAATGCTTATCTGCAGGATCATATACAATCTCCTCAGTCACAGGAAAGGCTCAGAATGTACATTATTTATAAGGAGAAAAGGTTTGTATAGACTGTTATGAATGAAGGGGTGGGGTGCGGGTGAGACTGTAAATCATGGTAAATTATAAACCAACCTATATATTAGATTCTTATGTCTCAGATTAAGCCAGGGATAAATTGGGCTTGAGGGTTATCGTAAGGCAAGGTGCTTATGCCAGGAAACAGAGGATGATCAGATAAACAGGTGGTGGGACAGCATCCCCTACATAAACAGGTGGGTTAAGGGGGGCACTAGGCAAACCACATTTTGCATTGCAAGAAAAGCCCTGTTGCTTAAAGACCACTTGGAGAAGAGGCAGAAGAAGAGCTGTAGGCAGAAATGAGATCGCATTCCTTCCACTTGTTTCCAAAACAGTGTGTCTGTGGCCTGGAGCACAAAAGTGGAGAAAAATAGAGAGATGGGTTTATCCTGTCTCTTATTAATTTCTTGGCTCTCTGAAACAGAAAAGGCTCTGCATGTGAGCTCAAGCCTGGCCGTTCCATGCTAATAGAGTGAGGGTAGTGATTCCATCTGTGCTCAGATACACAGATGAAATAAATTCATTTGCAATTTGTTTAATTTCTTGAATGTCGAGGCCATCCCCTTACGCAAAATTAGATTAAAACTCCAGCACTTTGCACACACAAGTAGTCCTCGACTTATGATCACAATTAACCTCACCATTTCCATTGCTAAGCAAGACAGTTGTTAGGTGACTTTTGCCACAGTTGTTAAGCGAATCACTGAAGTCCTTAAGTCGATAAAAGGTCTTTAGGTCATTAGTCACTTTTTTCCAGTGCTGTTGTAACTTTAAATGGTCACTAAACAAATAGTAGTAAGTCCAGGACCACCCATATACATGTTTTCTACATGAATTGCAAGCAGCCCCTCATAGGAACCCAGACATTCTCACAGCATGCAGAAGTTATATGGGACCCTCCTTTCATGCAAGGTTTATCTTTTTGCCAACATCTTTCTCCAACTATATAGAAAAGTTTCCATTTCATCAAGGCAACTTTTCACAGGGATGAATCAAACTTGAAAATGTTCTTTTTTCTTTCTTTTTTTTCCTGCTTGCTTGCCTTATAATTTTTATAGTTTTTGTAATGTCATGCAAATAATTGGGCTTCTACTATGTTGTCAATTTTCTACCCATAGATGGACTTGGTACATATTCTTTTCCAATTACAATAAAAACAGACAAAATAGAATATATATATATATATATATATATATATATATATATATATATATATATATATATATATATATATATATATATATATATATATATATATATATGGGCTCGCATAAGCATGAAGCCGTAAGCAGCAGCCTGAAGATGACGAGTGAGACCTCGTCGAAACGTCGCCAAGATACTCACAACTTTACACGGGAAAAGACCTGCCTCTAAAAGAAAGTCAAACTTACTATGCATGCCAAAAACAGTCCTGAACGTGCAACACTTGCATACATATTTTCATGGAATATTCCAAGAAGCAACAGCTGGTTAATTTCATCGTGATATGGTAACCAAGGTACATCAAAAGTTGTTCTGTCCCTCATTGCATACCTATACATTTCCAGAAGATTTTTTTTATGAACGATCACAACTAAAATGAGAATTTGGCTGAAATGTACTCCAACTGGATATCGTTTGCAGTGATATACAGCTTCACATCTGCATTACAGTGTTACAACTTTGTGATTTTTATTTGTGATTTAAAGCCCTCTTCCTCTAAGTCAACTTAGCCCCTGCCTTATCAAGCCATTCTCATACATTCCTATTTATTGTCCCAAAGGGGCTTTTTCAAAAGGGAACTGTGCTTCGTTTTTCCTTGAAGATGTTTCTCTTCTCGAAATGTCTTCAAGGAAAATGTCAAGGAACATGTCAAGAAGCGAAATGTCTTCCAAGAAAAACCAAGTCCAGTTGCCTTTTGGAAAAGCCCCTTTGGGACAACCATGACCTGAATGACTGAATATCTCCATAGACATTCCTATTTATTAGCCCCAAAATATGACAATTTGTTAATATGACTACTTCACTATGGTATTAGCATCATTTTTTAAAAAATTGCAAAACATTTTAATTTTTTTTAAATTTAATGAAATTAGAACACTATCAGTGCACAACCAAAGCAGAGTGTGTATCTTCTGACCTAGTAATAAGCACATTTACCTGCATGTAAACCTAGTATTAAGCACATTTACCTTACACTGTTTTGTTGTAAGAAAATGATAGCATATTTTAGAAGTAAAACACTATTACAATAAGCACTTAGAATACTGTTATTGCAAAAAAACTGGTGCCCACTAGTTGTAGCAAAATCAGGCATCCAGAGACAGAAAAAAAAATAAGGTGACTGTTCCATCCCTTTTTATGTATGCTGTGGGCAAGGTTTTAATTACATATTTGTGGATGCCATCTTGACTTTTTACCCTACTTCAGGGACTCCCCTGCAAATGTGTGCACCCCCTAAGCAAAATGCTAAGAGTTTTCTGTATCATTCCGATTCCATCTACAGTAGTGATGGAATGTGGATTTGTACACCCTGGATCATCTAGCATTGATTTATAACCATGTTTCAAACTGCATTTGTTCCAGCATTTTATAGACAGATGTTTTTGTCATTTCTTGCCACTTTCTTGATTATCAATGAGAATAGATATTATACACTCTGCACTTTGCCCCCTAGTCCAGCTTTAGCTAAAACATTCTCTTCGCACAATCATTTATTATATCTATATCTATATCTGTACCTATGTATGTATATATGTGGTATAGGGTGGCTGCAGCATAAATGGGTTTAAAGGCCATATAAAAGGCCTCTGAACTGTATTCGGTAAGCATGAACTGGGGAACAGATTATCTCAAAAACAGTTGTAGCCAGAAAAAATATTAAAAATAGGAACTGCTTCAAGGACAAATATGTGGAACAGGAACAGAAAGAATAACAATTTCCATTCCGAATTGAAGAAGCCTATGGTAGACTCAGAAAAGAAAAACAAATGGTTGTGCGTCACTTCAAAGATTATCCAATGTATTCCCTTTTAAAATGAACCACAGTCTTCTTTATCAGAGGCACTCAATGCCTTTCAGGGAATGAGCCACGATCCACAAAAGCTTATTCAATGACAAATTGATTAGACGTTTGCAATATCCTCATAAGGATTTGAAAGGCCTTACCCACTTTTGAGTTTAAGTGTTCTCCACCCAGCCTTGAGGTGGCAGAAATTTGCTGTGCTCAGACAATTCCTATCCTATCTTACCTCAATGGTCTCTGTTTCCAGTCATCTCCAAAGTAATGGCTGACAAGTAATGGTATCAGACTTTATACTGAGGATATCCTTGGACAGGGCCAACACAAAAGGGGAGTGCTACTTTAATGCCAATATAATTAGAAATGACTTAAGGCTGTCTCACTCATGGGTTGGGAAGAAAATGAAGGTAATACCATGTAAACATGACAAAAACAGATGTTGCTGAGACATATTTCTGCCCTGGATACGTATAAGTGGTGAAATGCCATAATATGTGTAATTATGGCATAATATATGTAATATATGCATCTTCCATCCATCATTGTGCTGCTGTTAGAGTATTCAGGAAGTGATATATGGCTCATTCTTCTCTCATTTCTACAACTCACAGCCAACGCTGCTGTCTTATAACATTTGTGGTTATCTCCAGGGAAGAGATCCAGATAAATAGGGTGGAGTGAGCTGAGCTAAACAGTGGGAAGCCACTCAAGTTTGAAGAACAATCTGAAACTGTACGTACGAATCATGCATGTGGAAAAGCAATGCCAAATATGACTGCTGTTCATGGTTAAGTTGGGCGTGGTTGCATCTGAAATCAGATGGGAATGATCTGCTAAAGAATTTAATAATTTTAAAATGCAGCATTTTTTCATATCTGGTAGTCTGGAAAGTCCAAAATTCCCAGGGAAGATGCTGGGTGCTGTAGTCCCAGAACATCTTTGGGGTTTCATTTGGGGAAGATTTACTGCTTTCTCAGCTTTTGTATAGTAATTAAGGCTGCAGTAAAGGCCACATCTGTGCCCTGATATTTATTTATTTTTATTTTATTTATTTATTTTGTCACACAGTATATATAAGCATAAGCATGAAATGACTAAACAATATATAAGCATATATATAAGCATGAGTATGTAATAACTATATTAATTGGATATAACAAAAGGAAACAATAGGACAGGAACAGTAGGCACTCTTGTGTTCTTATGCACGCCCCTTACAGACATCTTAGGAATGGGGTGAGGTCAATAGTAGACAGTTTTTGGTTGAAGCTTTGGGTATTTTGGGAAGATAAAGTATCAATATTTTCCCCCAAGTTAGAAAAACTGCTAGATTTTTCTATTCTTGCTAATAGAAAAACAATAACCAACTACTCTTTCTTTTGAGATAGGAGAGGGTTTGACAGGCAAGTGTTTGGAATGATCTTCAAAGTTGCTTGAACCATCAGTCAGGCAATTTTTGGATGTAGGTCCAGCACTCTTATCAAATAGCACTATACTTACTGTTAAATGTGGGTTTAGTGCTCTACTGAAAAGGTACTAAATCCATGCCCCCAAATGGCCGAAACGGTCACAGGTACACAGCAGAGGAACAGGGTTAAGCAAGGAGCAGGGATTGATAATGAAGTACCATCTTTAACTAATATTGTAAGAGTGTGGTAATGCTAGCAGTGAATCTAATTCTGTCTATGTGTTAAGCAGTGCTGGAAGTAACCCAGATGGTTATGAAGCCAGAACGTAGTAGGCAAAATAGCACTGTTCCACCCCACCAAAGTAATGCAAGCAATAAAATGTACAACTACATACAATCAGCGGACTACCTGACGTGCAACCAAGGGAAACAGGACTAATATCAAACAGCTAGCAGAATCTATCTTTCTTTCTTTCTTTCTTTCTTTCTTTCTTTCTTTCTTTCTTTCTTTCTTTCTTTCTTTCTTTCGTAACATAGGAGGGATAAAAATCTAATAAAACAAACACTTTTATGCAGTACAAACTAGTCCCAATCCAGTTTTCAAAAAAAGCACTAAACATATGTTTATAAGAAGAGCACTTAAGACCTAATAAACACCTTGGAATGTAATAAACATCAGGCATTACCAAGGGAAACCCCTGAGTGGAAGGCAGATATGCATTCTTTCTCCAACTCAAGCCAAATGACCATCAGATGATAGAGGGGAGGGACACACCTTCAACAGCCCAACAGGAGCTGAGCAGATCCTATAAATGTGACCACGGCAGCAACCATAGCATCAATGAACTACACTAGAAGTTATTGAGGGCCAACGTTTTATTGGTGGAAATGGGAAAAACACTTCAAACCTGGACTAGCTCAGGGCGGCTTCCTCAGCTGAGGGCTGGGGATGAAACAAAGGCAATGTCATAAGGAAATGGCATTTTAAAAAAGCCGCTGGATCATGTTTGTGCCACAGTTTAGACACATGAAGATGACCTCTCAGTAGTCAAGAAGAGCTCTAAGCCTAAACTGAAGGTTTCCTATCCTGCAGTTTTCAGCAGGTTTTCTTCTGGGGATAGTGAAGCCAACTTAAGAAATCCTTTGCCAGAATTCAGCCTTTTCCTCTACTTTGGTCACAATGATAGCCAGGCGTTCTGTCTACATTGCAATTGTTGTGCCCTGATTGATGGACACATCAACTTTTTGTCACTCAGGCTACAATGGAAAACTTGGCAGAACTCTTGTCAATTTTCTCAGTGGAAAGCAAAGCATCATTCTGATACTGAACCTGTTTTTTTAAAAAAGGACATAATAATAAAACCCCCTGAACTTTCATGGCAGGCAGCCCAACCTGAAATGCCCTCATGAATAGCGCATGGAGACCAGAAATGGGACCATGCTTGCCAGAATACATGCTAACCCATTGGAGCAAAAGGCATCTCCGTGAACAGAGTGAAGTGCAGCCAGCAGACCAGAGCTCCATGCTCCCCACCAGTAGAAAGGGAAAAAAACACTCCTGGCATGGTAGAATCTCATGTTGCAGCAAGTAGGAAGGGTGGACTTCTTTTAAAAAAAAATTAAAAGGGATGAAAAAGATCTTTATATAGCACTGTTATCAAGTAAGAAAAATGTAATTGCAGATTGTGCTTAACAAGGATCTTAAAGATAATAACAAAATTAAATCGTATTTATGGCAATCCTAACACACATCCAAGACTGCTTTCCTGTGTAATTTTTTTACAAAGAATTCAATAGATTGAATACGCAATACTCATCTCGGTAGATTAAAATGCCCTACTCTAGTAACAAAACATAGCCCAGGACTATTAGTTTAAGAAATGTAAGGTACTTTGGAGTTCGACTACCCTATTTAGCCTTTTAGTCAAATGCAAAATAGATGAGAGTTTTGAAGGAGAAAAGGAGGACCAACCAGGGTTCTCTAACATGAGGCCATAGTGGCTGATGGAGAAGCAATTGTCTATTAGGATGCGTCTCTTTGAATAGGTCCCTTGTCTAGCAACTTTCTACCGTAAGTTAAATATGATTTTACCCAAATATGATGTTTTGAAGTTCTAAGAAGAATTCTGTTAGAATACTACCCACTCTGCTGTTTAGTTTTCTTCCTTCTCAAAATGATGAGATTGGCATCTGTTTATGGACCTAAAAAATTAAATAGCCTGGCTGGCGGCCATCACAAGATCTTCGGGCACTGTAGCAATCTGAGCTGAATACTTGGCTTTTAACAGGAAGAGTTTAATATAGTTCACTATCCTGGCAGGCTAACTTGTTGACTTTCTGGATCTCTCTATTAGGTTGCTAATATCCCAACTAGTCTTGTTTTCAATTTAAGGCCACATTCAAAATTTGTTTGCTACAAGGTGTATCAATGGCCCCAAAGAAGAAAATGATAAACTGTACAGTAAACATAGCATTGATTTTTTTTAACAACTCCTTGAGTTCAAAATGCTGTACTGAACTTTCCATGTTCACCGAAGAGCCAAAGTCTTGGAAATTGAGAGTGTGAAGACCACCTCCACAACAAAGTTTTTAAGCAACAAAAGCGTGTATGGAACCCTATGATGCCTCCCTGCTGAAGAATTGATTTGCTGTTGAGATACACTAGTATAGTAGATTTAAATCCCAGATTTGTCTTCTTACTGACATAAGTACAGAGAGTTAGTGTAAATTAAACTATTCTGCAACTGAAACTGCAGTTCCAAACTCCGGATTGGCACTCAAGTATTATCCATGTGGAATTTATCAGCTGGAAATATTGCTAGTATTAGAACAGCTTGTCAGCATCAAATGGATTTCACGGAGCAAATCAAACTGCTGTTTTTCATCAGTCTTCAATATCCCCACAGTCTGGATCCAAGAAACCAAGGATCCCTTAGTCTCATATACTATAATCTAGGTGGAAATTGTTTTTTAGATATCACTTCTTTGAGATGCTTCCTGACAAATTAGAGGGAGATTAGGTAGGGGTTTTTTTTTGTGAATGGCTAACTAGAAACCTAGTTTGGAATGTTTTTCCCAAAGGTTGTTTATCTGCCCTTCAAGCTGAAGTTTGGCATTGACTGAAAATATATCATTTATCAATGCCTTTGATGAAAATGTCAACTGAAAGCTGGGGTAAAAATGAAATAATAAATAACCACCATGAAATAATAATTGCTATAAAAGCACATGTTCTTGCATTGATTAGCATTTAAGTCAAACAGGCAGCTAATACCTTCAGTTAATCCAAGGAGGTAGGCAGTGGTGGGATTCAAATAATTTAACAACCGGTTCTCTGCCCTAATGATTTCTTCCAACAACCAGTTCATCAAACTGCTCAAAAAGTTAACAACCGGTTCTCCCAAAGTGGTGCGAACTGGCTGAATCCCACCACTGGAGGTAGGCAACTGCAATCTGGGGCTTCTAACTATATATGCATTTTGCTGGTAGAAAAACAGGTAAATATATGCACATAGAGTCACAAAAAACAAATAACAGCCTAAATGAAATCCTACATCATAAAAAGAAAGCAAAAAGCCAAAGAACATTAAAATTTCCATCACTTTGTTTTTTACATGTTTTTCTGCCAACAAAGCTCATAAGAGAGTAATGAAATAATACCATATAATAGTACCATATACCAGATGTACAGCACAGACATATTAAAAACATGTGATATTAGTACTGTTAAAGGCTTGAGTGCAACACTGAAGCAATATATAGACATATGTTATGAGCCTGGTTTTGGGAAGACTTTTCACAGCCTAGTGCTCACTTTTAAGTCACGGTTACACTGGATGCATGTTTACTTAGAGGCAAATACTATTTCTTTCTGTTGTCTTTAGTCACTTAGTGTTTTCAGAAATGGAACATAATTCTCTTAATGGTTGGTCCTTTTAAATATTCAGAAACGGTGGCAATAGTTCTACCAAATAAATGTAAACCTGTTTTGATCTGAGTCAATTACTTTAAAATTACCAATGCACAGACATTAAATGAATGACATAAATTACATGAAGAAAATTAATCAAAGCAATAACAAACAATAAGCACAGCAATGCAATTCAATTAGTAGCCAGGGCTAATATCTAACGTTGTGGCCTCAAGTCAATCTTGACTCATGGCAACTACACAGGTAACTCCCTGCGTTTTTTTTGGCAAGATTTTCGGAAATGGTTTGCTCTTGCTTTTTTCCTAAGGCTGAGAGAAAGTGACTCTGCCCAAAGCAGACTAGAATTCCATTTCCCAGTTTCTAACCTGGTGCCTGTTACTATGTACAAAATACTTTTGTATATTAAACAAAACCCATTACCTAGTTATCTATATCTCTCTCTCTCTGTCTGTCTGTCTGTTTCTATCTATCTATCATCTATCCATTCATCCAACTCATCTCATATTTATTTAACAAAGAAAAATAGGAAATTAAGCACATAAACTTTTATCTTCAGTTTAATTTTAAACATCATCCTCTAAATGAGACTTCCACTAGTAAAACAGCGTTATTCAGTGTAGAAAGAAACAAAAAGTATTCAGACCACTTAACGGTTGATAGGGAATCGATATCTTTCCTGTTTTGCAGAGTTCATTTTTTGCAAATGCAAAGGCAATTATAATTGTCCTTTTGTTAGCTTTCATTACATTATTATGCAGTTTGAAAGAACACAAGCAATTTCAGAAAACATTGTGTGTTCCAGAACTAAATTAGTATGTTCAAAAGGAAGCTGCTGGAGCACATGACCACATCATATGAGCCAACATTTTCAGCACCAATCTCCAACAATTAGCTGAAGCTACCAATGTTTGCAGCCCAGTAATAAACTCCATTCTGCACAGATACCTAGTATGGCTTACATATTTTATGAGACAGCGAGAAAGATGTTTTGAGCTTTATCCATAGCAAATTTAATTAACTTTACATTATTTAGGTGGCAGAATGAGCCTCAGCAAAAAGAATATGGTGAGAATCAGAAAAGAACTAAGCCCATGAAGTGTTACCACTGTAATACCATAACAAACGAGATTCCTGATCTGATCATGTCTATTCATGGTGAAAAAGGGAAGAATAGAAAATAGAATTCTATTTCATAAATATTTCACATACACCAAAGAAGATTGGGCTTGAAGGGTAGAAGGCTCCAATTTGTGGACAGAATTCCTGCATCAAGCTAAGGTGAAGATCCAAACATTTCCTTGTGCTCAGTTGAATCAAAACTGACTTGGTGTAGTAAATATAAGGGAGGTCTCTGCTGCCTCTAGACAGCAGGCATTTAAATGATATGATCAAGACAGCTTGTGGTTATGAGATTGTTTTCCCATTTTCATATGGGGTGTTATGAATTTAGGATTTCAAGCTAAACCTTTTCCTTTAATTGACCCTCCTATTTTTTTATTAAAATTTTTTACAAAAAATCCCCCCCATATCCCCCCCTCCCTTCCTCTCCCTCCCCCATCCCAGAGTTCCTCAGCCAGCTTTGCTGGCTGAGGGACTCTGGGAGTTGAAGTCCACAAGTCTTAAGGGACCAAGTTTGACACCCTGGCCAA
Organism: Ahaetulla prasina; assembly: GCF_028640845.1. Lineage (NCBI taxonomy): Eukaryota > Metazoa > Chordata > Lepidosauria > Squamata > Colubridae > Ahaetulla > Ahaetulla prasina. Next base: position 105,372,914 of record NC_080541.1, on the reverse strand, counting down.
GATGAATGAATATGAAACATTTTCCCCTTAAATGAAGATGATATCCACATATTGTTGCTTTTAGTAGACTGACTGTATCCATCTGTATTGTAATGTCCCAGGTTTTCAGGCCTCTAATATAGTCCTAATATTTACCACGAGTCATCAGAAATGGCAGCAATCAAGAAACGCAAGATAGCAAGTGAGTGTAGAAGATTTCAAACACGGTGGGAAAATGAATATTTCTTTAAAGAAATCAACGGAAAGTGTGTCTGTTTGATTTGCAATGAAGATGTTGCCGTGATGAAAGAGTATAATGTCCGTCGGCACTATGAGACCAAGCATCAGAGCTACGATCGCACACAGGTGCCAAACGAGCACAGAAATTCAAGCAAATGGCAGCTAGCCTGCAAGCTCAACAACAGTTTTTATTTCGTGCAACAAAATACAGGAAAACGCCACAGCAGCAAGCTATGAAGTCGCAAAACTTATTGCCCAGCATGGCAAACCGTTCTCAGACGGTGATTTCATAAAGCAGTGCCTCATCAAAGTCACAGAAGTAATGTGCCCGGAAAAGTGCAGGATTTCAACAATGTGACCTTATCCAGAAATACAGTGGTGCGGAGAATCGAGGACTTGTCAGCTAACCTGAAACTTCAGCTGAGAGAGAAAGCTTGTGCTTTTGATTTTTACCGATAGCATGCGATGAGAGCACAGACGCCACAGACACCGCACAGCTTTTAATTTTTATGGGAGTCGATGATAATTTTGCTGTACGGAGGAGCTGCTTGATATGATGAGCCTAAAAGGCACAACGACAGGTGGAAATATTTTGACGCTGTGTCAGAGGCAGTTGAAAAGATGGGGCTTAAATGGGACAAGCTCTGTGGAGTAACAACGGATGGAGCTCCGCCATGACGGGTGAGCGCAAAGGAATGGCATCCATGGTGTGCGCCAAGGTAAAAGAGAGCGGAGGTGAGGCTGTTAGGATGCACTGTATAATCCACCAAGAAGCACTGTGTGCCAAGACTGTGCAGCTGGGCAATGTGATGAACACTGTTGTAAAACTGTCAACATAATTCGAGCTAGAGGACTGTACCACAGGAATTTCAAGCTTTCTTATCTGACGTGGATGCTGAATACGGGATGTACTCTACCACTCTGATGTGCGCTGGCTCAGCCGTGGCTCTGTGCTGCAGCGGTTTTATTCGCTGAGATCAGAAATCGACAATTTTTGAAAGAGAAGGACCGACCTCTTCATGAACTGAGTGACCCTCTGTGGCTGGCAGACCTGGCATTTTAGTTGATCTTACTCATCATCTGAATACACTGAACAAGAACCTACAAGGCAAAGAACAGCTGGTATCACACCTGTATGCGCATTATGAAAGCCTTCTGTGTAAAGCTCCGCCTGTTTGAGACACAACTATGAAGCTTTAATGCTGTACACTTCCGCGCTTGTCTGAAATCAAGTCTGCTTTTCCAAAGGCAGACCTTTCTGCTAAAAAGGAGAAATATGTTTCTGTAATTACATCTCTCGTGACAGAATTCAACCAGCGTTTTCAAGATTTTTCTGTCATTGAAAACAAATCAAGCTGTTCTCGACCCCCTTCCTGGTGGATGCAGAAGAAGTGGAGGAGAGTCTGGAGTTAGAACTGATTGAAATGCAATGTGATGATTCTCTGAAGAGTCAACATCAGCTTGTCTCCCTCCCTGACTTCTATCAGAATTTGGATCATGCCAAGTTTCCTCTGATGAGACGCCATGCAGAAAGAATGATGAGCCTGTTCGGCTCAACATACATATGTGAACAAACATTTTCTCTGTTAAATCAGAACAAAAGCAGACTGAGATCCAGAATGACTGATAGCCATCTCTGTGAAGTCCTTCGTGTCTCAACCACCAAACTTTCTCCTGACATCCCAGCCATCCTTCAATCCAAAGGACAGCATCACTGCTCCCACTGAGAGCAATGTTCTTCACATTATAGGCGAGTTAGAAATACACACAGTAATCATGTGTCAATATGTCACCTCTTGTGTGTGGCCCGGCCACACATGAATTTACTAGGCTTATATACTGTTTGTTGTCCAGCCGCATGCCTTTCTGAATAATTATATTTAAAAATATTACATTAAAAATCAACATAACACAAACACACACGTACACAAACATAGAGATACACATGCACATATATATAACTCACACACATATAGTATACTTAAGCCTAAACTGTGCATAGGGACTACCCAGACGGCTGAAAAAAGTGATTTCTGACAGGTTCTCACACTTTTGACTGGTCCTCACACCTACAACTATCTTTACATTTTGCACCCTATCTTGTAACCGTGGTGAAGAGAAGCAGTTGTGAAATGAGTGATATGGTTGTTAAAAATGCTGCAATGGGCATAAATGTGAGGATGGTCATAAGTGTGAGGACTGGTCAAAAATTACTTTTTTTAGCCCTCTGAGTAGTTTCTATGCCCATAGCCACATCCACTCAGTCACATGAGCAGTTAGCCACGCCCACCAGTCACATGACCACCAAGCCACACCCCAAAATAAGCCCCGCCCCCGCCCCGCCCCCCGTGGCCCGGGCCTTTGCTTATTTTTCTGTATTTGGCCCTCACTCAAAAAAGTTTGGACACCCCTGGCCTAAATGAAATCCTACATCATAAAAAGAAAGCAAAAAGCCAAAGGACATTAAAATTTCCATCACTTTGTTTTTTACATGTTTTTCTGCCAACAAAGCTCATAAGAGAGTAATGAAATAATACCATATAATAGTACCATATACCAGATGTACAGCACAGACATATTAAAAACATGTGATATTAGTACTGTTAAAGGCTTGAGTGCAACACTGAAGCAATATATAGACATATGTCATGAGCCTGGTTTTGGGAAGACTTTTCACAGCCTAGTGCTCACTTTTAAGTCACGGTTACGCTGGATGCATGTTTACTTAGAGGCAAATACTATTTCTTTCTGTTGTCTTTAGTCACTTAGTGTTTTCAGAAATGGAACATAATTCTCTTAATGGTTGGTCCTTTTAAATATTCAGAAACGGTGGCAATAGTTCCACCAAATAAATGTAAACCTGTTTTGATCTGAGTCAATTACTTTAAAATTACCAATGCACAGACATTAAATGAATGACATAAATTACATGAAGAAAATTAATCAAAGCAATAACAAACAATAATCACAGCAATGCAATTCAATTAGTAGCCAGGGCTAATATCTAACTTTGTGGCCTCAAGTCAATCTTGACTCATGGCAACTACACGGGTAACTCCCTGCGTTTTTTTTGGCAAGATTTTCGGAAATGGTTTGCTCTTGCTTTTTCTCAGGCTATAGAAGGAGCGTTCCCATCAAGCCTCCAGAAATTTTCCTGGGGCTTTCCTGGGGGCTCTACTTCAGCCCGAATGCTCACCTCTCCCTCTTTGCCCGAGGGAGAGATTTTCAAGCTGCCAGACAGCTGATTAGCGCTGTCTGAGTGGCTCTATGGAATCATGGAGATAGTGGTCTAAAATAGACTGCCACCAACGAAGCAGAGCCACCGGAAGTCTGATTGCCCCTCCTTTTTCAGTTTTTGCTATCCACTTACTTAGACCTAGTTGTTTGACTGCTCAATGAAAATGAGGGCCAACAATAATACTTTTGCCTCACTGAAAAAAATGGGAATTGCACCCATGGATGACAATCTCCTGCTCTCAGTTGAGCACAAGGCTCTCTCTGAGCAGATTCTTTTTCTTTGGAAAAATCTGCATCATGAAATTCAGAGTATAGTGATCTAAGGGATTATGAAATTCTGGACTCTGAGACCTCCTTATTTTCCACCAAGAAAAGAGACAATGGTTGATGTGGAAGGCAAAAAGGAATGCTGGTATTATTGTGGAACTGCATGTGTTCCCTTGGTTGATTCTTATTTGGAAATTCTCCTTTAGTTGGATTTTCTCTTGAAAATTATTGCAAAAAAGTTATTGCAAAACCAAATGAGTCAAGCTGCTACTTCAGCATATACACAGCAACGTTGTGTAGTCTAACATAGTATTTTTTTAAACTTGGCAACCTTAAGAGCTGTGTCAGGTCAGGTCAGGCAATGGGTTTCCGTTTGCACCACCATAGGTTTGGGAGGTGGTTGAGCCTGCTGTCTTAATCTGGACCCTCTGGCTGGCTTCAGCAAACTACAGTGGAATCCTGACAATCTGTGGACTTCAACTTGCAGAAGGGAAGTTCATCAGCTCCTATGGCTGGCTAGATTATTCTGGAAGTTGAAGTCCACACAACTTAAAGGGTCCAAGTTTGAGAAACACTGACCTAACATATGAATTATTCAAAGTTTCCTCCTTCCTTTGATGCAGCAGCATTTGGGCATTTCTTTAGAGATCTAATTAGCCAGGTGGGACTTTTGAACACTATACTGCAACTGTCTATGGAGACTCTCAGTCATCTATGTCATGGTTGTCCCAAAGGTGCTTTCTCAAGAGGCAACTGGACTTTCTGGTTTTTCTTTGAAGATGTTTCACTTCTCATCCAAGAAGATTCTTCAGCTCTGAAGAAGGTTGGATGAGAAGCAAAATGTCTTCAAAGTAAAACCAGAAAGTCCAGTTGCCTCTTGAAGCACCTTTGGGACTCTTCTGTAACATTGCCTAAACCTAGAGAACTCTCAGGAAACTCTGGCTGACCCATTTCCATAAACAGAGTGATATATTTTTATTTTGAGCCTTACATTTTGGTCAGTGCATACCAAAAAACAAAAAAACAAAAACCAACCCAGTAAGAAGATACTTCCCTTACTGAAGGCCCTGGTACATTTCTAATAGAGCTTAGTCAGAGCACTTATATGACAAACCATTAAACCACAAACGTATCCTCATCCTTCCTAACTACAGCATGAATATATCTGTTGTGGTCCGCCAGCAGCCTGCGGAGCTGGCAACAGAATCGGACAGTGATGAGGCTGAGGAAGAGCGTGGGCCAGTCCTGGAGGCTGGGGAAGGCCCAGATGAGGGTCTGCATCGGAGGCTGAGGTGGGGCCAGGTCCATCGGGGAGTGAGGTGTGGACTCCAGAGCCTCAGAGGCTGACAGTAGTGAGGCAGAGGAACAGGAGGACCTGTTCCTAATGCACGCATGAGAAGAGCTGCCAGAAGGCCAGAGCAGCTCAAGCAAAGAGGACAACTCGGGAGTAGGGCCAAGAGATGATTGGCCCCTCCCATAAGGTTTAAAAGACCAGCAATGGTGTTTGGGCTTTGCCGGAAAACAACATTGATATCTTCGTCTTCTTGCATTTATTTTGTATCAGTGTCTTCTCAACTTTTGCCAAGAAAGGCTTTTGGCAGTTTGCCTAATTAGTTGGACCAATTGGACCAAGGTTGGTGATAGGACTGAGGAATTTGTGTTGGGAGGAATTTGCTTTAATTTAGTTGAACTATGCTGAGAATGAAGTAATTCTCAGCTGTTCAAATAAAGTTTCTTTGTTTTTACACTGACTGAGTTTCCTACTACCTACTAGGGTCTGGGTCACAACAATATCATGGTAAAGATTTTTATGTGATATGGAGTCACGACATTGCCTTTAATTTTATCTTCGGTTCACATCAGAGGCAGTTTGAAGTCACCTTTAACTGTTTTAGTTATAGTATTTTTCTTCTTTTCCTGATACAAATTATATTAGTGCACACATTCTAGAATAGCTCATCATTCAGGAGTGAGGAATTCTCCAGCTCTTGTTAACATAACATAATAACAGAATTGGAAGGGACCTTGGAGGTCTTCTAGTCCAACCCTCTGCCCAGGCAGGAAACTACACCATTTCAGACAAATGGCTATCCAACATTTTCTTAAAAATTTCCAGTGTTGGAGCATTCACAACTTCTGCAGGCAAGTTGTTCCATTTATTGATTGTTCTAACTGTCAGGAAATTTCTCCTTAGTTCTAAGTTGCTTCTTTCTTTGATCAGTTTCCACCCATTGCTTCTTGTTCTACCCTCAGGTGCTTTGGAGAATAGTTTGACTCCCTCTTCTTTGTGGCAACCCCTGAGATATTGGAACACTGCTATCATGTCTCCCCTACTCCTTCTTTTCATTAACCTAGACATACCGACAGTGGTGGAATTCAAGTAATTTAACAACCGGCTCTCTGCTCTAATGATTTCTTCCAACAACCAGTTTGCCAAACTGTTCAGACAGTTAACAACCGGTTCTCCCGAAGTGGTGCGAACTGGCTAAATCCCACCACTGCATACCGAGTTCCTGCAACCTTTCTTCATATGTTTTAGCCTCCAGTCCCCTAATCATCTTTGTTGCTCTTCTCTGCACTCTATCTAGAATCTCAACATCTTTTTTACATCGTGGTGACCAAAACTGAATGCAATATTCCAAGTGTGGCCTTACAAAGGCATTATAAAGTGGTATTAACACTTCACGTGATCTTGATTCTATCCCTCTGTTAATGCAGCCCAGAACTGTGTTGGCTTTTTTGGCAGCTGCTGCACACTGCTGGCTCATATCTAAATGGTTGTCCACTAGGACTCCAAGATCCCTCTCACAGGTACTACTATTGAGCAAGGTACCACATATATGGTACCTGTGCATTTTGGTTTTTTTGCCTAAATGTAGAACCTTACTTTTTTCACTGTCAATTTTCATTTTGTTAGTTAGCGCCCAATGTTCAAGTCTGTCAAGATCCTTCTGTATCTTGAGCCTATCTTCTGGAGTGTTTGCTATTCCTGGCAGCTTGGTGTCATCTGCAAATTTGATGAGTTCCCCATCTATGCCCTCGTCCAAGTCATTGATGAAGATGTTGAAGAATACTGGGCCTAAAACAGAGCCTTGGGGTACTCCACTGCATACTTCCCTCCATGTGGATGTAGTTCCATTGAGGACTACACGTTGAGTGTGGTTGGTCAGCCAGTTACGAATCCATCTGGTGGTGGTGCTGTCTAACCCATATTTTTCCACTTTACCTAGTAGTAGGTTATGGTCTACTTTATCAAATGCTTTGCTGAAGTCCAAGTAAATTATATCAACAGCATTCCTCTCGATATAATTTACTTGGACTTCATATAATTTACTTGATATACTCAATATATTGATATATCGATTTACTCGATATAATTTACTAGTTGGCCCCTTCAGGCTGTTGTAATCATGTTGCCTTTCCTCTGGTCACTAAGCCCTGCTGCCCAGGCCTGTTTGAACTGCAGGAGGGACCAGATGCCCCTTTCTGCCTACGTAACAGTAAATTGGTGCTTATCAAGTCTTGCATGGGCTCTTTATATACTTGGATTTAATGCTCATTTCAAAATGCACTAGATCTGTTTTTTATTCATGGGTCTAGCGCCATTTTACAAAAAGACTAAATTAGTGTTTTAAAAAACAGTCCTATCTCTCCCTTGAGAGAGAGGCAGGTTCTGCCATCTCCACATTGCTGGTTCCATCCCCATTAAATGTTTTCCTCTGCTTCTGCTAAAAATGATGGTGCTTTTGGTGTTTCTATTTCTTTGGGGTGGGGTGAGAAGCTATTTTGCTTGTTCCTGGGCCATTTTTCCTATTCCTTGAGCTACTTCCAAGTTCTACCAGCCATAACCACTGCAACACTAGTCAAGAAGAGAACTCACTTATCATTCACTTCTTCCCACTTCACTTCATACCTGTTATCAGAACTGGCAAGTATGAAGAAGAGAGTGAGCACAAGGAAATCCCTTAAGTGTCCCGTTATTTAGGGAGCCAGGTGATTTCTGAACACAGATTTAGTGCTGAGAATCATCAGAAGCAACCTGACTGACAGATCACAGATGCCTTGACCAGTGGTTAAGTCCGCCATTCTCAGCACCCACCCACCTATATTTGTCTAATCCTGCATTATTTGCCCATCCTAGATTAAGGAAAAGAATTGGTGATTGTTTTCCAACCAACAGATGAGACTCAGTGGAAGCCAAAAGAAAGCGAAAAGAATCTACTAACTGCTTTCTGCAATTTGTTAATACTGACACCATATAGACGGCACTGCCTTGTGACTGAGTAGAGTTAATACATCAAGAAAGCAAATTTTATGCTGACATACTTTTCTATTGGCTCAAGGCAGGTGAGTTGCACTTGAATGGGGTGGCCTGGCTACTATATCTGTAGTCTCTCCCTATGGATACAGTCTTTGAAAATTGCTGAATGCAATGGGACTACTTGCTAAGCAAACAAGCATAGCAAGTCTCTTCACAAGAATAACTATAAATGCATATCCAGTTCTACTAACCAAAAGGATTAACAGTTTTACAACAGACTAGTAAAATCCTCTTTTGATTGTAATATTAAATGTGACTAGAGAAATCCATCTGCTCGGTTGCATGCTTGTATCAGCTATAACTGCGTTGCTAATTCATTTCAGAGAAAGGGAGGCAGCAGCAAACTGTTCTTCTCTCAGAAGAGGCACACCCCAAATAGTGAGATATGTGGGGCCCAAGAGATCTTTCCTTGGGTAGCGTTTTTTCTTTGAGGCTGATGAAATGAAGTATGCCTCAATCTGAACTTCAGCAGAGAGAAGCATGTCTCAGCTCTGGATGTCTCAGCTCAGCTTTCAGTCATTATAATCGGGTGAATGAACATTTCCAACAATGTATTATGTAATTAGATATTATGAAACTCTTATCCCTTTGGAGAGTAGCTTTCTTGCTGTTGAAAATAATTATCTCATTTCATGTTCATAGTCCCCATGTAAGGTTTTTTTGCAACAAGTTTCTTGCAGTGAAAATTATTACTGAGTGATGGTAGCTGAGAATTATTATAGCCAGTGTAGACTTAGGTAATTGCAAACTATAAGTTCAATTGATTTACAAAGGGTCACTTTTAAACAACAATATATACTGTATATATAAAACAGCTCTGTAGCATTTGGAAGGCCCTCCTCTTTACTTTGCAAGTGAAGCTGATATGTCTGCCTAAAATCTTGTCTTTGAGCCTGCTACACCGTTCCTGGAATCTGCATTAATTTAATTTAATTTAATTTAAATGTGTTCAAATTAGGCACCACCAATTCTGAACCATTTCTGGACAGTGTGCAACAAAACCAAACAGAATCAAAAGTACAATACAGTAATTATAAAGGGAATGAGAATGAAGTAAAAAAAAAACAAGTAAAAAACAAGAACCAAAAGCAAGTCTAGCTAAACCCACCCATGACCTCAAGCAATCTATCAGGGAGCCCAGTTACCCTCTCTCAAAGGCTGGGAGAACAATCAGGTCTTTAAGGCTTTCCAGAACACCATCAGAGTGGGAACCACATGCATATCAGAGAGAATCTTATTCCAGGGGGCAGGAACCATAACTGAAGGCACATTTCTTGAACCCAATAGATGACATTTTTTTTTAATTGAAGGGACTCAAGCACACCAACCCTATTGGACCAAATTGGCCAGAGTGATATCACAGAGCAAAGGGATCCCTCAAATAACCAGACCCCATGCTATATTGGGCTGTATCGAGCCTAAGCAACACCTTCAATTGCACCTGGAACAGTGCAGCTCAGGAAGCTTCCTGCACTGCTGCTTTCTGGACCAGTTGGAAGTTCTGAGTGATGTTTGAAAGTAGCTTGATATAAAGCGCATTACAATAAACAAGCCATGAGACAAGCAGGATACAAGTGACGTGTCTGCTGGACCTCCCAATTAAGAAAAAGCATACCTGTTGCACCAGATGAAGCTCTGCAAAGGCCTTCCTGACTGTAGCTTTTACCTGTTCATTGAGCAGGAGCTATGAAATTAGGAATACCTAAGATTTGAACCCCAAACAGAACTATGACTCTTTTTAAACTATGTTTTCCCGTTTCTTGGTCTTTGGCCTCCCATAAACTCTGTTACAAACATTTTTCATTATAATATATTGTAGGGCATATCTGCACTGCATGCTTGAGTATGTTGGCTTGTTTCTAAAACAGTTTAAGAAAATCTGGTCTGGATTGAGATGTTCTGCAACAGTTTAAAAGGTATTCATCCAAGCTGCAGGCTACCATGTCCTCCTATTGGACAGTTCTCTTGCACCTCTGCTGCCCCCCCCCATTTCTCTTCCAGAAAAGCAATGGCCAATAACAATAAATAATAAAATAATACAGTGATGAAATTTGATGAGTTCCCCATCTATCCCCTCGTCCAAGTCATTGATGAAGAGGTTGAAGAGTACTGGGCCTAAAACAGAGCCTTGGGGTACTCCACTGCATACTTCCCTCCATGTGGATGTAGTTCCATTGAGGACTATACGTTGAGTGTGGTTGGTCAGCCAGTTACGAATCCATCTGGTGGTGGTGCTGTCTAACCCATATTTTTCCACTTTACCTAGTAGTAGGTTATGGTCTACTTTATCAAATGCTTTGCTGAAGGTCAAGGAAATTATATCAACCGGATTCCTCTCGATATAATTTACTAGTTGGCCCCTTCAGGCTGTTGTAATCATGTTGCCTTTCCTCTGGTCACTAAGCCCTGCTGCCCAGGCCTGTTTGAACTGCAGGAGGGACCAGATGCCCCTTTCTGCCTACGTAACAGTAAATTGGTGCTTATCAAGTCTTGCATGGGCTCTTTATATACTTGGATTTAATGCTCATTTCAAAATGCACTAGATCTGTTTTTTATTCATGGGTCTAGCGCCATTTTACAAAAAGACTAAATTAGTGTTTTAAAAAACAGTCCTATCTCTCCCTTGAGAGAGAGGCAAGTTCTGCCATCTCCACATTGCTGGTTCCATCCCCATTAAATGTTTTCCTCTGCTTCTGCTAAAAATGATGGTGCTTTTGGTGTTTCTATTTCTTTGGGGTGGGGTGAGAAGCTATTTTGCTTGTTCCTGGGCCATTTTTCCTATTCCTTGAGCTACTTCCAAGTTCTACCAGCCATAACCACTGCAACACTAGTCAAGAAGAGAACTCACTTATCATTCACTTCTTCCCACTTCACTTCATACCTGTTATCAGAACTGGCAAGTATGAAGAAGAGAGTGAGCACAAGGAAATCCCTTAAGTGTCCCGTTATTTAGGGAGCCAGGTGATTTCTGAACACAGATTTAGTGCTGAGAATCATCAGAAGCAACCTGACTGACAGATCACAGATGCCTTGACCAGTGGTTAAGTCCGCCATTCTCAGCACCCACCCACCTATATTTGTCTAATCCTGCATTATTTGCCCATCCTAGATTAAGGAAAAGGATTGGTGATTGTTTTCTAACCAACAGATGAGACTCAGTGGAAGCCAAAAGAAAGCCAAAAGAATCTACTAACTGCTTTCTGCAATTTGTTAATACTGACACCATATAGACAGCACTGCCTTGTGACTGAATAGAGTTAATACATCAAGAAAGCAAATTTTATGCTGACATACTTTTCTATTGGCTCAAGGCGGGTGAGTTGCACTTGAATGGGGTGGCCTGGCTACTATATCTGCCGTCTCTCCCTATGGATACAGGCTTTGGAAATTGCTGAATGCAATGGGACTACTTGCTAAGCAAACAAGCATAGCAAGTCTCTTCACAAGAATAATGTATAATATTCTTTATATTATAAAGAATATAAATGCATATCCAGTTCTACTAACCAAAAGGATTAACAGTTTTACAACAGACTAGTAAAATCCTCTTTTGATTGTAATATTAAATGTGACTAGAGAAGTCCATCTGCTCGGTTGCATGCTTGTATCAGCTATGACTGCGTTGCTAATTCATTTCAGAGAAAGGGAGGCAGCAGCAAACTGTTCTTCTCTCAGAAGAGGCACACCCCAAATAGTGAGATATGTGGGGCCCAAGAGATCTTTCCTTGGGTAGCGTTTTTTCTTTGAGGCTGATGAAATGAAGTGTGCCTCAATCTGAACTTCAGCAGAGAGAAGCATGTCTCAGCTCAGCTTTCAGTCATTATAATCGGGTGAATGAACATTTCCAACAACGTATTATGTAATTAGATATTATGAAACCCTTATCCCTTTGGAGAGTAGCTTTCTTGCTGTTGAAAATAATTATCTCATTTCATGTTCATAGTCCCCATGTAAGGTTTTTTTGCAACAAGTTTCTTGCAATGAAAATTATTACTGAGTGATGGTAGCTGAGAATTATTATAGCCAGTGTAGACTTAGGTAATTGCAAACTATAAGTTCAATTGATTTACAAAGGGTCACTTTTAAACAACAATATACACTGTATATATAAAACAGCTCTGTAGCATTTGGAAGGCCCTCCTGTTTACTTTGCAAGTGAAGCTGATACGTCTGCCTAAAATCTTGTCTTTGAGCCTGCTACACCGTTCCTGGAATCTGCATTAATTTAATTTAATTTAATTTAATTTAATTTGAATTTAATTAATTTAATTAATCCAGCATTTATTTATTTAAATAAATCCATTCTGTCATTTCACCAGTCACCTGAAGTAAAATTTCTTCACAGGAATGAAGACATATTGCACCACTGGGCTGTTTTTTTGATAGACTGATTATGTGCCACCAATTCATTTTTACTCCAAGTGACCACATAGACAGTAGTTTAAAAATAAAGCAAGAAAACATTCGGTCACTTTTGTAGTGAATAAGGGGTGATGTCCTCTTTTCCTGCCATCCAAAAATTGTTTCTGGCTCATACTGGTGATGACAGTGCACAGAAGCCCAAAGGAGGCCATAGAAATAAGGAAGCATTGTGGATCAGTAAGTCACCATGAGATGCCATTTTAAGGTGCCATGGAGACTGTTGGTTAACAATAAAAATCCTTTCTTGCCAACCCTTTGATATCTAATGACTTCTAGAACTCTTTAAGAATAGTTCTACAATAATTCAGTGGCTGTAACAATGGTCTAAAGCAGCAGTCACCAACCGGTGGTCCATGGATCACTGGTGGTCTGCGAGAAAATTTTGGTGGTCTGCAGAAAAATTATTTGCATGTTTTATATTGCACTAAAGGGGACGTGGTGGCTCAGGGGCTAGGATGTTGAGCTTGTCGATCGAAAGGTCGGCAGCTCGGCGGTTCGAATTCCTAGTGCCGCCGTGTAATGGAGTTAGCTCCCGTTACTTATCCCAGCTTCTGCCAACCTAGCAGTTTCGAAAGCACGTAAAAATGCAAGTAGAAAAAATAGGGACCACCTTTGGTGGGAAGGTAATAGCATTCCGTGCGCCTTTGGCTTTGAGTCATGCTGGCCACATGACCATGGAGACGTCTTCGGACAGCACTGGCTCTTCGGCTTTGAAACGGAGCTGAGCACTGCCCCCTAGAGTTGGCAACAACTAGCACGGATGTGAGAGGGGAACCTTTACCTTTACCTTTACCTATATTGCACTAAATCAGGGGTCCTCAAACTACGGCCCCTGGGCTGGATACGTGGAATGAACGTTTGTGTTGCTGCAGAGAGTCTCCTCCTTCGGGGTCTTTTTGTGTGGGTCTGAGGGGGGCAGAAATTCCATCTTGGGGTCTGCTTCAGCCTGCTGGTGTGGGGCTTTGGGCGAAAGCTGGAGGGAAGTGCTGCTGGTGGCGAAGAGCCAGAGGGCCTTGTTCCAGTGGGACAGCATCATGGCCTGTAACTGACTGACCATCTCAGCCCACTGAGACTCCAGGGGCCAGTACCAGGGGTGAAATCTAAAAATTTTCCCTACCGGTTCTGTGGGCGTGGCTTAATTGGTGGGCATGGCTTGGCAGTCAGATGACTGGGTGGGCGTGGCCAATAACAATAAATAATAAAAATAATAAATAAGGTATACAAAACAATAAGAGGTACCAAAAACCAACTTTCACACTTTACACACACACAATACAACACAACTGATTCACACACAATGTAAAAGCAGCTGCACTTCACCCAAAATGGCCCCTGCAACAAGCAGGAACCTCACACTTTCACACTTTACACACACACAACACAACTCACACACACACACACACACACACACACACACACAATGCCACATACAGCTTTGTGAGATTTTGTGTGTTTGTGTAGTTAGAGTGAAACATTACAGAAATACACCAAATCTCAGAAAGCTGCACAAATATTTTATTTTATTATTTTTATTAATATTTTTAGATCAGGGGTCTCCAACCTTAGTAACTTAGTTTGTGGACTTCAACTCCCAGAATTCCTCATTCAGCAAAGCAGGAAGTCAAAGCAAACTGTAATCAGTAGCTGAAGAAAAGCATGCCGTTGCCAGCCCGAAAGGAGCAGTAATTATAGGTAAGTGAGGAGGGGGAATTGGCTGGGCATGGGTGGGGGCTCTTGTAAGTGGGGCTGTTAAAAAGTGAGTTTAAAAGCCTGTGAGGATCAGGAAACTCCTCTGGGATTGCCAGAGGAGGCTTTTAAAACCTCTTTTTCTTTTTTTCTTTTTTTCCCCTTCGGCTGAAGGGTTTTTAAAAAAAAACAAAACTTTTAAAGGGTTCTGATGATCTCTGCTCAGCCCCGCGATCATCAGAGGTTTTTTTTTTACTTTTAAAGGCATGTTTTCAGCTGAAGAAAAACTGCTTTTAAAAGTAAAAAAAAAAAAAACCTCTGCTGATGGTGCGGCTCAGCAGAGGCAGGGGGCGGGGCCAGGGATTTTTGCTACCGGTCCTCCGAACCAGCAGCCACCATTGCTACTGGATCGGCCGAGCCAGTCCAAACCGGGAACATTTCACCTCTGGCCTTGCCCTCCTGCAGGTCTTCCCTCTGCTTGGAAAGCCTATGCTCATAGTCCTCAGTGAGGTGTTTCTGCTGAGCCTCCTTCTTGGTCAGATCCAATTTGAACAGAGCTGTTTTGCCAACTCTTTCTTGTGGTGGCTGCTTAGCTCCAACAACTGTTTCCTGTTGGGGCCCTAAGGAGCCTGGGCAGGGAGGTAAGGAGTGGCCGAGAGGGGAGGGGTGAGTAGTGAGTGACATCGAGTTGGCCATGCCCACCCAGTCACATGACCACATAGCCACACCCACCCAGCTGGTCATTAGGCAGATCATATTAGTGGTTCGTGGGATTTAAAATTATGAATTTAGTGGTCCCTGAGGTCCGAAAGGTTGGTGACCCCTGGTCTAAATGCAAAATATTGCTGGTTTGAAACTTAGCAGATTTTTTAAAATTACTATTTTTCTTTCTCTGTGCTACTTACTTTTTCCTGGTTTTATTTTAAATAAATCCAGCATTTATTTAAATCCAGGATTTAAATAAATCCATTCTGTCATTTCACCAGTCACTTGAAGTAAAATTTCTTCACAGGAATGAAGACATATTGCACCACTGGGCTGTTTTTTTAATAGACTGATTATGTGCCACCAATTCATTTTTACTCCAAGCGACCACATAGACAGTAGTTTAAAAATAAAGCAAGAAAACATTCGGTCACTTTTGTAGTGAATAAGGGGTGATGTCCTCTTTTCCTGCCATCCAAAAATTGTTTCTGGCTCATACTGGTGATGACAGTGCACAGAAGCCCAAAGGAGACCATAGAAATAAGGAAGCATTGTGGATCAGTAAGTCACCATGAGATGCCATTTTAAGGTGCCATGGAGACTGTTGGTTAAGCAATAACAATTCTTTCATGGTGACGTTTCCATTGTGGGAATCATAACTGCATCACAACTGCTCAGAAAATGTGGACAATAATAGAAGGGGAGGAGTGGAGCTTCAGCTTCTCCTGCATTAGCCAGAGTTTTATGAATTATACTGACAATACATAGAGGATCTTCTTCTGTAGCCTCTGTGTCATTGGTGTGAAGGGAAAAGAGAGGGGAAAATAATTGTAAAAAATATACAAAATGTTTTGACCTTGAAGCGATTGTTTGGAGTCTTCCAAATTTAAAATCAAAAAAGAAAATAAAACAAAAGTAAAACCCACATTCCAGAGTTTAGTCTGTCTCAGGGAAGAAAGGCATTTTGCCTCATGCTGCTTCAACAGTTCTGACATCAGATAGTTGGAGCCAGGATGCAGCAGACACTCAGGAGAGACAAGTCAGCTAAGGACATATCTGGAGACTCAAAAAAGATCCATTCTGGAATGCTGCTTTGCCGGCAGAAGTATAACGTTACTGCTGCCCACTTGGTGAATGATGTTTATTTTTTTCCTCTGGCAAAATCATTGCTTGCCAGTTGTAATATAATGTTGTTGTGCTTGCCTGCTCTATGTGGCTGTGGTGCCTTCCTTGCCATACAAATTGCCAAATGAGAAAGAGTAAACATTTGGCTATTACATGACATGACTATGCTATTGACATTTGAGCTTGTTGTTTATTCAATAAGCTTGGTAGGAATTGCCAAATAGAAAAATGTAGACTGTATAGGAAGAAATGTCTAGCCTATGTTAAAGAAGAACATTTTGGTTATGTTCTCCATGGATTATGTTGAAGTACTGCATATTCATTGCTAATTATTTAACTCTTTGCTGTGCTACATTCTGTGGTTATTGTGCAAGCAGCTACTGCAACACACATGCTTAAATGTTGCTTTTAATGTTTGCTGTGGGAGAATAAAACATCTCTGTTTTGTTAAACATGGCCTAGTAATTTCTCTCTCGAATGGGTAGTTAGCAGCAGTTAATATAGATTACCACCTTACCTAATTTTGTGCTCTAAGATACAAACTGAGGGAACAGAGGACTATTTCAAATTTCCATTTCCATATGGTGAAACACTGAAAGATTCTGAATTTTACTCCAGCAGAATACATTCCTCTTGCAACATTTCAACATTCAAAATGTAATCAAGTTGGAACAAAGTGTCTTTCTGTTTTCATTTCATGAATGCACCTAGATAATAAAATTACATCTGCAATTCATCAACATAAGGAAAGACTGTATTAATCCTGCCTCCCTAGTATGTGTATTTATTATATACAGGTTGAAACTGCATTACACTGCATTTTTAAAATCTGTATTCTGCCACATCTGCTTTTTGATGAGTTTGGTCTAAAATTCTACCATTTTAGGTAACTGTTTCATTTTATGTAATATATAGAATGAATTCAGTGTGGTCAGCCATCTGGAATTTTCTACTCCAAGAGTGCTATATAATGACAAAATAATATTAATTCAGTGTAGAATTAGCAGGTGGAGAAAGAGTGAGAAACAGTTTGTGGACAAAACAGGGATTGTAACGAGTTTCACGCCAAGAAATACCTTCCATCTTTAAGCACCACAGCATTATTGTTCAAAATTTCTGCTGGCATTGGGCTTTTGACTCTTAAGAGATAACAAGCCTTATGTTATAAACCACCTCTGATATTTACTTAAGGAAATGAGACACTGGGACATTTCAATTGCAGGAAGGCTGGGAAACTGAGTTTGCTAAATAACAAGAGGTCTCCTTCAACAATATTGTTGGTAGGAAATGGAGAGCCTAATGGCTGGCGTTGTCCATTATTAAGCAACTTGAAACATTTACTAATTAATCCCTTGAAGTATTACACATTTACATTCAGCTAAGGCGAAAGTAAAAAAAGTAGTTTTGATGTTTTGATAATAGAAGCTATAAATCCCATTGTTCTAAGCCAAAGTGTTGTGACAAGGCTTTGGCTGGAAAATGCAGCAAGGAGGGGCAGTTACTGAGGGGCGCCATTTGCCACAGCAGACCATGACATGTTTTCAGAATTTCAAATATGTGCTCTGGAAGTTTGCCTAAGTTATATACAGTACATATTTGGCAGTATATATATGTACTGTACAATACAGAGCCTCTCAAACTGATTTACAAAGTTTCAGCAAGAGAAAAGAAAAGAGATACATAATTGACTAAATATACAAAAGAATAAGAATGGAGTAAATGAGGCATCTCAAAAAAGGAAATATTCAAAGTGTTTAACTGATTCCAAAAATGATTCCAGAGCTTTCCAGAAATGGGCTATTATGAGAGAAAATGTCCTATTCTGAGTGACAGCCCAATCATCATACATGATGTAAGAACCTGTAAAGGGGTCTCAGATTAGGATCTTAAGGTTGAACGGGTTTTATAATAAAAGTACTTAGAAATACCTTAGTCCTAAGCAAATTAGGGTTTTGAATTTGAAATCTTTCATTGATCATTAAAACGAGTGACACTGTTTAAATCCTAGTGATATTCCTTGCAGCTTGTCCCAGTGTCTGGTTCGGTTCTGCAACCCAACAAGAAAAACACAGACTTCAGAGGATAATTAGAACTGCAGAAAAAATAATTGCTACCAACTTGCCTTCCATTGAGGACCTGTATACTGCACGAATCAAGAAGAGAGCCGTGAAAATATTTGCAGATCCCTCGCATCCTGGACATAAACTGTTTCAACTCCTACCCTCAAAACGACGCTATAGAGCACTGCACACCAGAACAACTAGACACAAGAACAGTTTTTTCCCGAAGGCCATCACTCTGCTAAACAAATAATTCCCTCAACACTGTCAGACTATTTACTGAATCTGCACTACTATTAATCGTTTCATAGTTCCCATCACCAATCTCTTTCCACTTATGACTGTATGACTATAACTTGTTGCTGGCAATCCTTATGATTTATATTGATATATTGATCATCAATTGTGTTGTAAATGTTGTACCTTGATGAACGTATCTTTTCTTTTATGTACACTGAGAGCATATGCACCAAGACAAATTCCTTGTGTGTCCAATCACACTTGGCCAATAAAATTCTATTCTATTCTATTCTATTCTATTAATTACCTAATCTAGTTACCACATTCTGTATTAATGGTAGTTTCTAGACAATCTTAAAGGATAACTAAATGGAGAATTTCTTTCTATTTGAGGAGGTCATGCCAAGGGCAGCATAAGCCTATAGAAAGTGCTACATCACACTGAGGTAATCTGGATATCTAGAGTTATGTCTAGGTCCAATTGCTGATTTATCTTGCTGCCCATATTCTTATTCCTAGAATGGAGAAAGACACAAGAAAAGCAGACACCCTTCACTGGCTAGAGATTTGAATTCAGGAGAAGTCTTTGTTAGAGGATGTATTGAATATAGCCAGAGTGCTTAAAGATCATTGAGTAATTAGATTACAGAACATCCCATTAAAAAAGAATAAAACACTTATAGTTTATATGATGTGTTGTTGTTTTATGTTGATGTTTGTGTATACTGTTGTAACAAAATAAAATAAAATAAAAAATAAAAAAAATGCTAATTATGGGCTTAGCCTAGCTATCAATTAATACTAAAAGACATTTGTTATATATAGAATGAAATTAGTAAGAGATGTATAACAATAGAAAAGACTTATTTTTATCTAAATTACAACTTTAAGAAGAGTTCTGTTTTGTCCCTTAAAGAGTAGACTAGACACACATACAGTGTGGAAAGATTCTGCCCTTTATCTGTCTCTCACCATTTGCCCTAATGGTCCAAAGCAGTTCATAGGTGCAAAAAAAAATGATTCAATCCCAACACTAATCAATGTATAATATTCAGTTGAGAAAGCAGAAAACTGAGGCATGTTTTGAGAAAATGATCGTATATTGCTAGAACTCTTTCTTGATTGGGGTAACTGTGTATCTTGGATGTTAAAAGAGCAGATTTTAATAAATAGTGCAAGTATAATAAGATTCGATGACAAGAGAACTTAGTTGGAAATTATCAAGAAATTAACAGAACAGAATAACAGTGGGAAGTAACCTTGAATGTCTTCTAGTCCAATCCCTGCTCAAGCAAGAGACCCAATACCATTTCAGAAAAATGGCAGTCCAATTTCTTCTTTAAAATTTCCAGTGATGGAGCACCCATGATTTCTGGAGGCATGTTCTGCTGGTTAATTTGTTCTCACTGTCAGGATATTTCTCCTTGGTTCTAGATCAGTTTCTCTTTGATTAATTTCCATCCTTTGGAATGAACTTCCCCAGGACTTGGCAACTTCCTGACCTTTGAACCTTCATGAGCTGAAGACATATTTATTCATCCAGCAGAGGACTGCAGGGTTTTAGATTTTATTTGGTTTTAATTTTATTGGGTTTTATCGTTTTAAAGATATTTTAATTTGGGCCAAATTGAATAAGTTTTTTAAATATTATTTTATTCTGTATTTATATTGTTGTCTTTTTATCTGGCTGTAAACGGCCCTAAGTCCTTCGGGAGAAGGGCGGTATAAAAATTTGATTAAATAAATAAATTAATTAATTAATACTAAAAGACATTTGTTATATATAGAATGAAATTAGTAAGAGATGTGTAACAATAGAAAAGACTTATTTTTATCTAAATTACAACTTTAAGAAGAGTTCTGTTTTGTCCCTTAAAGAGTAGACTAGACACAGGTACAGTGTGGAAAGATTCTGCCCTTTATCTGTCTCTCACCATTTGCCCTAATGGTCCAAAGCAGTTCATAGGTGCAAAAAAAATGATTCAATCCCAACACTAATCACTGTATAATATTCAGTTGAGAAAGCAGAAAACTGAGTCATGTTTTGAGAAAATGATTGTATATTGCTAGAACTCTTTCTTGATTGGAGTAACTGTGTCTCTTGGATGTTAAAAGAGCAGATTTTAATAAATAGTGCAAGTATAATAAGATTCAATGACAGGAGAACTTAGTTGGAAAAGGAAATCAAGATAGGTGGGAGTTGCTAAAAAAGGAGTAATACTGAAAGTACATTTGTTAATACATCCACTGAGAAAAAGAAAAAGAAAAGGGAAAGGGAAAGAAAAGGAAAAGAAAAGAAAAGAAAAGGGCTATACATAGAAGATGAAAAAGACCACCATGGAAGATGAAATAGATAGCCTTAGAGGAGTATCAGTTAAGTTAAAATGATTCAAAATAAACCAAAATTGGCAATATGTTAAAAAAGTGGAACAGATAAATGGAAGAATGCAAGAAAATTGAAGGAACTTGCTGATAATTTGACTGAACTTTTCTGAATTATGTATGAGAAATTTTGGAGAAGTACCAGAAGATTGGAAGAGAACAAATATTGTCTCAATCTTTAATAAGCATCTAAAATGAGTAGAATACAAATATAACATAATTATTACATAATTGAAAGAAGTAAAAGAATAATCCAAGGAATACAGATCTGCTAGACTGACACCAATACCTGAAAAAATTCTACAGCAGGAACTGTAGTTATCAAAAGTTAGTTGGAAATTATCAAGAAATTAACAGAACAGAATAACAGTGGGAAGGAACCTTGAATGTCTTCTAGTCCAATCCCTGCTCAAGCAAGAGACCCAATACCATTTCAGAAAAATGGCAGTCTAATTTCTTCTTTAAAATTTCCAGTGATGGAGCACCCATGATTTCTGGAGGCATGTTCTGCTGGTTAATTTGTTCTCACTGTCAGGATATTTCTCCTTGGTTCTAGATCAGTTTCTCTTTGATTAATTTCCATCCTTTGCTTCTTGTCCTACCTTCAGGTTCTTTGGAGCAGGGGTCTCCAACCTTGGTCCCTTTAAGACTTGTGGACTTCCACTCCCAGAGTTCCTCAGCCAGCTTTGCTTGGAGACCCCTGCTTTGGAGAATAGGTTGACCTCCTCTTCCTTGTGGCAGCTCTTCAAATATTTGAAAATTACCCTTTGTTTTTCTTTTCACTTGACTAGACATACTCAAATTCCTGCAACTATTCTTCATATATTTCAGCCTCCAGCACTCTAATCATCTTTGTTGCTCTTTTCTGCATTCCTTCCAGAGTCTCAACATCTTTTTAATAATGTGGTGACTAAAACTGGATGCAGTTTTCTAAGTGTGCTCTTACCAAGGCATTATAAAGATCACACTTCATGTGATCTTGATTCTATTCCTCTATTCATGCCGCCTAGGACTGTGTTGGCTTTTTTGTCAGCTGCAGCACACTGCTGGCTCATATTTAAGAGGTTGTCCACTAGGAGTCCTAGACCCCTCTTATAATTACTGCTATTGAAACAGGTACCACCTATTCTGTATCTGTGAATTTGGATTTTCTTTCTTTAATTGCTTCACCTTTTTCATATGTTTTAATAGATTTTAAGAATGTATTAATTTCAGTTGAACATTTAGCAAACTACCCAATGACATTCTGATTAGTAAGTAAATTAAGTGTGGGGTGGACTGCATGATATTAAGATTGGTACATATTCAAACAGTATTTGAATTCCCAACGAATGGAATGAGATATCAAGAGAAATAAAGTTTGATCAGAATCATATATTCGTCAATATTTTTAATTAATGGCTTAGATGAAGAAATGGAGATAATTATTCTCAAAGTAACAAGGATGTAAAATTGACTGTGGTAGCTAATACCCAACAAGGCAGAAATAAAATTCAAAATGATAAGCTAGAGAAATGGGCTGATAACAAAATTAAATTTAATATGAGAGAAATGCAGTGTCCTTCCATTAGAAGGAAAAATCAAATACACAGCTAGATACTAAAAGTTGCCTAGCTTGGAATGATATTAATTTTACTTTATTCTTTACTGATCAGACCTCACATCAAATATAGAGCCGAGGTAGTGCAGTGGTTAGAGTGCAGTACTACAGGCTACTTCATCTGACTGCTAGCTGCAGTTTGACAGTTCAAATCTCAAGGTTGACTCAGCCATCCATCCTTCTGAGGACCCAGATTGAGGACCCAGATTGTTGGGGGCAATATGCTGATTCTGTAAACCACTTAGAGAGGGCTGTAAAAGCACTATGAAGCAGAATATAAATCTAAGTGCTATTGCTATTAGAGCCACTTCACTTTGTGAACTGGAATAGCTTCAGAGCTTCAATCCAAGGGATGTCTAAGGGATTAGAAACTACATCCCATGTGAAAGCAACCTTTAAATTCCTAGAAGGCCAAGGCACATTTTCCATCCTTCTGTAGTGCAGCATGCAGAATAAATTATAGGACCATGGAGCCGTGGTGGCTTAGTGGTTAGAATGCAGTATTGCAGGCTGCCTCTACCCACAGCCTGAAATTTAATCCTGACCCACTCAAGGTTGACTCAGCCTTCCATCCTTCGGAGGTTAGTAAAATGAGAACCAAGATCGTTGGGGGCAATATGCTGACTCTGTAAAACCACTCAGACAGTGCTATAAAACACTGTGAAATGGTATATACTATAAGTCTAAGTGCTATTGCTAGAAATGATATAAGGTACAGGAAAACAGACTCCCATTGGGAAAAATTACATATTCTTAGGAATAAGAGCAGTCTGATAAAAGCATTAATTGTCCACAGAGGTAATGTGTTCAAATCAAGAGTAGGCACTGGCAGCCATCTACAGATACTTTAATCTGTATTCAAATATCCCCTTTCAAATTTAAATTTTAACAGGGAGGCATTTTCAACAGCGTAACTTCAGCTTTACTTTTTATTGCTCTTTGATCTCAACAAGGTAAATTACATTATCTACCTAACAGATGTATTATCTATCAACAGAATGTCAGCTCTGAATGCACACTGATTCCAGACATCAGTCAGTTCAGCACTTCAACTGTGTCTTCTGAATTGAAGGTTTCATCCATTAGGATTCTTATAAGCATCAACAGCATGGGATGGGGTGGGGGTAATGTCAAGAAGCATTTACTCAATACCTCTTGTGAAACTGTCAAGGCCTTGGCTGGAAGTTGATGTAGAGGAGTCAGGCATTCTGATCAAAACTAGTATATTTACAATTAGCCAATGATGTAACCTTTCAACTTACACCCCTTGTAAAGAGGCACGAATATCTTCTTCAGGCTAATTAGATAATCTAAGCCAGGCCTGGATACTCTTTGAGGAGTCCGATCTGCGACTTGGTTTCCCAACCTTATGGAGGAAGGCAAGGCTAAAACAAAAATGATTTAGGTTTTTTTGGGGGAAAGTTATTATCCTAAAACTCTCAAATACAATAAATAGTTTGAAACTGTGCTATTTAAATTAGGCTATTTTTCTGTCAAATTTCAGTGGTGTAATTTCTGGATGCTGGGAGAGCTTTCATGAGACCTCAAATTTGTCTTCTCCTAATATAAGCTTATGAACATTAAGCATCATAAGTGCTTGATATTCTGTTTGAAACTTCTTATTCACATTGTAATGGTTCAATAACAGCTGTTAATTTAACCTACCGAAAAAGGTTTGACAGTATTCATTATGAGCTTTATCTAAAGTGGAAACATTGCTCTTTTCATTGGAATTGTTGATGTAATAAACAATTGAGTTCTGGGTAATCTATCCTATTAGTTTCTTGGCAGAGCTGGAGAAAATCACATTTTGTTACCTAAAAAAGCTCTGTATTACAAAGATGAAGTGATAGTAGACACTACGTTTTCTTTGCTATCAGCACTCCTACGTTATTTAAATTATTTTGACCTTGTACATCAGGGGTAGTCAACCTTTTAATTCCTACCGCCCACTTTTGTATCTCTCTTAGTAGTAAAAATTTTTAACCACCCACCGGTTCCACAGTAATGGTGATTTATAAAGTAGGTTTGGTGGGGCGGGGGGCACCGGCTACCAGCTCTGCTTGTCTGTTAGAGCTGGGTGGTGTGGCGGGGGGGATGCATGAGCTATTCTGGGATGAAGCTCTTTTGTTTGCGGTCGCACTATAGTGCCATTTAGTTTTACTTACGTGACGTGAACTAAACTTATGCGCGGGCAATACAAATAGTATATTTTCAGAAATTTAAATTGCCACAGGGAATTTTATGAAAACCTAATGAAAATGTTTTTTAAATAATGCTATGACAATTTTTTAAAAAGTCAATTAAATTAAAAAAAAGGAAAGTGCTTCAATATCGGACAAAACCCCTACCGCCCACCATGAAAGCTGGAACGCCCACTAGATAGCAGTAGGGACCAGGTTGACTACCACTGTTGTACATGGAGACTTTCACTGCAAATCTTCCCATCAATGTTCCAGCTGGTATCTCAGCTACTTAAAAAGTTCTATCCAGGGGAATAGAATAGAATTTTTAGAATAGAATAGAATAGAATTTTATTGGCCAAGTGTGATTGGACACACAAGGAATTTGTCTTGGTGCATATGCTCTCAGTGTACATAAAAGAAAAGATACGTTCATCAAGGTACAACATTTACAACACAATTGATGATCAATATATCAATATAAATCATAAGGATTGCCAGCAACAAGTTATAGTCATACAGTCATAAGTGGAAAGAGATTGATGATGGGAACTATGAAACGATTAATAGTAGTGCAGATTCAGTAAATAGTCTGACAGTGTTGAGGGAATTATTTGTTTAGCAGAGTGATGGCCTTCGGGAAAAAACTGTTCTTGTGTCTAGTTGTTCTGGTGTGCAGTGCTCTATAGCGTCGTTTTTAGGGTAGGAGTTGAAACAGTTTATGTCCAGGATGCGAGGGATCTGCAAATATTTTCACGGCTCTCTTCTTGATTCGTGCAGTATACAGGTCCTCAATGGAAGGCAAGTTGGTAGCAATTATTTTTTCTGCAGTTCTAATTAAAGGAGCATATTAGAAAAGTTAAATCAAATAACCATTTGGGTATCAATGGTTGCCCAAATATGGGTTCCCACACTGCACTGACCCATAATTTATTATGATTATTTGTTGATCCACACTAAGCCAAAGTAAAAAAAACAAAATACCTCACCGTTTTATGCGTGAGTATTAAACTGGACCAAGAGGAATTAAGACTTGGTATGGTTCACTGAGGGCTTCATTTTTTACTTAGGGATATCGCAACTGGGATGACCTAAGACTAGTTGCTGTTTGGTTCCTTAGCATTCCTCTTTCTGAGGCCATGCAATAATAAAAAGGTAAAGATGCTCTTTTATTAAAGGAAAAGTTATTTGGTGCCATCAAGTGGTCATTTAATATATTTCTATAGTTATTTGTTTTAATGGTTTTATAGGTTAAGCTGAACTCCCAACACTGCACAGAATAGAATGAGAACATTGAGGGCAAGTTCAGAATGTGAAAACTTTTTCTACTTTTGATTTGTGATTTGTGATCTATGTTCCCCAAAAAGGCTTTTTTAAAAAATTAAAAAATTAAAAAATGCTTTAGTGGAGGTGGGTTGTTCGTTAATTAGCTTTTGTTTTTACTATATAAAATTTAATTTTTGGTTTATCCTGCATCTGTTCTTTTATAAACAATTCAAGGTAGGGAACAGACTTAATATACCTCCCTTCCAGGGGTGAAATCCAAAAATTTTCCCTACCGGTTCTGTGGGTGTGGCTTAATTGGTGGGTGTGGCTTGGTGGTCAGATGACTGGGTGGGCGTGGCCAATAACAATAAATAATAAAAATAATAAACAAAGTATAAAAAATGAGAGGTACCAAAAACCAACTTTCACACTTTACACACACACACACCACAACACAACTGACTCACACAATGTAAAAGCAGCTGCACTTCACACTTCACATAGCCACAAAAAGCTCAAAAACCAACTTTCACATTTTATACACACACACACACAAAATGCCACATACAGCTTTCTGAGATTTTGTGTGTTTGTGTAGTTAGAGTGAAACACTACAGAAACACACCAAATCTCAGAAAGCTGCACAAATATTTTATTTTATTATTTTATTTTTTTTATTGTGGACTTCAATTCCCAGAGTTCCTTAGCCAGTAAAGCCAGCCAGCATTAGTTGATCATGAGGAAATAGATTAGCTAAGCAATTGATTCTGTCTGGCTGAAACTCGGGCTTTCGGGCCATGTGTTCATCAGTAATCAGGTAAGTGCCTTAGAATCTCTACTCTTACCTGTAGAAAACATGTTTTCTACAAGTAAGAGTACAAGTAAGGTTCTGCTGATGAGGAACTCAGATGAGATCGCCAGAGGAGACTTTAATTTTTTTTTTAAGTTTAAAGGCTCTGCCAATCTCAGCTGGCAGTATGGCAGTAATGAATTGATTTAATTTTTGATTTCATCCGAGGCTATGGGAGCTAGGAT
The DNA here is from genome assembly GCF_028640845.1 of Ahaetulla prasina. NCBI lineage: Eukaryota > Metazoa > Chordata > Lepidosauria > Squamata > Colubridae > Ahaetulla > Ahaetulla prasina. Next base: position 105,346,166 of record NC_080541.1, on the reverse strand, counting down.
GAAAAGGCCAGTATTTTCCAAAGGAGTTTTCTTTCATTTAAAAATGAAATTGCAGACATGAAAAACACACACTATGCACAAGTGAAGCAGGGGTGAAATGCTCCCGGTTTGAACCGGCTCGCTCGATCCGGTAGCAATGGCAGCGGGTGGTTCGGAGAACCGGTAGCAAAAATCCCTGCCCCCCCTCCATGCCCAGCTCAGCCACGTGATCATTAGCTGAAGAAAAAAATGCTTTAAAAGTAAAAAAAAAAAACTTTGATGATCGCGCAGCTCAGCTGGATGCTAGCCAAAAAACGGGGGGCGGGGGAGTCCGTTTTTCCTCCCAGCAGGCTTCCCTGAAGTTTCCCTGAAGCCTACTGGGAGGAAAAATGGACTTCCCACCCCCCACCCCTCGTTTTTTGCTTTGCCTAGCAAGGCTGCTGGGAGGGAAAACGGGGTGTGAGGGAGGGGTTTGAGAGAGAGAGAGAGAAAGAAAGGACGCAAGGAAGGAAGGAAGAGAGGAAGGAAGGAGTACAAACCTGGCACTAGACGCAGCTTCAGAGGATAATCCAGGGCTGGAAGGGACCTGGAGGTCATCTAGTCCAACCCTGCTCCAGCAGGACATTGCTAGTGAGTTTCTGTTATTTGATCCCCCAGTCACATGACCCTCACCAAGCCACGCCCCACCAAGCCACGCCCACAGAACCGGTAGCAAAAAAAATTAGATTCCATCCCTGAACTGAAGATTAAATCACTAAAAGATCCAATATAAATTATTTGTATTATCGTGGAAGAAAATAGCCTTAAAATAGTTGTACATGAGATGTTGACCTCCAGGCTTAAGAAATACAATGGGATGGCTAGACTGAAGTATTTTATGTTCAACTTGTAGTGATGGACATGGATCCCAAGGTAACTCATCATTTCAAAGGTCGCTCTTGCAACTTGCAGAAGCCACACATTGCTGATAGCAAGCATGATTGTATCTTTTTCACTTTGAATGCTTTATTTTGAATGTTCTGTTCTGTAGGTTGTTATTAAGTACTCCTAACCCATGACCCATTGGGTCATCATTTCAGAGATATTTCTTTACCTAGAGAGAAAAAGAATGAGCTTGGGTAGACAAAAAAAACAGTCAACTGGGAGCAAATTCCAATATCTTTCCTTGTAGGAAGCTGGTAGAGAGCATCAGAACTCTCTCGCCCTCCCTTCCTTCCTCTCTCTAGTGCAGGTCAGGAATTAATCATGGGGGTGCATAAAAGGTACTGCATGGGTCAGGAAGGTGCACATGGTTGTGAAGGGCATGCAAGTGGGTGATGTGGGTCAGGAAGAGTATGTGTTTGCTGTGCAGGTTGGGAAAGTATGCAGAAGATGGTGTAGGTCAAGAAGGGTACATGGAGGATAGGGGGAGATGTTGCATGGGTTGGGTAGGACACGTGGGGGGGGGACTGGGTCAAGGAGCATGTGTAGAGGTCATGGGTTGGGTCAGGTAGTGTGCATTGGTGGGCAGCACAGTTCACAAAGGGTGCATGGGGGCTGCAGGACAGCTTGAGAGGTACCATGACTTAGGAAAGGCCTTTAAGGGATGCAGCTTGGGAAGAGTACTTAGGAATGTTTGGGAGTGTGAAAGAATTGCTATGCAGGTCTGAGATAGTGTGTGGGGACAGCAAGGCTCAGGAAACGTCCATGGGAATGCACAAGAGGTGCACATGGATCAGGGAAGGCATGCAAATGTGGTGATGGCCTGGTTTGGGAAGGGTGAATAGAGGTGCCTAAGAAGTGTTGTATGGGTCACTGTGGGCCAAGAAAGGCACATTATGTTCCTTCCTTTCTTTCCCCCTCTCTTTCTTCCCATTCCTCCTTTCCCCTTCCCTTCCCTTCCAGGCAGGAAAAGAAGTGGCTGCTGCAGGGTGGGGAGGTTACAAGGGATTGTGAGACTGGCTGGGAAACAGTCACAGAATGTTGAAAATGAAGATCACACGAGCAGAGCAGAAGCCCAACAGCAGTGAAGCAGTCACAACTTTCCCAAATTTTATTCCCTCAGGAATCATGGGTTCCAGATTTTGGACACGTTCTGTAAGTCAATGCATTTGAGATATCTTGGTTCAAAAATTGTTGCCCTATGCCCTATAACAGCGGCAAGACTACTGATAGGACAATACTGGAAGAAAAAAGAGTTACCTACCATAGAAGAATGGATATTGAAAGTTACTAATTTGGCTGATGGCTAAAATCTCAGACTTTTTGAAAGACACTACACAAGAAAAATATCTAACTGAATGGAAAAAATGGATTGAATATACGCAAAATAGATATCAGATTGCTTTTGAATGATTAGGATGTATTTATCTTTGATCTGTATGGGGGAAGTTAGGATTTGAGAAGAAGGGGAGGATTATAATTTGTGTTAGGGAAAATTTAGCGAATGATTGTTTTTTCTTTTGAACTATACCTTGTGTTTGTTCTGGGAAGTCAGGCGGGGAGGGAAGAGGGTGGTTTTGGAGGGAGGGAGGGATGGAGTGGGGGGGGAGAGGGGGAAAAAGGGGGGTGGAATTTTTGTAAAAACTTTTTCAATAAAAAAAAAATGTTGCCCTATGATGCAGTTTTGCCCAGTTAAAGGTCATGACAAGAGTTTTAGCAGTACATAAATTGTAGATTCCATCTGAAGAAGACGACAATTGAGAAGAACCAAGCTTTATTTCAACAAATAAAGAGGAACCCCACACAACAAGAAAGCAAAGATTTTTTATAGAAATTGAGGGCTACAAAACAGGAAATCCTAGCGATCTGATTGGCTGGCCATTTTTGGAGACGCTAGGCAGGTCCTTGTCAGTGTATCTGCAATGAGTTCTATTCTTCTTAGGGCTGCCCATGGAGTGAACTGTGAAACTGGTAGAGAGGCTTCTGTTCTTTGGGATTGCAGGGGGGCGGTCAGTTTAGATCTGATGGGTTTAGGCAGGGAGATGGACTAAGGGCCGGATAGCTCAGGCTGGTAATAGCCTGTTATTAAGAACACAAAAGCCTGCAATTATTGCAGGTTCAAGCCCGGCCCAAGGTTGACTCAGCCTTCCATCCTTTATAAGGTAGGTAAAATGAGGACCCAGATTGTTGGGGGGGCAATAAGTTGACTTTGTAAAAATATACAAATAGAATGAGACTATTGCCTTATACACTGTAAGCCGCCCTGAGTCTTCGGAGAAGGGCGGGGTATAAATGTAAACAAAAACAAAAAAAAAGGTTTGATCCTTGTCATGTCAGGAAAGAAAAGGATGCAATCTCCATTTTGTTTGCTAAGATTTATTTTCTCCACTAGAGGTCTTACTAAGTGTGGGTCAATGACTTGTAAAAGAGAAGAATGTGTTGTATGTGGAGAAGCGTTTTGCACCTAGCCTCAAAATTGTAGGATTAGTACAATACTCAGCAGCCAGCTTAGTTTTTGAGAAAACTCAAGATTGCCAAATTATTTCTGTGAAATATGAAATGCTATACTTTTCAAGTTCTATAGGGCTTGGATCTGGATTACCTAAGAGACTTTACATGATTCCTCCCACACACACCCCAGCCACCCACAACTTTCTTGTTGAAATAATCTGAGGGAGAATCTTCTCTGCAGGCCCAGCAGCTCTGAAATGCACTCCCTTCTGAATTGAGAGGATTGAGTTCCTGCCAATTTTTCGAATGCTTTAAAAACACTCACTTTAAGCAGCCTTTTAATTACTTCAGCAATTCCAATTTGTTGTTTCGATGGTAAACTGCCAAAAGACTCTGTGGCTGGAAAAATAAATTTAACGAACAGAAAAACCAAGCAGATTAAACACAAGGCTATTAGTATTAGAAGAGTTCAGTGTAGTCCACTGAACCAGGACAAGGGAGATCCAGGTTCAATTCCCCAGCCTACCCTGAGGGAGGAGATAAAATAAAAGGAAAATTCTAGTCAAGTCTCTTTGAAACCCCCACCTTTAAGTCCATGACTAAAACAGGGTTTAAGTAATTATAAACTGCACTGGGATTAAAAATAGAGCTTCCCTCGTTTCCAAACCTCAAGTTTTGTCACCCACCACAACAGAGGGAAATGAGGTGATATATTAGGCAGTGATTGGGTGGAAAGGCAATAGGAGGATAAGGAGTGACAATGAGAAAGCAAATGCCATGCCAGTAATCTTCTGCTGATTCAAATATAGGCGGGCAGCACTTTGGGGGGGAAGAACCTCAGACCCTTACCCATGAACACCATTTCCATGTAAACATAAAGTGTGCCACCAGATAGTTTGTGCCTTTTAGATTAAGAGTGCTCTATCCTGTGAAATACATGGGCAGCCCAAATTTAGAGATCATATGTTTCCAATGGGTAAGTCTTTGTAATGAATATTAAGAGAATACACATTAAAAATCTTAACATTTGACAAGAAAACCTTTAATGTGTTAAAAACCTTTCTCTGCTACAACACAACCCATGCTTGCAAAATAAGTTGACATGTTTAGAAAGTATTCTAAAAGGAAAATTACAGGAAATTACTTGCTTTATAAGCGCAGAAACGTTGCTGAATTAGCTGCAACAATTCTCACTTGAAAATATGTCTGGATTGTTACTCATTTTAACTAGAGACATAGGATCAGAATAGTAGAAAGCTGACTTGTAGGAAACCAGGTGTGTTTTTAGGTGCAGCTATTCTTTAGCAGGGAAATGCTGTTTCTCCAAGGAACATGGTAAACCTGAAAAGTGCAAGTCATTGTCTGCAAATAAGAGAAAGAAAGAAAAAAACATGAGGTATTTCATATCACATTTCATAGCTGGCAATCGAAATTAACTGGCAATATTATAACAATATAATAAAGTATAAGGTAAATCAGACCTCACAGAGCACCTGAATGTATGACTACTCTAAATCAACCTGATTTCAGAAAATCTGAGAATTGGAACATAAACCTATGTAGGGTAGGCTTTTCCCCTGCTTTCTACATTTTCATCTTAAACTTGCAACCACGATGGTGCAGTGGTCAGAGTACAGAACTGCAGGCTACTTCCGCTGACTGCCAGCTGCCTGCAGTTTGGCAGTTCAAATCCCACCAGGCTCAAGGTTGGCTCAGCCTTCCATCCTTCCGAGGTGGGTAAAATGAGGACCCAGCTTGTTGGGGGCAATATGCTGATTCTGTAAACCACTTAGAGAGGGCAAGTCGAAGTACTATTGTTATTCTCACAATTATGACCTTACCCTGATTGTGATCTATTAAAGATGCAGATGCTCTTCTTGACTATATGTGTATGTCGAACTTTTATTAACAGATCAAAAATTATGGATATGTGGGCAACTCGGGGGGAATTAAGCATGGTAATGATCATGCAATACTGAAAAAGTGTCAGTCTACAGTTGACTCACAGCAGTTGATTATCAAATCATTTCTTGTCATCAATCATTAACTGAATTAATACTTTTTGGCAGATAGTCAAGAAAAGCAACATGGTCAAGTCTGAGCTATCCCTGATGTATATTTTGAATAACTTTTTCTCATTTTGAAATTTCATATTAAAAGTAGCATTTTTAATTATCTTTATTTTAAAACAGTAATAATCTAAAAAGTATCAAATAGCCACAGCAAACTGCCATAGAAATGAATGGCCTCCATATATTCTCAGTAGAAAAGATCAATGAGGTTGGTCTGCTTAACCTTGCACTAATTCTATTCCAGGTTATCACTCAAAAAAAAAGTCTTTCAGAAATCAATGGAAGCCCTATTTCAACAGTCAATGAATAAGCAATTGCCAACCAGGACTATCTGAATAGTCATATCATGGCATCTGATATCTTTTCTAAGGCCTTCGTGGCTACTCTATCAAGAGCTAATCTGCAGTGTATTTCTTGACCACTTATTCCTTTACTGTTGATGGTTGATCCTAAAAGGCAGAAACTATCTACCACTTCAATATCTTGACAACTGAAAAGAAAAATTCTATTTAAATTACTCACATCCTCAAAACCTCCCTTAGTTGCAACTGCCTTACTTTAGTAAGGAGGAAATAATAAACATTCCCCAAGGCAGCGTTCTTAGACCAACACTCTTCATACTATATATAAATGATCTCTGTGACCTTATTTCAAGTCATTGTGTTCCCTTTGCTGAGGATGTCAAACTATTTAACACCACTAACAGTACTTCTACCCTTCAAAAAGACCTTGATCTTCTAACTGCTTGGACTAAAACTTGGCAACTCCAAATCTCAACCAGCAAATGCTCAGTCTTACATATTGGAAAAAAGAACCCTAACAATAAGTACAAGCTTGATGGACATTACCTTACAGATGACCCCCACCCTGTTAAAGACCTTGGAGTTTTCATATCAAATGACCTAAGTGCCAAAGCCCACTGCAACTACATAGCAAATAAGGCTCTAAGAGTTGTAAACCTAATTTTGCGTAGCTTCTTTTCCAAAAACTCTACACTTCTAACCAGAGCATACAAAACATTTGCCAGACCTATTCTTGAATACAGCTCACCTGTCTGGAACCCATATCACATCTCTGACATTAATACAATCAAACGCGTCCAGAAATATTTTACAAGAAGAGTTATCCGCTCCTCTGAAAGCAACAAAATACCTTATACCACCAGACTTGAAATCCTGGGATTAGAAAACTTAGAACTCCGCTGACTCCGACATGACCTGTGTTTAACACACAGAATCATCTATTGTAATATCCTTCCTGTAAAAGACTACTGCAGCTTCAATCGCAATAATACAAGAGCAAACAATAGATTCAAACTTAATGTCAACCGCTTCAAACTTGATTGCAGAAAACATGACTTCTGTAAGAGTTGTTAACGCTTGGAACTCACTACCTGACTCTAGTCTCTACTCAAAATCCCAAAAACTTCAACCAAAAACTGTCTACTATTGACCTCACCCCATTCCTAAGAGGACTATAAGGGGCGTGCATAAGAGCACAAAAGTGCCTACCGTTCCTGTCCTATTGTTCCCTTTCATTATATCAAATTAATATAGTTATTGCATACTTTTACTTATATATATGTTTTTCTTTTATGATGTGTTGTTGTTTTATGTCGATGTTTACGTATACTGTTGTGACAAAATAAAAAAAAATGTTGTAGCTACTGTATTGCTGAATAAGATCTTGTGACTATTTAAGGAAGGAAAGGGTTTTTTTTTAGTGCTTTATTTAGCTATAACCTTCTGAGTAACTAGGCAGCTAATTCAAGCAGTTTTGGCATGGCAACGTTTCTCCCTAACAAAAACACTGAAGTCTTTGTACACTGAACAGAAACCCTGAATACAGAGATCCACAGCTGCCTTTTGCTATATCTGACTGTTGCTGAAAGAGTCTAGTTTGTCAGAGCAATCACCCAATATTTACAATCCTCCATAATTGGTTTTTTAAGATGGGATGGAAGAAGGATACATGGGATCTGAAAAACATTGGTCTGATGCAAAGATTTTCTTTCTGACTCTGGTTAAGTGCGTATTAAAATATCACTGAAATATACAGTGCAAGTTAGTAATGACTAACATAAGCACCACATATTTTAATGAATTACATAATGATTAGGGTAAATGGTATAGCTTTTCTTTCCCTTATTAAACTATTGAAAACAATTCCTCTTCTGCTCTTGACGATTACCATATCTGAGTTGTCCCCCAACTTTGCCTCCATCTAATGGTCATCAGGATTTCTGCAGGCCAGATACAATATTCCTAGTGAACATCTACTTGGGAAGGAAATCAGTTACTGAAGGCATTTTTCTTTAACAGACTTCGTATTAAAAACAAACACTTTAGACACTTTGGAAATGTGTCAGGGTTTGGCCCCCAAACTGCCAGATTTACTGAAGCTAAAATAAACTCATCTATTGGGGAACACCCAGCCAAGCAAGGAGGAGGGGTCAAGCAGGGAGTTAACTTTGAGTCCAGAACGAGGCTTAGGACTGATCCCCCCTCCAAGTTCCATGAGACTTTTATCTGTTAAATTTCCAAGGGAAGATGAGCAGCCTGGGGAGATTAATGTCAGGTGCAAGGAACCAGATCCACACGTAAAAGTTGACTACTCTACAATCTTGTGCTTTTTTGTACAAGAATTTCCCCCGACTGCTCACCCTCCCTGGGGAACAAACAGATAAAGTTCCATGGGACTTGGGGGAGGGTATGACTGTGCAATGACTCAAGGCTAACTCCTTGCTTGATCCTTCCTCCTTGCCTGGCTGTGAGTTTCCCAATGTCACCTTATGTATTTTATCCTAATATTTTTGGGAGTTATGCAGCTCTTGTTTTAGTAAAGGTTTTGTATCAGAAAGTTCTTGGGATATTATCCATGCCCAAGCAGAGAACTGAGTAGCTATGTAAAGCAATCACCACATTAGATTTTATAGTGAAGGTACAGAACCCAGAATCGTATTATGCAGACTTCCAAGAGCTTTGTTTTTGGCATCCCCCATTGTGGAGCAAAGTAGGTTGGTTATCAGCAAGGCTGTTGATAGAGGAACAAAACCTAGAGTCATACAGAAATGGATTTAACTCTCACCTCAATGATATATTCAAGTATTGCTATGCCCACGTCTTTTTTATGTGGAGCAGGCCTTCTATTCATTGGAAAATTAACAACAAAGAAGATAATAATATACTGGGAGACCACTTTCGGTTTTCAGTATTATGTGGTCTGGCCTTCTTTGCAAACCTCTAAAAGGGGAAGGGAAAGCAAGCTACTTTGTTTTCCTTCCTCCAGTTTAACGTATTATTTCTCATATCCCACTTCATATCTAAGATTGAATGGGGATCAATCATGTCCAATTCTGCTTAATCCTTAAAACATTGTCCTCCTTTTTTTTTTGCCACGTACCTGTGCCAGTTTAGGTGCGACATGAAATGCACAATTTTCAAGGTCAGCTGCTCCCTTACGGCAAACTGTACGTCCAATCTTAACAGTGAAGTAATACTTAATTCCACTGACAATCTGCAGGATATAAAAAGTTGGAATATGCAACATTATTGCACTTACTCAATACAAGTCTGAAAATATTTAGCATTCTGACTGCCCAAGATTATAAAGGATATTAAGTGATAGGCCTTATTACAAGAATGTCAGCGAGTACAGCCATTGCCACCTATGGAAACAAGTATGAGACAAGGGACCCTTTTCTTTCAGATAAAAGTGTTTCCGGGTGGTGGTGGTGGTGGTTAAAGGACCCACACCTGGAAAATCTAATTCACCCAAAGGAAGCATCACAAATATAGTAGCATTACTATACAGTAGTGGCCAAAATTGTGGAAACCTTTTGGGAAAAATATATTTTCCAAAACTAGCTAATAACACCACTTTTTGGGGGAGTAGTACCAAAAAATTATATATCAATGGAAAGATAATTTAATCAAGAATGTAATGCAATAACATTTATGAAGGATTTGCTATTAGAATAGCAGTTACAGTATAAAGAAGAAAAGTGAAACATATAGAAAAAACAAGATATACAAAAATTATCACATCAGTTAATACTTAGTGTCAGGGCTTGAGTAATCTTTAGCATGAATTATGGCCTTACAACATCTTCCCATGGAGTGAGCCAAGTCTTTTAGTTCTGCAGCTGTTATAATGTGAAACCAAGATTGAATGATTGCTTTTATTTACTGGGTTTTATTGCTGGGTCACTTCTGACTAACAAGTTTTTTTAGTCAGCTCCATAGATTTTCAATTGGGTTAAGGTCTGGGCTATTCCCAAGCCATTCCAGCAGTGGAAAATTATTATCTTGAAACTCCAAAAAAGTAATGTTATTAGCCATCAAACCTCAAAAACATATTTTCCCCAAAAGGTTTCCACAATTTTGGCCACTAATGTACTTTTCTAGATGCTCATCACATAATTTGTGCTGAAACTGATTGCTTGTTGTTAATTCAAGACAGCAGTTGCAGCAAGCTTAGGAATTTTGGGCAGCTCTCTCCTCCAACACAACACCATCATTCTCCACCCCAATATTTGTCACCCGAAGCTGCTCAATCCTGCTTAATGGTAGAACCAGCTCTAACTGAGTGTAATTGATGAGTTTCATCTCTACTGATCCAACTGCTCACAAGAGTGAAATACCCTTTAAATATAGTGAACTGCTGTTCTCCAAAGGGATTAATGCAAAACAATGCCCAAGAATCTTGATGGACCTACAAAAGAGAGAGAGTTTGAAACAGATGAAGTTCTCCCAAAAGCTGCTTTGATGCTGGATTGCATCTGATAATAGACGTGATAATAGAAAGTGTGAATAAAAACATTTTGGGTGCTGCTTCAACCAGGTATAAAGCTGGTGGCACTGCATTATATAGATATTTTGCTAGATTGCATGGCTCAGCCACAGCTGCAAGCAGCAATTCTTTCATTTCACATTGTAGGCAAGTAAGGGAGAAGAGTATGTTATCAATAGCAAAATTATATAGGAAGGTGGAGTGGGGAGCAAATGAAGAACTGAAGTTGGTGATCTTGGTGACAATGTTGACAGAATTAAAGTATTAAGAAAAAGGATCTAACTTCATTGTTTGTAGGGGGAGGGGTATATGTATATACACAAAAATATCTACTTCTTCCTTTTGATGATACCAGCTAATTATTAATGGACATGGCAATCAGGTAGCTGTCTGACTCCAAGATGTCTCAAAATCAGCGGCCCAAGCGACAGAACGTGCTAGTTTTGATTAAGAAAGTGCATGGCACACAATGTTCTGAGAATAATATATCATACTCCAAAAAGTTAACCAAATAAGAGCATTTGTAACTCTTACTTACTCTTGTTCAAGTTTTTCTTTCCAGTTTAAATTTTTCAAAAGAACTACCAATTGGATTATGCTCAGGGACTGCAAACAAACATATCTGATTTCTGGGCTGGAAATTGCAAAAGTGATGGAAAGGAAAAGGGAGGCGCTCTTTGACCCAATTAAAGCAAGGACATTCTAGTCAACAACAGCCCACATTCTCACTGACTAGCCTGCCAGATAGGCAGAAGAATGCTCCCTTCCCCCAATTACTGCAACAAACCTGAGTTTGTCCTAGTCATGTCTGCAATTAACTCTCCTATCGCTTCCATATCTACCAAAGGGAAGGAGGGATGATCATCTGAGCTCGGGGTTAAAATGCTAAATTGCAGAATGGGAGGGGGGGGTGTTACAACCCACCCCACTTAAAAAATAAGGATGCCCCTCTCATTAACAGCGTATAATTATCAATCTCTAATTTCACGGGTCTCTGAAGGTCGCGCCCGGAAAACCTATTACTGTAAATTAGCCAGCCCGGCGCTGCCACCCCAGAGTCGCGCCTTCGCCTATTATTGGCTTACCTGTTTTCGGACTTCGACCACTTCGGATACGCGACTGTGATACATATCATTGCTGCCTCTGTTGTATTCTTTCATGGCAAAATCAAGGGCCTCACGGACGCCCGGTTCCTCCGGGGAAGCAATCTCCGGTGCCCCGAGGAGCCTTGTCCCGAGCGCCTGCTTGCAGATACAACTGAGCAAGAGTACGCTGCACAGCAAAAGCCCCCGCAGCAAAGCCATCTTTCCTCCGCAAGTGACGCCGAGCTCGCAACCGAGACGTCTCCTGGTCTATTTGCAGGCTGCCGCCCTGCGCTTTTTTTTTTTCTTCATAGGCGCCTCCCCTAGACGGAAAGGAGGTGGAGTCTCGTCCCCAGCCAATCGATGCTCTTTCCTCTGGAAGGCACCGCCTCTCAGCTCGGGTTTTGTTTTTGTTTTTCCAAAGTATGAAGTGATAGGCTTACTTTCTTATCGGGGGAAAAAAATGATTCATTCATCTTGTGATATTTCTTCTTTCTGTTCTCTTCATCATTATTTGCAGTTTCAAAACTGCTTCCCCCCCCCCCCGATAAACTATGAAACCAAAGATTCAGGCTCGCGGATCTCTTAAACGCTCCCTTGGGATTTGCATTTGACCTCCCTCTTCCAATCTTTAGCAGAGCAATAAAGAGAAATGAGGAATGGCAGGAGTCTGTTTCTGAGGGAAGGAGAGACAACATAGACGGATCAGCCAGTCAAACAGCCATCCAGTAACCAGATGGTAAACTCTCTTTTTACCACCCTGTAATCCCAGCAAAGAAGTAAAACTCCAAACACAGATGCATCCAGGCTTACATGAGAATAAGTACCGTAGTTCTCCCAAAAGTGCTTTTTCAGGAGGCAACTGGACTTTCTTGTATTGTTGCCTCCTGAAAACTGCACCTTTGGGGCAGCCATGATCTGGATGACTGAGAATCTCTACAGACTTTAATACAGTAGTTACAATTTTTTCCTTACCAGAACCAGATCTCAAAATAACAATGATGTTGAGGATGTTATCCGTTCAATCGTGTCCAATTTTTGGAGATTCTATAGGCCAGTTCTCTCCACATCTTCCAATCTTGCAACTTTAAATAATAGAATACAACAGTTTAAGTGCTTAAACCTTTCTACCATGATCTATAATTTACAGTGAATGGCTAGAGGAGCTGTAAATAAGTGAATGATTTATTAACATTGAATTAATTAAAGGAGTACATTCAGAAGTATATCTAAGATACCAGTAAAAGAAACTGACCACAAAATACCACCAAATGTCCCCCCACACCAAGCTTCCACATGCTCGATTGGAGGGCTGCTCTTTATGATTCAGCCCATGTTTTTGCAGATTTAATTCCCAGATAGAGTTGGTAACAAATTCTGCCACAAAATTTGAACAGCTGCTACCCTCAGCGTATATGAAGAGAATTAAATGGATCAGTCGGATTCAGGATAAAGCAGATTTTTGTGTCTGGCTTTCTCCAATACCCAGATTCAAAGAAATTTGGGGGTCAGTCTAATTTTTTCCCAGTCTTACAGTTACGTGGCATAACCATTGTGACCTTAGCTTCCTTATTGTGTGAGTTGGCTCAGTGAGCCATTTTTCCTTATTTTACTTTGATTCTGTATTTTTTATAAAAATAATAGCTTTGAGAACGCTCACTGTTCCCACTCCAAGGGGAGTGTTTTTTCTGCAGATGTTTACACAAAAAAACCATGCTGTTTCCTATGCAAATTAACACTAATTAACACATTAACGAAGTTTTCAAAAAAGAATCCCTTTTTTCAGTGGTGGGATTCAAATAATTTAACAACCGGTTCTCTGCCCTAATGATTACTTCCAACAACCAGTTCATCAAACTGCTCAGAAAGTTAACAACCGGTTCTCCCGAAGTGGTGCGAACTGGCTGAATCTCACCACTGCCTTTTTTCCTATAAATTGAGGTCAAGGAAGTTTCTACCATGCTACAGATACCACAATTTTATCATTAAGACCCCTCAATATTTTCTCAGAATAGTGTCATTTTTTAAAATTCCATCTATGCTTGGACTTTGGCAACAGCAAAAAACCAGTCTGAACCACAGGCCACACTTTTTTGCATTCCTAATTTCAAGAAATCAAACATTCAAAATCTTAAAACTTGTAGTCCCCATAATGGTATTGTATTTAATGAAATCCTGCAGATGTGTGGAATAATTTGCAGTACCATGGAAAACTCTGATTTTAAAATCTCAAGACTCATTTGTTTATTTCATAATTTAACAGAATCAAGAATGTAAGATTAATTCCTGTTTAATGTTGTGCATGCAATATTGTTCCTTCCTTAAAAGTATACAAAATGAATAAACTGTAATGCAAAAGAAGCATACAAACTGCAATTACTCATTCAGACAATTTAAATCCCTGTACACTACATAAAAAATGGAATACTCAAATTCAACCTTACATCACTGGACAGCAACTCACAAATTTGCTAACAACCCAAACCTTATTGCTAGAGGATTTTGAAAGAAAGAAATTAAAGTTTATTGGACTCTAAAATTGTATATAGAGCATATGACTACTTTGCTCTTAAGAAAAAAAAATCTTAAATCTTATTAGATCAAGTCATAATCATGAAACAATCTGCAGATTATTTCATCCCACAATAACAGGTTGTTTAACCAACTGCACACTTTGATTAAATACATGAATAGAGTTGCAGTAGTGCTCAGAAATTCACAACAGGAATTTAAGGCGGGGGGGGGAGGGGGGGAGAACCACCAAACATAAAGGCAGCCTTGGAAAGATGTGGACCAGATGTAAGACTTTTCTGAGAATGAGGACCATGATCAAAAAGGCTGTCTAGTGAGACATATTTCATAAAATATAAACCTTCCATATATACAGACCAAGTCTTCCATTTATTTATTTATTTATTTATTTATTTATTTATTTATTTATTTATTTATTTAATCAAATTTGTATACCGCCCTATCTCCCGAGGGACTCAAGCGGTTCTGAGCAAATAAAACATATAAATACAAATTAAGATCACAATTAAAAAACTTATTCTAAAGCCAAATTAATTAAAAATGATATAAATACTAAAACCAATTAAAATCAACCTAAATTTAAAATCTAGTCCAGTCCTGCGCAAATGAATAAATGTGTTTTAAGCTCACGACGGAAGGTTCGGAGGTCCGGAAGTTGACGAAGTCCTGGGGGGAGTTCGTTCCAGAGGGTGGAAGCCCCCACAGAGAAGGCCCTTCCCCTGGGTGTCGCCAGACGACACTGCCTAGCTGACGGCACCCTGAGGAATCCCTCTCTGTGAGAGCGCACGGGTCGGTGAGAGGTATTCGGTAGCAGCAGGCGGTCCCGTAAGTAACCCGGCCCTATGCCATGGAGCGCTTGTTATTTGTGTTTAGGTAACTTATGAAATTTTGGGAGAGGATGAGAGTCCTAAATGCAAAGTAACATGTTGCTGATAGACAACACTAAATATGTAATTTCATCTTAGAAGAAGATCACAATTTCTTCTAGTAGAAAACTCAGCTAGGGGATGCCAAGAGTTATACTCTGAGCAAACTGGGGAAAGCTTCTGCAGTAAGCATGCAGTCCTGAAAAGAGATTCATCTATTTTAATAAGTCACAATGCATTCACATATTTGCATGTCTCAAAGCACTTCTTCTCAAATGAATCCAAAATTCTGCACAAATTGCCCAATATTATTTATTTTATTCCTGTACTCTTTATGACTAGAATCTATAATGTATAAATGCACATATTCACAACATGTCCAGTAGATTAAGTTTTGTGTGGAGGTAACTGGCTGGCTGGTGACAGAAGAATATATCAAGGATACAACTAGCATAAGTAAAGTACATATATATTCAGTTAAGTATATCACATACAGGCAAAGATTTTACAGATAATTCTTGACTAATTGTTTAGTGACGGTTTGAAGTTACAACAGCACCGAAAAAAGCAACTTACAATCAGTCTTGCCCTTGGGACCATCAATTCCACATGGTCATGTGACTATGGTTTGGGCACTTGGAAACTGGTACGTACTTATTGGCTGCAGCATGCTGGAATCACAAAACTACCATTTGCAACCTTTCCAGCTGGCTTCTGATAAGTAGTCAATGGAAAAAGCTGGATTCAACTAATGACCATGGCAAAAATGGTAATAAAATTGGTCATGGTCATGTGATGACTCACTTAATGACTATCACTTAGCAATGGAAATTCCAGTCATAGTTATAACTGTAAAGCTGGACTACCAATAGAATAGAATAGAATAGAATAGAATTTTTTATTGGCCAGGTGTGATTGGACACACAAGGAATTTGTCTTGGTGCATATGCTCTCAGTGTACATAAAAGAAAAGATACCTTCATCAAGGTACAACATTTACAACACAAATGATGGTCAATATATCAATATAAATCATAAGGATTACCAGCAACAAAGTTAGTCATACAGTCATAAGTGGAAAGAGATTGGTGATGGGAACGACGAGATTAATACTAGTGCAGATTTAGTAAATAGTTTCACAGTGTTGAAGGAATTGTTTGTTTAGCAAAGTGATGGCCTTCGGGAAAAAACTGTTCTTGTATCTAGTTGTTCTGGTGTGCAGTGCTCTATAGCGTCGTTTTGAGGGTAGGAATTGAAATAGTTTATGTCCAGGATGTGAGGGATCTGTAAATATTTTCACGGCCCTCTTCTTGATTCGTGCAGTATACAGGTCCTCAATGGAAGGCAGGTTGGTAGCAATTATTTTTTCTGCAGTTCTAATTATCCTCTGAAGTCTGTGTCTTTCTTGTTGGGTTGCAGAACCGAACCACAGTTATAGAGGTGCAAATGACAGACTCAATAATTCTTCTGTAGAACTGAATCAGCAGCTCCTTGGGCAATTTGAGCTTACTGAGTTGGCGCAGAAAGAACATTCTTTGTTGTGGTTTTTTGATGATGTTTTTGATGTTAGCTGTCCATTTTAGATCTTGCGATATGATAGAACCTAGAAATTTAAAGGTTTCTACTGTTGATACTGTGTTGTCTAGTATTGTGAGAGGTGGAAGTATGGAAGGGTTTCTCCTAAAGTCTACCACCATTTCTATGGTTTTGAGTGTGTTCAGTTCCAGATTGTTTTGGTTGCACCACAAGGCTAGTCGTTCGACCTCTCATCTATATGCGGATTCATCAGTCTCGAATGAGACCAATCACCCTTTTGTGTCATCTGCGAACTTCAGTAGTTTAACAGATGGATCCTTGGAGATTCAGCCATTGGTATAGAGAGAAGTGGGGAGAGGACACAGCCTTGGGGGGCCCCTGTGCTAATTGTACAGGTATTTGATGACAACTGCTATAAAGGACACTATTCTTTTGCAATTAGTGACTTAATAGTGGGGGAGAAGACAAATCTATGGCACGGGTGTCAAACTTGATCTCGTTATGTGACATATCACAATGTATCACTTTTTTGCCTTTGCGGAGCTGGGGTGGGCGTGGCCTGTGCGTGACGCATCGGGCCTGTGGGCCGCCAGTTTGATACCCCTGATCTATGGAATAGAGAACAGAACCAAGTATTCTGAGAGATTGGCCTTTTTATCTGAACACCAAAGATAATAATACAATGTTAGCAACTTGTATCAAATAGTAATTCTCTGCTGCAGTTATTTCATAATTTCAATAATACTAAATTCTAAATTATGATTATGAATTTATAAAGCACTGAAATTTTTTTTAAAAAAACCCTCTTGTTCCTATTCAAAGCTAGAAATCTCTTATATCGGCTTCCCCCAATACATTGTGTTCTACATCTGTTACTTCAATTCACAGAATTTCTAATCTGCTCTTTTTCAGATGAGTTAAAATTTATATCAGTGAAAGGCGGCTATAGTTCAAACCAATGTTTAAAAGCATACTGACAGGAATCTAACATATTAGGGCTAAATAACAAAGATATGTAACAAATCTCTCCCTCCATCTGAGAACCCAACCTACCGCTATTAATTTAGATTCAAATTTATCATTCTGTCAGGTAGCGATGAAGTTGGGAATCTGACAGAATCTGAATCTGGGCTACTGTACTCCAAAGCAGCACTTGCCAGAGTGCTCTGCTTTTCTGAATCCACTTAACTGCTCTGATTACTGCAGCATTACAACAATGCTAGGACTGTTTAGTACATTCCTTGCTAAATCCCAAACTTTATAAAAATGGTTTATATAAGTCACATTAACTTCAGTAACATTACAAAAGGAATTAGGGCTGCAAATAATGAACAAGTGTGGTTTATTCTTTTCCACAGAAACTCCGTATAATGAAAGGTTAAATACAGCATAACTTAAAAAATGCTCAATGATACTTCTGAAGTGTTGAAGTCTTATTAGTAATTTATTGATCTAGTAACATCAAAGACAGCCTATGGGGAAAAATCTGTTGACATGACTACTAAATTTATAACATTTCAGCTTTTACATGTTCATTCTTCAGTTTCACCAGGCTTGCGAATATCATCTATCTTCAGAATCATTCTAACCATCTGAGTGGCAAGAGATATCTGCTGCTTTTTGCCAATTAAAGTTTCTATAACATTTTGTTCCTTCATATCTGTAAAAAGAGGAAATTTAAATGCATTGAGTTAATTTAAAAAATTGCAATTACTTTATTCTAAAATAATGCAAAACAAAACAAAGTAACAGTCAAATCCCATCCACAACCCATTTATTTGTGGTTCTTATATTACAGTTTTGCCATTATATTCAAGCAGAGATTAAAGAAATCATAGTTGATAACCACCATTTCTTTAAATAATTACCAGCCACATTTGCCAAATGCAGTACTGACACCATTTGCAGATTCCCAAAGCATTTATAAAACCAGTGGCTATTAGTTATCAGCCTGAATTTATCCAAAGGCAAATCTATATGACAGAGTACTTTCTCTGCTTATTACTAGTCCTAAAGGGATCTAGGCAAAGGCTTTTATATAGAGGGGGAAAGGGGGGGAAAAAGACTATATAATGCATTTAAAGCACCGTAAAGACATACAGGTAGTCCTTGACTTACAATCATTCATTTAGTGACCGACTGTAGTTACATCAGCACTGAAAAAAGTGACTTGTAACTGTTTTTCACTTATGACCATTGGAGCAGCCCCATGGTCACATGACCAAAACTCATAAATACATGCCAGTTGCCATGTGCTAAGTTGCACTCACTTAACAACTGCCTTGCTTAGCAGCAGCAATTTGGGCTCAACTGTGATCGTAAATTGGGGCCTACCTGTATATAAATTCATATTATATGAATTCATTCATTCAGGGGGCTCGGGAGGACCCCTTGCAGGGATGTGCTGAGGAATTTGGAAGTTATCTGCACGATAAAATCGCTCAGATCCGGGACGGGCTGGACACCGATTGGGTAGATCCAGATGGGATGACGCAGGCACGTCTTGAGAACATTGTTTGGGCTGAGTTTGACCCTGACTCCCGATGACATGGACAGGATATTGGGGAGGTTGAACGCCACCACATGTTTATTGGACCCATGTCCCTCCTGGCTAGTACTGGCCAAGGAGGTCACACGAGGCTGGCTCCAGGGAATTACCAGTGCTTCTCTGAGGGAGGGAGTCTTCCCAGCTGCCTTGAAAGAGGTGGTGGTGAGGCCCCTCCTTAAGAAGCCTTCCCTGGACCCAGCTATTCTGGCTAATTACCGTCCGGTCTCCAATCTTCGCTTTTCGGCGAAGGTTGTTGAGAGTGTGGTGGCCTGGCAACTCCCCCAGTACCTGGAGGAAACTGTTTATTTAGACCTGTGCCAGTCCGGCTTCAGGCCTGGGTACCGCACAGAGACGGCTTTGGTCGCGTTGGTCGATGATCTCTGGAGGGCGCGGGACAGAGGTTGTTCCTCTGTCCTTGTCCTGTTAGATCTGTCAGCGGCGTTCGATACCATCGACCATGGTATCCTGCTGCGGCGGTTGGAGGGTCTGGGAGTGGGGGGCACCGTTTTACAGTGGTTCTCCTCCTACCTCTCCGACCACTCGCAGACGGTGTTAACAGGGGGGCAGAGATCTACTGCTATGCAACTCACTTGTGGGGTGCCGCAGGGGTCGATTCTCTCACCCTCCTGTTTAACATTTATATGAAGCCGCTGGGAGAGATCATCCGTGGTTTCGGGGTGAGTTGTCAGCTGTATGCTGGCGATACTCAACTGTACATTTCCACCCCGAACCACCCCAATGAAGCCATCGATGTGATGACTCGGTCTCTTGAAGCCGTTCGGGTCTGGATGGGGACGAACAGGCTCCGACTCAACCCATCCAAGACGGAGTGGCTGTGGATGCCGGCGTCCCGGCACAGTCAGCTTACTCCATTACTGACTGTGGGGGGTGAATCGCTAGCCCCCAGGGAATCGGTGCAATTTAGGCGTTCTCCTGGACGCACGGCTGTCCTTAGAAGACCATTTGACGGCCTGATTGATTTTAATATGGGGGGTTTTAGCAGGTTTTTAAACAGGGTTTTAGTTTTTGTAAAAAAAATTAGCTATATTTTTTAAATATACAGCGGTCGAATTTAGATTTTTAAATTTGTTATAATATTTTAATTTGTCTTGGATCTCTGTTGTTTTATTTGCTGTACACCGCTCTGAGTCTTCGAGAAGGGCGGTATAAAAATATGAATGAATGAATGAATGAATGAATGAATGAATGAATAAATATTAAAGCTATTGTTATATTGATTGATGCTTAAATGAAAACAAAGCCAACACATCTAAAAAAAGTGGGTTCTTACCATTTGTTCCTGTACGTAAGCAATCAATACCCAGAGCAGGGTTGTTTTCTTTCACTTGTCGAGCTCGTACTGCAGTCATTGTTTGAATGGGATTCATACCACTATTCTCAGAAAGTGCAAATGGAATGACTTCTAAGGCATCAGCAAAAGCTCTCATGGCATACTGCTCCAGTGATGGGCACTAAAATCAAGGTAGCAGATTTCAAATGGGCAATTAAATCATAAACAATCAGTTGAAACATCTCAATGCATTATTGTCTGAAAAGGCAGCAGCTGTTCAGTTCTATGCTAGAATTATTCTCTTCAACTTTAAAAACACTATTATAATCCAAGATATTTATTTTGATTAAACTACTAAGGAGGTAAACTTCATTCCGATGATCAACAGCAAACTATATTGCTCTTAATAAAATATATCCCGGGATTATTAATACTTCAAAACAAAGTACCCTATTACTTTTTGGGGGGGCATTGCAGGATTTATTTTTATCAACAGGTCTAAAGTTGTGGACATCCAGAGATTAAATTGCAATTAAGAATTTTTGAAAACTGTTGTGAAAACAGTTTTGAAAACTGATTAAAGCAAATGATGCTTTAATCAGAAAGAAACATTTTTAATCATCTGAATACTTTTTGTTTTATCAACCCAGGAAACAATCCATTCCATCAACCTGTGGCCACAAAACTATTTCAATTATATACATGCTGATAGAAAAATGTTTATAGGTGCTCCCTCAAAAACATTAGGTATAAATAAAATCAATTTTGCAGCGTAGTATTTCAGCCTCTATAGTTTAAAAATAAAAAAGATTTAATGTATAAAATGTTTTACCTTATCTGCAGCTTCACTAACAGCCAGTGCACAAGAGATCTCAGAAGCACCTCCACCATAAACAATGCGGTTATCTCGAACAAGATTCCTGATTACACACAATGCATCATGAAGAGACCGTTTGGCTTCTTCAATTATCTTTGATTATAGGAAACAAACACAAACATATAAGTTGAAGTTCTATACCTAGTTCTTTATTCTCATCTAGCTGTATATATCCTAATAAATGTATTTTAAGCCAACAAACTATTTACTTGAGCACTATAATCCAAAAATACAAACTGAACTCTGTAGAACTTGTACAGTCATAGAAATATAGTCCTCAATTTACAACCATTCATTTAATGAAGTTAAATGAAGTTTGAAGTTAAGACAGCACTGAAGAAAGTGACTTATGACTGGTCCTTTCACTTATGTTCATCATAACACTCCATGATCATTGTATGATTCATTTAATGTCCATGGCAAAAGTCATAAAATCAGGCATGACTCAATGACTGCACTGCTTAGTAACCACAGTTGCAGTCCCAATTGTGGTTGTTTAAATTGAGCATTACCTATATATATTTCAGTAATTCACAGAAACATTTTTCACATTATGTCTGTCTGGATCAAAAGCAGAACACACAAAAATTGCATTCAATTTACTGAAAGAGATGCTCTTCCCTATTCTCATGCAATTGTGTCTAGACCACAATCCCCGTATTTGTAAGAGAAAGAGCTTGGGAATACTGCTATACAGCTTAGATCCTTCTGCTAATGCAGAGCTGAAAAACCTTTTCTGGCCAACATCTGTTCTTTTTTTCTTTGCCTTGCGCAGAGGGACACAGAAGTAAATTTTCCGATTTCCTCCATTAATCTTCCTAGAGAAACAAAATTTGTCCATCCAACCCTGTGGAGTTTAAGCTATCTATTTTGCTTTTTAAATAGCAAATTGGTCTTATTTTTCTAGGTTATGTATAAAGCATATCCATGTTAACTGTAGCAAAAAATGTAAAGCAAATAAAATAGCCAATGCGATCCTTTGAGAATTTTGCATTCATTAATAATTATCCACCTGAAAGACAGCCTGTATAATCAGTATAATCCAGCCCTGAAATGGTGTCCCTCCATGAACTTTACTTGAACTTGCTCACCATTTTATTTCCACCTCTAATAAAGATAGTCACTGCTCTGGAATTCTGGCATTGTTCAATCACAAGCATTTTGTCTTTTGTTGTTCCAAATGAGATTTCTCTGACTATGCCAGCAAATCCTAATTTTTCAGGCGTAAGCTCACAGAAGCGAGGAACAATGCGTCCTCCGGTTGCAATGGCAATCAACTGAAAATAAAAACAGACCAGTAAGAAGAACATCTTAAATATAAAAAACACAAATAATAAACACTTAATACTTACTTCTATTTCTGGGCCACCAACCCAACGAACAGCAGGCAATTCATTCTGGAGTAATAAATGATTGGCCTCATCATCAAATCCCCACTGGCAGATAGCTAAGTTTGCACCAGTATCTTTGATCTAAAAATACAAGCATTCGTTTTACTTCTATTGTAACTTATTCCTTTTTGAACAATATTAACAGTGCACATATGGTAAACAAAAGTTTTAATTTAAAATCAACAAAGCTACTCCCAGATCAAAATAATTACAATGGTTATTATATATCATATGATTATTATATAGTAATAGGGAAACCTTGGCTATTTTCCCCAAAATGGCATCTAGGATGGCCAATGCCGAGTCTTCCACCTGAGTTTTTTCCCCTCACATCATGAATTCCCACAAAGCCACCATATTTCATCATAAAGATTAAACTGAACAGGCATGGTAAGAAATATTCTACTATGTTTGTGCTTTCTAACTAGTAATGTCTTCCATAGCAGGCATTTCAGAAATTGAAATCCCCTTCCTTGCCCCGCAACCATTTTGCCAGAATAACCACATTTTTTGAAAAGGTTGATGATCCTTCTTAATTGGCCAATACGAAAATAAAAGGTATAAAATAAAAATGTTTCAACAAAAATACGGACACAAGAACAAAAGGAATGAGCCCAGAAATAAGCCAAGGAGTTAGCTTCATATAAGCAAAATAACATACAGAAGTTTTCCCCCCACCAGTAACTTTAGAAGCAAATATGTCAAATTTTGTATTCCGAGTGGATCACAGTGCCTTGCTTTCATTCATACACACACATATATACAAATACATTTATTTATATAAAATGAGACATTAAGCTGTATCTTAATATAAAAAATATTAGATATAAATATTAAGAATGGAAATAATTTCACATTTAGCAAGTAGCCACAATTGCATTACTATTTAATCATTAGCATAGGATTAACATAATGTAGATATTTGAAACGAAAATTTTATAAAAATTTGTTATTGTCAAGTGCATCTTCTAACCTGTTTCACCATCTCATCAAATTTTTCTTTCTCATACTGCTGCAATGCCTTGAAGTCTTCCACACATGTAACATCGAGCTTATGCTTAGTTTTTGGTTTAGGAGGTTCAAATGGACAGGTCAGTATTGCAATTTTAGCATCTTTAACTTCCTGAAGAAAGAATGATAGCATTTTAAGAGGCAGTTAACTGAGTTTATCTAATAATCATAATTATTTTCTAATTATGTATGATAAAGGAGCTAACATAATAAAATAGCAATGTGAAAATTTAAAATTTAATTACTTTATGTAAAAAATAACAGTTTATCACCAACAAAAACACTTACTTTAGGCATTTGTGGGTGGCTGAAGTCTTTATCCACAATAACACCCTTAATGAGCTGAGTGTCCTCCAATCTTCCACCAACTTTGCCTTGGACCTTTATCAGCTCAAAATCCACATCTCTGCGTTCCATATCTGCCACTGTTAATATTGCATTAACAGCTATTTCTGCCATTTGTCTATGGCAACGATTAATTCTAAATACAAAAGAAAGCATTGATTCAGCTTTTTCAGATGCTAAAACAAAAGCAAACAAAATTTTATAGAACAAAATGATTTAGCAAGATTTCGAAGAATGTATAGTATACAAACTACATTGTAGTACAATGCTGAAGCCAATTTGTAGTTGACATAAGAGTATGTTATAGGGCTTGTTTAAACAGGAAAGGGCAATACAAATATTCAAGGTGGATAAAAATCATTTAAAAATTTTTTAAAAATCAGATTTTTTATTTAAATTGGATTTTTTGTTGTTTATCAAATTTATTTTAATAAAATGCTTTTGGAGTAAAATCTATCTAAAGATACTTTTCTATTTAAGATACATTAATAATTTAATTTATTCATCATGAAATGGAGCTTAGTTACGTAGCATGAAGCTGTGTTTTCTGCAATATTGGGACTGTTGGTGAGTGAACAGCGGGCCAAAGGAGGAGCTGCTGCGGGACAGAGATGACAGTTGCTTTTTAAAAATTATGGTTTAAATTGACTTGATTTAAATCAAATCCACCCTGCAAATATTTGAGGGCATGCTTTTCCAGAGGATCTTTGGACAGAAAATTTCCGGAGTTCCATTAGTTGACACAATTTAATTAGTTGGACCAAGATCTTTGTAGGATAAAACAGTACAGCAGAAACTACAGGAGATAAACAGTCTCTCAGATATCTGGGCCCTATAGCATGAAAAACTTTATAGAAACCGCTGTGCCATGTGATTTAGATTAGCTAGATAGCAGGAAATCCAACGATTATAGCTAATATAAATCGTGCACCACAGCTGATCATTGCAAATACGGAGCATTTTTACTACCAGTTCGGGAGAATCAGTCTGAACTGGTAGCATTTCATCCCTGACCCACACGACTAATATACAACACATCTTCTCTGTGTTAAATGTTCTTAATCAAAAACCCACTCACTTGACAGTTAGCATGGAGGCTCCTACAATGTAGAACTTTTCAGTAGTTTGCCCCTTTAAAAACCTTCCTTATAGCTTTTTTCCTAGTATTTCTTTTCATTTTACAATTTTATTACTGTATTTTACTGGTAGAATAATATTTGTATTGACTATAACTGCTTTTATATTTAATTATGCTGGTATTATTTTAGATGTAATGCCTTACATTTTGAATATATAGTGTTTAAATATTTTATCATCTTTACATATACTTCGGGGGGAGGGGGCAATGATGGCTCAGATGTTAAAGAAATTGAGCTTGTCAGCTACAAAGCTGACAGCCTGCATTTGAGACCTGAGTGCTGGGCAACGGGGTGAGGACTCACTCCTGCCCCCACATCTCGCCCAGTTTGAAAGCATGCAAATACAAGTAGATTAATAGGTATCACTTTGGTGGGAAAGTAACAGCATTTCTTGCACCTCGGTGTATAGTCATGCTGGCCACATTACCAAGGAAATGTCTTCAGAAAACACTAGCTCCCTCAGCCAAAAAATGGAGATAAGCATCGCCTCCTAGAATCTTATACGACTGAACATATACTTCAGTAATATGAGTAATATGAGTAATATGAATTCTCTTGTGCACTAACTTAGTTCTTTGAAAAATACTTACATTTTTGAGCCTAGAGTTGTCTTTGCTGTCTGAATAAGAGGCTCGGTGTTCTCAGGATCAACAGGAAAACTGTCGCTAATCTTATCTAAATTTTCAATAGCAATACGAGCAGCTTGTTCATAACCATCTGCAATTCGGATTGGATGAATACCACGATCCAGCAAGTGCTCTGCCTGTTCCAATAGCGCACCTGCCAGAACTACAGAACATTATATATTAAAATGATGTACTTTTTGCTGTAAGAAAATATGAAACAATTACCCCGTTTCCCCCAAAATAAGACATCCCCTGATAATAAGCCCAATCGGGCTTTTGAGCGCATGGCAATAAGGCCAAGCGCTTATTTCACGATTAAAAAATATATAAGACAGGGTCTTATTTTTGGGGAAACATGGTACTTAAGGGGAGTTTATCATATATTTCCTGACAGGTTCTGATAAATATCTAGAATTCTTTTGTTAGCAAACAAAAGCTAAATGAACTGTGTTACCCAACATGCAGTAGGAATTGGATGAAAAATAAAGTATCTCATGTTAAGGAATGTTATGAAAATGAAAGTCCAATTTGCTAGATATTGCAGAAAGTAATGCTATTCAATTCTGGTAAGAAAACAAAACAAACAAATCTTACCAACAACACCTGTGGTTCCATCCCCAATCTCATCATCTTGTGATTTTGCCAATTCAACCATAAGTTTAGCAATCTGATGCTCAACATCCATCATATTCAAAATAGTAGCTCCATCATTTGTTACTGTTACATCACCATCTTTGTCAACCATCATCTTATCAAGTCCTATAATAAGCATTTAAAGAACAATATAGATTAAAAGCCTTACAATGTAAAAAGCTTAAAAGTGTACAGAAATAAATCATTTTGCTTACCATTGGGGCCAAGTGATGTTCTAAGTGTATTGGCTACTGCTTTGGCTGCCATTATATGAGACTATTAAAAAAAAAACAAATATAGATTCAGCAGTTTCAAATGCTAAAAATACTACATATTTTGCACATGCACGCATACAAACAAAGCCAGACATTTTGAAGGCAGCTGCTTTTGCAACAGACTTGCAAAAATGGTGCCTATTTAAAAGTTTTGATAAGTGCTTTCTTCTTGCACTTTGTTAACCTCATCTGAATGATCTTCACAGCAACGATACTCTTTGCCTAGTCCATTATCTTAATAATAATAATAATAATAAATAATCTTCTTTATGTTATCATATAAATGTTATTGGAAACAAAACAGAATTTTATGCTGCCAGAACCATTAAAAGTCACAATACGGAAATTACTTTCCCAGCAAGTATCAAAATTCCACAAGCTATCCCTGCTACCCAGACTATTAAAAAATATGGATTTAAAGATGCTTTAAAAGTACTTAAGATAATGCATGACAATCTTTTTTCAAGTGTCTTATCACTGTCAGGCACCCATCCTTAAGCTTACAAATTATAACCAATTATTTCTCTCACTGATAATCCCTATCCTGCTACGCTGATGGTGGCAATGATGAGCTTTTAATTGTGTGGGAGCAACTTCAGAAAAGGAATTAGTTCCCCCCATCTTTTTTCCTCTTCCCCAAATGTCAGGAGGCAACAGAACAGGACATGCCAATCGCTTTCCTCTATGTGCATGGTGCTGAGAAGGATGTAGGTTTTGACACATGGGGGTGTCAAAATTTGAGATCAAGACAGTTGGGCTGCTGAATTGGGGGGCAGGCCGGCTGTTCAAGCAAACAGGAGCCGATCAGCTGATCCACAAGGCAGGGGAGCTTACCCTGCAAAGACGATGACTCTTCTACCCTAGTCGGCATCTGACTTGCTAGGCGGCCAGGTTGCCATAAGCAACCAGTTACCTGCCGTTTTAAGGAAACCGATCGGTACGAATTTAAACACAACCCTGCTAATAATACATCCCGCTGCACGTGGACGAATGCCCTTCCTGCTCCTTTTCCCTTCTTCCAACCGAAATTCCACTGCCCCCCTCCCTCTCCCCAGGCCTCAAACGGCGTGTACGCGAGGGGGATTTGCTGTACCTACAAGGCGACCTTCTGAGGCAAACTTAAGCCGAGAGCGGGGAAAAGGGCCCTGCCCAAGGGACCCAACTCCACACCTCTGAACCTGAATGCCGTTTCAGGAGCAATACACCGGTGGGGTCCGTAGAAGGCAGGGGACCGTTGCCCGGTCCGCGATCTTTACCTTGAGGGCCTCCAAGCCCGTAGAGCGGGTCTTGCGGTCCTGGTCCTTGAGGATGAGGAACGGCCGCCCGTATTCGTCAAAAGCTAAAGTCCCCATGGCCGACATGACGGCGGTCGATCCTCCCGAAGGAAGGCGCACGAGGCCACAATTAACCGCACAGAAAGAAAGAGAACCACGCCGCCCCGCCCCGCCTGACGCAACTCTTCCCTTCTCGCGGGATCCACTCGCGGACAAAAGGAACGCATGCGCACTTTGCTTCTAGAATGCGGCGCCCATTACATTCTAGAAGCCTCTGGGTGGGGCGGGTATATGCGAGTGCGCACGCGCACTAAAATGGTATCGGCTCCCCTTCGGACCATAGAGCTAGGAAACACGCACACGCCGCGTGCGTTCATTGCAACGAAGCGAAGATCACTCTAACGAACTATAGTGGCTTCGTTTACACCTCCCACTAAGGCAGGGGGTCTCCAACCTTGGTCCCGTTAAGACTTGTGGACTTCAACTCCCAAAGTCTCTCAGCCAGCAAAGCAAAGCTTGCTGAGGAGCTCCGGGAGTTGAAGCCCACAAGTCTTAAACTTAAAGAGACCAAGGTTGCAGACCCCTGCACTAAGGCAGTGTTTCTCAACCTCAGCACCTTTTAGATGAGCGGACTTCAGTTCCCAGAATTCCACAGCTTCTGAAGTCCGCACATCTAGAAGTGAAGAAACGCCGCATTAAGACATCGGTCGTGGCTCAACAGATGCTAAAGTGGACTTCTTTCAGAGACACTTGCCTGTGTCTCTGTTCAAGCCTGTGGGAAATCTTTCAGCAAAACGCTATACATGCCTAGTAGTGTATAGTACAGGGGTCTCCAACCTTGGTCCCTTTAAGACTTGTGGACTTCAACTCCCAGAGTCCCTCAGCCAGCAAAGCAAAGCTGGCTGAGGAACTCTGGGAGTTGAAGTCCACAAGTCTTAAAGGGACCAAGGTTGGAGAGCCCTGGTATAGTGGATATGCACGAATGTGCGCCGCGTGGGTTCAGACAGCTTTCCAAGCCGAATTGAGAAATATATTGTTGCGGAATCTGGATAATTTCATCAAGGACTGTTCGTCTTTATATAATTACTCTATGATCTTTCTCATTACTACCGTAGTTTGCCTTCCTCAAGGAGTTTTGCACATCTAAATCATACAGTGATGTTGAAACAGTTAAAATTCAGAGACTAAAACAAAATTATAAATTTGAAAATTACTGTTCATATTCTATCAAAGATAGAACTAAATTGATCACAGAAAAGACAGGTTCAGATTTTTAGTATTTACCTATAACAAGACTGCAGTATATTTTTAGCTAACCAACTTTTTTACATCTATAACTAGCTGAGTTTTGAACAGTACAACTTGTATAGAAAATAAAAGCGCTCAGAGGGATTTATTTTGTGCAGTTTGGGTAAAATTGATGGGTTTTTTTTAATCTAGATATAGTAATTCAAGATACTTCACAGGTAATGGATTATAACTAAATTGAACAAAATACAAAGTTCTCATTAGTTTACCAACATTTCATTTTTACCCTGGGAAAGGGACATAATCCAAGACGCTAAACTAATTAGGCTCCAACTTCACGAAATGTGTTTTCTGCCGTCCCATATTACACTGACACTTGGGCTTATTACAATTTTTTTGCATATTATCTGGGTTTATATAATACACTCAATCTCAAACAAGCAAATCATACATTTAGATAGCACGACTGAACCACAGCTTTACAATACACCCACTTTGTACGTGGTAGCAATTCGGATTTCACCCATTTTATACAACGCCATGTACTAAGGATAACATCATTTCTTGGCTTTTTTTTTTTCATGTGATGATGATGAGATCAGAGAAAGCCTTAACAATCTTCGGTGCCCTATATTTTCAATGCGGATCAGAAAAAACTGTATTCTTCCGAAAAACACGAGTCCCCCTAATGAAAATAATGGTACGATCCACTTGAGCAGGAAGAACGGTTTCCCGCGGTTTCCAATATGTAGGCGCAGGCTTTCGGAGGGGGCAGGTCCTCTTACGTCACTTTGTTCCGAAGGGGTGTGGCCAAGAGCGAAAGGGAATTCTCCAGGTAGGGAGCAATTTCGTGGTGCTTGCTTCTCTGTCCAAATAGTTAGAATTGCGGGTTAATAACTTACGCTTTACTCATTTTTTCCGCACTACTATATTCCCCCCTCCCAAAGATACTTTGATATACATTCAGTAAGCCAATGAGAACTTTCTGGTTTTTTTGTCACCAGTACTGTACATTTTTTGCTTATTCTGATGGAATTGATTATGTGCCATCAAGATCAAGTCGATGTCGATTCCTAGCGATCACTGACATTGCATCCTTTTTTTCATGATGATCTGTCCCTGACCTGATCCCTCAGCTCTTCCAACGGTGCCCCATCACCACTATAATTGAGTCTATACAAAATATTAAATATTGCACCATTTAATTGAAACCTCAGGAACAGGAGATTCAAGTTCTGCCTTAGTCATGAAAACCAGCTGGGTGACAGCTGGTCACTCTCTCTCAGCCTAATTCACCTCACAGGGTTGTTGTTGTGGAGAAAATAGAAGGAGAAAGTAATATTAGATATGTGTAAATTATCTATGGCTTTACAGAGAGATTATATTCAATTGTAGATTTTTCCATTGGCCCTGATAGCTACAGTAGATGAATTCTTGTTCATTCACCTCTCAATATTATTAGCTAAGGAACAAAGTGGTGAGATCTGTTGCTTTATGGCAAAAATATGTGCGTGGATGCTGTTAGAAACCAAGTAATGAAAACCCAAGTAAAGGTTTTCTTGTTTAAATCAGGGACATAAACGTATAAATATCATCTATATCTTGTCAGGCTAAACATACTACTTTTGTTTTTCTAGGTTTTTTGTTTGTTATGTCAAAAATTCTTGCTGAAGGCAATGGAACTCAAGAAGTTACACTTTTGACCAATGCTGATGAAGACTCTACCAAAAGGAATTGGGGTGTTTTGCTCCCTGGTATAATTGGTGGGACATTAGTAGCCTTATACTCTGCGACCATTCCATTTATTGCTCCAGCACTGAGAAAACATTGCCTGCCATTTGTGCCTGCAACTTCAAAGCAGATTGAAAATGTCCTAATCATGTTGAAAGGCAGAAAAGGAATGCTAGTAGATATAGGAAGCGGTGACGGACGTATTGTAAGTTTAAATCGAATCCTGTTTAATGAAATTAAACTTCAGTGAAGTCTATGTTGACATACAGCCCTGCCTTAAATACATTCTTATATCTTTCTCAGGACAAGGATGGAATTTAAAATCACACGCACAACTTAATTAAGCAACCTGCTAGTGATACAAACATCCAGCTTAGTATTGTTCAGAAAGTCTTTCTTAGAGTAGCTTTTGAAAAGCTTTTAGCTGGTAATGTTAACAATTGTTCTGGAGCTCTTAAGGTATGAAAGAAAAGTACTATACCTCTCATTTATAAAATAATTCAGTAGAACTCTGGATTACAGTATAAAGTCTAGTGGTTGTGACTTTATCCTTCTGGGATGCATACTTTTGGCTTCACTTTTCTTCCACCTGTTTTCTACTTTGTCGTGTACTTGTAGTTACCTGGGATTCCATGCACATTATAATCTTACAATAAAATAAGGAAAGGGAAAAATGGGAGCAAGACAGGAGAGCTATCTCATCTCCAGATTTGGCCTTAAAAAGGAATAGAGGGGATCCAAAGAAGAAACCTATCAGAGCTGTTACTTTTCCAGTCTTGTGATATTACAGGCCTAAACAGTTGCTCTGGGTTATGACCTGGCAATCCTCTTAGCTATGTGGGTTCAACTTTTTGTTTTGTTTAATGCGGAAATATTTCATACATGAGACAAAGAGGAGCTTCGCGCAGACAAGTGGGTAGAATGGCAGAGAGGGAATGAGTTCCTTAAATCATTTTCCACAAGCCTACTTAATTTTCTTTGTAAACCATAAGGCAAATCTCTTCTTTCATGACTACAGTAGTGTGGAAATTCAGTAGGCTGGCTGGCAGAGGAGTTACAAGGTTTTTTTAAATTTAACCAGAAGCTTGTAAATCTTGATTTCTATGTTTTTTTCCTCAACCATTACAGTCAGTAGAGAAAGTCAGAATATTAGCTTCTCAGCAGACTAATAATTTTTGTAGACTAATAATTTATACAGATTTATTAACAATATTGCAGTAAGACTACAAAGTGCAATAAATCTCATACATTTATGATGAAGAATCTGACAAAGTATCTTACGCAAATTGCTACGCCTATTTATTTCGTTGTCATATATACATACATATATACACAAATAAATTTTTATAATAAGGAAACAGTTTTTTAAATTAAATACTTATTTATCTTTACTCAGGTAATAGCAGCTGCAAAAGTTGGATTTAAAGCTGTGGGTTATGAATTAAATCCTTGGTTAGTATGGTATTCGAGATACCGTGCCTGGAGAGAGGGAGTTCATCAAGATGTCAATTTTTACATTTCAGACTTATGGAAGGTATGCAAACATAACAAAAACCCAGAATGCAAATCATCAGTTGTCTAGAGAAAGCAAATATCTTATTTACTGTGGCTTTTAACAGGTTTAAAATGCTTCTTATGCCCATTAGTATTTCTGCGGAGTAACTCAGTGGAATTATTGGGCTATATTTTTAAACAGCTGCTATACAAACCAGCAGCGAAGTGGCAATCCTTCTCTTTCCCCATGCTTTTGATTCTATCTTAAGGTCACCTGCTTAGATATACTATTTATGTAATTGGTTACAGTTATTTGCTCCACTAATAAATAAGGTAGAAGGATTTATTCCTTTATCATTGCCTTTCTCACACCTCTGTATCCCTTACCAGATGACTCTGTACCTGTCATCAGTATATGGAGGAAAGATTTGTTTAATACGAATAAAAGATTTGTCCTGATACAAGTGCCAAGGGGTTGTTCCTGAAAGCTTAGAGGAAATGATTTGAACCCACTTGATCTAGCCACCAGTTGTTTTAATCTGATTGGCTTCCCTGAACATGCATGTTCATGAATGAAAAGTGCATTTATATAGCATTAATTCTTAAATTTGACATTTTATTTCAAAACAGATCAGTTTTTCACAGTATACAAACATTGTCATTTTTGGAGTTCCTCAGATGGTAAGTTTCCATTAGAATATTCCAATAGAAGGTCTAATTGTGAGATTGTAGAATATTTGAAGTTTTTATTAATGCATTTGATATAAAGCTTTGTTCATCTTTATAATACTGAGCAGTGGAATCTTTTCATATGTAGTAATTTTATTAAAAATTAGAATTTACAACAGTAATATCAAATAAAACTGGAGGAAGTAAAAAATAGAAAGTGCCAAAAAAGAAAGAAATAGAAAAGAAAAAAGTAAGAATATAGTAAAGAAAAAAAAGAAATAGAGAAAGAACAACTTTCCCCTTCACCACCTCATAGAAATAATTTTAGTAATTTATCACCTCTTAAGCAACAAATGATCCCTTATCTGAGATCTATTTAAAAATCCATAAAATCACATTTCAGGGCTGATGACAGCAAAACTCCATTAGGGATTATCAGAGATGATAACATACCTATTTTAACCGTGAATAAATAAACCAACTTTATATTCCTTCCTTTTGCTTCTTTTTAACAATCTTGATCTTTAATCCCTTCAAATAGTGTCTTGGAACTTGATTTCTTTTCATTTTTTCTTTATTCCTTCTCACAAAGTTAGAGAATGGAATCAGACCCTATAATGGACTTCCTGTGTCCACATTCACATTCAGATCTAGGAAGTTACCTTTGAAATTTTTTTATAGTGTTTGAGATAATTGACTGCAGTCTTAATGAAAGCAGCTTGAGCTTCCCATTATGGATATGAGGAACCTTGAAAAGGAATAATGTATCTGCTTCATTCTGCATTTTGTATTCCTAACCATTTATCACAAGCAACACGTAGTTTTTTTCTGCTAATTTGGTGCAATTGGCATTTTGCTTTCCTGTCTTGTATAGCCAGCATCCGTCTTTCACATTCAGGAGGCCAATTATTTTTAATTATTGCACCCCTTTACTATACTCTCTTCATAGCCAACCATTTTATATTTATACAAGTCCCCACTTGAATGTATATCCCTGAATACTCCCTGATACGCATATTTTTCAGACTGTATCAAGCGTCTCTTCCACATTATTTGAACATTTCTGATCTTTCCTCACAGATGCCACAGCTGGAGAAGAAGCTTGGAGATGAACTCCTGCAGGATGCCAGAGTCATTGCTTGTCGTTTTCCTTTTCCCCATTGGAGACCAAATCATAGCTTTGGCGAAGGCATTGACACCGTTTGGGCATATGATTCCAGATCGTTTAGAATAGAAAAGGAAGATGATACAGCTCTTGTCAAGGGCATCTCTCCCAGTTAGCTAAAACTCCAGAGATAACCTATGTTAGCTTTTAATATGGAAGTGTGGATGTTTTATACAACATATTATTTCTTGTGATTCTTGGGTTTGTGGGCAAGCATTTCAGAAGTTTCTGGAAATATGTGTGTAACGTATCATAAGTGTTAAGCAATGCTTCTGTTATGGAAAAACAAACATATGGAAGTTGCCTCCAGATCTATGGCCCCAACCTTGGAATTCTGTGGGATAACAATTGACACTTAAAATAAATTACAAAACTGCAATTTACCGTTGTAAAAATGCATTGGTAAGAGTATTCAAAATAATATAAATCCTTAGGTTAAAACTATTCTAATAGAGTTAATTTTGAATCCTCAACTTTAATATTTTTAGTACCGTCTGATTAAAGTAATACTTTCCAATCTTATTCTGAATATGTCCCTTTATCTCTGTTTGCTGTTCACTTCAACTATATATTGTTATGAGTCGAGGAACAGGATTTCAAAATTGTCTGCCAGGATGCAGAGCCATAATGAGAAAATCTGTTTTGTGAATTAAAATCTCATGGAGGGAGGGGCAGTGGAATCCTAAGTTAATGAAAAGCAGAAGAGAATATAAAAATAAATATTTTGCTACATGAAGTTGATTTTATTGATAATGTGGTGTTTCATTAAAGTTGTTTAAATATACCCAGAGTCATTGGATTTTTAGACAGAAAAATAGCAGAAGGCAGACAGTGGATTAAAAAAGAAAGGGGGACAGATTTGCATGGGAGGTCAGAAATTTAAGCAAAAGCATCACAGCTTCCATGGGAAAGGGTCAAGATAAGTAAGAATTAAGTAGACTTTGGTGCTAAGTATCTGTCTTAACAGTGGCCAAATAGGCCTGTGTCCTTATTCAGCTAAAAAATCCCACTAATATAGGCAGCCCATACAGGAACAGGGTTATTGTTTGGACACAAGGCATTGTGGAGATACAATTAGTTTGTAAATCTTAGGGAGCACTTCCCACTTTTTAAAGGACGTTTAATGGCATGAAAGGGGTAAGTACAAAACATTTTGTGGATTTGTAGGTTAATGATGCAAAGCCCAGATTCCCTCTCTTTCTAAAGGGAACTTTGAGAATACAATATCCTTTTTTGTAGATTATGTTAAAATTATTTTAGAACTTGTTTGTTTTTTATTTTATTTTATGGTTGCACAGTCAGTCAGGTGTTTAGACTGGCTTTGGCGTTTTTATGCACATGCTCACATTTTCTGTTCTAGCCAAACCAGTTGTTACAGCCGACAGCAGCCCACCACTGGACCAGCCTATGGTGCACTGCTATCTCTGTGGGATTAATCGGTGTTCATTCCAAATTGGGACAACCTTTGGGAGAACCATGACCTGGATGGCTGAGAATCTCTACAAACTTATGGTTATATTTTAAACTCTTATTTAAGGAGAAACTTTTAAAATCAAAACTGAAAAGTGTTTTGCACTTCCTTGGAGAAGCAGATCCATTCAATTCATGTATGTTGTATGGTTTTGCCATTAATGAAGTAGCTCATACATACATTAAATATGCATCACTCTGTTCTCTTTTGGGATGAGCTACATTATGTTGAATGCAGAAAAGGAGTAAGAAATACAAGTCAGATGAACTAAAGACATTAAATTATAAAAAGAAAAGGAAACAGCTAAAATTATTTTGCCCCAACATTTGTGATATCTTTCTGCACCACTGTAAGCTATCAAGCCATGCTTGCTTCCACCAAACCATATACTGGAATTTTTCATCATTTTCTTGTGTTTTTTTTCCTTTTATACTATACACTGGAATTTGATGTGCCCTGTTTTCCCCAAAATAAGACACCCCCTGTTAATAAGCCCAATAGGGCTTTTGAGCGCATGGCAATAAGGCCAAGCACTTATTTCAGGGTTCAAAAAAATATAAGACACGGTCTTATTTTTGGGGAAACATGGGTAGTAGCATGCAGCATGATTCATAGCAGTCAGGCCAACAAAGCATTACAGATAGACATTGCTGAGCACCAGGCAAAGAACACATTCTGCAAGGAAAACAGTCATCAAGAATACCACAGATGATGTTGCTGCCTTCAGTATTATCATCTGCTTACATGACCAACCATACTTTGGCAAAGAAACACATGACAGGATTGAAGAATAGATGCTGCAGCTGGCTGTTCACTCATTCATTCCATTTCTCTGTGAAAGGTAACTCCATCAGCAGAGGACCAGTAAATACATAGACTGAGATTGTTCTACCTGAAGATCTCCAACAAAAAGGATTTGAATTGGGCCTATCTTTAATTGTTTTACCTCTTCCTGAAATTCAGTGGAGCTCTTTTTCAAAGTTACTGCCCTGTCAATGGATGGAATCTTCTAGGTATTGACTTGGGGGTATTTACAATCCCAGTTACAGCTAAGCAGAAACTCAGCTTTTGCAGGGAGCAGAATATTGTATTTATAAAGATACCAACTACAAGAAAACTTTCAGAATCTTTTCAGTCCAGAGTTGTGAGGGAAGAAAATGTTGAAAGATGGTGGTGATGATATTGTTCAGAGTAAAATTTCTTAACAGCTCAAAGGACAAATATATTTTTAGAGAATAAGATAAGGATAGAGAACACTCTGGAAATACAGAACATAGAAAGCCAAATACTGTCGCCATAGAGAAGCAACAAAATATTCTGTAAGCCACCTTGGGTCACCATGTGTGAATAGGCGACAATATAAATTCATTAAATAAACAAACAAACAAACAAACAAATGTTGAGCAATGGAATGAGGCTATACTTTATTCAAATCACCCAATCCATTCTTTGAGGATAGATTTTCAATCAGAATGTACAGCAAGAATGGCTTTATATTGTACATTTATAACTGAATAATCATTAAAAATCAAAAAAATCTCACGAGAAATGCTTTTTTTCTAAATCTTTTTATAAAGGGTTCAAAAGAGTTTATAAAAGGGAGGGGGTTGGAGCAAAATAAACTTCTTCCTGTTGCCAAGGAAACCAAGCCCACTCCCTTCCAAGATCCACTTGCCAGATTAAAAATTTCTATGTTGCCTCCATATTCTATTACTGCAAATTATGCATAATTATGTTCAACCAGAGCAGAGTTTAGGCAAAAGCCTTGCTGTGCACCATAGGCAAACAATGAAACAACCAGCTCAGCGAAGGGCCCCTTCTCTTCCATGTGTGATAGCCAGTGTCCTCAGCAGGAACCATAGCTGAATTGTTCCATAGAATCATGATTTTAATTATATGACTCCTGATGACTGAAGATCACGCGATGCAAAAATGCGAACAAAACAGCAGCATCTTGGCACTGTAACTCAGATTGAAAGAAAGTCTGGCAGCTTCTCTTGAAGACTCAGTTATACTTATTTTG
Source organism: Ahaetulla prasina (assembly GCF_028640845.1). Lineage (NCBI taxonomy): Eukaryota > Metazoa > Chordata > Lepidosauria > Squamata > Colubridae > Ahaetulla > Ahaetulla prasina. The sequence goes on along the minus strand of NC_080541.1, from coordinate 105,308,725 downwards.
TGTGCATGCATATAATATATAAAATTATAGGCATTCATATATAATTAACTTGTAGCTTGCAGGCATGGCTTATCTTACTTTATTTTGGACGGTACCTAAACTGGCCATAAGCAAACACAATTCCCACCCCCACATATTTCTTAGAAAAATGACTCGGTTTACTAATGCTAGGAAATAAAGTCTTGGCTAATATATAACCATGTTCATTATCAGGTGCTATAGTACTCTACAAATCTTTCAAAAAGAAATTGTTTTTTGAATGACTAGATCCCTGGGGGTATATGATTTCAGCTTGGCAGCGTGATTAATATTTGCACTAACGTTAACAGTTGAAATCGTTTATTATGTTTGCTTGACAATCTTTGTGAATTTTTTAAAGTTCACAGAACGTATCATAGCTACACAATTTGATTTAAAACCGAGAACAGTGATCACTCTGGGTGGACTGTGCTCTCAAAAGCAACAGAAAGAGTGAATTGTGGAGGGATGAACTGTATTTTTCTTTCAGGGATTGCACCTGTTCTCGTCCTCTAGGAATTTCCTAAAAGCCCCAAATCTCAGAGGAGCTGGTTGTATTGTTTTCTGCTCTCTGAGCGATAAGAGTTTCAGGACAGATTCATAGTGTGAAGAGAAAACACTGGATGTCCATGAATGGATAGATTGGGAATTTATAGGGATTTATACGTAGGAGCATCTCTGAAAACTCCACTTCTTCTAACCATAGGCATTTCTCCTTATTCTTTCTCTCTCTCTTCTTATGGTACATATTGATCACAGATCACAGCTCCACCCAGTAAGTCAAATATACCTGTATGGCATGATGTGTGAATATGCTCTAAAAAGTCGTTACAATCCTACTATTTTAGATTGGCATGTGAGGTTTCTTATGTGTGGATGTTAAAAAAGTCAAGATGGTGGCTGAGAGCACATGAGGGAAGCCTCACCCCCTTTTTATATGCATCACCCATGCCACTCATGTAAAAAAGGGATGGAGTCTCAATTGCACAATTGTGACTAGCATCTTGATTTGTTTTTACTCTCTCACCGCCTCCCACCTCAAATAAGCAGTTTAAGTCTTACATCTCTTTTGTACTTCTTCAGCCAAGTTTGCTCATTGCCTGTATTTTCCTTGTTTTATTTATTCCTAACCTGATCTAAGTTTGCACATGTCTAAAGCAATTGTTGCTGTTGGTATTTAATAAACAAGACATGCTTTCATGTAGTTAGAAAGAAACCTAATCTTAAATACCACAGCATTCACTAGGTTTTTATGCAGCTAGTATCTCAAAAACGCATTGAATAAAAATACTGTCAGATACGTCAGAGGAATCTTCTAATATTTCAAAGTACATTTTCTGTACATACTTAAACCAGATCAATGCTATTTATTACAGGAAATTAATGAGAAATTATCTCCGTGTCAAGGAGCCTAGGACAGTTAAAAATCTGGGAGTTTAAATGATAATGTCCAGCGTACAATGTGTTCGCTTAAATTACAGATCCACAAGGTATAATGAAGGGATTATCTCACCGCCTTTCTCTCCACCCAGACAGGATCACATTGCAGCAAGCAGCCTGGCCTTACTAGGTGGGCTAATAAGGACATGACAGGATCTACAAGGACTTAAGTTATGTGCCAGTTTTCTTCTTCCTTTGATTGGAGACAGCTAGCAGGGCATGTGCATAACTACAAATGCTTATTTTGTTATTTTCATTTTAAAACTATATTATATATTCCTGTAACAGAATGATGCCATGGCTGAAGCGAGTAACCTATGGGGAAGGGAGAAGAACTGTAAAATAAATTTTGGAAAACAATGAAGCTTAGTTCTGAATGGATGAGTAGGGCTGAATGGTTAGATTGCTCTATAAAATATTCTGGACTGGTTTAATAAGAAGCTATAAGGTATCATAGAAACAAAGAGCCAAGTGAATCCTTTGGAGATGTGGCAGAGATAGCAAGAGAATATGAAGGAAATATAATAAAAGCCCTAATTAAGAATTATAAAATCACTGCATGTATATTTCTTCTTTGATGGAGGTTTTCTAATAATCTTTGATTCATCAACTTGTTCTTAGTCTTATTTTTCCTTACTGTAAATAAGTAGGTTATTAGATTAGCTAAGAGCAGAAAAACCTTGATCAAACCAGAATTACTTTCATTCAAAAACCATGAATCTGTTACTTCATACCTGGCTTAAAGATAGCTTATTGACTCCATCAATGGCTCCTTTTTATATATTTTTATTAAAGTTTTACAAAACACATAAAAATTAACACAAACTAATAAAGAGCAGAAGCAAGCAAGAAGAAAAGCAAAAATAAAAAAATTGAAGTTTCCAATTTCCTTTCCAGCAAATATGTGTACATTTACAAAATTCTCTCTTACTCTATGATTATAAACACTGTCAGACTATTTACTGAATCTGCACTACTATCAATCGTTTCATAGCTCCCATCACCAATCTCTTTCCACTTATGACTGTATGACTATAACTTGTTGCTGGCAATCCTTATGATTTATATTGATATATTGATCATCAATTGTGTTGTAAATGTTGTACCTTGATGAACGTATCTTTTCTTTTATGTACACTGAGAGCATATGCACCAAGACAAATTCCTTGTGTGTCCAATCACACTTGGCCAATAAAATAAAATTCTAAAATTCTATAAAAAACACCCTAATTTTTTTCTATTTTTTTCTAATCATCAAAACCACAAGTCATAAGTGCTTTTCAGGTTTTGCCCAAAAATACTTTTATACCCTTCAACAAAAGAAGCATTCCATAGATGAGAAATTATAACTAAACATAAATGATTACCCTACAGAGAAGTACTAGAATTTTCTCAAGGGGACTGTAAAATGAAATCAACAGAAGATTTGATAACAGAAAGATATTCTTATCAATAGTCCTTATGTACAATTACCAGAAAGATTTAAAATGGATAAAAGATTTTATGGTTTTGGGCAAAGCAAGATTGAATTTGAAACAGAATTATATACAAATATGAGCATGTTATTGCTAAAATGTATAAAATGTTTGTTGAAATATGAGATAGAAGAACAAGGGAAAGAATGCATGATAAAATGGGCTAAAAGTTTTGACTATACCATATTTCCCTGAAAATAAGACCGGGTCTCATATTAATTTTTGCTCCAAAAGACACTTTAGGGCTTATTTTCTGGTTAGGTCTTATTTTGGGGGAAGTACAGTGCTAAATGCATCCATCTGGCTGACAATCTTAACTGGGGCTTATTTTGGGGGTAGGGCTTCTATTATGAGCATTCTGAAAAATCAGGCTAGGACTTATTTTCCGGTTGTGTCTTATTTTTGGGGAAACCATCCCAACCAGCAATATTTATGCTGTCTAGTTGGAATAAGAACTATACCCAAAATATAGGCTTAAAGCATCCTCACTTGGATGGGGTGGATGGGTGGTGGTCTTTGGTGCAGGTAAGGATGAAAAGGAAGTTTGTGTTTAAAGGTAAATAAAGAGGATTCTTTTCTCTTGTCCTAGTTGCCCTCCAAACTTGCTATCTTCCCTTTTTCCCTTTCCCTTCTATTGGTATTGGGGTGAAAAGCAATCACATCAAAAAGGTAAACTAGAAGTTCTCCAAGTTTGTGTTGTGGCCAAAATTTGTCTCACCTAAAGCAACTTAATCACTTTGAAGACACAAAGTACAATATAATTTTATTTGCATGCATACAAGTACTGTATATACTGGACCCTCAGCAAAACTTTGCTATTTTGGTAAATGGCTGTAAGAAAATGCAGAAACATAATACTGTATACCTTTGGCCCACTACAGTGCAAGGCAAAACAAAGAAAAAGGCAGACAGGGTGGAAATTACAGTGTGACTTTGAAAATATTTTAGATAAACCATTCTGTTTGGCCTTGTTATCGTGTGTCCTTTTCTATTAGGTCAGCATGTTCACCATTCTATCTTTTGAGATATGCTTGATGAATAGAAACATTTTGGTTTACTGGCCAGAAGTTTTTAACTGAATCTTCTCCTTGTCCTACTCAAGGCCAATTCAGCTGGCTGTGAATGTTGTGGGGTTTTTTTGTAAGGGCAAGTTAAGCAGTTCATGTGCATGGGGCGAGGCATCTCAAACATTATCACCACATATTAAATAGTTGTCAGAAATTCACTTATTGCATTAAGCCATTCCTTTTTTTGCACCCGTATTGCTTTTCTTCCCAAAATTGTCCATAATGTGCATATGCACCCATTTTGGCTTAGCACAATGGATGAACTTGAGCATTATATTTTGTTAACCTTAGTTTAAGTATACCCTTGGTGTGTTAAACTCTGAAAAGAGGGATAATTTAAAAACTTCCTTTGGCAGACTCCCTTTTTGAAGGATTCCTTCGTAAACAATAATTATAATAGCTGCCACTAAACTTCCTGACACACCCTAGTCTGTTTGTCAGGGGAATTGTTAGCTATTCTACCAAGGATTTATTCTTTCATGCCCCAGATTGTCTGATAGGAAAACTAGAAAGTAAAGTGTTTTGGATTTTCCTGCCACAGCCCAGAAATTACAAATATTGTTTACAGATATTAAACAAACGTTTTTTTATCAGCAAGCAGTAGCTGTAGAATAAAATAGAACAGAATTTTTTATTGGCCAAGTGTGATTGGACACACAAGGAATTTGTCTTGGTGCATATGCTCTCAGTGTACATAAAAGAAAAGATACCTTCATCAAGGTACAACACTTACAACACTTAATGATAGTCATAGGGTACAAATAAGCATTCAGGAAATAATATCATTATAAATCATAAGGATACAAGCAGCAAAGTTACAGTCATACAGTCATAAGTGGAAGGAGATGGGTAGTGGGAATGATGAGAAGATTAATAGTAGTGCAGACTTAGTAAATAGTTTGACAGTGTTGAGGGAATTATTTGTTTAGAATAGAATAGAATAGAATAGAATAGAATAGAATAGAATAGAATAGAATAGAATTTTTTTTTTATTGGCCAAGTGTGATTGGACACACAAGGAATTTGTCTTTGGTGCATAGGCTCTCAGTGTACATAAAAGAAAAGATACCTTCATCAAGAATCATAAGGTACAACACTTAATGATAGTCATAGGGTACAAATACGCAATCAGTTTAGCAAAGTGATGGCGTTAGGGAAAAAACTGTTCTTGTGTCTAGTTGTTCTAGTGTGCAGTGCTCTATAGCATCATTTTGAGGGTAGGAGTTGAAACAGTTTATGTCCACGATGTGAGGGGTTTGTAAATATTTTCACAGCCCACTTTTTGACTCGTGCAGAATACAGGTCCTCAATGGAAGGCAGGTTGAAATGCTCTCTAAGCAGTAGCTGTATGCAGGTAGTCCTCGACTTATGACCACAATTGAGCCCCAAATTTCTGTTGTTAAGTGAGACATTTGTTAAGTAACTTTTGCCCTATTTTATGACCTTTCTTGCCATGGTTGTTAAGTGAATCACTGCAGTTGATAAGTTAGTAACCTGGTTGTTAAGTAAATCTGGCTTCCCCATTGACTTTGCTTGTGAAAAGATCACAAAAGGTGACCACGTGACCCTGGGACACAATCATGATCATAAATATGTTGCCAAGTTTCTGAATTTTGATCACAGGATCATGGGGAAGCTGCAAAGGTCGTAACTGAAAAACAGCCATAAACCACATTTTTCAGTGCCATTGTAACTTTGAATGTTCACTAAATGAACTGTTGTAAGTCAAGGACTACCTGTAATAGGGCAGCGTTGCATAGAGTAAAGGTTTTAATGAGAAATCCCCTTCTAAGAATGAAGAATGAAGGCTAATCTATAGCTTATAAAGGCAGCAAACATACACAACAGAATTCAGATAAAAATCAATGCTGTCAGCTTTGTTCAACTAATACATAAGCCTGCTGAATAAGCTCTGGGATTTTGACGCACATTCACTTCATAAGGGTTGGTTGGAGGGGGAGCATTTGAGTCTCCTGCTTCATAGGCAATCCACTCTTGTTACTATTGTCCCTCTTGCTTTTCCATTCCTAAGGCAATACAAGCCCCTTTTGCTGCCAAGCAAGCAGAATCCATAATACAACAACTGTAATTTAAGTTCCTGAAGTGAAGGTGCTACTTTGGGTTCTCTTGTTTGCTGACTCCACAGATTGTTCATGGCAGGAGTGAATCTGCCCACAATGTCAACTGTTCAATAATGCTAGACAAAAGATGCAAGAAGGGAGGTGACTGATAACAACAGTGGCCAAAGGGAGCAGATTAAAGTCAGCAAAGTGAACGTTTCCTCATAAGGTTTACTGAGATTCCCACACAGCCATTCTCTTTATCCCAAATTCTTCCAAAGCATTGTTGCACTACCCGACAAGTATTCTCACCACTGAGACCAGCATTCCTAATGGATGGAATGCCAAAATCAGCATCCAGCATCTGTTCCCTTACTTTTCTACCTTTCATTGTCACTTGTGGTTTTGATGAAAATTGAGAAGAAACGGTCCGAGAGAGGCAAGATGAATGAGATGAATCAAAGTCAATGTCTTCCTTCCTTTGAGATCACAGTCACCAGTCACTGGTTCCCACCAGCTGACCTCCAGGTCTTGGACAACAGCAGGGTAGTTTTCTCTTCTGCCACCAAGCAGAAACATGTTCTCTTTTTGTAGGGAGAGAGATGGTGGAGGCTTAAAACAATTGAATCTGTGTTTCATCCCAGCATATAAACTATTCCGATTCCTATTGTGCTATTGCAATGCTTTCCCAATGCTGTATTTGTCTTTTTTTTTTTTAATTTTATGCTTGTCTTCCTCCACTTCATCAGCTTTTGAATTCTGTGGTCTCTCTGACAAAAAGCCAGATTTTTGCTCATTTTACTTTGTAAACTGCTTGGTGTGCTGGCAGTTGGTTGCATTTATTGCCTAGTGACTTGTTTGCTCCTGACTTAGCATTTGAATAAAACCATTGTCTTTTGATAATTTGAATATTTATATCCATATTTATTAAATATTTGCTCAAAAGGGGATAAATACTAAAGCATTTGGTTTGTCACAATTCCAAACATATTTCACATATTTTGTGAATGCTGGCCTTATTCGACTGATTAAAAATGATTAAAAAGCTTTTCTAAGCTGCTACTGTATTCATTTATACATTCATGTATAAATGCCTTGCTTTTTCAATAATTGCTATTAGTTTTTAAATCCATACTTTTTGTTTAACAGTGTGTAAATGTTGCAGTTTGAAAAGGTTGAAGCTGGCTCATATTATAGTCAATCATTAACAAGCAGTTGAAATCATGTTATGGTTCTTCTCACAGTTTCAGAGTTAGCTAACTCCCAAGTAATAAAATAAAACAGAATACATTATTCAATATATAACAATATCAGCATTGTTTTCTGGAATGTCATAGCTTAAGATTTCTGTTTAAATAAAATTCTATCCATTAAGTTAAAAGAAGGGAAAATGAGATTCTTTGTCATACAAAATTGAGTTTGTTCCTAACTAGAATATTAATTATCATTATTTCATCTATTTCTGAAATATGTTCTACTGTTACAGAAAACTGCTAAAATACTTTCTCAGTAAGTTCTATATGGCAGCAGTAACAGTATGATACTGTTTCAGTGTTATAGTTTTATATTTTGTAATTATCCCTTCTTGGATTTATGTCTCATTTAAACATTCTTTTTAAACAAATATTGATTTTTACAAATATGCAATAAATAGCAAATTGAAATTTTTACTATGCATCATTTGAGTATAGCTATGATGTATTTAGAAACCAAGGAAATTCTGTTCAGAAATAAGAAAGAAGATGTTGATCAATGAATTTGGCAGTTCTTAATTTAGTGATTTGTCACGTGTCTTTAACTTGAGTTGGTTAGAACAGTAGCATAGATCCATATATAGGATTGTTTAGAACTTTTGAAAATACATAATATATAAAATATATATTTTATAATATATAAAATTATATATACATAATTTTCTATATTATGCATTATATATTATGACAGCACAGTGGCTCCGTGGTTAAGACATTGGATTTGTTACCTGGAAAGTTGGCAACCCAGGTTCGAGACTCAAACACCATGTGATGGGGTGAGTTCCTGTCCTCACCCCCACTCCTGCCAACCTAGCAGTTCAAAAGCATGCAAATGAAGGTAGATAAATAGGTACCACTTTGATGAGAAGGTAACAGTACTCTGTGATGTCATGCTGCCCACATGACCAAGGAAATATTTTTGAACAGTGCTAGCTCAATGGCCTTGAAACGGAGATGGGCCACACCCCCTGTAGTTGGTAACTGTTGTGATCCAGGCCCAAGTAGGTAGTAATAAACTTTGTCCATGGAAAAACAAACAAACTTTATTCGAACAGCTGGGAATTACTTCATTCCCAGCGTCATTCAACTCAAAGTAAAACAAATGCCTCCCACACAAGGGCCTATGACTGGGCTGGGCCATATGGTGGGGGCGAAGGGGTGATGGAGGCGATGGGGGAATGAGAAGGAGGAGAGAGATATCCTTGATGTTTGCGTCTACCCCTAAACTGGTTGGTGTCATCTTGCCATCTTGCCCCTGTGTCATCTTGCCCCTATGTGCTTGAAGTGCTGTGACTGTCATTTGTCATCTGGAGCCATTTGAGTTCCATCATTAGCGGCTCATCAGGGTTTTTGCCTTCGAAGACGGTGTCTACACTTCTATTTTTTACCATCTTGCACCAGGTTCCAAATGGATTTACTGAGACTCAACTTTTCATTGAGACTTAATAGACCCTGTGTACCATCTATACCGCTCTGGGGACCATACCATCTTTTAGCCGCCTCTTCTCATGAGATACTCACCTTTTGAACTTCTTCGCTTGCGAGGTGCCCCCGCCTCGCAAGAATGGCCCTCCACACTATCGAGGCCTGCCTTATGAAGGTCTTGGGACCCAGAGAGGTGGCATCGTCAAGAAGAATCTTGGGGTTTTAAATAGGTTTTTAATAAGGGGTTTTAAAGGGGAGGGATCGACGGGTAGGGGGAGTGACCCGTCGGGGAGGGTATGTCCAGTCCCAGCGCTCACGACACTATTTTAGCTGGTCCGAAGACAGGAGGGGAGGGGTCTGTTCCGAGCAGAGAATGTTATTCCATCTGTACGGTAAGTGGGAGGGGCAGATATGGCGGAGGCAGGGGGCCGTATCGCTCTTTGGGAGCACGTGTTCGATGTCTAAAAGCGATCACGTGCTCCGGCCCCTCAGTCCTCACTCGTTCCCCGGATGGTCAAGACCCTCAGAGCTTGGGTCTTCGGCTGATGCTTTGCAATGCCCGGTCCGTGGTTAATAAGGCTCCCCTGATTTGTGATCTGATTCAGAGGGAGTCCGCGGACCTTATGGGCATTACGGAGACTTGGCTGGGCACAGAAGGGGGTGTACCCCTGGTTGAACTGTGCCCTCCGGGCTTCCGTGCATTCCATCAGCCGAGGGCCCAAGGTAGGGGTGGGGGGGTGGCGGTTGTGATTAAAGAAAGTCTGGAGCCGAGGGAGTCCACTGTTCCTCAGATAGCTGGCTGTGAATCCCTCCTTGTGAAGTGGGGCCACCGTAATCAGATGGGGCTGTTGATCACGTACCTGGCTCCTTGCTGCGTGACTACAGCCCTACCTGAACTACTAGAGGTGCTTGCTGGCGTGGCGGTTGAGATCCCCAGACTTTTGGTCTTGGGTGATTTCAACCTGCCATCTGCCGGCTTGTCATCAACGGTGGTTCAGGAGTTCCAGGCCTCCATGACGGCCTTGGATCTGATTCAAGTAACTGATGGCCCTACACACATTGGGGGAGGCGCGCTAGACTTGATTTTCATCTCTGGTCAGTGGGTAAATGATCTGGATTTAGGAGATATAGTGAAAGAACCGGTGTCATGGTCAGATCATTTTCTTCTTCGCCTAGACTTTCGGACCGCCGCTCACCACCGCGGGAGGCGGAGCCAATGCGTTGGTTCCGTCCCAGGCGCCTGATGGACCCGGAGAGGTTCCTGACGGAGCTTGGGCGTTTCCTGAGGATCTTACCCACGGCACGACTGAAGAACTGGTTGCGGCCTGGGAGCGGGCGCGGCTGGGGCTTTGGACCGTGTCGTGCCTTTGCGACCTCTGACCGGGCGTAGATCTCAATTGGCTCCCTGGTTTTCCGAGGAGCTGAGAGAGATGAAACGCCGGAGAAGACGCCTAGAGAGTACTTGGAGGTCTAGCTGTTCCGAGGCTGATCGGACACTAGTGAGGTCCTTTACTAGGACCTACCTAGTGGCAATGAGGGAGGCGGCGTTCCTCGTTCCACCCTCATTGCATCGGCAGATAACCGCCCGGCCGCCCTGTTTGGTGACCCGTTCCTCCTCTATCAAGAGGGACGGATGACCTTACAGGGACGAGCTGAGGAGTTTAACGGTTATCTATACGATAAAATCGTTCAGCCGGGATAGTTTGGACCAAGATTGCGATGATCCAGCCGGGATGACAGAGTCGCGTCTTGTTGAGGTTATGTGGGATGAGTTTGATTCTGTGGCTCCGAGGACATGGACAGGTTGCTGGGAGGTTACATGCAACTACATGTTTACTGGACCCGTGCCCTTCCTGGTTAGTGCTGGCTGCTCAGGAAGTGACACGAGGCTGGCTCAGGGATTATAAATGCTCCTTTGATGGAAGGGGTTTTCCCCGCCGCCTTGAAAGAGGCGGTGGTGAGACCTCTCCTCAAGAAGCCTTCCCTGGACCCAGCTATTTTGGGTAATTACCGTCCAGTCTCCAACCTTCGCTTTGTGGCGAAGGTTGTAGAGAGTGTGGTTGCATGGCAGCTCCCCCGGCACCTGGAGGAAACTGTCTATCTAGACCCGTTCCAGTCTGGCTTCCGACCCGGTTATAGCACGGAGACGGCTTTGGTCGCGTTGGTGGATGACCTCTGGAGGGCCAGGGCCAGGGGCTGTTCCTCTGCCTTGGTCCTATTAGATCTCTCAGCGGCCTTCGATACCATCGACCATGGTATCCTGCTGCGCCGGTTGGAGGGATTGGGAGTGGGGGGCACCGTTTATCGGTGGTTCTCCTCCTATCTCTCTGACCGGTCGCAGACGGTGTTGACAGGGGGGCAGAGGTCGTCCTCGAGGCGCCTCACTTGTGGGGTGCCTCAGGGGTCGATTCTCTCGCCTACCCTGTTCAACATCTATATGAAGCCGCTGGGTGAGGTCATCAGTGGTTTCGGGGTGAGTTACCATCTGTACGCTGATGATACTCAGCTGTACTTTTCCACCCCGGACCACCCCAACGAAGCGGTCGAAGTGCTGTCCCGGTGCCTGGAAGCTGTACGGGTCTGGATGGGGAGAAACAGACTCAAGCTCAATCCCTCCAAGACGGAGTGGCTGTGGATGCCGGCATCCCGGTACAGTCAGCTGCATCCGCAGCTGACTGTTGGGGGCGAGTTAGTGGCCCCAAAGGAGGTGGTTCGCAACTTGGGCGTCCTCCTGGATGGACGGCTGTCCTTTGATGAACATCTGGCGGCCGTCGCCAGGAGGGCCTTTACATATTTTGTGAATGCTGGCCTTATTCGACTGATTAAAAATGATTAAAAAGCTTTTCTAAGCTGCTACTGTATTCATTCAAAATGTATAAATAAAAAGCCTTGCTTTTTCAATAATTGCTATTAGTTTTTAAATCCATACTTTTTGTTTAACAGTGTGTAAATGTTGCAGTTTGAAAAGGTTGAAGCTGGCTCATATTATAGTCAATCATTAACAAGCGGTTGAAATCATGTTATGGTTCTTCTCACAGTTTCAGAGTTAGCTAACTCCCAAGTAATAAAATAAAACAGAATACATTATTCAATATATAACAATATCAGCATTGTTTTCTGGAATGTCATAGCTTAAGATTTCTGTTTAAATAAAATTCTATCCATTAACTTAAGAAGGGAAAATGAGATTCTTTGTCATACAAAATTGAGTTTGTTCCTAACTAGAATATTAATTATCATTATTTCATCTATTTCTGAAATATGTTCTACTGTTACAGAAAACTGCTAAAATACTTTCTCAGTAAGTTCTATATGGCAGCAGTAACAGTATGATACTGTTTCAGTGTTATAGTTTTATATTTTGTAATTATCCCTTCTTGGATTTATGTCTCATTTAAACATTCTTCTTAAACAAATATTGATTTTTACAAATATGCAATAAATAGCAAATTGAAATTTTTACTATGCATCATTTGAGTATAGCTATGATGTATTTAGAAACCAAGGAAATTCTGTTCAGAAATAAGAAAGAAGATGTTGATCAATGAATTTGGCAGTTCTTAATTTAGTGATTTGTCACATGTCTTTAACTTGAGTTGGTTAGAACAGTAGCATAGATCCATATATAGGATTGTTTAGAACTTTTGAAAATACATAATATATAAAATATATATTTTATAATATATAAAATTATATATACATAATTTTCTATATTATGCATTATATATTATGACAGCACAGTGACTCCGTGGTTAAGACATTGGATTTGTTACCTGGAAAGTTGGCAACCCAGGTTCGAGACTCAAACACCATGTGATGGGGTGAGTTCCTGTCCTCACCCCCACTCCTGCCAACCTAGCAGTTCAAAAGCATGCAAATGAAGGTAGATAAATAGGTACCACTTTGATGAGAAGGTAACAGTACTCTGTGATGTCATGCTGCCCACATGACCAAGGAAATATTTTTGAACAGTGCTAGCTCAATGGCCTTGAAACGGAGATGGGCCACACCCCCTGTAGTTGGTAACTGTTGTGATCCAGGCCCAAGTAGGTAGTAATAAACTTAGTCCATGGAAAAATAAACAAACTTTATTCGAACAGCTGGGAATTACTTCATTCCCAGTGTCATTCAACTCAAAGTAAAACAAATGCCTCCCAACACAAATTCCTCAGTTATCTCGCAAACCTTGATCCAATTAGGCAAACTGCCAAAGGCCCTTCCTGGCAAACATCCAGAAGCCACAAAAACAAAGATGTAGATGAAGCAGAAGATGAAGCAGAAGACAGAGCAGAAGACGCAGCTACAACGTTGTTTTCCAGCAAAGCTCAAACGCTGGTGCTGGTCTGTTTTAAGCCTTATGGGAGGGGCCAATCATCTCTTGGCCCTACTCCCAAGTTGTCCTCTCTGCTTGAGCTGTTCTTGCCTTCTGGCAGCTCTTTTCATGCATGCATGAGGAACAGGCTCCTCCTGTTCCTCTGCCTCACTACTATCAGTCTCTGGAGGCTCTGGAGTCTGCACCTCACTTCCCGATGGCCCTGGCCTCACCTCAGCCTCATCGCTGTCTGATTCTGTTGCCAGCTCTGTAGGCTGCTGACGGACCACAACAGTAACGACTTGCAGAGTAAAATCTGCAGGGACTCCTTTATCATTTTTTATAATACCATACCATACCATACCATACCATACCCTATTTGTTCTACTGAATTTGATTATATTAGTTTGCCAAACAGCCAGATGTTCAGACTGGATTTTGCAATTTTTAACCACCTATTGAGTTCTTCTCAAGGACCTGGGATAGGCAGATGTTGATGTTTTATGGTGTTAGAGGTATTGTTGTGGAATGTAAGCTGTTCTGAGTAAAGCTGCTTTTTGTAATTGACTGATGCAAAATATTACGTACATTATTATTTTATTCCTAGATACTTCTGAAAGGAGAAAAAATTTCCATGCTGATTTTATTAAAGGAAGACTTTGTGCACTTGGCATTATAATAAGTAGATGAGCAAGTAAGCAAATATCTGCAGCCAATAACTCTGTCTTTGTACCGTGACCTTTGAGTCTCATGTATAGTAAATATATCAATATTTTATATGTCTGGTTAAGTAAATTGTAATCTACAAAGCCTATGCTAATAAATTGGTGCTTTTATTACTCCAAGTTAGCAATATAATTTTACAGTGTGTATGTTTCCCATTAAGTATACTCCATTCTGTCAACTCAGATGTAATCCAAACAGTTGTCTAACCAGCCACCACTGCTCTGTTAATCCTTTATAATCCAATCACAAAGTCTTCTGGGATTTAACTCAGTTTTTCTCCCTAAATTATCCTTTTTCCTCTCCTCCCTTCCATTAAAATCTATGGGCACTGATCTCTAAGGACGTTCTAGCTTAATAGCAGGAGATCTGGAATTTTCAAACTGGATATTGTTCATATACCTGCAGGGACTCCAAACTGATAAATTAATCTACAGGAATGATTTTTTTTAAAAAAAATATTTTTTTTCTCTTTACGCCTTAGGCCTCCAGTCCTGTGAACTATTTTATCTTGGACTCAGAGATCTGGTTTTGAATGAGGAATCCAGGCTCATTGGCAGTTGGAGGCTGGTGAGCCAGCCATTGGATAAACCCATGTCAAGTAGAATCTCAAAATGTACCAGGCAAGTCTCAACATTATTAGGTTGGGAACTTGCTGACAGTAGTTTGCTACCTCTCAAAACTGAGCAGTCAGATGTGCCAGCATGCAGCTCTACTAATCAATACCCTGCATAGGTGAAAGGGAGTGCACATCTAGCCATTGAAGCTCCTACTTCCTCTGGCTAGATTTGTGGATCTACACCAGGATATTTATTTTATTTATTTATTTATTTATTTTGTCACAACAATATATGTAAGTACCATACAAAAAGATTATATAGTATATATAAACATATATATGAGTAAATATTAGGAGGTATAAGCATATATATATATATAGGAAGAAGAAAAGAAAAACAATAGGACAGGAACGGTAGGCACGTTTGTGCGCTTATGCACGCCCCTTATAGTCCTCTTAGGAATGGGGTGAGGTCAATAGTAGAAAGTTTTTGGTTAAAGGTTTTAGGATTATGGGAAGAGACCACAGAGTCAGGTAAAGTATTCCAAGCACTGATGATTCTGTTACAGAAGTCATATTTTCTGCAATCTAGATTAAAGCGGTTGACATTAAGTTTAAATCTATTGGCTGCTCTTGTATTATTGCAATTAAAGCTGAAGTAGTCTTTGACAGGAAGGACATTACAATAGATGATTCTATGAGTTAAACTTAGGTCTTGTCGAAGGTGACGGAGTTTCAAGTTTCTAAGCCTAGGATTTCAAGTCTGGTGGGATAAGGTATTTTGTTGTTTTCAGAGGAATGGAGAACTCTTCTTGTAAAATATTTCTGGACACGTTGGTTTTATGTCAGTGAAAGAATGGGTGCTGGAACTTAAGCTGTCGGGGAAAATCCAGTCTGACTCACTGTGCAGTGTGCATTCATGAGATGCCTAGTTCACAGTTTAACACAGTTTAACACCCCCACAAAAAAAACCTCTAAGTGTGATGCCTAAAGGCTCTCCTGGATCTGGAAGAGGAAGCCCAGATTTTGGCTCAGTGCTGAAATGACTGCGTGGCTCTGGCTGTTTGGTCTCCTGGGTTGGGGATATTTTCATCATTGGTTTTGGATGGTGTGGCATTTCCCCATTTAAGACCAGCAATTTGGGGGAAACAGTTGGGGATAGGCTGGACTCACAGCTAATCATTGAAAAGCTAGGGTCAGGAGAGTCTTTGCTGCAATGGTATGTGAGAATGACCTTAGGAGGCTGTGCAAAGAGCCAAGGAAATGGTCAGATAAAAGGCAGTGTAGGAGGCACATGGCAAATGGCTCAGAAGGCACAAGATTGAGCAGGTCTCCTGTTTCAAATACCTGCAAATAGTCCTTCATTCTACAGGAAACCCCATTTCACCAATTATGTTGCTGAAAATGTACAGCAACAGCTGATCTGCTGTCCTTAAAGTCTTCAAGACAAAAGGTGGCCTTCATATACCTGATGCACTCCAATTATTTGAAGCCAAACTAATAGAACAGCTTTTTTTTTAGAATACTGTATGTTGGATCCAAATAAGTTTGGCCCTTCAAGTCCTAAAATGTTTCTGTAATGCCACCCTGAGACTAGAGGCAGGTTTCATGAAAGTGGAGGCTCAAATGTGGGTAACCATACTCAGCTATGGGCTCAGACTATCCTATTACCCCCTTAGCTTTGCCCCATTAACTATGAGAGATTATTTTTAGTCCGCATAGAAAAATGCAATAGCAACTAAAATCTCATTCTTGGGCTTCTCTCCAGGTCTTCTACTCAGCATGGGATATGATTAAGCCAAAGTGTTTATTGTAACAGCTTGTAGCAGACACAGAGCACCAATTGGATCTAGACAGGTCCCCCTTCTTTATTTATTTAATTTATTTATTGAATTTATATTGCCACCTATTTGCCCATGGTGACTCAAGGCGGCTTACAGAATAAAATTTATTGCCAGTGAAGAACAGACATTCTGCTTCCATAATGACATCTTTAATTAAACTTGAAGTATCTAACCACTGGAGTACCTTTGCTTTGTCATGCCATCTCTTAAGTTGTCTTGAAGTCTAATACAGGGAAATTCTCTACAATGCAGTGGTGGCGCAGCGGTTAGAATGCAGTATTGCAGGCTAACTCTGCCCATTGTCAGAAGTCCGATCATGACCGGCTCAAGGTTGACTCATCCTTCCATCCTTCCCAGGTTGGTAAAATGAAGATCCAGACTGTTGGGGGCAATACACTGACTCTGTAAACTGATTAGAGAGGGCTATAAAGCACTATGAAGTGGTATGTAAGTTTAAGTGCTAAGTGTGACTCTGGGCATACAACAATTCCTCCAATGCCTATATTACAGAGATATTTGTACTAGCTTCATTTTACCATTATTACATAAATACCCAGGGCACACAAGTCAATTTTAAATGACTATCCTGCTTTCAGATATTATCCCTGTTGCAACATATGCTGCCAGATTCTGCACAGAAGTGTTTCAATTCTACCAGATGATGGCCTGTGCCGTAACTTAATCTTAATGAGCATAGTTTGTTATTCTACAGTGTTCTGTATTACAATAGTTTGTCTGTCATGTATTAACCTTTATGTTTCCTATACCCATCTAACATTTTCCCCTTATATTTTTTGGTTTTTATATAAACTTTTATTTTATATTTCTTTAGTTTTTTATAATTATTTTTATACTTTGATATATTTATGCTTTTTAATTGAATGTAACTTACCTTTCTTATTCTGGTCTTTGACTATAATAAAGATTTGATTGGCTTCAGAAGATACCCTCACTAATTTATTGGGCTATAAATGGGTTGGTGGGGGGGGGAAGTACTTCCAGACATACAAGAATGATGTCAGAGGTTGCAAAGCAGAGCAGAGAAGAAACATGGCCAGATGAATTAATCCTATATTATTGTAAGGTTACATTAACAAAACCTGTATGGGTTACTAAAACATGGTTTGTTTTGGCTTAGTGTGTGATCTAGCCATCATTGGGTAGGATGCACAACAGGTTCTGTAGAAATCAGCCACTGTATTCTTTGCCATAAAAGCTGGCAGAAAGCGTTGAAAAATGGTGAATCTTTCCCTCAATAAGAAGAGATCTTTGGATAAATTTTCTAGTCAGGCTGACAGGGACAATTACTTAATTTTCACCTTCAGTTATACAAACCTCTTAACCTGCTAAGCCTCTTAATCTCTGAGGAATGAAGGCAGTTGGGAGCCTGCCTGCAATCTTTGATAGTCCTTTTACAAAGACTTTACTAAATGTTGTACTAATTCAATTTATTAACTTAATCAGCCAGAAAATATAGTCCAGTGAAACATCTAGTGAAAGCAAAAGCAATTTAATTTAAATGCAGACCTAATAGAATATCCGATTGTTAAGTTTATTTTAAAAATAATACAGTGATGAAATTTGATGAAATTTTGTTGTTTGAAATTGCAATCCAATGGACAATCTCTTGGGAGCAGCATACCTCAAGAACCACAGTGGGACTTATTTTTAACTAAACATGCACAGAACTGCTTGTTATCAACAGGGCAATCAGAAAGTTAAGGACCATTAATACCTATATAACAATAACATTTGAGTCTATAAAGCTCAAAATATGTATGTCTTTTAAGTCAGACCCATCAGATCTCTCTACTTTCTCAATGTTCTGATATATTTTAATATGAACATCTAGTACTGAAGAATATGCAGTATATAAAATCATGCAAATATGATTTTCCCTGAATAAGGTCAGCTAGCAGAGGGATAGTTTAGCCTTTTTATCAGAGATGGCGATCTGTAGGGGGAGCTCTCTCTTCACACTGCAAAACTGATCCAAAGATTTGATTAGTCTGGCTGAAAATCCAGCAAACTCCAGATTCAGCAAGCTTCTATTATAGTTCAACAGATACTACATTAGTAATCAAAATTGTAAACCTTTCAAAAATGGCAAATTAAGTAGTCATCCACTGAGTGATATAAATCAATCAAAACATCAGAGGGTACCTATATATTGATGTTTCTTACCAAAAAGCTTCCAAATAATGAAAACAGTCCATTTAAAGTTCAAGACTGTTTCTCAAGACTGTCACTAAAACTGGGAAATAGTTTAAGGTGCCTGAATAACTCAGTGAAAGACTAACACTTAGGGGGACATGCCCCAAAATGCAATGCCTACCTTTTCCCTTGACTAATATTCATGCAAGAATAAAAAGATATTTGCAGGAAACAGCTGGTAGAAACTCAACTAAAGCCCAAACAGTACCTCAAGAAAAATTTGGATTCTGCATCCACTGCCAACATACCTATCTTCTCTCTAGTTTTATGGAAGAAAATGTACGCAGACCATGAATGTTGTTATTTCATCTTTTTTTATTAACTATTGTACATATTACACAGAGTTATCATCTAATAAAATCATCTTATCTTCAGTCATGGGAAAGTATGCACACTCACCTGGAAAAACTAAAGTCAAGAGAAATTGAAAGTGTTAACATTGCTTTATATTTTGGCCATAAAGGGTAGGCTACAAACCTATGCACTGATGACAGTCAATTTTATTGAAGACGGTGAGATGCTTTCCTAAAGGAAAATCAAAATACCAAATTTCCATGGAGAGGAGAAGACAAGCACCTTGTATGTGCATATGAGCCAACCTTTAGGTGTATTACTGGGAACACATTGTCATCATCTGTGCATGGAATACATAGGAGCCTTTACATGTATTACCAAGATCATTCTAACCACCCGTGCATGCATTTCTAAGGGCTTAGATCTCACAGCACCTTACTCAATTTCCCATCCCTTAATTACTGGCACTTAAACTGCTTAATTGATTCTTCCTTAAAGGGCTGGTTGAAGGGATGCCAAAAACTCATGGCAGTTTTTAAGGCCAGTGAACAAAACTGCAGTTCGACTTACTTACTTAAAGGTTATTGCTTGGTATTGCAGTACCATTGAAAAGCTTCCCTGCAGGAGTTTGGAGAGCTAAATGCAGACCTGGGACGAACTGAAGTGGGGAGAGTTTGAAAGGTAGCAACAGATAATTCTGCCACTGTGGTGCTCTCTTGGTTTTGGCTCCTAACTTTTATAAGTCCTTCTTCACAGGCTAAAAGGCAGAAACTTAACTTTAGGCCAGTCCCTGGACAACCCTGTTTGGCTGCTAAGAAGCCATTAGGCTGCAGCCGCAAAGATGCCAAAGGGAGCCCTCTCAAAACCGAATGCTGAAGGGAGCGCGCTTGGAGATGCGGAGCCTATCTGGGGCCCCTGCTCCGCTTTCTTTGCCTCGAAGCTCTCCAGAAAGTAGGAACAGAAGGGAGACGTCACTACTTTCCAACGGGAAGAGAGGGAGGGCTGGTACTCAAAGCTCGCTCCGTGGTTCTTGGACGTGGAGAACGAGAGGTGGGCGAGGCTACTACCCCTTAGCGGCTCCCTCCGTGGCGGGAGGCGAAGAGGGCTGGCTGGCTCCAATTCCACATCCTTCCCCCGCGAGGGCCGGAGGAGGAGCAACAACCGCGGCAGCAACTAGCCGCTCGCACATGCAGCAGCTCCGGCGCCGCCTCCCCGCCAGGTCCTCCAGCTGGGACCTGCTGCTGGCACCGCTCTCCGCTCCCTTTCACATCCCGCTATTTTCCCCGTTTAGCGTCTCCGGGAGTGCTGCCGGCGGGTGACCCTCTCCGCCCAGGGGAGCCAGCCGTCCAGGGTCTGTGCCCCACCCGCCTGCAGCCGCTCTCTTACTCCCCACCTCAACGGAACCTTCCCGAGCGCTCCGGATTTCGTCCTGAGGTTGGATCGGCTGTGCACGTACTACTTGACCGGAGCCCATTTCGAAGGAGAGTTCTGTGGTGACCACAGTCTTGTCGCCTTGCACTTCTTCTGCCCTTTCCTTCAAACGGAGGTGTGCAAAAAGTGAAGCCTTCCCGACAAAGGTGAGAGTCGGTCGCGCCCAACAGCCTCGCCCCCGCCCTCTCTCTCTCCCTGTTTATCGGAAAGGGTAGAGGCTTAGTCGATTTCCATCGCTTTGTATTTATTTCAAGTGGGAAGGTTGCGCGACGGCCAGGCTCACGAGGCTAGATAAACGAAGTTCGCGGGATTTGCTCCTTAAAGACTTTGCGTGGCATTTCCTTGCCAGGCTTTGTCGCGGTTTCACCAAAACAAAATCCGCGCGTACGCGGGATCGCGGCGTGTGTGTGTGTGTGGGCGCCTCGCGTTGCCTTCAAAAACTAAAAATGGGACGCGTTGGACTGTTCTGTGTGTCGGTCTGAGGAATGCGAGGGAATATTGAGAAATGGAGGTAGAGACGCGGGGCGGTGGTGGGCTTTAAAGGAGGTATATACTACAGGTCTCCATGCCCTGTAGGCAGAGAAACTTTGGATTTGGGTAGGACAAGGGAGAAATGTGACTTCACACGATTTCGCAAACGCTCGTCGGTGTATTGTAGCTCAACTTTTGTATCGCGTTTGCTTTGAAACGTTTTCTTCCAGCATCCTGCAGCTTGAAGCTGAGAATTTGTGCCCTTGTCGGCAGGGGGCGCGTGCAGTGAGCCTCCCAGGGCAGCTTATTATTATTATTATTATTTTTTAAACTCAGGTCGAAGAAGCGGGTTAGTGGCGTGCAACGAAAAGGGAGGAAATGCAGATAGTTCCACAAAGCAAAACTGCTCTCGGTGTTTCTTTCTACTCCTGATCTTTTAAAACAAAAGAGAGAGAGAAAGGAGGCATTTGCTGGCTGAGTTCTTTTTAAGATCCACAAATAGCAAATAAAAGTGGGTTCTAACTTGGCTTTAGCAGTAACACCTACACTTGTATAATGCTCCATAGTGCTTTATACCACTCTCTGAGTGGTTTACAATATCAGCACATTTCCTCCAATGATTGGGTCTCGTTTTACCCATCTCAGAAAGATGGAAGGCTGCGCAACCTAAAACTCCAGGCTGTGAGCAGAGTTAGCCTGCAATACTTCATTCTAACCACTGCCTCACAAGGGCTCTTTAGTAGAATGCTATACTCTTTGTTCTCAGTAAAAGAGCAGTTTTGTAGTGGAGTCCTACCTGTGCTTACTAGGATGTACATAAATCTGAATTTTGAGCATCTTAAAAGTTTCTTTTGAGCTGATCTTGCCTCCTGATGACTTTGTGGACACATCTGTGTCCACAAAGAAAGAGTGTGTCCAGAAAGAGTGTGTCCAGAAAGAGCTTGCTATTCAACTTCCCATTGTGGGATTTCCTAGTGGATGTTAATTCAAGTACTAATTAGGTTTAAGTTTGCCTTGTTTGGGAAGATTAGCCAAGATGACTAGTCAATAGTGTTGTAAATGAAGAAAACCAAAAGCTAAAATATTATCCATCCGTGTTTTAAAATATATTTTGCATCATAGAGGAAGCAAAAATATAAGACAGTAGCCTCTTCCCCAATATCTTCATGCATAAACCTTTCATACTGTACTGTGAAGCTAAATTACCAATATTTAAGTCAATTTATATTCTTTTAACAATTTATACAGTATTCTTTTCTATTAAATATAAGAACTAGAACATGCAACCCTGAACTCTGTTCAAGATTCCAAGCAATAAATACTTTAAATATCAAAAGAGGGATATGTTGTTCAGACTACTGTGTAACAGATAGGTCTCCTAGCCTTGCAGTATCATTTCTTGCAATTATAGAAGTGTGCCCTCTCAATCAATCTTGTTATTATTCTATTAATCTCCAAGCTTTTGCTATATTATCTTAAAATGGGCATCTACAAGAATCTTTCAGAACCAAAGTATGCAGTATACCTTCAACTTATTGGAGCTCAGTTTTGTCCAGGTACAGTGAACAAAATTCATTCATCATTTTACACATCGGTGATGCTATTTTATGCATACATAAACCCCATTCACCATTTATAAAATAGTATTATACATGGAAAAATCTCATTTGCTACTTAGCAAACATTTATTTCATGTATTAGTCTAGTGAACTAGCACATGTAAAATATATGCTCCAAAAGGGAGCTATAAGAGTAACTTATGACAAGACTATGTCATAGCAACTAGTGTTATGTACTAAAAACCACATGCAAGTTATCTACATTTATCAGTTTCTTCCAATCGATATGAAATATTTCTATTGAAATAATACATTTAAATTTATAAAACTACATTAATGTTCACTTAGCAAACAATTCAGTTCTTCACACCATGTCTCCATATTTTTATTTTATTTTATTTTATTTTATTTGCATTTATATTCTGCCCTTCTCCGAAGACTCAGGGCGGCTTACACTATGTTAAGCAATAGTCTTCATCCATTTGTATATTATATATAAAGTCAACTTATTGCCCCCAACAATCTGGGTCCTCATTTAACCTACCTTATAAAGGATGGAAGGCTGAGTCAACCTTGGGCCTGGTGGGAGTTGAACCTGCAGTAATTGCAAGCAGCTGCTGTTAATAACAGACTGCATTAGTCTGTTGAGCCACCAGAGGCCCCTTACTCTCAAATACCAAATTAATACTTACCAGCTACTGTTTATAAACAGTTATTATTGGCTTATTAATTTATATTGAAGTCCTGCAATACTAGAGGGAATTCTGGGAGTGCTTATTATTGCCTCTCTACACTTTGCCTCTCCAGTTTGGCTTTCCCCATTTCTTAACTAAGCATGATTGTAAAAATTAAAAGATAGGCAGGGTAACAAAAATAGGAGATAAAATTCTATAATTTCCAGGGATATGGGGGAGCAAAATATGCTCATTCTAAAATGGCCCATGTGGCCAATTTTCCAGTGCAGTAGATTAACACCAACAATCAAGTGGCAAACAATACCCCATCAAGGAACTGCCAAGTAAGCTAACAGTAAACAACAACATAATCAAAGAACCAACAAGACCATTCCCACCAACAGTGACAGGGCAAGCCACTAAAATAGAAAATGAGAAGAAACTCCACTCCCTACTAGCACTGATAATGTTATATAGTTTGGTAATGAAACATCTGCAAGAAAACAACCAAGCTCAGAGAGCATCAAGGACCCCAGAAGTACCAAGGACCCCTGAGACACAAATATCCTCTTCTATTGGTGCAATTGACAGATCTTGCTATCTATCCATTGATCTGAAAAAGGAAACATGCCTCCCTTAATGGACTGTAGAAATTTTTTGAAAGAAAACAGGAAAGTTTTGCTGAACAAACTTCTGAAAGAGCACATGAAATCTCTGTACATATATCTGAAGAACATATGGAGGCATAATATGTAAGTATGGTATACATTACCGTGGGGAAATCTTTCAAATATTACTTTTCCCCACAGTTTAAATGATGCTCAGCTGCCTAAATCTATTGCTGCTTTTCATCACAATACATTTATATTCAACTTAACCATCTGAGTCAAGCTTGAGGTATTCTCAGTCCACAATGAAATATTGCCTTTGGGCACCATCAAGACTGTCCAGAGGTAGTTGATTTTGAAGACTTAATAGCTGCCTACGGTATCAATTCAGATGTAGACCAATTAATATATCCCAGAAAGGGTTCCCAGATCATCAATTAATTTTGTTGCTTTTGGTTTGGAACCCTAAGGCTTATCAATAAACACCAACATATTGTCTAAAAATGGGGTTACTTTGCTTTCTATACCAGTATGAATTAGAACATGAATTTCAGTATAGCCTTTGATCCAACTATAGTTGCTAATGGTTCCAAACTAAATCAAACAGTAAAAAAGAGAGAAGAACCCTGAGGGAAAATAATACCTTGAAAAAAATTAAAAATATGCATTGCCAATGCATTTTATCAAAAGCCTTCTCAATATCCAATGAAATGACAGCTGGATCCACTTTAGGATTGTTTAAAGCTGTAAGATTTACTGATGTGTCAGCATCTCATCTACCACAAATAAACCCTGCTTGATCAGGATGTACCAGGTGTGCTAGTACTGTATCTTCTTGGGTTGGTTGGCAAGTTAATAAATTTTCTAAATAAATAGCATTTCTCCATTTTTATTCATTAATGAAATAGATCTATTTTTAGTACAACATACATCATCCAGATTTGGTTGAAGAATAACAATCCTGTAAATTAGTGGAGTACCAGATGCAAATATTCTGATAAATACTGAATAGCTTAGAAGCTGAAATATTGGTATTGTATTTGGTTTATACTATTATTTATGTAAACCAACTTGGCAATGGCATTTTTTTTCATACTATCATACTACGTTTCATATTATCATACTCTACCTGAATAAAAAGGTAACCATTTCTTCAAGATGACCTTGGCTCCTTGTGACTGCATCCATTCAATTTTGTTGCCAGCATTATGGAAATATTTGCTAATATTCCATGATGCTTTTTTCAATTTTCCGGTCTAGTGAACAGCCATGGAATTCCAAGTGATTTCCCATCCAAGTTTTAACCAGGGCCAAGTTGCTTAGCTTTTAAGAATTGCCAATGTGAGCTCGACTCTGCTACCTTAGTGTGTGTTCAGCTTTTTGACTCCATATCTAGTGAAAACTGAGCTAAAAGAAACATCCATTTCCTACCAAATCCTTATGGATTTTTTTTTGGTAAATAAAAACCTTGAAATATTAAATTTGTGTCTGCATGCATTATTCAGCATTTGTCCTAACGATTGAAATAAAAACCTGAGCTTTTATTACTTTATTAAATATGCCAAAAGTTTACATGATCATTGTCTGAATTTCAAAAATCTCGCTGTATCTGTGTTAAGTCACGGTCTGCCTTTGCTGAAAGCAATTTGTTTGCTCTCATATTTGTCACTACTTTACTTTCAGTGCAATAGCATCAGAGACTACAATATGTAGCTACTTAAAAATTCAATAACTCCAGATTAAAGCCAGATTGAGTTGCAAGTGGATTCCAGGTTATTTTACTTGTTTTATCCAAATACTTCGTAAGGACTCATAGATCAAATAATCAAATAACAACATTGCAGTGTAATATTTAAAAGCTGAGCCCCAGAGTAAAAAAAAAAGCACATAATTATGAAGATAGGATCTTAAAAGGGAAGAATCATATTTATCACTGTATACTGTAATCTAAATACAGGTATTTACAACAGTTTGTTTAGTGTCTGTTCAAATTTACCATGGCGCTGAAAAAAGTGAGTTATGACCGTTTTTCAGTTATGACCTTTGCAACATCTCCATGATCAGGTGATCACAATTCAGATGCTTGACAACAGTTCATATTTATGACGGTTGCTTTGTCCCAAGGTCATGTGATCCTCTTTTGCAACCTTTTGACAAGCAAAGTCAGTCGGGAAACCAGATTCATTTAACAACTGGGTTACTAATTTATCAACTGCAGTGATTCACTTATAACTGAAGCAAGAAAGCTCGTGAAACTCAACACACATATCACTTAACTAGAGAAATTTGGGGCTCAATTGTGATCGTAAGTTAAGGACTTACCTGTAGGTTCACACCACTTTCCTTGGCTTGACAATGCTCTATCCATCAGATGCTGGAAGGTGGCAGAGCCCATAAGGCCAAATGGAACTTTGGAAACTAACAGTCTTTAAGGGGTGGCAAAAATCTTTACCTTTGGATTCAGCTTCCGGTAGAAACTGTCAGTAACCCTAGCTTATATCAAGTATATGTATTCCTATTATCTAGCAAATATTGTAATCGTTTCCTGGAATGGCATGGCTTTCAGATTTGGCTAATGTGTTCACCTCCCCATCTACTTATTTGCATTGATCACTGATTTTAATTATTTGATTTCTATAGGCACCCATCTTAGCAGATGACTCTGGGAAGCTCACAATTCAGAAACACATAATTAAAACCTTAAAATCATTTTAAAACAAAAACAATAAAACCATTAAAACACTAAAAAAATATTAACATTTAGATTTGTCTAAATTCATCACTTAGCTTTCTGACTAAGACTGTCTGGGTACTATTCACTTTCTGATCGTTCTGAACATAATATAGTATGTAATCCATATAGCCATTGATGGCAGCTTTTCCTCTGTTGGAGATTTCTGAATTTTAGCAATGGAAATCAGGCAAACTCTGCCATTACAATATCATACAGAGCAGGGATCACCAACCTTTCGGACCTCAGGGACCACCAAATTCATAATTTTAAATCCCACTGACAACTAATACGAATTTTTAAAAAAGATATATAGTATTTAGTGCAGTATAAAAAATGCAAATAATTTTTCTGTGGACCACCAAAATTTTCTGGTGCACTACCAGTAGTCCACGGACCACCAGTTGGTGACCACTGATATAGAGGAGCTGTATGGCAGTGGTGGGTTTCAAATTTTTTTTACTATCGGTTCTGTGGGTGTGGCTTGGTGGACGTGGCTTAGTGGGCGTGGCAGGGGAAGGTTACTGCAAAATCCCCATTTCCTCCCAATCAGCTGGGACTTGGGAGGCAGAGAATAGATGGGAGCGGGGCCAGTCAGAATTTTTACTACCGGTTCTCCAAACTACTCAAATTTTCCACTACCGGTTCTCCAGAACTGGTCAGAATCTGCTTAATGTATGGGTAGTAGCAGAGCTGAATCCTGATGTAAGGTCACATGGAGGGGGGGTAGTTTAATTTGCATTGTTATGATTTCTTCCCAACTCTGGGATAGGAGAGCATAGCCAAGCCAAGCAGGTAAGGGAATGAATCAGGAAATCCACAAAAAGTAAAAAAAGCACCATCTTCTTTTTCTCACACAGCCAACTGAAAGAGGAGAGGGAAAGGGCAGAAAGGTGTTTAGTAGACTGACCTTAACTCTGACCATGATAGTGTGGGCTCTTTTGTTATATCAAATTTTTGTGGTAGCTAGGAAGACTTCATGGTTGGCACTTGACTGTCTGGGTTAGGGGTGTGCAAACTTGGCTCTTTTAAGACTTGTGGACTTCATCTCCCAGAGTAGAAGTCCACAAGTCCAAGCTGGCTGAGGAACTCTGGGAGTTGAAGTCCACAAGTCTTAAAAGAGCCAAGTTTGCAGACCCCTGGTCTGGGTCATCTGCAATCATGCATTGCCAGCACATGGGAGGGACTTAATTTCCCTGGGGAACTGCTGACTAAATCATTTTTGCCATCTGAACAGGCGCAATGAGTATGAAGCCCAAGACATTATTTTGATTGATTAGCCTTTGAAGTTCTGATGAAATCTGTTTGTTTCTTTTGTGTGTGGATATTTTGTGTACTATAGTCGAATATCAAGTTGCTGTTAGGTGTGAATGATATATTTAAGCATAAAACAATCCTCACGGTAATTTAATTGACAGAAAATGTGCTGATTCAGAATTCTGAAAATAAATCTGGTAAATTGATTCCTATGTTTATATAAAGTCAAAATACTAACTTTTTACAGAGCCAAACAATTATGATCCTTAGAAGCAAATGCTTTAGATGGGTTTGTAACAAGCACACAATTCAAAACATTTCAGCAGCTTTCAGTAGTGCTATATTAAGGGAAATGTACTTTGTGGTATTTTGTTGTTGTTAAGCCAAACTGTAGAATTCAAATAACCTGTTAAAATATTCTGTTGAACATAGGGTTTTTGTATCCTATTTTAAGAGAGGCAGCCGTTTAATGTTATCCTCCCATCTTCTACCCCCAGGTAATTACTAAACATGAGCATTGAGAAGAATGCGGAATTCTTCTCAATGCTCAAACGGAAGGCAGAATGGCATTGTAGGGAAAGAAATTGTGTTACCTTCTGTTAGATTAACAGTTTTCTTAATAGAATAGAATAGAATAGAATTCTTTACTGGCCAAGTGTGATTGGACACACAAGGAATTTGTCTTTGGTGTATATGCTCTCAGTGTACATAAGGAGAATAAAATACATTCATCAAGAATAAAAAGATACAACACTTAGTGATAGTCAAGGTTACTAATAAGCTATCAAATCATACTAGGAAGCAAATACAAATAATATAAATTGAGAAATATAAGTGACATGGTTATATTAATAAGTGGGAAGAGATAAATACTAGTAAGGAAGAGAAGAACAATGGTAATACAATCTTAGTAAATTATTTGACAGTGTTGCAGGAATTAGTTGTTAAGCAGAGTGATGGCATTCGGGGAAAAAGTGTCCTTGTGTCTAGTTGTTCTGTGTGCAGTGCTCTATAGCGTTGTTTTTGAGGGTAGAAGTTGAAACAATTTATGTCCAGGATGTGAGGGGTCTATAGATATTTTCACACCCCTCTTTTTGATTCATGCAGTATACAGATCCCCAATGGAAGGCAAGTTGGTAGCAATTGTTTTTTCTGCAGTTCTAATTATCCGTTGAAGTCTGTGTTTGTCCTGTTTGGTTGCAGAACCAAACCAGACAGTTATGGAGGTGCAGATGACAGATTCAATAATTCCTCTGTAGAACTGGATCAGCAGGTCCTTGGGCAGTTTGAGCTTTCTGAGTTGGCGCAGAAAGAACATTCTTTGACAAACGTTTTTGATGACATTTTTAATGTTAGGTGTCCATTTTAAGTCTTAAGACATGATAGAACCTAGAAACTTGAAGGACACTACTGTTGATACTGCGTTGTCTAGTATTGTAAGAGGTGGTAGTATAGGAGGTTTTCTTCTAAAATCCACCAGCATTTCGATGGTTTTGAGTGTATTTAGTTCAAGATTGTTCTGGTTGCACCATAAGGCTAGTTATTCAACCTCTCATCTATATGCAGATTAATTGTTGTCTTGAATGAGACCAATCACTGTTGTATCGTCTGCAAACTTCAGTATTTTAACAGAGGGATCTTTTGAGATGCAGTCATTGGTGTATAGAGAGAGGAGTAGTGGAGAGGGCACACAGCCTTGGGGGGCTCCTATGCTAATTGTGCAGGTATCTGATGAGATTTTGCCTAGCTTCACTTGCTGTTTCCTATCTGATAGGAAGCTTATGATCCACTTACAAGTATGGTCAGGTACAGCTAGCTGATTTAGTTTTGTTAGAAGAATATCTGGAATGACTATTGAATGCTGAACTAAAGTCTACAAAGAGGACCCTTGCATAGGTCTTTGGAGATTCAAGATGTTGAAGGATGTAGCGCAGAGTCATATTAACAGCATCATCTGTCGATATATTTGCTCGGTAGGCAAATTGCAACAGGTCTAAGAGCGGATCCGTGATTGTTCTCAGGTGGCCGAGTACTAGTCTTTCAATGGTCTTCATAACTACAGATGTTAGAGAAATAGGTCTGAAGTCATTCAGTTCCTTGATGGAAGGTTTCTTCGGCACTGGGATGATAGTAGAGTATTTGAAGCAAGAAGGAGCATAGCACATCTCTAATGATTTATTAAAGATGTGAGTAAAAATGATGGCCAGTTGGTCAGCACAAGTTTTTAAGCAAGAAGGAATTATCTTGTCTGGACCTGGTGCTTTTCCTAGCTGTTGTCTGTGAAATAGGCTTTGCACCTCATTCTCTGTAATCATCAGAGGTGGTGGGCCCAATGGGATAGGGTAGGTTGTAGGAGGCTTAGCTGTTGTTGGTGTGTCTGAGATGGGGATTTGTGGAGATGGGTGGCAGTAGTTTTCTCTCAAACCTGCAGTAAAACACATTCAGGTCATCTGCCAGTTGTAGATTTCCTTCAGCTTGGGAAGAAGGTTTGCTATAACCGGTGATATTTTTAAGAGTTTTCCACATGTTTGCTGGTTCATTTGTTGAAAACTGATTCTTAGCTTTTCAGAGTAGCTTCTTTTTGGTGCTTTGATCTCCCTTGTTAAAACACGAATATTATGTGTGATTGTAATCTGGCCTCTTTTTCTTGCTTTTTTGCTGCTGTTTCCTTTCACTGTTTAAGATTCAGTAACAACTGAAGCCAGATACAGTAACAACCAGTGGTGGGATTCAGCCAGTTTGCACCACTTCGGGAGAACCGGTTGTTAACTTTCTGAGCAGTTTGGTGAACTGGTTGTTGGAAGAAATCATTAAGGCAGAGAACCGGTTGTTAAATTTTTTGAATCCCACCACTGGTAACAACTGAGGCCAGTCTAGCCTCTCAATTGTGCAGCCCACCAGATGTTGCAGAAGGGGAAGCTCCACTACTCCTCATTATTAGTCCTGCTGGGCCAGGACTGCTGAGAGTAGTGGTTCAGCAGCCTCCAAAGGGATGAATATTAGGATAAAATTTCATTTGACAAGGCTGGTTGAATAAGGGTTTAGTTCAGCCATGGCAAGAAAGCCATCTTGAAAACTTGCTGATCTCTAACCTATACAGCTGAAGGCTGGGGTATTTTAGTCTCTGCCTCTCCCATTGAATCTGACCTACTGTTATGATCTGAAAACGTTCCTTGATATCCGAGGGTTGTTAATCTGTCATGTGGGAGGCCACTTTCTAAGTTACTCCTAGGCTATAAATATAGTTCATACGGAATGTGTTTTGGTGTCATCCTCTTATAAGGGTGCATCTTCTTATTAATGTTGTAATCATCTTGCTTTTAATTTTCTAATTCTGTACAGTATTTTTAATTTCTTTAATATGCTTTGCATTGTAAGTTGCCTGGAATCTTTTTTTGTCATTTCTTAATTCTACCCTACTCTTCTAGAAGTTCAAAGTACCACTAAATTTTGTCCACAAACACAACTCTATGAAGTAGGTTCGAATAATGAGTGGTTTAAATCACCTGATGAAATCCAGGGATGAGGGTTGACTTGAACATGGATCTCCCTAGTTTATAATCCAATCACTTAACCAGAACACCACATTGGCACTCAAAGTCATTTGCAAACAGAAAGGTAATACAAACATTAAATAAATAATATGGCTGTTTAACTCACTTCTTTGATATCCTGCCTAAAATATCTTTGGTGCATTCATAAGTCAGTACAGAAAATCTCAGGTGACCATGTGAACAGTTGTCCCGAGCATTTGGCTGTTCCTGGTTGAGAAGTCCCTTGTAAAATTATTTGTATAAATCTGGGTCTCAGAAGGTGGTAGCATGTAGCTGACGAAGCTAAGCAGGGTCTTAGTTATTAAGGGTCTGGTTATTAACTGGATGAGAGTACTATATGGGATACTAGTGCTGGAGAGCTTAAAAGTCAGTCTGGGAGAAGATTATGATAAACAATTACTATATTCTCAAGAAAACCATATGAACATGTCTGTGCAGTTAGCTTAACTAGGCACCTTTCTTTTCAGTATAGCAGTGTTTCTCAATCTTGGCAGCTTTAAGGTGTGTGGACTTCAACTCCCAGAATTCCCCAGCCAGCTATGCTATACACCAGAGGAAGGCAAACCTCCCAGAAGTGGCTAATTTCTAATCCTGTTCTTTAAATCAGCCAAGAACCCTAAAATAGACAAATAGCTATGCTGACTGGGGGATTTTTGGAGTGGTAGTCCACACGTCTTAAAGCTGTCAAGGTTGAATAACGTTGCAGTATAGTATATAGAGCAAAGCAACTTCAGAAACTGTAGGTTTGAACAGCTTCTTGGAAGATGGTTGGAGGGGCTGACCAGATATTGGGGAGGCTTTAGTCAGCAGTGTAAATTGTGAATTTACTGATTCACAACCTTCTGGGAGAATGTGTTTGTTTTACTCATTGCCACTTTTCATCAGTAAAGTCGGATGAAACACAGACATCAGTCTCTGGCTGCTAGCCAAGCATCATTGTTGATCTGAATACTCATCTCAGTGCTTCCATTACTATTACTAAATACTTCTGAACTGTATTTAAAAGTACTGAGCTGAGAGATGAAAAATAGAGAGAAATTAGGAATGCTACCTCAGTAAAAACAAGATTGATCATAGCATTGGTAGATGACATAAGGAGAATGTTAATGTACTAAAAGACTAACCCTCAGCAAATATTTGATTCGTATCTCTAAGTAAAAGTTTTTTTTTTAATCCATGCATAAGATACAACTTCTTTATTATTGTACATCTTTTACTGATATTCCTTGAGCCCTCTTAGATCCTAATTGGACAAAGGTGTGAATTAGCTGACTTTTCTGAGTAATTATATATTTTTACATATGAGTTTTTTTTAAAACAACAATAACAATGATGAAACAGACAACCAGCATAGAGAATCAATTTAATAGTGAGGTCCCCTCCTCCCAAATGGTATTTTATTTAAATCCTCCAGATGATACAAACCACCTCATGCAAGATCTTTGGTCTAAGGCCTGATTACTTTAAATGCTATTTTTGTAGCCTGGTTATTTTGTCCTCTTTGACAATCATGGATCTTTGTGAAACTTAGTTTCACCTTCTAAGTCACGTTGCCGTCACGTGGTGTATCATGACATTTTTTTCTCTTTGTGGAGCTGGGGTGGGTGTGTCCTGCGTGTGACGGATCTGGCCTGCAGGCCACCAATTTCACACCCTGTTCTAAGTCAGGGGTCTCCAACCTTGGTCCCTTTAAGACTTGTGGACTTCAACTCTGGGAGTTGAAGTCCACAAGTCTTAAAGGGACCAAGGTTGGAGACCCCTGTTCTAAATGGATTCTTCTCAGGTCTTATTTTCTGAGTATCAGTCCTCTGCTCCGTCTCTTACATGCTTTGGCCCTAGTGTATCATGAGCTTGAGATGCTTGTCAAGCCTCTACTTTATTCAGCAATTGAAGCTTTTCTTTCATTGCACTGTTTCTCAAAATACTTCTGATTAAAGTGGGGAACCTTTGCCTTGTGGGCCATTTTGAACTTTCTCCAATACTCTGAGATAGAGCCATCAAGATTTACTAGTCAAATGGTTGACTTTCAATGGAGTTTGTCTATTTTAGGGTTCTTGGCTGATTTAAAGAATAGGATTACAAATTAGCTGCTTCTGGGAGGTTTCTCTTCCTCTGGTGTGTAGGTTGTTGGATCCAGTTATGGTAATTCTATCTTAAATCTACAGTGTATCCTTGTAACATTTGCAATAAAGATGGTTTAGGCTTTAAGTCCATTCTTACTCCATCTTCTTCCAACATGTTAAAAACAAGAAAAAAGTAAAGGAAACAATTGGCCCATTGCTGGGAGAAAGTGGCAAGAAGGTGGCAAGCAACAGGGCGAAAGCAAAACTACTTAACTCATTTTTTGCATCTGTCTTTACACAAAAGGAAAAAACAATCCAACTTATCAAAAACAGCACCACAAAAAAAAAACAGAACAGAACAGAACACAAGTTAAAATAGGGAAAAAAATGGTAAGTGAACACCTGTCTACTCTAGACGAGTTCAAATCATCAGGACCGGATGGATTACACCCCAAGGTTCTGAAGGAACTGGCAGACGAGATCTCAGAACTACTGAACTATATCTTTCAAAGATCCTGGAGCACAGGGGAACTGCCAGAGGACTGGAAAAGAGCTGATGTGGTCCCCATCTTCAAAAAAGGAAAAAAAAAATAGATCCAGGAAACTACAGACCTGTCAGCCTAACCTCAATACCCGAGAAGATTCTGGAAAATATAATCAAGCAACGAATCACCAAATAACCGAACACCTAGAAGCAAACAAAGTAATAACCAAAAGCCAACATGGGTTTGTCAAAAACAGATCATGCCCGACTAATCTTATTGCATTCTTTGGCAAAGTGACAAAATTAGTGGACCAGAGGAATGCTGTTGATATAATTTACTTGGACTTCAGTAAAGCATTTGATAAAGTAGACCATAACCTACTACTAGATAAAGTAGAAAAATGTGGGTTAGACAGCATTACCACCAGATGGATTTATAACTGGCTGACCAACCGCACTCAACAGGGAGGGAAGTATGCAGTGAAGTACCCCAAGGCTCTGTTTTAGGCCCAGTACTCTTCAACAACTTCATCAATGACTTAGACGAGATGATAGATGGGAAACTCATCAAATTTGCAGATGACACCAAGCTAGCAGGAAGAGCCAACACTCCAGAAGATAGGCTCAAGATACAGAAGGATCTTGACAGACTTGAACATTGGGCGCTATCTAACAAAATGAAATTCAACAGTGAAAAAAGTAAGGTTCTACATTTAGGCAAAAAACCCAAAATGCATAGGTACCATATATGTGATACCTTGCTCAATAACAGTAACTGTGAGAGGGATCTTGGAGTCCTAGTCGACAACCATTTAGATATGAGCCAGCAGTGTTCAGCAGCTGCCAAAAAAGCCAACACAGTTCTGGGCTGCATAAACAGAGGGATAGAATCAAGATCACGTGAAGTGTTAGTGCCACTTTATAATGCCTTGGTAAGGCCACACTTGGAATACTGCATTCAGTTTTGGTCACCACCAGAGTCTCAAAGATGTTGAGACTCTAAAAAGAGTGCTGAGAAGGGATGTTGGTCTTATCGTGATACGTCCTTTCCTGTAGTGTGCGATGGGAGGTGCCAGGCTGGGTTATTCTAGGCTCTAGCTCTATGGACTGAGTTGAAAACTTCTGAGGTTCCACCTCCCTGGTGTTGTTCCTCAGTTTTGACAATGAAGCCTAAGAGAATGGAAATCCATCTGAAAGATAGAAAACAGGAAAACTCCCCACCCACAAGAGTTGTACCAGACAGAAACAGGGTGGGGCTGGCACCTCCCATCACATACTACGAGAAAGGACATATCACGGTAAGACCAATGTCTTTTCTCCATAGTGTGGCGATGGGAGGTACCAGGCTGGGATATACCAAAGACTGTCCAGCACTATGAGTGGGAACTATTCTGGGCCAATGACCCAGACTCTTCGTGGACCCCCTGCAGTACCCTGCCTCTGCCGAGGCATATGAGTCCAGTCTGTAGTGGCTTATAAAGGGAGATGGAGATGTCCATGTAGCCGCTCTACAAATCTCCTCCATGGAAGCCTGAGTAGTCCAGGTTGCCATTGTAGCTGCACTGTGTGTAGAGTGGGCCGTTATCCCCTGAGGCACCGGGAGAGCTTGAAGCTCATAAGCACGTGGTATACATGCCCTAAGCCAATGCCCCACCGTGGAAGGGGTCACCCTGTGGCCCAGAGTTGACGGTTGATAGACAAACATGGATTCAGTCTTCCGAAAGGAAGAGATCCGTGATATATAAATACGGAGGGCCCACCTAACATCCAATGTGTGCCAGGTCTGTTCCAAGGCATGCCGAGGCCTTGGACAGAAGTCAGCAGGACCAACTCCTGTGCTCAGTGAAACAAGGAGTTGACCTTTGGAAGAAAGGCAGGGTCCAGCCACAGGACCACCTTGTTAGAGTGAAAGACACACAAGTCATTCCTCACCGATAATGCCGCCAACTCTGATATCCATCAGGCAGATGTGACGGCCACAAGGAAAGCAACCTTACATGACAGGAGCCGAAGACTGGCCTCCCTCAACGGTTCAAAAGGTGCCTTGGTCAATGCCTGTAAAACCTTAGTCAGGTCCCAAGTTGGATAACAATGTAGCATAGGGGGCCTTAAATTAGAAGCCCCATGCAGAAAAGCATGCACCCTTGGATGGTGAGCGAGGGAGCCCGTTCCCAAATGTCAAAACAGAACCCAGTACAGCCATCTGCCTCCTCAGAGTATTAGGAGAAAGCCCCCATTCTAGGCCCTCTTGTAAAAATTGCAGCACCTCTGCCACAGAGGCTGAAGTAGGGAATCGGGACAGGAACCGGGGAAGGTGAATGTTTGTTGGAGATGCAAAGAGGTTGACCACCGGCTGACCAAATGTTTGGTGAGGGCTGCAAATAGACTGGGTTGAAGATCTCTTCCCCCTCACCTGTGGCAGAAATGTCTGAAGGGTCAGACGGGCAGCCCACAGCTCCAGTCAGCTGATCTGCTGTTTGAGCTCCATCCGAGTCCAGCGTCCCTGGGCTACCTGAGACCCACAATGTCCACCCCAGCCGAAAAGGCTGACATCCGATGTCACCGTCACTCAGCAAGGCTCCCTGAAAAAACAACCCCTCCTGATGGCCCCTGACTCCCACCAAGAGAAAGAGAGAGCAGCACTCGTGGTGGCACCCTGACCTGAATCTTTGAGGAACTGGTGCCTGCCCTTTGAAAGGGAAGCAAGAATCACTGGAATGGTTGAGCTTGGAACTTTGCCCACAGGACTATGGCCAGGCAGATAATTTTCTCTAGCAGTTGGGACAACTGGGCCACCAGTACCATCTGGTCCTGCCGGATTAGATGAATCAAGGGCCATATGCTCTCCTGTCACTCCTGACCCACCCGGGTATCTATCAGGGCCCCCAGGTGAACTAGCCTCGTAGAAGGTATGAGGTGGCATTTCTCCAAATTTACAGCGAACCTGTAGTCCCTCAGAGCACCTATGTTCATAGCTAGGTCGCGTTCCGCTAGCCTCTGGGACGATACCTGGATGAGCAGGTCATTCAGGTAACACTGGATCCTGATAGGGATCGACCTGAGGTATGCCGCTAGGACGGATAGAATCTTGGTAAATGCTTGGGGGGCAGAAGCCAGCCCAAATGACAGCTGGCATAACAAAACCTGAGGAACTGACAATGGTCTGGACAAATAGGGACATGGAGGTATGTTTCTATGAGATCTATGGAAGCTAAGAAGTCCCCCTCTCTGATTGGAAGGGATTCCATTTGCTCTAAGAAGGAATGCAGGGAGTGCATCTTGAATCTCCTGTACACTATGTAGTTGTTGAGTCCCTTCAAATTTAGAATTACTGTCCATCCCCACCCCCCGAGACCTTTGCAATGACGAACAAGATTGAATAGAACCCTTGCCCTCGTTGCTCCAGCGGAACCAGCTGAATGGCCCGAATATCCAGCAAATGCTGAATAGCCGACTCCATGAGTCCCCGTTTGAACGGGTCTCCAGAAATTGGACAACAGAGGAAAAGCCTTGGAGGATGGGAAAAAAATTCGAGGGAGAGCCCTGCTCTTACTGTCTCCCTGACCCAGATATCTGTTGTTAGGTTGTCCTAGCAGTCCACAAACAGGCCTAGCCTGCCCCCAATAGGTGCCTGAGGCCAGTCATCACTTGGAACGACAAGCCCCTCTACCACCGTTACCCCTGAAGGCGATTGTCTACCCCTGGCAAAGGTAGGCCTATCGGTTTGGTACCCTGACCATGACTGGAAGGGCCACTGTTGTCGGGGGAAACTTGGCCCAGCTCCCCCTGACAGAAGGTCCACTGCCTTCGTATTAACTCCAAAAACATCTTTGGAATAGGTATGGTATCTGCCTCCACTGTCTGTTCAGTGAACAGGAAGTCATCCTGTTCCCCGCAATCTATAGCAGATCCAGATGCTTCAGGCACCTGACCCAGATGTGCCATAGCCCGTGCCTTTGCCAACAGTGGCTTCAGGAGGGCAGGGTTGAACAGACCCTTAAAGGGAGGTTTTGGGCGGGCATCCTGTTCTGAGACAGAAAATTCCTCCTCATCATGTAACTCCCCAGAATAATAGCTAAGTTCAGAGGGAGTGGGTGACACAGGCCCCTGGTACTCAACCACTGGAGGCATAAATCTCCGAGACTCCATTCCGTGCCCCAAAGGATACAATTGGGCAGGTGGCTGAAACTGCTGGCGCATTTCCTCTGCAGTGCCTCTTCTAATGGCCTGATCAATCCACAGCTTCAGGAACTGTGGCATGTCTTGTTCCCCCATTTCACCTTGGCGGAGCCCCACTGTGGTGGGGGTCCATGTAGCCTCAGGGGCCCGAAGTGTTGCCCCAGAAGGTCCAGGTTGTGATTGTGGGTCACCGAGATTATCTGGTGACCAGGGCCTGGCAGCCCCAGGTTGGGATGGCACGTTCAGATTCTGCTGAACAGACAAATCTGGGGGTGGAGAAGCCATCTGATGTTCAGAAATGGCAGAATCAGATGGAGCTTGAGGTAAAAACCCTGCTGAGGCCTTGGCAAACTGCCTTTTGTCATACCTGGGCAATCTTTTCATCAGCCTTAGATATGCCAGAACGTGCTCTGGCCCTGTCACAAATCTTAGCAGCTGCAGCCAGGCTGGCTGTTCTAGGCTTGGCTGGCACTCTGCTCACCCTGGCGGAGGTGACCAAGAACCCTCTGCAGAGAAGGAAGCCTGTTTGTCAGTGTCTTCCATGGTAAGCAGTTGCTATGCCAGAAACCCACTGTAAATCCTCAGAAGCAGGGCAAGCTACTTGCCAACTGTCCAACTTTCCTTAGGAAGTAAAGGGCCGAAGGCTATTTTTTTAAAAATAGTCAGAAATATTCAAACAGGGCAGAAAGAAATATATAGGCCTGATCCCACGATGAAGACAAAATGGCTGCAGGCACCTCAAATGGCGATTCCAATCATTGTAGAGCAGAAATTGATAGCAGGATCAGGCCCACCAGTCCAGCCAGATCAGGCAGCAAATCTGGCTTGCAGGCACAAAAGTGGCTGTATAAAGTCCAGGGCTCCCATCCGCTGGTGTGGAGAGCCCTACCAGCCCTGTGGCCACTATGCAATGCCGGGGGAGCAAGGCTGCCCAAACTTAAAGCCGCAAATGCAAGTGCGGGAAAAAAGGCTGCACAAAAAATCCAAGCTTTCTGGGGACTGTGCCAGGCTGAGAAAGGCTAGCACAGTCCAGCGGCTCTGCCACAGCTTGCCCCTGGTGCCAGGAACCCA
Source organism: Ahaetulla prasina (assembly GCF_028640845.1). NCBI lineage: Eukaryota > Metazoa > Chordata > Lepidosauria > Squamata > Colubridae > Ahaetulla > Ahaetulla prasina. The sequence continues at coordinate 105,269,959 of NC_080541.1, read as the reverse complement.
GGAATCAGCAAAATGGCCCAGGCCACAAGAGGCTGGTGTGACCGAAAACGGCAGCCTCTTGTGGCTCCAAAACGCTGCCAGCAGTAAGAGAGCGAGCCTGCTCCACAGCTGACTGGCGCAGAAGAAATCGGAGCAAAAGGAAACTGTGCCAAGGCTTCAAGAGGCTGACGTGGCTCCAGTGGCTTCAGTCACGGTGCTCCGACACCACAGAGGCCAGCCGCATTCACTGGGGTGATGGCAAACCCCGCAGCACCCCCAAAGCCCCCAGTAAGGTACCTGAGAGGAAGAGAGAGGATGGGAGGCATCAGAAAGGGTGACCCCCCAGTTCCAATCTGTAGCCACAGAGAGCCCTCCCCAGCTGCAAGCAAAAGCACAAGGATCCAAGAAAATCAAGACAAAAAGATGATAAAAAACAAAAACAAAAAACCAGCAAGAGAAACAAAATCCACAAAAAAAATAGAAAGAAATTCAAGGATTCAAAGAAAACAAAAAAAATATTCAGGGAATTATCTAGCTCAGCTCTAAAGCTCTGGAATGAAGAAATTAGCATCCATAGCTGAGGCTGAGTTGAAAAAAACTGAGAAACATCACCAGGGAGGCGGAACTTTTCAAGTCAGTTCATAGAGCTAGAGTCTAGAACAGTGGTAGTCAACCTGGTCCCTACCGCCCACTAGTGGGCGTTCCAGCTTTCATGGTGGGCGGTAGGGGTTTTGTCCGATACTGAAACACTTTCCTTTTTTTAAATTTAATTGACGTTTTAAAAAAATTCATAGCATTATTTAAAAACTTTTCATTAGGTTTTCATAAAATCCTCCGTGACAATTTAAATTTCTGAAAATATACTATTTGTATCACCTGCGCATAAGTTTAGTTCACGTTACGTAAGTGAAACTAAATGGCGCTATAGTGCAACCGCAAACAAAAGAGCCTCATCCCAGAATAGCTCACGCATCTCCCTGCACACCACCCAACTGTAACAGACAAACAGAGCTGGTAGCCGGCACGCCCCCCCCCCAAACCCAATCCACAATGCGTGAGAGGCATGCGCAGATGACGATACACTTTATAAATCACCATTACTATGGAACCGGTGGGCGGTTAGAAATTTTTACTACTAACAGAGATACAAAAGTGGGCGGTAGGTATAAAAAGGATGACTACCCCTGGTCTAGAATAACCCAGCCTGGCACCTCCCGTCGCCATACTATGCAGAAAAGCAACAAAGATGATTAGGGGGCTGGAGGCTAAAACATATGAAGAACAGTTGCAGGAACTGGGTATTTCTAGTTTAATGAAAAGAAGGACTAAGGGAGACATGATAGCAATGTTCCAATATCTCAGGGGTTGCCACAAAGAAGAGGGAGTCAAACTATTCTCCAAAGCAACTGAGGGTAGGACAAGAAGCAATAGGTGGAAACTGATCAAGGAAAAAAGCAACTTAGAACTAAGGAGAAATTTCCTGACAGTCAGAACAGTTAATGAGTGGAACAACTTGCCTGCAGAAGATGCGAATGCTCCAACATTGGAAATTCTTAAGAAGATGTTGGATAACCATCTGTCTGAAGTGGTGTAGGGTTTCCTGCCTGGGCAGGGGGTTGGACTAGAAGACTTTCAAGGTCTCTTTCAATTCTGTTGTTGTTGTTGTTGTTGTTGTTGTTGTTGTTGTTGTTATGTTAACTTGACATTCCCTTTCTATGGCACATTTGGTCTCTAGAAGTTTCTTAGTCTAAGCAGTATTCTATGGCTATTTATAGTAGATTCTTGTAGTGTTTTTTTCTTTTGGAATTTTTGCCCTTTCTTTTATGGGTAGATGCCATCTTACTGAGTATGCTGATTGACCTCTCTTGCTTCTCAGTACTCCTGCTTTTGGCTCTGCAGTTGCTAACCTTTTACTGGGTTTTTGTTTAGAGAGAACAATAATGCTTGAATTAGAGGAAACATGCCTTAAATTACTAGCTGCAGGAGAACAAAAGCAAGGTGATATGCTCCCATCCCTTGCTTAGGAGTTCTCCAAAGGCATGTGGTTGACCATGGCGAGAACTGAAATGTTGGACTAAAATGGTTTTGGCCTGATCTATTAGGATAACCTTTCTGTGTAGCGCTCAGTAAACTTTTTTATCTATTTTAGTAAGGCTTCAGGCTGGGTGCAGTAACCTCAGCTTCCTGGCTATAGGCAAGCCTCCCCTAGCTCACATGTGGCCACAAAGTTCCCAAGGTTGGAAAAAACTAAAATTTTGGACTTGCATAGCATTTCCCAAACTTTTTAGGCAGAAAGTAGTAGGTTCATTACACAAATATTGTGAAGATTGCACAATCTTTTTTCTCTGCAGTGATGGATAGGAATAAGAAGGAAGTTGACAGGATAATAATGCATAGAAAAAGATGTATTACATTGATCATGCCCAGTTAATATACAACAAAAATGCTTATTTCCAATTAACAGAAGGAGATTTTTACAATTATATAAATATGGCCTTTTAATTACTATTATGCTATTAGTACATAATATATAATTGCATAATTATATATGTATAATTACCACTATTATATAATGCAGTATTATTTTAAAATCTACAATGGAACCAGAGAATTCTTGATTTTGTGAAATTGCAGAAAAGGGTGGGGGTGGTGTAAAAGACATTGGATATACTGGCAAAAAAAGCCAGACTACTATTACTACCAGACCAAATTAGTGGAAGCCAGTGGAAATTAGTATTTTAACCCCCTGCCCCACTTTCTCTGTATAGTCTGTCATCATTTAGTCACCCACAATTGGATAATTGCAGAATTTTCTATGATTGGCTCCAGAAATCATGACCTATCTTAATGAAATGTTAACCTTTAAGTTGAAGGGAGATGTCACGTGATTGTTGCTTTCAACATTTTCCTTGCAGTCTATAACTGCATTGCTGGTACTATTGGGCAACAAATCACATTTGCCATTGTTCTGCAAAACACTTTTAAAAAAGAAAAAAGAAAAAAAACTTCGTATGATGGCTCACACAGATGTGATCTGCTTGCACCGTGGAAAGTAAGAAGATGCAACATCTTTCACGGTTCTCATAATAATAACGGCCCCACGGAATCCTGGAAGTCCATTGTCCATCTCGCCAGCCAGGGACTCTAGTCTTGCTGCAATGACATTTTGCCATCTTGACCTGCTTGGATGGACTGCTGACTGTGCTGTATTTTTATTGATGCGAAGATTTTCAACTGCGGACCTTCTTGCCCTGCGAGATTCCCCTCTCTCGCAGGTCTGGCCCTCCACACTATCGAGGGCACATCTCGAGGACGGGTTTTGGAACCCCGAGAGTTGGCATGCGAAATCTAGGAGGCTTAGGGGATTTTTAATGAACTGTTTTAATCGTTTTTTACCAGGGAGTTTTAAGGGAATTTTAAGGGGGGGAGGGAAACTGACGGGTTTGGTTCTGGGGGGTGGATGGGCCCATCAGGGAAGGGGCTAGGTCCACCATGTGTTCGCGGCGGTAACTTAATAGGTCCTGGGGTTATGGCGAGGGGTGTCGTTCCAGTTTGTCAGGGTCGAGCTATTATTACGGTAAGTGGGAGAGGCAGATATGACGGAAGGGGGGGGCCACATCAGGTTTTGGGGGCTCGCCCTCGCTGTTTACGAGCGATTGCGTGCTCCGGCCCCCCAGGAATTTCCCGTGACCCGAGTGGCCAGGATAATCGGGACCTGGGCCTCCGGCTGATGTTATGTAATGCCAGGTCCGCGGTTAATAAAGCCCCCCTGATTTCAGATCTTATTCAGGAAGGGACCGCGGACGTTATGGGCGTTACGGAGACCTGGTTGGGCACTGAAGGGGGGGTTCCCCTAGTGGAGATGTGCCCACCAGGCTTCCGAGCATTCCATCAGCCGAGGCCCAGGGTAGGGGTGGAGGGTGGCGGTTATCATCAAGGAGAGTCTGGAGCCGAGGAGACCACTGTGCCTCAGATAGCTGGGTGTGAATCCTCTTCGTGAAGTGGGGTCGAGAACTCAGGTGGGCTTGTTGATCACGCACCTGGCTCCTTGCTGCGTGACTACAGCCCTGCCTGAGTTGTTGGAGTTGCTGGCCGGGTTGGCAGTTGAGACCCCCAGACTGCTGGTCATGGGGGATTTCAATTTGCCATCAGCCGGCGTAGCATCCTCGACAGCTCAGGAGTTCATGGCTTCCATGACGGCCATGGACCTGATTCAGTTAATTGACGGCCCTACCCACGTCGGGGGAGGTACCCTAGACCTGATTTTTATCTCTGGCCAGTGGTTTAATGATCTGGTTTTAAATGATTTAGTTGTGGAACCTTTGTCATGGTCAGATCATTTTCTCCTTCGCCTAGACTTTCTGACCGCTACCCACCATCGCAGGGAGACGGAACCAATGCGCTGGTTCCGCCCCAGGCGCCTGATGGACCCGGAGAGGTTCCTGACGGAGCTTGGGCCGCTTCAACACCTGTCCCACGACTCGACTGAAGAGCTAGTTGCGGCCTGGGAACGGGCCGCGGCTGGAGCTTTGGACCGTGTCGTGCCTTTGCGCCTCTGACCCGGCGCCAGTCTCAACCAGCTCCTTGGTTCTCCGAGGAGCTGAGGGAGATGAAGCGCCGGAGAAGACGCCTAGAGAGTGCCTGGAGATCCAGCCGCTCTGAGGTTGACCGACACTAGTTAGGTCCTATAGTAGGACCTACCTAGTGGCAATGAGGGGCGTTCCCACGCTTCCTCCTCATTGCGCCGGCAGATAACCGCCCGGCCGCCCTGTTTCGGTGACCCGCCTCCTCCAACAGGAGGGTGGGAGGACCCCTACAAGGGCGTGCCGAGGAGTTTAACGGTTATCTATACGACAAAATCGCTCAGCTTCGGGACGGATTGGATCAAAATTGGGTAGATCCAGGCGAGGGTTCCGAGGCCCGCCTTGTTGAGGTGGTTTGGGATGACTTTGATCCTGTGACCCCGAGGACATGGACAGGTTGCTGGGCAGGCTGAACGCCACCACATGTTTACTGGATCCGTGCCTCCTGGTTAGTACTGGCTACTCAGGAGGTGACACGAGGCTGGCTCCAGGGATTACAAATGCTTCTCTGCGGGAGGGGTCTTTCCGCGGCCTTGAAAGAGGCTGTGGTGAGACCCTCCTCAAGAAGCCTTCCTGGACCCAGCTGTTTTAGGAACTATCGCCAGTCTCCAATCTTCGCCACGGCGAAGGTTGTAGAGAGTGTGGTGGCATGTCAGCTACCCCAGTACCTGGATGAAGCTGTCTATCTAGACCTGCTCCAGTCCGGCTTCCGCCCGGATACAGTACGGAGACAGCTTTGGTCGCGCTGGTGGATGATCTCTGGAGGGCCAGGATAGGGGTTACTCCTCTGCCCTGGTCCTATTAGACCTCTCAGCGGCTTTTGATACCATCGACCATGGTATCCTGCTGCGCCGGTTGGAGGGGTTGGGAGTGGAGGCACCGCTTATCGGTGGTTCTCCTCCTACCTCTCTGATCGGACGCAGACGGTGTTGACAGGGGGCAGAGATCGACCCAAGGTGCCTCATGTGGGTGCCACAGGGTCGATTCTCTCACCCCTCCTGTTCAACATCTATATGAAGCCGCTGGGTGAGATCATCAGTGGCTTTGGGGTGAGATACCAACTGTACGCTGATGACACCCAGCTGTACTTTTCCACCCCGGGCCACCCCAGTGAAGCTGTCGAAGTGTTGTCCCGGTGTCTGGAAGCCGACGGGTCTGGATGGGGAGGAACAGGCTCAAACTTAATCCTCCAAGACGGAGTGGCTGTGGATGCCGGCACCTCGGTACAGTCAGCTGCAGATGCGGCTGTCTGTCGGGGGTGAATCATTGGCCCCGATGGAGAAGGTACGCAACTTGGGCGTGCTCCTGGATGGCCGGTTGTCCTTTGAAGACCATTTGGCGACCGCTCCAGGAGAGCATTTTATCAGGTTCGCCTGATCCGCCAGTTGCGCCCTTCCTGGACCGGGATGCCTTATGCACAGTCACTCATGCCCTTGTTACCTCTCGCCTGGACTACTGCAATGCTCTCTACATGGGGCTCCCCTTGAAGAGCACCCGGAGACTTCAGCTAGTTCAGAATGCGGCTGCGCGGGTTATTGAGGGAGCGCCTCGAGCTCCCACATAACACCTATCCTGCGCAGACTGCACTGGCTACCTGTTGTTTTCCGGTGCGCTTCAAGGTATTGGTTACCACCTTTAAAGCGCCCATGGCTTAGGACCGGCTATCTACGGGACCGCCTACTGCCGGCTTCTATCTCCCATCGTCCGCACGCTCCCACAGAGAGGACTCTCAGGGTGCCGCCAGCCAAACAGTGTCGACTGGCGGCCCCAGGGGAGGGCCTTCTGTGGGAGCTCCGACCCTGTGGAACGAACTTCCCTCGGACTCGACAATTACCTGACCTTAGGACCTTTCGCGAACTTAAAACTTATTTATTTCATATGGCTGGACTAGCCTGATTTTTATTTTTATTGATGGGTTTTAAAATTGTGTTATTTTACAGGGGAGTATGTTTTTAACGCTTTTGGGCATTTAAATTAGTTTTTAAGGGTTGTTTTAAATTATTGTGTGTATTTATATTTTATCTGCCTGTTCACCGCCCTGAGTCCTTCGGGAGAAGGGCGGTATACAAATTAAAATATTATTATTATTATTATTATTATTATTATTCATACTCTTTAAATGGGTTGGACCTGGAATCCCATGATCCTTAATCAGGCTAGGCAAAAGAAGAGGTTTGCGGGAGTTTAGATCAACTGATCTGGAAGGCATCCAGTTGTAGGTGGGGGTAGAAGATTTTAATTTGAGTAAAACAAACAAACAAACAAAGTTGGTAATGAATAAAATGTCCTCCCCCGAAGTTCTTCTCTTTCTCCCCCACTTCCGTTTTTCAACCTCTGCAACAAAGTTAGAAAGGCACCTGACTGTGATAAATGGATGCGCTGAAAAACTGCTAAGATGTATGGGGAAGTGGGGGGTTAGGAGAGGGTAGTGATAACTAGTCCACCTGCTGTTTTTACTTCTTAACTTAGATTTTCTAACGCCCACTGGTCATGTGATTGAAGCACCTCTGGATTTAAATATCGTCACATATTTAATCCTGGGGGTTTTTTTTGGCACATTTGCCAAGATCAAAATGAAGCTAACAGAAAGCTTATAGTTAGTTAATTATTTGTTTCCCCTGTTTACTGATATATAAATACTTAAAAGAGGAGCATTATTTTCTGTTCCTCTCTGCTCTTTATCCCTCCTTTTTCATATTCCCTCGTGAAATCAGTTATAAACTACTATGCACACTGTTTTTGTCTTTTCCAATTTGTCTCTGTAAAGTATTGCTGACTTGAAAGAATGTGTGTTTTATCAGCCATGCCAAAACATATTTCAAACTGACCTCCCTGTGACATATAGTTTTTGCCAGCTGTTCATGGTAGACTAGTTTTAACGGTTTAGCCCAGAGCGCTGCAGGATTGCCCAGCCAAGAACAGGTGGCAGATTATGTTTTGAAGCTCCCTAGAAATCTGAGAAGCCTTTAGAGTCTAAACAGATATTTGCAGGTAAAATTAAGAATTGTTGCCACAGCCTTTCATGAAATTTTCTCCTTTTGCGATCCAAAAAAGCAGCAATAAAAAGCTTGGGTGGTATGAGATTTTTCCAGGAGCAGAGCAGATACATCATTTTGCATTCCTTTGAATTATTATTATTATCTCTTTTATTCATTAAACATGAAACTCAGTCAACGGAACATTTAAAAATGTATCACAAATGCCATTGACTGGCACTTATGGTTGATACTGGTTGCTGCCAGCATCCTAGGTATCAACCAAGTATCTTCTTAAAATGTACAATGTTCTGAGTAGTGCAGGTTTTTTTTTATAATAATAATAATAATAATAATCAAAAGTTACTTTTTCCAGTGTTGTTGAAACTTCATATGGTCACTAAATGAATGGTTCTAAGTCAAGGACTGCTTATAGCTGTATGTGTTAGGTTAATGTAGAGTCTGAAATAGCATGCCTTTGAGAATGTGGTTCTGATCAAGGGGAGTATCAGAAGTCTTGTAACACAAAAATCCATTTTTGGACTTCTCTTCTTCTACCCCCAGTTTTCTGATGTTATTAGATTAATTTAAGGGGGGGCGGGCATTTAAGCAAATATAGTGGTCCTGTCAATTATTGTGCCCCCACCTCCCATTCAACCAGTTTACAGACATGGACAACAATAAAGTTTGGAGTTCTTTCACTAGCTTCCAGGTTGGCATAATATAAATAATTAAGGTGCTAGCATTCTTTAATCAATTGACCCACAAGGTGAAATTAATTGGGATTCAAGTCAGTCTAGGGGACCATGATTTTTACAGCAGTTAGAAATAGGTTAGAAACACGCAGGATATCTTTGAAGGCATCTGAATATCCTCTCCCATTTTGCTATACTCAAACTTGAGCTCACTGTTTAATTTTTAAATTGATTTTATTTATATAGCCTCCCTTTTAATGGCAATGACTCTTGTTGGCAAAGAAGGGTGCCAACAACAAAAAAAAAATCAGCAGACCAAGTAATAAATGTCTGAGGTCACATAAATCATGCCAATTACAAAAAAGAGCAATAAAAATAACCACTTGCTTGATCTCCCAGTCTAGATACCTGGTAAACCACCAGGTTTTTTAAGCTGTATGGAGGTCTATGAGGGATGAGGCAGTTTAGACCTTTGGAAGTATGCTATTCTGCTGGGCAGGTGCTGCAACAAAGGAGGCACTCTGTTGGATCTAGCGAGATGACATTTTTTTGAAAGTGAAACAGTATTTGCTGTGTGAGCAAGAAGGAGACAGGAAGGAGCCTGGCTGAGGCTTAGCTCAACTGTTCTGTAGTAAAGCTGTTTGCTGCTGTGAAAGTAAAACTGAAACTGAAACTCCTCTGCTTGTTTTTTGCATTTGGAACAGATTTCTTTTCAAGTGAGGAGGGAGGGGTAGAACTCGTTAGCATCAGAGTGTGTTAATAATAATATAGGAAATACTAATGCTCTAATGGTCATTTTGAAAAATCCTTTCTTAGTGAGCACGCAGAAGCCAAGAAGAACATACCTGGCAATTTTTAAGTTTGTAGGCTTTTTGGTTCTGGAGATTTTGTGATCATGTGTGAGTGGTATTTCACTTTTATATATATAGATAAGTAACTCAAGGTGTCAAAAATATGTAATACTCCTTCCTTCTATTTTCTTCACAACAACAAGTCGGTGAGGTGAGCTGAGCTGAGAGACACTAACTGATCCAAGGTCAAACGCTGGATTTCATGGCTAAGGTGGGGCTGGAACTAGCCTGGAATCAGAGCATAAAGGTTTGTGTTTGGAAATTAAATGAGGATGGTTCTTGAACAATAGACTGTTTGACAATATATGGTCACAGCCAACCATTCTTCTGGGTGCCGCCAGAAACTTTGGCATAAATTGGCAGGTCTTTCTGAGACAGTGCAAAAATAAAGACAGAATTGGCAAAGATTTGGAAATTATTGGATTTCATTAGAAGCTAGTTGCACAAATGTTGGCAGGTAGCATTCTGTCATCTTAGGAAGTCATCTCTAGCCTTCTAGTTGATCAAATTACACTCAGTTTCAGATGCCCCTGAATGTGCCAGTTTTTCAAGGAATCTTTCTTCATTAACAAAACACCACTTGCCTACCCATGAATAGACTAGGTAGCTATACAAATGCTTGCTTTATTTCTTATTTATTAATTTAATTTATTTATTTAAAATGTATAATAGTCCATCTTACAACCAACTCTGGACAACTCCCAATCAAAAGTTAAAGCAGCATATTAAGACTATAAAACTGAACACATTAAAAACAAAAACTTTACCCAAAGTCAAACTTTTGATGTACAATCATTTAATCTTATTCCAGTGCTTGTGGGGGGGGGGGAAAGCCAGCTCTTCAAACCTTTATGGAAGCTTAAGAGGGTGGAGGCCTGCTGAACTTTAGGAGGAAGAGTATTCCATAGGGCAGGGCCTGCCATGGAAAAGGCACACTTCCTACCTCCCATCAGATGGCAATATTTAGGGAAAGAGACTTGGAGTCTGATCAGACCCTATCTGATCTGGTAGGATGGGAAGATGTCATTAGGGAATTTCAGTCCTGCAAATAACCTGTCCCTATGTAATATATGGCTTTAAAGGTGAGGACCACCTTGAATTATGTCTGGAAAGGGGAGCTTGCCCAACAGAGGTGTAACAGAGGCCCTGCCATCACTGTGTGTACTGTTACATTCTGGACCAGTTGATGTTTCCGGTAGTCTTCAAGGGCAGCCCCATGTAGAGTGCATTGCAGTAATCCGAACTGCAGGGGTCAGCACACCCAGAGTGCGGCGGGTGAGCGCCATCCTGGGAAAACCTTACGATCAAAGCATCCTTGCTAGATAACTTCAAACCAATCCTTTTGTCATAGACAAAATAAGCATATAAGTGGGTGCTCAGAATTTACCTAAATGTTGGTGGTCAGAGTAAGATTGGTTTAGGTTTATTAGGCATTACAAAACACAGGTGGTCCTCGATTTAGGATTAGGACCAGAATTTCCAATGTTAAGTAGGGTGGTTGCTAAGTGAGTCAAACCCCATTTATGACCTATTTTGCCACAGCTGTTAAGTGAATCACTGCAGTTGTTGAGTGAAGCTAGCTTCCCCCATTGATTTTGCATGGTGAGAGCTGGCTGGGAAGGTCACAGATGGCGATCACATGACCCCAGGATGCTGAACCCATCATAAACACATGCCAGTTGCCAAATTTTGACCAAGTGAGTGTGGAAGATTCTGTGGCAGTTGAAAGTGCAAGGACCGGTTGTAAGTCACTTTTTTCAGTGACATAACTTTGAATAGTTGCTAAAGGGATTGATTGTAATGATGACAGTCTTAATTTTTCCAACGTGGCTTTTAATCTTGAAATTCTGTGGAACCAAGAGAGAAGAAAAAAATTAAGTTCTATATGTGGGTTTATTTGGTAGTTTTTATATTTTGATCCTCTCCTCTCCACTTCAATGTGTTGGATTAATTGGTTACAAATAAAAGAAGAATATATGATTGAAGTCGATTCCTGGGAATGAAGGCGGTTTTCCTCCCCGGAGACTGGACGGCGGTTCTTTTGACCCTTGCTCCTCAACTGAAGAAGAGTTCACTTTTCCTGTTACTGTTTTATTGATTTCTTCTTGGCATATATAATTGGTGTTGTACAGAAAATTTCTGATTCGATCTCAGTTTGGAATGTCATTCAAACTGCAGGTGAAGAGTGAAGAAATTGGACATTGGGACTTCCCATTACCTTCTTTTATAAAATAAGCTTTAGCCTATGTTGACCTTGAAGAAAAATGAAATGTGCAAGCAATTCAGGTGTCATGGTTATCTAAGGAAATCTGCCATGATTTGGAAGCCATAACAGGAATTGGCAGTAAAATGTTGCAGAGCATCTGCATTTTTAACCATTGTTTTTCTGCTCTTGCCTGCCTAGAACAAGGACTTTGAACAATAGCACTCCCTTTAAAGGGCTGAAAGTAGGGGAAATGATTAAAGGGTATTTTTTTTGTTTTCCATCTCTTAGTAACACAGGTAGTCCTCTACTTTGACCACAATCGAGCCCAAAATTTATGTTGCTAAGTAAAACATTTGTTAAGTGAGTTTTGCCCTACTTTATGATTTTTCTTGCCATAGTAGTTCAGTGAATCACTGCAGTTGTTAAGTTGGTAATCGGTTGTTAAATGAATCCGGCTTCCCCATTGACTTTCGTTGTCAGAAGATAGCAGAAGGTGATAACATGACCCTAGGACATTGCAACCATCATAAATATGAATCAGTTGCCAGCAATTTTGATCATGTGACCACGGGGTTGCTGCGACATTTGTAAGTGTGAAAAACAGTCATAAGTCACTTTCTTCAATGCTTTTGTAACTTTGAACCATCACTAAATGAACTGTTGCAAGTTGAGGACTACCTTATAATACACCGAATGAGAGTGTTCCTACTTCTGGTTTTATAAAGTTAGATTCAATCTCCATATCCTCTACCCCCTTCTGCAAACAGGTGAATAAACCAGAATATGTATATCTCAAATTGCAGCAAGCAGAGCATATAAATTAGCTTTCATCTATAATGTTTTGGGCAAATTATGATGAGTTAATGGTAGAACTACCAATCAAAGGATGGCAACACTGGCTATTTCTTAACAGAATATGTTTCAGAGAGAGGAGAGAACTGGATCAGGGGATGTTGAGAGATACAGGTGAAAGGTAACAGGTAACAGTAACAGAGTTGGAAAGACCTTGGAGGTCATCTAGTCCAACCCCGTACTCACGCAGGAGACTTATATGAAGGATTCGAACTGCCAAACTACCGACCTTTCTGATCGACAAGCTCAGCATCTTAGCCGCTGGGCTACCTAGCTAACAGCATGACCTAACAGAGGTGCTCAGGCCATGCTGAGGCTTACTTCCCTATGTCAGATAGACAGTGTTCTGGATAATTTTAATTATTAATTATAGGTTGACAGCATTGATGAGAAATTAATATTTTAGGGAAATAAAAGAACTTTTAAAGTTATATAATAAAAAGTCCATTTGTTCTTTTGCACTAATTTCTCTTCCTCCCACCCACCGTTCTGCCTATTGCAGAAGTGTTTCCAAACCTTGGCAGCTTTCAGATATGTGGACTTCAACTCTCAGAATTTCCCAGCTGGCATGCTTAAAGAATTTATAAATCCTGAAAGGAAATTAATGATGACTGCAGGGGGAAAAAGGATAATAAAAGAAAAGACCCCCCACACAAGAATGTATAAATAGGAGGTAGTTCTGTGTTATACCAAACCGTGGAGTATTTAATAACCTTGAAGATGTTGTTGTAATGTTTTTGTTGCATCAAACTGAGTTGCCAAATAAGATTTCTGAAAACAGCTGCAATCAGAAACATGTGCAAAGAACAGATTGGTTTTCCTAGCCAGCATAGGATACATATATCTACATATAAAATACATATGTCTGCCATAATTCAGGCAGATTATAAATCAGTATATGATCTATATTAAGATAAAACCAGCAGATGTTAAATGTCTGTTTTTAAAAATATATTTTATTTATTTTATATATTCAAGAATAGGGTTTGAGTTTCCAAATTTTAGGGAAAGTTAAAATGGAACAGAAGCACTTATTTAACAACAAAATTTACAAGAGATTACTGTTGTAAACAATATTATCTGCCAAGCAGTTTCTGTCTAAAAACATTATCCTAAAAAAGGTAAATGTAGAGAAACAGCTGCATGCTAATATAAAAATATTCTCAGATGTTTTCAAGAATCGGAGTGTTCTATCTGGCAGAAGACATAGGTATGTCTCATTACAGCAGTCAAGTTGTTATGGAGATGTTTATGATATCTTCTGTTTATCTGTCAGAAATATATATATAGTATTTTTTATTATGCAGTATTCTAATAAGTATTCTTTGAGCAAAATTACTTCTGAATTACTTATTGTTAACTTATCACACTTGGCCAATAAAAAAAATTCTATTCTAATTCTGTTCTATTCTGTTCTTAATATTGAAATGTTGTAGAATGTGGTATCTTGTCTTCCTGACAAAGGGCACAAATATATCTCTAATTTTGCATATTTGAACAGTATTAATTCTGTACACCTTGTCCATTGCCCCATACATGGCTTCTCCATACCATTCCAAAAACTTTGTCTGAAATTCAGCAATTTTTTCCTTGATATCTTTATCAATTCTGGAATTGCTTTCAATGTTAAGTGAAGTTCTTTCCTAGTTCCAATTGTGTCACCTTGTCTAAATCTTTTTCCATTGCTCAGTTTATTTCTGTTTTATTTTCCAAATGTTTATTTTTTGTCTTTAATTTGTTTAATCTCTCCATTAACAGATTCTTCAGTTTTAGTATTTATCTTTGTATTTATTTATTTGATTTTTATGGCTGCCTATCTCAACAACTGATTTTGGGTAGCGTATATGTAAATGTAAATATAATGTATAATATAATGTAAATAAAATGTAAATATAAATTTTCTTCTATATTTGCAAATCTTTCCTCCATCCTATAGCCAAATCTCTTTTAATGGATGCAGTTGCAAATACAGCTACTGAAGTTGTGGCATTATTTCCCAATTCTTCAAACATCCTTTGTAAAATTTCTACTGTGACCCCTTTTTCTGTTATTGGTTGTCCATCTGTCAATTTATTTATTTATTTATATGGTCACCCATTTCACATAAAGAAACTCTGAGCAATTCCCAGCAGTCAATAAAATAACAAAAATATATTAAAAAGCAACTATAAAAACAAAAAGTCATTAAAATGAAAAAGCATTAAAATGTTTAAAAATACGCAAATAGAATACAGCATAAATCCATTAGTGTGATAGCCTGCCTCTTTTCTGTGATTTTTCACTGCTTTTCTAGTAACTTTTCTTCTTTTCAAAATTGTAATCCAGAGAGAAGAAGTAACAAGTAAAATAGCAACTGGTTTTTTTCCTTCTTTTTGCCTTAGAGACACCTGAGTCACAGTCCATAAATTTATAGTCATCTAATCTTTCACAGCTTCTGATTTCCTTTGTTCCTATACTTATCTATTTAACAAAGTCAGCAAATCATCTTTAGCAAATTTAAATAATTTCCCAAGGAGATATATATTAAATATTTAATTAATTCTAAAGTACTTCAAATAAAATAATGTTCCATATTTAGTTGTGCCTTTAATCTGTTTCCATCTTTTGTATTTCAAGCCCTTGAAAAACTTTTCCTTTTAGGTCTCCTTAAATCCTTTTGTTTATTTCCTTGCTTTTTATTTTAATTTATCTTGTGAATTGAAGGTACACTCCCTGAGTTATTTAAGAAATTTTTCTGCTTGGAAGGTCTCTGTAAACTTTAAAATGTTTCCATTTCAGCATGCTATAATAAGTGGAATAAGCAAACCTATTGTCCTTTAGACAGGTTTTGCATGAAACTCTGGACAAGATGTTTTCTTCCATGACTTCCAGTACTTTACTTGCAAGTTGCTTTGGAGTTCCTCTGCATCCTACAGTTTCCTCACAAGGAGCTGTCTTCTGGAGCATGAGTGAGTGATCTCTCAACTTCTCCTTGTCCAGAGAAGCTCTGTTTGCTTTGGCTCACTGTCCAGCTACTAGTCTTGCCTTGGCTCATCTGAGATGTTTGGAGACATCGATGTTACTCTGCTTAATTCTTCTCCCAGAAGAATGCCGTTTCATTTGAGCACTACAGAATAGTACCACTTTTCCCTCCATAAGACACTGAAGTAAATCTAAGGTAGTTTGACATCTAAGTTAACTAACATTTAAATTGAAAGAGGTTTAAGATAATAAAGCTGGAAAGTGTACATGAAGTTTGGTAACATAAGAAGGAAAGTAGCACTACAATGGTACCTTGGTATTCAATTGCTTTGAAACTCATCGAATTTGGTAATCAACATATTTTGACAGAAAAATTTTGTACCGTACTCATCTATGTCAGCTACCTTGTGACTCATTATTCCTTATGGAAAACATTTGTTTGGTACGCATCATTTTTGCTACTCATCGTGCCTCCCAGAACCAATTAACAATGAGTACTGAGGTACCACTGTACATTTAAAAGTAAATATATCATATAATCAGTGAAGGTGATGAATCTTGAGCAGTTCTGTAACAACTCATGTTTCTTCATACATATATCTCTACATGCAGTGAAAACTTGTTTTCAATTTGTTTTTATTGGCAGAGATACAAGTATGGAATGAAATACTTCCAGGAACACAACTGAAAATAAATCTGCACAAATTTCCCTTTTCCTGAGCCTAGTAATTATTGTGGCATGATGTGCTAGGAACTGTGAATATAAGCCCAGGCTGGTATGGTTATACATAGCTGTAATTCACAGTTTGGTCAGTTGAATCAAACGGGGGTGAAATGCTCCCGGTTTGGACCGGCTCGCACGATCCGGTAGCAAGGGTGGCTGCTGGTTCGGAGGACCGGTAGCAAAAATCCCTGGCCCCGCCCCCCTGCCTCTGCTGAGCCACACCATCAGCAGAGGTTTTTTTTTTTACTTTTAAAAGCCGGTTTTTCTTCAGCCGAAACATGCCTTTAAAAGTTAAAAAAAGCCTTTGAGGATCCCACCCCTCAGCTGAGATCGGCAGAGCCTTTAAACTTAAAAAAAAAATTAAAGTCTCCTCTGGCGATCTCACCTGAGTTCCTCATCAGCAGAACCTTACTTGTACTCTTACTTGTAGAAAACATGTTTTCTACAAGTAAGAGTAGAGATTCTAAGGCACTTACCTGATTACTGATGAACACATGGCTTTTTTTCCAGCCCGAAAGCCCCAGTTTCACTTTCAGCCAGACAGAATCAATTGCTTAGCTAATCTATTTCCTCATGATCAACTAATGCTGGCTGGCTTTGCTGGCTGAGGAACTCTGGGAATTGAAGTCCACAATAAAATAAAATAAAATAAAATAAAATATTTGTGCAGCTTTCTGAGATTTGGTGTGTTTTTGTAGTGTTTCACTCTAAGTACACAAAATCTCAGAAAGCTATATGTGGCATTTTGTGTGTGTGTGTGTGTGTGTGTGTGTGTCATGTTGTGTGTGTGTAAAGTGTGAAAGTTGGTTTTTGAGCTTTTTGTGGCTGTGTAAAGTGTGAAGTGCAGCTGCTTTTACATTGTGTGTGAGTCAGTTGTGTTGTGTTGTGTTGTGTGTGTGTGTAAAGTGTGAAAGTTGGTTTTTGGTACCTCTTATTGTTTTTTATACTTTGTTTATTATTTTTATTATTTATTGTTATTGGCCACGCCCACCCAGTCATCTGACCACCAAGCCATATCCACCAATTAAGCCAGGCCCACAGAACCGGTAGGGAAAATTTTTAGATTTCACCCCTGGTTTGGAAGCCAGGTGGGTATGGATTGTTAAAAGATATAAATATAATACTTTGCTTATAAGAATGAGCTGTTCAGTTAAAATAATGCCTGGATTTATTAGTCAAAAGGTAAAGAAACCCTCAGTTGAGTTCAATGTGGCAATGCCACAACAATTTTTTAGTAGCCATATCTAATTTTTTGAATGCCCAATCAACAAGTGGCTATTATGAGTGCTAATGCGTTAAGGCATCAGGTTAGAAATCAGGAGACCATTCTGCCTTAGGTCTGCCTTAAGCAAAAAGTCAGCTGGCCTTGGGTCAGTCACTTTCTCTCAGTCCTAGGAAGAAGGCAACAGCAAGCCACTTCTGAAAAACTTCACCAAGAAAATTGCTGGGACTTGTTCAGGCGGTCTCTGAGAATTGGCCACGGTTGAATGGAAGAAAAGAAAGGTGGTTAGTTAACAAGAAGGGAGACTAGGGCATCAGTATAGCAGTCAGATTTTCTGACAAAAGAACCAAAAGCAAATCTCAGTAATGATTTGATGTAACCTGACTGGCTTTGGGATACATGGATAAGCCTGCCCTAATGCTTTGAGATACTGTGGGTTTTACTCTGCTGGATAGAGAGACATGGTAGGAATGCTGAATGAAACAGGCAGGCAGCCCCTTTGCTTCAGATGTGCCATAATTTCTCACCCGGCTATGCTCAGTGTAATTATACATGCACAGGAGCAAACAACTCAAAATATCAAGTTGCTCTTGCCATGCAATAAGTACTTCTTCAAACATAAAAATCAATGCATGAATGATACTTGGGTATCGTTAACATTATCAGCAATTGCATCTCTTTCCAGTTTTTGAGACTGGCAAACACTGCTTTTTCTACAGTACTACTAGATACTTTGCTATGTCAGTTGTTGCTACAATTATGTCATTGTATTGCATGACTGGGAGTAGGGGGAGATTTATGGTCTTCTGTTTCTGTGGTTCTTATGAATGCCCATGCGAACTATGTAGGAATCTAACCATACAATGACTTCATAATTTACTGGTCCTTGATTCACTAGGTTTCTTAAGCAGTGGGTCAAATTCCATTGCATTTTCTACCATTTGTATAATGCTGTCTCAATGCAAGTGTGTCATTTGTCACTAGGCAATCAAAATAAATATTCATCATAATGTGCCATCCAGTTTATAGGATATTTGTGAAACATGGACATTTCTTTACCCATTTAGCCTGTAAAAACAAGATTTCTGTGTAAATAACTCTTTAAAGGTGCATGGCCATTACTGAAGAAAGATTAAATTACACACAGTGAATTCCTAAACAAGGAGTTTGGACTTGAAAAGTTACTTGAAATGCAGTCACCCTTCCTGAGTCTACCAGTGAAAAATTATGCTAGGGGGAAGAGTTAATATCAGATTGTATATATCAATACTACTATTAGCTCGAAGGTTTATAACCAATTGTGCATAGATAAACTAATAGCTTAGGGCAGTCTGATGTCCTGATCCTACATAAACACATGAAATGGATGATTTGCTAATTCAAGTCTTATCGAAATCAGTGGGAACAAGAATGTTAAGCAGCTTTGTGATTTCTTAGTATGACTGGAATCTGATTAGACAACTCAGAGTGGGATGGAAAACAAAGTTACATTGAAAAAATTAATTTATGCAATAGTCTCATAACCAAGAGCCAAAATCTTGGCAGAATTCCGATTTATAGGACTCCAGTCTTTATTTAGAAAATTTATTCTGAATACAGAGAGGTTATTTTCTATGTCCTACTGTAATATAGTCTGGGAAAAGAAGTTTGTGAACCCTCTAAAGCTGGGGTGTCAAATTCAATTTCACTGAGGGCCGCATCAGGGTTATGTTTGATCTCGTGTGTGTGTGTGTGTGTGTGTGTGTGTGTGTGTGTCTTGGGTGGCCAGCTCGACATCACTTGTGTCGGGGGCACCTGTGGTAGCCCAAGCACTCTGCCAGTGAAAACAGGCTCCTGAGCTCTGTTTTCAGCTGCAATGGTCTCCTGCTACCCCCTGCCAGTGAAAACGAAGCTAGCGAGGGCCGCTCACAGCCCTCCCGAGCTCCATTTTTGCTGGCAGGGGCACAATGGGCTGGTCCTTCACTGTTTTCAGGGTGGCCAGATCTAAGCACCCCACAGGCTGGATCCGGCCCCCAGGCCTTGAGTTTGACACTCCTGTTCTAAAGGTTTGAAACTAACACTGAAATGGGTAGTGGAGATATTTGATGAAGTGGTCCATTTTAAAGTGAAAGTGAAAACTCCTTTGAGTCAACTTCAGTTCTTGGTGGCTTCATATCACTTGTCTTCTGAAAGTACCCTACAATCAGGATTTGGAGGTATGCTTCTCCATTTCCAAAATCTAGTCTTGATTGAGTTCTCAAGTCTAACAGCCCACAATAGGCCCATGTTCCCTGAATTTATCAATCCCCTTTTAAAGTCATCGAGATTAGTAGCTGCTACTATTACAACAGTAACAAATTCCAAAGGTTAATGATGCATAATATATAGCAATATGTATTATCTTTTGTCTGTGTTCATTATTGTGTCAGTCAGCTTCACTGGCTACCTCTGGCAGTAGTAGTTTGATGGAAAAAAGTTCCTCCCTGTTATTTTTTTTTATTAATAATGGTATGGTAAAGAGCCTATGAACCACACTGTATCACCCACCTCAGTTTCTGCCAGTTGACTCCACTCTGAGGATCAGGCTCCCTCTGACCCATTGACTAGCTGACAAATGAACAAAGCGACCCCATATGTTGAAACATATGAGGCTGAAATGTACAAAGTGCTTCTCTTATTAAGAAATCAGCACACTCCGGGGCTAACTTAATAAAACACCTCTAGACAAAAGATCTTTTAGCTGTACAAATACAACTCTGGCACTAAAACTCCTCGACCCCAAACCAACATCCTAATGTACAAGAGATTAAGGATTAAAATTCCCTGCAGAGATGAGAAAACTGTAATTATTTCTGCCAGCAGACACTTCTGAAAGTCTCTGGAACTCACGAACAAAGAACAAGTTTCTCTATAAATATCATCTTGGCCGTTCCATTGGTGGCTGTATTGCATGTTATGCTGTTGAAAAAATCCACCCATTTCAAGCAGTTGCCTCACGTGTTCATTTGTGACCTGGCTTGGATTCGAACTTAGAACCTTTTCTTCTATCAATTTGGCAACCCAGATGGGATTCCAAAACTAACCTGGCTGATGGACTCAGTCTGGGTAAGAGTTTTCACCCAGCCAGTACCAGACCATTTGTCTGGAATGTGCTACCCCAAACTGCCCATCACAAATCAGGTAATAAGAGTTTTTGGTTTCCAGCCAAATGGCTGCTTGAACTGGAGGACCTAATCAGTGAGTATCTTGCACATATGTGTGTGTGTGTTCGTGTTCCCAGAGAGTGAATACATATGCTTGGGAGAGCCCCTTCTGTATTTTCCTGCTGCAGCCCAGAATCTACATCCCACATCATTCTTGGCTCATGGAGTTGTGACCAAGAGACCTTGGAAAGCAAGAGAGATTGACAGGGTTGTCTAGATCCAAGCAGGTGGCAGAAGGCTGAGTGAATGGGCTCTTCTCTGGGAAATTACCAGCCTAGTCCCTGACTAAATCCAAGTAGAAAAGGGGCTACCTGTACTCTGTGTAGGAGTTCCACCCCCAGATGCACAGAACTCAAAAACTCACTGGGGATAAAGTTAGAGAAGCTCACTAGGAGGGTCTTCCAGGATTGTCCGATACCCCAAATAGGCAGGGGCACACATGTCGAATAGGGTCAATGGGAAATTCTGCATCAGAAATTTTACCAGCTTCCCCCTTGGGGAGATTGCTTATTTCTCGGGATGGCAGGAAACTGTCCAGGTGGAGAAGAAAAAGGACTGTGCATGGCAATTCTATAGGGAGTGGATGAAGCTATCAATTCAGGACAAAACGGATCACTGAGTAAGGCTAGTAAAGGTGAGGCTGGAGAGAAGGAAGAAAAATGTGCTTTTGAGAAACAAGGTATTGAAAGTAGGAAAAATGTAATTTTAGGATTACGGTAATTTATGTTAACAGAAAAAGAAGATTCTTAATAATCTAGCAGTAGAAAATGTACTCAAAAGAAGCTATAAATACAACTGGATAGGCTCTGAATGACTATTATATTGAATGAGAACTCTTCCACAATTATGGAAGCGCTTGCACATGCATGTTTAATTTTTTAAAAAATCTTTTTGTACTTTCAGTCCCCGAGTGCACAATTGCTACAGAATATGTAGAGACTATGCTCTTGAGAAGGTCATTGTGTTGTGTAAAATGAGGCACAGAACCTTCACGGAAGCATGAAATCAAAATGATAGGATACCTTAATTATCCCATATCTGTTAGGGGACAGGCTCAGCCAAGCATTATCCTAGCAGAATTTTTTTTTCTTCAAGAGAAACCAGAAGAAGATCAGCTATCCTTGAACCTCATTAATTGGGAAGGCTTTGCTAAGAAAGTAGAAGGAAATTGGGGGAAGTGGTCGCATATTTTTTTTTTTTGAAAAAGTAGTTGATAAGCATTAAGCAGTGATAAGCTAGATCCTATGGCAGGAGAAGTTAATGGGAAAAGGAACTCCAACCATGAGGGAGTACCTAAAGAAGCAGGTACTAAAAATGTAAATGCAAACAGTTTCATTCAGGAGGGGGAAAATGCAGGACTACAAAAGAAGCAAAAGTGGCTACACCAAAAGATTGGAAAACAGCATAGGATATATACCGAATGTGGAAAAAGGGGTAAGTTACACAAGAGGAATACTATCAACTCAGAACCGTCAGGAAAGAAAAAGCTCAGAATAAAACTAGCAGATAAGCAAAAAACCATAGAAATGTTATAAAAAAGTGTGTGAAGAATTACTGTACCAGCTATTCAGTAAAGAAGACAAAATGCAAACACATAACAGGGAGAACATCTTTTTTCTTTAGAAAGTGGGGAAAGGAAGCTCCAACAAACTGCAGACCCATTACTGTGTTACTGACACTTGGAAAGATTCAAGACCAGGTCATTAAAAAAAATCATTTGTAAGCATTTGAAAACAAGATAGCAATCACCAGAAGTCAGCAAGAATTAGTTGGGCACAGATTTTTGCCAGACCAATCTTTACCTTCTATTTTTGATCCATTAACTGCCTTAATAGATTGTCAAATGCTTTGCTGAACTCAGAGTATGTTAAATCTATCCTACTGCAGTCCTACAAAAAAACCAATGTGAATCTGGTTAAGTGTGGATTACACAGAATAATGAATAACTGGATAAGCAAATGGCACTAAAACTGTACTCCAAAGGTAATGGATCCTCATCAGATTGGAGACAGATATCAAGTGTTTATGCTCCAAAAAATATTTCTGATGTGCCCCAAAGCTTAGTCCTGATTTGGTTGAAAAGGTGGAAGGAATGCTTATCAGATTTGCAGATTATACAAAATTGAATGTGACAGGCAACACCCAAAAATTTAGAAATAATATTGAAACATGATCATAATAGGTTAGGAAAGTTAGGTTAAAGTAGGTAGAACACAATTTAAGATTAGCAAGTGCAAAGTTCATTACTTAGGGAACAAAAATAATTTGCACAGATATAGGAAATGGGAGACGTATTTGGCTGAGTAATAGTATATACAAAAAAAAAGTCTTGGAACAGTTATTGTGCAAATTGCCTCTCAGCCAGCTGCATAAATAGTAAATATGATTTTAGGCTCCATCAGCAGATGAATAACAAATGTTAAATCACAGGGAACAGTAATTTCATTCTATTTTGTTTGAAATAGTGTGTTGAGTTCTGAAGTTGTTCTTTAAGAAAGTTCTTGAAAAATGGAACAGGTTCCAAGAAAGGCAGTGAAGATGACTATAAACTAACTGCTATGAAGAGAAGGAGTTTTATATGCTTTGCCTTGAGAAAAACTGAGGAGTCATATGATAATTCATTTCAAATACTTGAAAGAAAGTCTCATTGAAGAAGACCAAGAGCTGTTGTCACTTGTTCCAGAATACAAAATGTGGAATAAGGGTCTTAAATTGCAGGAAGGCGGATTCTGAATGGATATTACTATGGGTGAAACTTTCTAACAATAAGAGCAGCTGAACATAGAACCAATTATCCACGGAGGAGGTAGATTCTCCTTCATTGCATATGTTCACGTGTGGGGCAGACAACCATCTGCCTGGGATACTTTAATATGGATTCTTGTACTGAATAGAGGATTTGATTTAAGGGTCTAAATCAGGGGTCTCCAACCTTGGTCCCTTTAAGACTTGTGGACTTCAACTCCCAGAGTTCCTCAGCCAGCTTTGCTGGCTGAGGAACTCTGGAAGTTGAAGTCCACAAGTCTTAAAAGGACCAAGGTTGGAGATCCCTGGTCTAAATGATGTCTTCCATCTGTGTGATACTTTGTGACTGTTTTGTGATTAACTCCTCTTTAGATTTTGTAAAACTCGATTATATTCTAAAGCAGGGGTCTCCAACCTTGGTCCCTTTAAGACTTGTGGACTTCAACTCCCAAGCAAAGCTGGCTGGGGAACTCTGGGAATTGAAGTCCACAAGTCTTAAAGGGACCAAGTTTGGAGACCCTGTTCTACAGGACATGTGATCATTCCCCAAGCTAGGAATGCCATTTCCTGCCAGGATGAAAAACCAGATTAGATTCTAGTAGCTGCTTCAGGACAAATATTTTGCTCTGTTTTGAGGGTATTTTGCCCATTTAGTTTGTATAAGGTGTCTCTAGGATCCTCCTCAGGAGTGTTATAGCAGGTATCAACACCAGCTGATCCTGACTGATCTTGAAAACCTAGAACTAATTAGAACTTGAATGGGTTGTCACTGGAGTTTAGGCAATAAACTACTAGACTAGGAAATAAATGTTCCAAGACAGGTGAGGGCAAACCAGTTCCTTATTATTTCTAAGATGAGTCTTTACCTTTATTAAATTACATACAGGTAGTTCTTGACTTATGACCACAATTGATCCCAAAATTTATGTTACTAAATAAGAAATTGGTTAAGTGAATTTTGCTCCATTTTTTGACTCTTCTTGCCACATTTGTTAAGTGAATCACTGCAGTTGGTAAATTAATAACATGGTTGTTAAGTGAATCTAGCTTCCCCATTGACTTTGCTTGTCAGAAGGTCGCTAAAGTTGATCACATGATCCTGGGACACTGCAACCATCATATAAATGAACCCCTTGTCAAGCATCTGAATGTAAAATATGTGACCATGGGGATACTGCAATGGTCATAAGTGTGAAAAATGATCAAGTCACTTTTTTTAGTGCCGTTGTAACTTTGAATTGTCACTGAAGGAACTGCTGTAAGTCAAGAACTACATGTATTTATAAGCAAATACAATACATTTCTATGAATGTCATGGAACTTTATACTTTTTCTTCGGGTAAAGATGCCCAGGGGAAGAGCCTTAATTTCTAATGTTTCCTTCTTATGTGGCAGTTGCTGGAAAGTGGGGGTTGTAGCTAATGACAGATAGATAGGAAATTGTTGGTATAGTTGTGCTTTTTCACAGTTCTGTCAATTATATTGGAATGCTTAAGAGTGTAGAGCAGTAAGTAGAGAGGAATGCTGAGAACAGATTTACTAAGTTCTGGCCCTCCTGGTGAGAATACTGTGGGTTGCTTCATAAATATGTACTTAGGTATGTATCTTCAATGCAGAAATGGGACTTCAATAAATACAAGTGTCATATACAGTTGCAAGGAGAAGCAACTGGCTTCTGGTTAAGTAGATATTCTTTCTATTAACTCAATACTCAGTGACATATAATTCAAGTTTCTCTTGGCAGCTCTGAACAGCTCTGAACAGTAAAAAGGAGGCTGAAGTCCTCTTCTACATTTTTCATAGGATATTGGGGTTGATTGTAGATGGATTTGGGCACTGGACTTCCTTTGAGCTCACATCCCCCCAAATGTAGCATGAACTTCCTCAACAGCCACTCTTTTCTACAGTGTCCTCATGACTTTGCTACAATGTCAAGATGAAGCTCCCTGATCACTTTTGACAGCACTGCTTGCAGCGCAAGTTGAAAGTGCCACTTGTTCACTATGGATTGCAAAGTCCTCCAAGCCTGTTACCCTTCAGCTTGGTAAATTTTGAAGACAAACTGAGATTTCTTCAGAAAAGTGTTGGGCATCGATTTAAAAATAATCTGATTTGTAGGTCACAGATGTGTAGGTAGGATTATGTCAAGCAGAAGCATCAAGAAAACTCATTCCCGCTTTATCCCGTTTACCCTCTTTCAATTTATCACCTGGGCTACAGTATTTGGACCATTTTAATGTTCTTTCAGAACAGAGCTAGATCCATGTTCAGAAATTACCCTCTGTTGGTGCCTATTCTGTAATCCAAACCGAGAATAAATATCTCCTCACTTATAAGCAGATCTTTAAAGCGTCATCATACAATCTTGGTCAAAAGGAAATCCCATTAACAGCTAGCAAAACACATAACATATGTATTTTAACTCTTATCCAGTGGATTCTCTTCATTTTTAAAAAATCTTGTCTGGTAGTGTCCCACAAGTTGATTTCTTTTCATTTTCTCTTTTTTTCCATAAACAGTTTTAGCAATTCATTTTTGCCTCTTCTCAAAGAGAGTTTCCTTGATTCCGGACATTCTTTTTGTAAATTTGAAGTAAGAAGGTTTTCCAAATCACTCTTCTGATTTATTATTTGTATGTTCCCTTTAATTATTAAGACATCAATTAGTTTAATTTGCAAATCCATTTTGGCATCATTTTCCATATCACTCATATTCTGACATTATAAAATCCATTTTCAAACACACATCTATTTCCATATAACCTTTATAATCTAGCATTTTAATCCATATTCAAATCAGTCTGTTTTATCCATAGAATCTGCTGTTCTTTATCCTCTGCTATAATTTCAAGCAATTTTGTAAGCTATTTCTGAGTAAACTGATCCCAAACAGCCTTAATTTCTTTTATAGTCAAATAGAGTTACTGCATTGTATTAATTGGTCAGTTCTCCTACGAGAATAACACCTCCCCACCCCCCCATCCCCGATTCCCTATAACCAATCTTTCAGTCCCCTCTTATCCCCTTATTTTTCAAGCAACAACATCTTCCCTCAGGATTTCTTACATTTAATTTCAGGCTTCATATACAGATAGCACTTGAGTTCTGACCACCATTGGGTCTGGAATCTCAATTTTTCAGCAAAATGGTGATTAAGCAAGAATACCCACGTTTCATTCAATGACTGCAATCCTGACTCTCAGTTATGGTCATTAACTGAATGGAGCAAAAGAGCTGCCTGCCAAAAAGGTCAGGCCATCCATGGAGGGGAACTCCAATGGTGGAATGTAGGAAAGAGCTCAGATCTTCATGAATGTGAAAGGGAATTCCTATACAGGGCTGTAGATTCTGAAGTTCCAAGTTTCATTTCTGCTGCTCAGCAAATGTTTCCCATACCCTGTTCATGGAGAAGAGGCGAAATCCTTCAGCCTGCAGCAGCAGCTTTCAACCTTTCCTGATGGCTTTCTGGGGAAGCCAGCAGAGAAGATTGCAAATAGTGACCAGATGATCATGCAGTGCTTGGCAACCAGTTGTACGTGTGAACAAGATGCCAAGCAGCCAGATCATGTGACCATGTGGCTGGAAATACTTTCTGAAATGTTATAACTTTGAACAGTTGTTAAATGACTGATCGTAAATCGAGGACTATTTATGCAACGTGTCTTTTGAAAGGCTCTTAACTCCAAATAAATTAATAACAAGCAGCTTTATAAAGTAGTTAAGAGAATAAGAAGGCAGATCCAGTATCTTTTTGAAAAGTGCTGAGCATGGGTTAGGCAAGACCAATATTCTTCTGGTCCCCAGACCTTTCATAACTGTTAGAGAATGCTGTTGTGTGACCTCTTCACAGGAAATATCTGTAAGGAGCCAAGCATGGGTTATCCTTGTCCTTTGCTTAATCTGGAGAGTTCTGAGGAGCTCATTTGTCGCTCTGCAAAAAGCAAAGTCATGCTCGGTTCCACTATGGTGCCACAGAAATTGAAATTGCCCAGCCCCTTAATAATTTTGATTGCCATTTTCATCACCCTTTCCACTGCTAAAAAGAGTGTTGGTCTTACCTGATACGCTTCTTCTCAATGTACTGCTGGAGAATCCAAAGAGTGGGTATTGTTCTGCCTTCTTCCTTTGGAGATTGAATCTGTTGAGCTTTCTGCTACGTCCCTCCTGGTTGCTTCCCAGTTTGATGAAGACGTACCAGATGACTTGACCTTTCTCTAACTTTGCTGTCCACTTCTGTACTCTGGACCAGACGGTTGCTAGGGTGGGATTGGATCCTCCGGCAGTACATCGAGAAAAAGCATATCAGGTAAGACCAACACACTTTCTTTGATATACTGCCTTGAGAATCCAAAGAGTGGGACATACCAAAGCTGGCATGTCCTAAGGGTGGGTCCCGTTCTAATCCCGAGTCCCCCTGTCTGTATCTACCTTCTGAAGGACCCTTCTGCCAAATCTGCGTCAGCTGAGGCGAATGCGTGCAGCTTATAGTGTCTGATGAATGGGGATGGTGAGGACCAAGTTGCTGCCCTGCATACCTCCTCTACAGAGGCTTGTGTCACCCAGGCGGCTGTTGTGGCCGTGCTTCTGGTGGAAATAGCGGTCACTTTTCTGGGCCCTGGCAGAGCCTGTATCTCGTCAGCCTTGGCGATGCATGTACGAATCCATTGTCCCACTGTTGTTGCCGTAACCTTACTAGCTATCGTGGAAGGTTGGAATGAGACCTCAACAAAAGGAAACTGTGTCTCTCCTGGATATAAGACTGAATCAAACTAGGAAGTAACCAGGAGGGGCGTAGCAGAAAGCTCAACTGATTCAGTCTCCAAAGGAAGAAGGCGGAGCAATACCCACTCTTTGGATTGTCAAGGCAGTACATCGGAGAAAGCATGAGCCTCAGGAAAGTTTCTTGATGGGTTCTTTTATATAGGCACATTTATTGCAATTTGGCATATACAGTATTTATTCATGTTCTTTGTCTACTCAACCAATTAGCAATCTGTAAGCAAACCCATCTTTTATCATGTGATTATAAATATTCTCAGGACTCTCAAGAAAAACAAAAGTTTCTTAAAAGTCCAGGTAAATCATACCAACCAGGTCATTCCTATCTGCATGCTTATTAATTTTAGGAATTCTAAAAGATTAGTGAAACAGAACTTGCTTTTACAGAAGCCATTTTTGTTCTTTCTTCCTTCAACACAAACTTGGCCTTCCATCTGCTTGTCAGTTTCACTTTTAATAATGCTGCTTACTAATTCCTAAGGATTTGAGTTTGCCCCATGTCTTCTGTATCTTTTTTTTAAAAAATTCCATAACCACAGCCACTTTTCAGGCCTGATGGGGATAAGTTACCAATTTTTGTCTGGCAGCCAAAATCATCATGTTCCAGAAAGTATAAGAGAAGAAAGCCTATTGTTCGGGTGAGCTTTGAAAGGCTGATGTGATATTGAATAGCTCTGCTTAGGTTGCTCTGGTGTACTTCATAGGAAAGGGGTACTTTTATGACACTCTGCGAGAGCTCCTGTCTCTGGAGAGTTTATGGCTAAATTTGAAAACTGCCTATGAGTTATGGCAGGAGAGTTGGTTGGGAAGCGCTATTTGTATGCTTTCAATTAATCCCATTGTCTGTGTTTTTTATTATAGGTTTTTTTGTTAAAATACACCAATTTTTCCCCCTGGTGTCAAAATATTATTAAGAACCTGATGATTAAGGGAGCAATTAGCACATCTTTTGCAGAAGATGGATGTTAAGAGAGCTATGTGGTGCTAAACTATCTATATTGATACTGAATATACTCATATATTAAATAGCTTGTCGTTGCTAGGATTTAATTAATCACACATGAGTGAATTTCTGAGCACCATTAGTAAGTAGCATACAGCGGTTTCCATATGAATATTCTTCATTTCATGACAGTTTTTTCACAGATACTACACTCCAAAGACCTCATTCTTATATTCCTTTGTTGCTATGTTGATTCCATCTGTAAAACGGATCTTTTTTTTTTTTTTGCTGTATTTAAATTTACCTGAATCTAAACTCATTACATAACATAGAAGCAAATTATAATTTTGTGAAGAATGGCAGCCAATACAGTTAATGTAACTTCCTACACATATGCGTTCTTTCATCCTTATTATTACCTAACCTCTGCTATTTTCTCCCATCTCTTCAGTCCAAATAAGAATGCCACTTAAGGAAATGAAAGTTCATATCTCCTCTCGTATTTTAACTTTATTATTTTGGGCAGAAGTATTTATACTTTCCGGCTATTTATTACCCTCCTCTCCCAAGTAATTATTTCTATATATTGTACCTTCTTTAGAGGGATCCTGAAGAACACCATAATTCATGTAGGAGTTAACTACGTTAAATGCCAGAACAATTGAGACACTTAAAATACCAACACAGTTATTCTTTGTGAGTTTTCAGATGAAGTTAGAGAACATATACATTCAAGATTTGAGTTGGAGGTAGTAACCAATTCAGATATGGGGAAACAAAATACAGGACATCTGAAAAGTAAAAATAATGTTGTTGAAAATATTAACATTCATGGCCTGCATCTTTGTCCTGTACAATACATGGTTTCATTTGTTAGAAATGTTCCACCTGACTCTACATAGGTCAAACCGTCCAGTCCCTTCAGCAAGAATAAATGGGTTGAAATCTGGCCATGCATATTCAGTGTTCCAAAATCAATGAGGAAAACACTTTACTTAGAACATTTTGTCAGTGACCTCATAGCTCACCTCCTTAAGCAAAGATTCTACAAAAACTAATCTTATGAAATTGTTGAACTAAAATCCATTAAGAGTGTCAACTTTAATTTCTCATGGATTAAATAGAAGCTAAAGGTTTTTATCAAATATTGTTTAGCGTGATATGTGAACCCATTTATTAATCCACTCATCAGTGTAACATCTACAAATATTAACAGAAACATGAAATCATGCTTCAGTGTTATTGCTTTATTCCCATCCATACAACCCAACCTCATGAAGAAAAGTGCTACACAAGAATACAACAGGGAAACATAACAAATGTTTAAAATTCAGACTCATTACCTTCTTCTGATCTAACAGCTCTGTATACCAACAGATCAAAAGAACATTCCCCATCATTGGCTGTATAGCAGAAACAGTTATGCCACAATTAAAAAACATGGCCCTTTTTAACATGGCTCCCCTTGAAGAGCACCCGGAGGCTCCAGTTAGTCCAGAATGCAGCTGCGCGGGTGATAAAGGGAGCTGTCTGGAGCTCCCATATAACACCTATCCTGCGCAAGCTGCACTGGCTGCCTGTGGTCTTCCGGGTGCGCTTCAAGGTGTTGGTTACCACCTTTAAAGCGCTCCATGGCTTGGGACCGGGGTACTTACGGGACCGCCTACTGCCACCTTGTGCCTCCCACTGACCCATGCGCTCTCACAGAGAGGGACTCCTTGGGGTACCGTCAGCCAAACAATGTCGGCTGGCGGCCCCCAGGGGAAGGGCCTTCTCTGTGGGGGCTCCTACCCTATGGAACAAACTTCCCCCTGGACTTCGACAGCTCTCTGACCTTTGGACATTTCGCTGCGAACTTAAGACGTACTTATTTTGTCGCGCAGAACTGGCATAGGATTTTAGATGATTTTATGGGTTTTTAACTTTTAATTAGTTTTAGGGTCTTAAATGTATTTAAATAATTGGGCCAAATTTAAATAAGTTTTTTAGCTATTGTTTTTATTTGTATTGTATGTGTTTTGATTGTTGTTTTTATATGGCTGTTAACCGCCCTGAGTCCTTCGGGAGAAGGGCGGTATACAAATTAAATAATAATAATAATAATAATAATAATAATTATTATTATTATTATTATTATTATTATTATTATTATTATTATTATTAAACATCCTTATCACAGAACTGGAGGATGGCATGCTGCAACCCCAAATTTATTAAAAAAAAACATGCAGGAACCAAGTTTTAGATTTCTGCAGGAACTCCCCCACCAACTCATAAAATCAGTCACACCTCATCAAGAAAGTATATCAACACTAACACTCAATAAAGCAGAATTTACTTTCCTCCAAAATACATTAAAGATCTACTTCTACAGTTTTATTAAACAAATGTACTAGGAAATGAAACAAAACAGGTAGTCCACATTTTACCAACTAGAGTTAGGACTTACAAAGTGATGGTTAAGCGAAGCCGTTAAACTGCACTGTCCTTATGGTTTTACTTTGGCTTTGCTTTGCTTTGCAGACCTGAAAAGAACATACTGCTAAGTGTGAGGATTTGTCATAATTTTACTTTTTCATCACCGTTGTAGCTTTGTATAGTTGCTAAATGAGGCAGTTGCTAAACAAGGACTGTTGTAAACAAAATATGCTACAGAACTATTATAATACTGCTATGCACAAAACTGCATTAGAAAGCATCAGTTGGTACTCCAATTATGAACATCCTACAAAAACACAACATAGAATCCTGTGCAAACCAAAAGATCGCATAAATGACCAAGACAGATTTACATGATATACAACTTTAACTTCCTGGATTATAACCAATAGTTATTATGGTGAACAAACGGCATCAGTAGCTTCACTGAATGGTAGAATACAACATTGCAATAAAGAGCCAAGTACCTAACAACAATAAAGATTCCAAGTACCTAACAGCCATCCATGCCCTTAAAACTGATCATGCCTTTGATAGACAGGTTACTGAAGTCCTAGACCAGGGGTCTTTAACCTTGGCAACTTTAAGCCTGGCGGACTTCAACTCCCAGAATTTCCCAGCCAGCAAAGCTGGGTGGGGAATGCTGGGAGTTGAAGTCCGCCAGGCTTAAAGTTGCCAAGGTTGGAGACCCCTGTCCTAGACCACACAGAAGCAAGAAAGCCAGATAATGTCTAGAAACTCTTACTCAAGTAACAGATCCATTGAGCTGGATGCAACTCAATCAGCCATCTGATCCAAAACACTCAAAACAAATAAATGAGGCCCAATCGAAATGGAAACGTTACTCCCAATAACCAATTGTTGGACGTTTCCTGGGAGGTGTCAATTACCAGTCAGCCTCTGAGTTCAAATGTTACACAGATTGCTGATACTGCAAGGCATACTGAAAAGGGAAGAAGGAATGACCTTAAATGACAGAAGGAAGAATTGCTACCAAGGCAATGGTCAGATAAAGGATGTCTGAGAATGGGGCAAGAATGTAGTGTGAGTAAACCTCTCAGACAAGCCCCCCGCTTTTTAATTTTATTTTGTCATAACATTATATACAGGAACATATATTGAAAGGAAACAATAGGACAGGAACGGAAGGCACTTTTGTGCACTTATGCACGCCCCTTATTGTCTTCTTAGGAATGGAGTGAGGTCAATGGTAGACAGTTTTTGGTTAAAGCTTTTAGGAGTTGGAGAGGAGACCACAGAGTCAAGTAGTGTATTCCAAGCATTAACAACTCTGTTACTGAAGTCATATTTTCTGCAATCAAGATTGAAGCGGTTGACATTAAGTTTGAATCTATTGTTTGCTCTTGTATTATTTCTATTGAAGCTGAAGGTTTACAACTCTTAGAGCCTTTTTTGCTATATAGTTGCAGTGGGCTTTGGCACTTAGATCATTTGATATGAAAACTCCAAGGTCCTTAACAGGGTGGGGGGACATCTGTAAGATAATGTCCATTAAGCTTGTACTTAGTGTTTGGGTTCTTTTTTCCAATATGGAAGACTGAGCATTTGCTGGTTGAGATTTGGAGTTGCCAAGTTTTAGACCAATCGGATACAAAATCAAGGTCTTTTTGAAGGGAAGTATTATTGTCGATGGTGTTAAATAGTTTGACATCGTCAGCAAAGAGAACACAATAACTTGAGATATGGTCACAGTGATCATTTATGTATAGTATGAAGAGCGTTGGTCCAAAAATGCTACCTTGAGGAACGCCACTTTTGACAGGGACAGGATTTGATAGAGCATTGCCAATTTTGACCACTTGTTGTCTGTTTGACAGGAAAGCAGTTATCCAATTGTGAAGAGGTCCTGAAATGCTGTAGGATTTTAGTTTTAGGAGAAGTTTATCGTGTACTACTGAGTCAAAAGCTTTGCAGAAGTCTATGTAGATTGCATCTATTGCTTTGCCTTGATCAAGATTAGTAGTCCATATGTTTTTACAGTGGAGAAGTTGTAAGTTACATGATAATTTTTTTCTGAAACCAAATTGCTTATTAGAGAGTAGGTTGTTTGTTTCTAGGTGGAGGGTAATGGATTGGTTGATGATAGATTCCATTACTTTGCAGGTGACGCAGCATAGAGAGATTGATCTGTAATTTTCAACTAGGCTGGGATCTCCTTTTTTAAAGATAGAGCATTCAGAGTTGCAAGATTCAGTTACTGTAGCTTTATAATAAATGTAGTACTGACTATATGGCATTGGTGATCTACCTTGAATTGTTGACACATTCCCTCCCCCTCCTCTGAACCTTTTTACTGAGAAAGCCTTGCACAGGCATGGGGTGAAATTTCTACAGAAAGCCCAGTTAATACTTTGGCATTAATCTCGCAACACCTGAAATACCCAATCACAAGTTATAAACATTTGCTTCTACCTAAATAACTTCTACCTAAAATTAATTATCTCTAATTAAAGTCCCTTCATTTCATTTTCCTTGTCCTGTTTATTATCCAAAGCTGTCTTCCCCATACATATATATTTGTCTCATAATAATCCATGAATCTCATGAAGTAAATAGTACTGCAGAAATCTGTATGCCTTGGTTAATTTTTAAAATACCATGGAAACAAATTATCTTTTTATACAGTCACTACATTTCTGGGATCAACATTTTGGTCTGTAAAGAATTACAAAATTATGGCATTATTTCATGGGTTGCAATATATGATTGTTCTCTCTGAGACACAAATCTTTTAAAATATTTTTTTTTTAAATCCTTTTTTTGATATTCAAGGATATGTATACATACACTTCAAATCATGAACAAACATAAAACAAAAAACATTTCAGTTATCCTGTAGATAGTTATTTAAAACATATCTTTAAAAAAACAACAACAGATCTGGCCTGGAATATGAAAACAATGTTATGATAGTTATACTTTATTAAATTCCTGGATAATTTTGCAATGATTAAATTGGGATGATAACAACACATCCCATTTTAGTTTAGTAATTTGTTATTGTTCCCAATCATTTGATATTTTTTTTTGCTTATGAATTAATAAAGGTTGAACAATATTGGTTGAGTTAAATTTTAAATTTTCCATTAACAACCTCTAGTTACGAGAATTAGATTGTGTATTCCAAATTACTTTTTGTCTGTTTCTGTTTGAAAAAGAGAGAAGCTTTCACTGTTTCCTGAGGTCTTATGTATATTAAGAAATTACTGTTTTCTTGCAACTTCACTAGCAAATAGAATATTATGTCGTGGACAGTGCAGTTCTCAGACTTAGGGTAGACGTTGCCCAGTTTATCTCTATCAGCAGCATTAGAAAACCAGCAAGACTCTACTCTCTCCTTTTTAACTTACATCATTGCAAAGGCTAAGCATATGTGAATGTAATATGAATCTATGTCAGGAAATATTTTGATACTTCTACATATAAATAACTTCCTCTACAAGTATTTTATTTTTAACATTATGGTAATATGAAGCACTGCCAAAGTGATAAATTGAGACCACAGCTTGTTCTATGCATTTTAACATTTGAAGACAGGCGAGCATCAAACAACTTAATGAAAATTGATAATATAGGATGGATTAAAATCTCAAAGTCTGGAAAATCTGTCAAGTGCCTGGTCTCCTAGTTACCCAGAAACCTGTTGCTTGTGCCTGAGTATTTGTCGTGCTTTCTATCTATGATAGTAGTTATGTATATTACCATCCAGTGTCCAATGTACTATTCCTTGGTAAGATTTTTGAGAATGTTAATGATCTTTGACCCTAACTATAGTTAACCCTAATTATAAAAGGCCCTGAGTGGAATGGGTAACCTGGAACCCTTTCAGTCTGATTCAGGCCTGGGAATGAGATGGAGACTGCATTTCTTCTTCTTGTGGATGAACTTCAATGATGTTTGGAGAGGTGCACCTTTCCTGACCTTGTTAAAGACCCCAGTGATATACAATATCATTGACCATAGTACCCTTTGGGACTGCCTTCAAGGGCTGGGGATTGAGGCACAATTTTGCAATAGTTCTACAAGGTGCCTCCAGTGGAATTTCTGGGAGAGGAAATCCTTGCCAACTTAAGAGTAGGGTGTCACCGGACTTGTCTTTTTTCTCATTTTGTTTGTAGTGTTCTAGAAAAAAATTAAACTTTAAATTAAAGGTAAGATTTGGGTTCACCTTTTCTATACCCCACACCCTATAACGCTTCTGATATATTGTTGCACCCCTTACAAAAGTAAATAATTATATGCATATACACTATAATTTTGAAACTTCTGAACTCAAGTTTTTGCACCCCCTGGAATATTGTCTCGCACTCCCAGGGGTGCAAGCACCCCCAGTTAGGTACTTCTGGTTTAGTATAAAACAGTGGAGACGCTATCTATAAGTTTAGGATCAGGTATAATCAATCCGCTGATGATACCAACTTTATGTCTCTACCACAGGCTGAACAGGAGATGTGTTAAAACTCCTGACCTGAAGACAGTAATAAACTGGGCAAAGTGAACTCCAGAAACATGGAGGAACAGTTGATATAATAATCTTCTGGTAGTAGGAATATTCTATTTACTCCTATACATGGGATTGCCTTTTTGTGAAAGAATTTCTGTGTAATCTGGGAGTTCTTTTCTCTCTCTCTGCTTCTGGGAGAGCCTTTGGCTATCTTCAGTTGCCTTTTTTAGTGACTCATGCCATCATCTCTTAGAGTACTGTAATATAGTTTATATCAAATTGCATTTAAGTACTTTTTGCAAGCTGCAGCTAGTACAGAATGCAGCTGCCAATTAGGAGGAGCCAATTCAGCAAGAAAGCATCTGTTGGTTGCTGGTAGGCTTCTGGATTTAATTCAATAGGCTCACCATCATCTGTAAACTTTTATATAGCTCAATATAGCTTGGTCTACCTGCTTTAGGTAGAATTGTGCCATCTATGTTGAGCAGAGACAGAATGGTTTGGGTACTGATTCTAAAAAAGATAAGGAGGCTTGGTGCTTGGGGATAGCTGAGGTAGTTTTGTGGTAGAAGGATTTCCCAAATGTAAGAATTATTTTTATGAAGGGCATTGTTTTATAATTTTTTTTTAAAATTGTGTTCATTGTATATTTCAAGGAATAGCTAACAGACAAATATGGGTAAATAAATTATGTTAAAATTCTCCCTCAAAGAAATAAATAAAAATAGAAATAAATAGAATGTAAGAATGTAAAATTGTGCAATTATTACTTTATATATCTATGGTAATAAGTTAATATGGTAACTTCTTTAAACACTATTGTCTGTGTTCTAGAAAATTAAATTAAAATAAATTCAAATTAAAGATAAGCTGAACAGAATAAATTAGTAGCTGTAAAAATCTTTTGAAGGCTTACCTGAATTTCAGAGATGGTACATAAAGTCTTATACTACTGCAACAAATGGAGAGAGAGAGCAATGATTGAGGGTAATCATTAAAAATTGAAATTATGTTGAAAAATAAGTATGTAGATTAGTGGAATGCTTAACTTGGACAGTATATTTAAAAGGTTTCATTTTATTTTCATTTTATGGCTTTTATTGTTTTATCTATATATAAAATACAAAGAGAAATAGAAATGGGAAATTAGGAGAAGGAAGGAGAAGGGAAAAGAAAATGTAAGGTATAATGGAAAACAGTAAAAAAGGTGTTGACTTCCGACTCTTTTTAGCACAGTACAAGATAAAAACTCTTCAGGTTCAACTTTTTGCTTTTACACAATAGTATATAACTAGCAATTTCTATAACGATGAATCTAGCTAAATGATAAAACCAAACTCAAAGTTTCATTTTGTTTCATCACATGCACAAAATCCAGATGTGATACCCACATAAAAAATATACTTAAATATATTCTCCTCTTTGAATAAAATAATCAATTTAACCATTTCTGCTTTGTCTTCCTTGTTGTGGGAATAATATGTATTTCTATTGGTACCTAATAATCTTTGTAAACTGTCACCATTTATATTAACAAGGTATTGTTTCAGTTTCTTTGATATTACAGGGAAAAATACTCTTTTTTTCATCCTTTTTTAAATGCTAAACTTTTCTTTAAACACATTTCTAAATTCAAAACTTTCTAATAAATCTTTTTCTTTCAACATACATGATTTAATATTTATTATTAATTTTAGGTCCCTCCCTCCAAACTACCCTCATAGAATAATATTTTTATTATTGAAAATATATTTGAGAGTATCTATGTTAAGAGAAAATTATGTATTAGTTTAAAGAAAAATTTAGAGTTTTAAAAAGGATGTATACAAAAAAAAAGGTTGCATTATTTTACTCTCTAAGAACCATTTTATGAAAATATTTTTCAGGGTCGCTTTGGGGTGATTTATTATGTTAGGAAGGAATGCTTTATTCTCTCAGCTACTAATTCAGCTAAAAAGTGAGATTCTAGTGTGAAAACTCTAGACCAGGGATGTTAAAGTTCTGTTTGATGTCACCTGTTTATGTACCAAAGTAAGTCTCATCCTATTGGGTCTAGATATTTATTTTCAAATACACTTTTCAAATACACTATGGTATCTAACAATCAGACAAGGCATACATTTGAGGCCAGGACCAGATAATGCAGTATAGCACAAATGCAGGTCAATATAAAAGCATTGAGAAGACTATTTAGGTCAGAGGTGTCAAACTCAAGGCCCGGGGGCTGGATCCGGCACACAGGGTGCTTAGATCTGACCCATGGGGCCTCCCTGTTAATAGCAAAGGACTGGCCCACAGTGCCTCTGACAGTGAAAATGGAGCTTATGAGGGCTGCATGTGGCCCTCCCGAGCTCTCTTTTCACTGGCAGAGGGTTATAGGAGGCAGTCGCAGCTGAAAATGGAGCTCAGGAGACCGTTTTCACTGACAGAGCATGTGGGTCACCACAGGCGCCCCCAAAACAAGTGACATTGGGCTGGTCATGCCCCCCTGACCACGCCCCCCAAGGTCAAACACAAACCTGAAGTGACCCTCAATGACATCGAGTTTACAGCCCTGATTTAGGTTAACAAAATCCTCCATAACTTGAAGACAACATGAATATCTATGGTACAGGTTTTCTACTTCCTTATATTATATATTGAATAAAACTTCTTGTTATTTAACAGAGTTGTTAGCAACCATGCACTAAAATTAACTTACAACAGTATTTCAGATGAAGAAGTAGTATTGTCAGTTGCCAAAGGATATTGTCAGTAAGCTTGCAAGAAAGATGTGTAGGATGAGATTAAATTGTTTGACATCATAGTGAAAAAATGATGACAAAACACATTGGTACAATAAATTTAAAGTGCTTTTGTCAAAAGAATGTAAAGAACTTGAAAACAGCAAACTGTCTAAAAGTAAGATTTTGAATTCTGCTTTTGGACTCTACACATAACCCCAAATTTACAAAGCTGTTAATGCAGAATATTCAATTCTCTCAAACAACTATGTATCTGTTGAGTGGATCTTTCTGTTAACTTTAATTCAGACTGATTTTTCTCTATCTGGGATGGATGGGCCTGAAACTACTCAGTTCCAAATTTGGGCATACTTTGGTAGCAGTCTGTTTCTTCAGGCTTGTGACATATAATGAATTGTAGCACTGTGACAGCTTCCCCCTTTCCCCCAGGATTGGTTGCTTATAATGGAGAGGTTGCCCCCAGCATCCACAATTATTCTTTCTTTGGATCTTGATGGTCTCACAGGAAGGTGAGAGAGAGGATTACATCCAGTAATGGACAGATTTGCTCTCAAATCAAAGAAGACTTGTAGTCAGACCACAGTTGATTCTCCAACTTAGATGGTCAACAACCAACCTTTCAAAAATATCCATTGATTAAACTGATAAGCCACACACAATTTTTTTGAAGAATTGATTATTGCTGTGTGATTATAAGAAATATATCTAATTTAAAAAAAAACCACGAGCACTAATCAGGTTGAAATGTAGAGTAGGGGTCTCCAACCTTGGTCACTTTAAGACTTGTGGACTTCAACTCCCAGAGTCCCTCAGCCAGCTTTGCTGGCTGAGGGACTCTGGGAGTTGAAGTCCACAAGTCTGAAAATGACCACGGTTGGAGACCCCTGATATAGAGAACTCTGGTTCCATATTCTGAATTTCTTATATATTATCTGTATTTATTTTAATTACATTTTAAAAATCAATAAAACCAAATGACTGGTTTACTATCTTAAAATTCTTCCTCAAATACATTCAAAACTGTAAATGTTTCTGAGGCAATCTATGTGTTTGTCTAAATACTTTACAAACGAGATCTGTGACTCGGCAAAAATGGTGTTAAGAAAAGAAAATCTAGCTTAGATATCTCAGCATTTCCTGGCCTCAACATGGAAAGTTTTATTGGGCATCTAATAAACAGCCATTACCATCCTTTGAAAAATTCTATCCGAGGACTGTCAAAGATTTTTGCTTGGTTCTGGTGGCTATTGGTAATTGGCTGTTTTTAACTCAAATTTAACTGCTTTTAACTTTGTGGAAGTGCATAAAGAGGCATAAAGATGAATTGCCATCTGCTGTGTCTTGAATCATTTGTTGAAATGTTGTATGGGAAAGGATGCAAGCTGATGCACTGACCTTCAGCTCCTATCTGTCCCAGCCAAAATGGCTTGTGGCGAGGTCTTCCGAGAACATCTCAGGGCCAAGAGTACTGATGGAAGGGAGAGTCATCGGGGCAGTTTCTTATTACTAGTTAATTAATATTAATAACTAATGTGTCTGAGGGCTGGCAGTTAGGTCTCAATGTATGACCACAGTTGAGACCAGAATTTCTGTTGTTAAACAAGGCAGTTCAATGAGTTGCACCTGATTATACAGTATGGTCTTTGCCATGGTTGTTAAGTAAATCACTGCAGTTGTTAAATGAATTGTGTGGTTGTTTAAGTGAATCTCACTTCCCCCATTGACTTTGCTTGTCAGAAACTGGCAGGGCCACAGATGGCAGTCACGTGATCCTGGGATGTGGCAACTATTATAAATACATGCTGGTTATCAAGCACCCAAATTCTGATCACAGGATTTGTTGCAGCAGTCATAAGGTTGAAGACTGGTTGTTACATGTTTCAGTGCTGTTGTAAATGTGAATGGTTGCTAAACTAATGGTTATAAGTCAAGGACTACCTGTATAAGCTAAAACAAGGTCCCCAACCTTTCCTGCTCTGTGGACTGGCGGTGTGTGTGTGTGAGGGTATGGTTTCACATGCGTGCCTGTCGCTCGCACAAATGGAGCTTCACACACTTACCTGCCGCTTGTGTGGCCTGGTTCCCAACAAGTTGCGGACTGGGAGTTGAGGCCCTCTGAACTAAAACTATAAAGTATTATTGTAACAGCATAGTATTATCATTTTGGGGCTAAGGTCATTCATGATAATTTTCTTTATTTCATTTTCATCTTTTTCTTTTCAGCAAGTAGTATAAAGGGCATGCTCTTATAACTTTATAATTTCTTGTGGACATTTATTTACTATAGAAGTTTCAAGTATCACTTGTTCTGGAGTTTGATAATATACATTTTTCTTATGTATATTACACAATATTTTTGCTAGGAAAGTAAAAAAAAAAATTCCTCTATCTAGTATATGCCATTACTGCTGATGTGTTCAACGAAGGTGTTTAAGGCTTCAAATGGTTACTTAGTGGTTACTTTCTGTGACTCAAAGGGAAATTAGAAAAAAATGCCAATTATTTTTTTCCTGGTCTGGAAACTAGCAATATTTTTCCTGAAATGTCTAGCAGACATACTTGTTTCCCAGTGAAATAAAACAAAATATCCTCGCTGCATTTTCAGATGTATTAAATGAATGTTTGCCTGGCCTTTGGCTTCTGTTGAAATAAAAGTTCTGTGAATTTCATGGTTGCTGTGGATACAGGTAACTGCCTTTGGTTGAAGGGACACTTGCACAAAGCTGCCCTTGTCCTCTAACAGATGCCTGGACAAATAATTTCAAAAAAGAGGTAGAGTTATTTGTATAGGAGAAACTGGTTTTTCTATACTCATGTAAATGCAGTGTCCATTGTGCTTGCAAGGGCTAGAGGAGATCTACATCATTGCTGGAACTGTGACTTTGAACACTAGTAGTTCTAAAGGCTGACTTCTAAGAGAAATAGTCATTTATTCTGTGCCATGGTTGGCTTCTTAGCAGGGTGCTGTGGTTGAGCTGGAAACATTTAAAAGGGCTTGTGTGTGTGTATGTGTACACCTACGTATAAGCATTCTGATGTACTTCACCAGCTTGTCTGATTTTAAAAGGACAACAAGGAGATGTTTACAAAACGCCTGAGAATATCAGACTGGCCAATAAAGAGATTTTTCTATTCCCAAGGTGTTACAAAGACTTGTTCTCATAATCCTTTGAAAGGTTGGGGTGGTGGTGGTGAGAGTGGGAACTGGAAGAGCAGTAGTTCTTTTGTTTTGGGGTCACTCAAGGGACATAGACTACAGTACTGGATAGGAAAACTTGGGCTTTTTAAAATCTTCACCTTTAATTATAGATCTCAAGCTGATTTTGCTCTTTAAAGGGAAATTGTCATTTCTGGAATGGATTCCTAGGGGGATAGTGAGTAGAGTGGAAAGACTTTTCTTCTGACATACTGATGATGCATTTGTTTCATTTTGCCATGCTAGCTGAGAATTCTTCATGTCCAGCAGATCTGGGAGGCAAGAGGCTGGAGAAATCTGCAATAATGCAAGCGCTGGCATTTGTAAGTACTGGCATGGTTATAAATACCCACGATCAGTAGCAATATAGTTTTTCAAATGCATTTTGAGCTGCCGCTTCTTTTATACAGATAGACGGTTTCACATGAATTTTCTCTCTCTAGTTTCTTCACTATCTGCAGCTGTAAAAATCATGCTGAATATTTGCATAGATCAAAAATAAATAGAACTATCTGATAGGCCCTAATCTATAACGTGACCTACTATTTTCAAGCCACTAGAATACTTTAGATTTTAAATGATTCTGTAATAGCTTCTGGCTGCTTTGAGGCATCATAATCACAGTTTATCATAACGGCTTCCCACCTACCAGGACTATCGTGCACAATTGGCATGGCCATGAGAAGACGATTAAAAGGATTTACTTCTGTTTTAGAGTAATTTTTAATTTGCTTCATTCTCCAAAGTCCACAAATTTTAATTTGCAACAAATCAACCAAATGATAGTTTACAAAGAGGACTTGCCTCCGCGAACTGTAACCAGTGAATTAGCCAGTGATTAAGAGGCAATGTTAAAGGAGTTACGGTAGTCAAAAGTGAAAGCATTTGATTTTATTGCTGCCATGCTAGTAAACAGTTTAGTGCCACAACTAATTGTAGTGCTCTAATTATGAGGAAGATAGTTGGACTTGTTTGTTTTATAATTTGCCCTAAATTTATAGTGTGAGTATATAGGCTACCTGTAACTCTGCAATGGCAGAAGAAATGAAATGTCATACTAATGTTTGTATTGTACTGTTTTGAAATATTAACAGTATACATTGCTTGGTGTGAAGTCTTTTTCTAGTAAATTTCATTTAGACTGTTTTTGTTGTTGCTAGTTTTAGAAAACATGCATAACTCTTTGTTACTGAAGAGAAGCTTCAGTAATGAAAGTGAACATAAAAATATTTGGGGCAAAAATGGAAATACTGTACAAGCATGTACTGAAGCATGAAGAGCCCCATTTGAATAGCTGGAGGGTGTGTCATGTACTACATTAGTGAGGAAGATATCACACTACTAGGAAAAATAGTAGTGTGGGTTACTCCTTGATCAGAATTGAAAACGTAGAATATTTATGCTTCTTTAAAAGGGAGTTACTTTAGTTTATATAATATTTTAGAACATCAAAGGCATATTTTTGTGTCCTACCTTGTTAGATCTCAGATTCCACATAATGACAAAATTATTTTCAAGTAAGGATGGAGCAATTAGTTATTTGTATTGACTTGACTTGTATTATTCTTTCTATGTCGGCATGCTGTTTACATTTTCCTCCATTTTCCAGTTGCTTATTAATTAGCTCTTTCCATCAATATTTGTTTTAGATAATACTGCTGTAGTCTACTCTAATAATGCCTCACATGTTCATCTTAAAATCATAACTTTTTTAAAAAAGTGTATATTATTCTATGAATTCATGCGCCATCTTTCTACTCATAGAATGATTTCTGTGACTATGGCAGACCTGGGCATTTTAGTGCCCACAGACCACATCCAGCCTCCAGGTTGTCTCAGTCAGCATGTGGCATCGGTGGGGGGCAGGGCATTATCAGAGGCAAAAGTGGGGTGTTAGCAGCGATGGGGGCAGGATGGCGACAACCCTCCACAACAATCCCAGTTTCTCATATATATATAATAAGTTTTTTAATTTTTGTTTTATTTGTATATTGTTCTATTTTTATTATGGCTGTGAACTGCCCTGAGTCCTTTGGGAGAAGGGCGGTATAAAAATCTAATAAATAATAATAATAATAATAATAATAATAATAATAATAATAATAATAATAATAATAATAATAATAATTTTTTTTTTGGTTTACATTTATATCCCGCCCTTCTCCGAAGACTCAGGGCGGCTTACAATGTATAGGGCAATAGTCTCATTCTATTTGTATATTTTTACAAAGTCAACTTATTGCCCCCCCAACAATCTGGGTCCTCATTTTACCTACCTTATAAAGGGTGGAAGGCTGAGTCAACCTTGGGCCGGGCTCGAACCTGCAGTAATTGCAGGCTCTGTGTTC
Organism: Ahaetulla prasina; assembly: GCF_028640845.1. Lineage (NCBI taxonomy): Eukaryota > Metazoa > Chordata > Lepidosauria > Squamata > Colubridae > Ahaetulla > Ahaetulla prasina. Next base: position 105,226,071 of record NC_080541.1, on the reverse strand, counting down.
TAATAACAGGCTTCTCTGCAGCCTGAGCTATCCCGGCCCCTATTATATTATATTATAATAATAATAATAATAATAATAATAATAATAATAATAATAATAATAATAATAATAATAATAATAATAATAATAATAATAATAATATGCCCCTTGGGATAATTAATTACCTGGACTATGGAATTGAATAGGAAGGGTGAAGATAAACTGAATAAATATATAAGGTGACATTTTATAATTCCCTCCAGATCTTACTTATTTCAATTTATTTCAATTTCAAATTTCAATTTATTTCATTATATGTTTATATCTTTTTGAAATTTATATAACTTGCATAATTTCTCAGTTTTTGTAAAAGAGTATCATTTTTAATCCATATGTATATACTGATATATATATATAAGTCCTTTTTAGCAACCGCTTCATTTCGCAGCTACTACGGTAGCAGTTATGATGGTGATGAAAAAGTAACTTTACAACCAATCTTTGCATTTACAAACCTAGCAGGTCTATAAAACAAAGAAAAGCTAAAGTAAGATCATAAGCCCAGTCATGGTTTCACCTAGTGACCACTTTCTTAATGACTTAGTTGCTGGTCCAGTTCTGATTGCTAAATGAGGACTACTAGTACTGTGGAGAGAATTGAACCAAGAAGATCCTAATTGTAGCTTGATACATCATAAAGTAATGAGCTACAAATCCTATAAGAAAACTTTGCAGCTTTATTAATATTTTCAAGGGAAGTTGTCATAGCTTTCTGCACCTTTGGATTTAGATATAAAGTTTCCTGGATTGTAGATTGTGTCCATTTTATCAGATAAATGGAAAGTACTGTGATTTTATAGGTGTACACTGGTAGAACAATAAGGGAAAGAGACCAAAACTTTGTAGACAGTAATCATAAGTAATATAAGGCTTTCTTATTTGAAATATCCATTATGTGGGTTTTTGGTTTTTAGATTATTTGTCTAAAGAGGGAGACATGCTCTACAAAAAAATATGTAAAAATAAATTGGTCAGCATTATTAATGTAAATTTTTAAAACTATAATCCAGACAATTTTCACTTAAATGCATTTCATGAGAAATTATTTTTAGGGGCCCCCCCACAAAACTACTATGCACAGACTAAACCTTTGTTGTAAGCATTCTTTAAGTACAGCCTGGCAGTAGAACTTTGATGGCTCTATACATGGACAACCAATTGGTTAGTATAAACATGTAATTATTTTTGATGAGGGCTGTTGAATATTTCCTATAGCACCATCTCACTATCATTTCTAGAGAATCAATAGAATAATTATATAGTTTTACTAGTATATATCTCCTTTAGATATACCTGAGGGGAAAAAAGCAAAATAGCAGGCAGCACAGGAGGAGGTTTAATTGGGCCATGTAGACCAGTGAGAGGGCTCTTAAATTTTCAAATATGCCTAAGAGGATTTTACTTTAATTAAGAACTAGCCTTTGGCAGTACAAAATGAAATGAGTTGGACTGTTTAGGGTTTGAAATACTCCAAGGAACTTTAGCTACTTAAATAAGATCAACACTTTAAACAATTCTAGCAAGAAATACTTGGTGCAAAAAAAAAAAAAGAGTCAAATTTACAAGATAGCATTAGAAATTGAAAGAAGTGCTACTTCTTCCCACTAAGGGGAAATCTTAGTTATGATACTAAATGCCATAAAAAGTTAGAGATTGTGTTCACATGTCATGCTATACCATAGCTTTAACTATAAATTTTAATTGATTATATACAATCAAATCAATGTTGACTCTGAACCATATAAATATATTCTCCAAATGACAGTCTGTCCTTAACCTGCTCTTTCAGGTTTTCCAAAAGCATTCCCATTGTCACTGTAATTGAATCTGTCTACCTTGCTGCTTATCTTCTTCTCTTCCCTTCCACCTTTCCCAACATTATAGCCTTCTCCAGGTCTTTGCATAATATATCTAAAATAAGATAATTTGAGCCCAGTAATTTATGTTTTCAGTGAGAACGTTGAGTTGATTTGTTTGATGATCCATTTTTGGGGGGCTGTCCAAGCTATTCTCAGGAGTCTTCTCCATCACCAAAGTTCAAAAGTGTCAATACTCTTTCTATTCTGCTTCTTCAGAGTCAAGCTTCCCCTTCCATTGAATATCATAGGGAATACCACGGCTTTAACTGTTCTGATCTTTGTAAGTATAGACATATTGCAGCACCTGAGTATATTTTCCAAGGCCTTCATGGCTGCTTTACCAAGTGCTAGTTTGTGCCATATTTCTTGACTTGTTTTTATTTTACAGTTGATAATTGATCATAAAAGACAGAAATTATCTACTATTTCCCAATCTTCATTGTGAATTCTAAGACTGATTATTGTAGTTGTCATTAGTCTCCTCTTCTTTATATGTAATCATATTCCCATTTATTCACTGTGCTCCTTGATTTTCATAGTTTATTAAGTATGCCAAAAATAAACCAATGACTATATATTCACCTGATGTGGCAAATTAGGCTCATTTGTTATTGATCGCTCTTTCCTATGAACAAGCATGGTATAGAAACAGCTTTCTCTGGCTTGTTTAGGACTTACTGTATCATCCCCCAGGGGCTTCCTACTGTGAATTTCTCCATAAACAAACTTCATACCATGGAGATATTCTCCCTCCCACAGATGAACTGCATTCATATCTTATATAAACCTTAAACAAAATGCTAACAGTTGTTTCCAAGCTCTGCAACTGGGAGGGATATCAGACAGGTGTATTTGCCAGTGATCAGACAGGTGTATTTGCCAGTAATGAACAAGCCTAGTTTTTTGTATCTCCAAAGAATTCGGTTTACAGAGAAGTAAAAATGGCTAGTTTAGCTACTTCTTAATTGGTATTTCCTTCTTTCTCCCAAACTCTTTGGCCATCGGTTTGTGGTTAACAGAGGCTTGGGCCAGGCCCCAACCCAAATATAAAATATGTCAAGAAACTGCATGTGGTGCCAAGCCATATTCAGATTTAACAAGCTAACAAACAATGGTTTCAAACTAAGTTCTAATCTTTTGTTGATTCAGTGACCTCATTGATGTTCATGATAAAGCACATACATTCTATTATGGCTTAGCATGATGTGAATACCCAGAATGACAGAACTACTGCTTCAACAAAGTGGACAAAAAGGAGAGATAGACACTGATATTCAAGTCACGTTTCAGAAATATGCATAGCAGCACAGTTTCAGTTTCTCATTAGTTTTATATCTTTTGCATAAATTGTTCTGTATACGTATCTCATTGGAACATTGAACATGGTGGGTAATGGTAGACTACAGCAGCAGTCAGCAGGTTTTTCCAGCCCAAGAGACTAAGGAGAATTTTGGATTTCAGAGACAGTATTCTGAGAAATGTCTTTAATTTTTTTAGTGCCGGTCTTACAAGGTAGTCCATACAGGAAGCACCTCCAGACAAAGTGTTAGCCTCATCATTTTGGGGCTGCAGCCCTCTATCATTATTTTCTAAGGATCCCTTCAAGATGTTACCTGAAGCTGACCTTGTGCTTGGCACCACGCTAGTTTCATTAAAAATAAACAAATAATAGGTTAATTAAAAATATTAGATGGTATAAGGAACCTGCTGAGTTTCAAAGGAGGTACTGGATACTTTACAGGTCATGGAGATTGCAGCTTTATAACTCCAAGATCAGACCTGGATAAGTACTGTGAAGTAGAGCTAACACAGTGATTTAAGATCTATTATCCAAAAGTATAATACAGGGGGCGCAATGGCTCAGTGGTTAAAGATGCTGAGCTTGTCAGATGGAAAGCTGACAGCTAGGGTTCAAGACCCAAGTGTTGCACAATGGGTGAGCTCCCATTCCTGCCCCAGCTCCTGCTCACCTAGCAATTTGAAAGCATGCAAATGTGAGTAGATTAATAGGTACCACTTTGGTGGGAAAGTAATGGCGTTCTATGCACCTTTAGTGTATAGCTATGCTGGCCACATGACCACAGAAAATATCTTTGGCTCCCTTGGCCAAGAAATGGAGATGAGCATCGTGCCCTAGAGTAGGACACAGCTAGACAGGGTAACCTTTACCTTTATAATAATAATACAGCAGCTAGAAAATCTGCATATTGGCAAAATTTCCATCTGTCAATTCTAAAAAGCCACACTGCTTGGATCCACACATATATGACACACTAGGTTTTGGGGAAGAACTCAGAGTGAATGAAAGCTAATAAACCTGTGATTTCACATTGTTATATGTGTCACGTTACATTACATTACTTGAACACCATCAGCATTGACAAAGTCATTATTAGTCAATTGCAACAGGCAGCTTTACTTGGAACAGCTTACATCCTGCAATGATTTAACACTATCAAACAACATCTACCTATCCCAGATTCTTGGGAAGAACTGGATAGGTGGATAAAAATGCCAAATTCAGTCTAAACATTTGGCTGATTATGCCAGGAAGCATACTAATAAATAAGATAAGGGAGGGGATGTAAGGATGATTTTCAGTAAATTGCTCCCCTTTTGTTTGTATCATTCTAGTATATCTAAGTATAGGCTCCTGTCTACAGCGGGTAGGGAAGAGGGTACATAGAAAATGGACATGTACAGAGCAGTGAGCCAGACTGCCACCAAAATACTGTTTCTATGGTGAATATTGTTCCATGCAATTTCTGATATTATTACAAATGCTTAACTGGAGCTACTGTGTCCTTCAGACTCTCTCTTATTCTTTCTGCTTTATTTTTCATAGAGAAAGGAAGCCTAGATCTCCTACCGAGAAAAGAAATATTTCTCATTAGGAAATTTCATTATGAATCTGACACACCTGAATTGGCTGCTCATATATTTAGGATCCAATTTGGAAGGAAGAGAAACTGTCTGTTGTCTTGTGGTGCTAACATATTGTATTCTCAGGGACAATGTTTGGCGTGTTCTCTCTGTATGTCTGCTTATGACTTGGTCTGTTCTTTCTGGTTGGCATTTGACTTCTAGGGAAGCAAATGCATTGGGAGCCATTGCATTTCAAACAGACCGTAGAGATTTATTTTTAAGGGAATTAGTGTAGCCTAGACTTCCATTCCATATTACAAGTTTCTAAAGCTGTTTTTTTATTGAAAGAAAGGTGAAGCAAGCAATGTACAACTGCACATTACAGATAGTTTCAATTTAAGAGATCATATGCATATTTTCATGGGGGTGCATTGGCTCAGTGGTTAAAAATGCTGAGCTTGTCAGACAAAAAGCTGGGTTCAAGAACTGAGCATTGCACTAATTTTGTTTCTCCTTGGAAACTACTTTTGGACTTTATGCTTGAGGTAGAAAAAAAATGAAACCATGTTTTTGGGTTTTGCTGATATAGATTTGTTGTTATAGAAATGGCTAGTATATGCTATTATATAAAAGTAAAAAGTTGAGGTTCTATATTATTGCCTTATTCTGCTGCATCATAAGGAGTTAGAAGCCAGCATTTTTTTTCTTTTTACCCTCTATCCCCACACTTTCCTTTTTCCCCCGTTTCCTCCCTTATTCTCCCATTATTTTCATTTTTCCTTGTACTTCTGTATTTTATGTTTTGATAAACTAATAAAATAGTAAAACTGAGTACCGAGTGCCATGCAACAGGGTGAACTCCCATTACTTGCCCCAGCTCCTACCAACCCAGCAGTTTGAAAGCATGCAAATGCAAGTAAATAAATAGGTACCACTTCAGTGGGAAAGCAATTCATGTGTCTCGGTGTATAATCATGTTGGGCACATAACCACAAAAGTGTCTTTTGACAACACTGACTCCCTCGGCTAAGAAAAAGAGTTGAGCACTGCCCCTAAAGTCAACAGGGGAAACCTTTTCCTTTATGCATTTCAGTTATCTGTTTTTAGACTCACTGAAGGGGAAAAGGACTATTTTGATCTACATGTTAAAACCAAACACATCTAATACTTATCTGCATTTCTTATCTCGTTAGACCTCTAAAGTTTAACCACAGGGACTTATTTGCTGTCTTTATTTGGGGGGTATTTTTCCACTTGGAATCATTTCAGTGTTTGGGGTTTTGGTTTTTCTCTCTCTCTTAGTTGAGTACATTTCTAGAAAGCTTTTCTTGTAAATCAACTTTGGGAAGAAATGAATTGGCAAGAAGACAGAATTACTGTGCCCTGCATTGGTCTCACCAACCAAGACTGCAGCTTTAGAGCTCGGCTTTTTAAAAATGAATTTGATGTCATTGGCCATAGATTTGGAGACCCATTCAGATTTGGAGGAATGGTTCCTTCTGGATTCTTTGTATTTTCAGTCTAGTTGGCAGCCCTACTCAGTAGACCAGACCAGAAAAGCAAGTCCATCAAATTATTTTAAGGCTAGAACTACTTTTATTGAGATTGGCAATAATCAGAATCTCCCAAGCCTGGTTGTTCCGTTCCTCTTTCCCTCTCTTATACTCTAATGCAAGGCTCCCCAGTCTCTGGGCCATGGACCAGCACTGGTCTGTGGCACGCTAGAAACTGGTCCATGCAAACAAGTGAAGCCCAGTCCATGGAAAAACCTCTCCATGGAACCAGTCACTGGCGCTCAAAAAAGGTTCTAATGAACCAGGGCAGCTTTTACCTAAGCTGCTTCTGATCATTATTCTATTTCTCAGGACATTAAAAAATATGGTAACATATAAATAAAATAAGGTAAAGTAAGGTAACAGTTCTTGCATATTTCTGTCAAGAGCATCTTCCTTACAGTCTCCAAAAACATGCTCCAGAAATTCTGAAAATGAGGAGCAACACCTCTGGCAAGCATCAGATTTCAGAAGGTTGTTTTAGCCTCCCACAGTTACTTCAGTTTCTTAAAAAATAGCCAATCAAAATGACTAGTAGCTGGTAAAAGCAAGATCTTCATGTAATTAGCATTTTAATAGTGAGGGAAGGTGTTAGATATTAATGAAAATATTTAAAAGTGGCACTAAATTGGTTGAACTGCTTTTCCATTTCTTACAGTGCTGCATATAGTCTCACATTGAAATTAACTACCTTCTTATTTCTTCATAATTGCTCATATCATATTTTGGGATGACACTAAAGAAATTAAAATATAAATAACCGATTTCTATTTGCAAAATACCTGTTCCCTACTATCCCATCCTTGTTCTCGGGTTGACATTTGTTTTGGAAATTATGCATGTGTTTCTCAAAAGTGGGAAGAGAAACAATCTTTCTTCTTGTGTTATTTTCTTCATTATTTGTCTTGAAGGCATCGACTGTAGGAGGAGATTTAGGGGACAGTGTACCTTTCCATTGGTCCTGTCCTGTCCTGATGCCAGCTTGTGAATAAGCTATCTTTAAAAGGTTATTTTAAGACATTTTGGCAACATTCCATTTGGACAATGCAGCAGCTTGTTTTTCACAATAGTCTGGCAAGCAGGCAGTGAGTATAATGCCTAGAGATTGTTTTTGTGGTGGGTGAGTGCTGAGTGCTGTCTGTTCCTGTCTGTATTGGTAAGGAAGCAACCTGGTGGTGCAGATAAGCGCTTAGTTAATTGGGAAGCAGTGAAGTGAGAGCATCATATGGAAAATACTGAAATCTGTTTTTGATTTTATTGCTGGTGTGATGTTTATGGAGATCTGGGTGGGTAGGCCACATTCAGCATGTGGTCCCAGCTCCTTCCATAGTCTTCAGAGCCCCAAGAAGTGCTACCGAAGTTCAGCAGCAAACTGCATACAGGCTTTTTCTTTTTGCTGTGTTGAATTAAGTAAAATAGGTATGTTCAGTTTCTAAGCTTAATGATAGGAAACATTTATTTAAAATATTAAAAAACGGAACCTAGGGGAAAGTGATTACATTAGTGACCCGTTTCTTGGCTACTAGAAGAATAATTTAAACAGTGCAGGCTCCAATTGCAAAATGATTACCGTATATACTCGAATATAAGCCGATCCGAGTATAAGCCGAGGTCCCCAATTTTACCCCAAAAAACTGGGGTAAACTGGGGACTCGAGTATAAGCCGAGGGAGGGAAATGAGGCAGCTACCGGTCAGGGAAAGCCTCCCTCCCTCAGCCGAGAAGGCTGGCGGCTCCCCCGCCCCGCCCTCTCACTGCACCTGCAGGGCTTCCCCGCGCTAATGCAAAAGCCCGCCAAGTTTGCACCATCCGGTATAATGTGAAAAAAAGAAGAAAAAATAAAACTCGAGTATAAGCCGAGGGGACGTTTTTCAGCACAAAAAACGTGCTGAAAAACTCGGCTTATACTTGAGTATATACGGTAACTATCCCTGATTATGAGCAGAAATTAGCCCTTTTTCACAGAAAATGAGAATTAGAGGAAACATTGTAAAGTGTCTACTTTATTGCCCTGGGCAATGCAGGAAACTAGCCAGGTCTACAGATGATTGTGCAGCTTCTGTTTAAACTCCTCCAATAACAGAAAGCCCTTCATGTTTCAGGCAGTTTGCTCTATAGCCACTAGTTTTCACTGTTAAGATCTCTTCATTAATATTTAGTATAATATCAGTTTTTTTGTTATTTCTACCCAGGGGTACTAGCCAGAGGTGGGATTCAACTGGTTTGCACCAGTTTGGGTGAACCAGTTGTTAACTTTATACCTGTACCAAAGAAAGTTGGAAGTCATTCTTTTTCAGTTTTCCTTCTTTTCCTCTTTCTTTCTTACACTTTCACTCTTTTTCTTCCCTCAGCCTTTTCTTTTTTCAAATCTGTTTTTTTATTTGCTTATCCCTTAGCTTTGTATTTTTTTTTATGTTTGAAGCATCAAATACTCAGCCATTATAATTCTACATTCCTTATTTACAGAAATCATATCAAAATTTAGAATGAAATCTATTGGAAGTGCAGGACCTATTTCACAGACAAAAGCCAGGAAAAGCTCCAGGCCCAGACAAGATAACTCCTTCTTGCTTAAAAGTCTGTGCTGACCAATTGGCCCCCATCTTCACCCATATTTTCAATAAATCACTAGAGATGTGTTATGTTCCTTCTTGCTTCAAATGCTCTACCATCATCCCAGTGCCGAAGAAGCCCACCATCAAGGAACTGAATGACTACAGACCAGTTGCTCTAACATCTGTAGTCATGAAAACCTTTGAAAGGCTAGTGCTTTCCTACTTGAAAACCATCACGGATCCGCTGTTAGATCCCTTGCAATTTGCATACCGAGCAAACAGATCAACAGATGATGCTGTTAATATGGCTCTGCACTACATCCTACAACATCTTGAGTCTCCAAAGACCTATGCAAGAGTCCTTTTTGTAGACTTTAGTTCAGCATTCAATACCATCATTCCAGACATTCTTCTAACTAAGCTAAACCAGCTACAGGTACCGGAACAGACTTGTAAGTGGATCACAAGCTTCCTAACAAACAGGAAGCAGCAGGTGAAGCTAAGCAAGATCACATCAAATACCTGTACAATTAGCACAGGGGCCCCCCAAGGCTGTGTGCTCTCCCCACTTCTCTTCTCTCTGTATACCAATGACTGCATCTCCAACGATCCATCTGTTAAGCTACTGAAGTTCGCAGATGACACAACAGTGATTGGTCTCATTCGAGACAATGACGAATCCGCATATAGACGAGAGGTCGAACGACTAGCCTTGTGGTGCAACCAAAACAATCTGGAACTGAACACACTCAAAACCGTAGAAATGGTGGTAGACTTTAGGAGAAACCCTTCCATACTTCCACCTCTCACAATACTTGACAACACAGTATCAACAGTAGAAACCTTCAAATTTCTAGGTTCTATCATATCGCAAGATCTCAAATGGACAGCTAACATCAAAAACATCATTAAAAAAGGACAACAAAGAATGTTCTTTCTGCGCCAACTCAGTAACCTCAAACTGCCCAAGGACCTGCTGATCCAGTTCTACAGAGGAATTATTGAGTCTGTCATTTGCACCTCTATAACTGTCTGGTTCGGTTCTGCAACCCAACAAGAAAGACACAGACTTCAGAGGATAATTAGAACTGCAGAAAAAATAATTGCTACCAACCTGCCTTCCATTGAGGACCTGTATACTGCACGAATCAAGAAGAGGGCCGTGAAAATATTTGCAGATCCCTCGCATCCTGGACATAAACTATTTCAACTCCTACCCTCAAAATGACGCTACAGAGCACTGCACACCAGAACAACTAGACACAAGAACAGTTTTTTCCCGAAGGCCATCACTCTGCTAAACAAATAATTCCCTCAACACTGTCAGACTATTTACTGAATCTGCACTACTATTAATCGTCTCATAGTTCCCATCACCAATCTCTTTCCACTTATGACTGTATGACTATAACTTGTTGCTGGCAATCCTTATGATTTATATTGATATATTGACCATCAATTGTGTTGTAAATGTTGTACCTTGATGAACGTATCTTTTCTTTTATGTACACTGAGAGCATATGCACCAAGACAAATTCCTTGTGTGTCCAATCACACTTGGCCAATAAAATTCAATTCAATTCAATTCTATTCTATTCTATTCTATTCTATTCTATTCTATTCTATTCTATTCTATTCTATTGGGAGCCATCCAGTGGTGGGATTCAGCCAGTTCGCACCACTTCGGGAGAACCGGTTGTTAACTTTCTGAGCAGTTTGGTGAACTGGTTGTTAGAAGAAATCATTAGGGCAGAGAAGCGGTTGTTAAATTATTTGAATCCCATTACTGGAGCCATCTCATATAAGGCAGGCTCTGAGTCCCTCTAACCGAAAAGTCTTTATTGATACAAGGGAATATTTGTAGCTCAGGGTTGAACTGTGGGTTCCTTGGTGCTCTCTGAGCTTGATGGGTTTTTTTTGCAGATGTTTCATTACCAAACTAGGTAACCTCATCAGTACTAGAAGGGAGTGGAGTTTGCTCCTGTTTTCATATACTAGTGGCTTATCCTGTCAGTGTTGATCAGTTGCTTCACAAAAAGTGTTTTGATTGGTGCTGGATCTCAACAGACTCAGGCAGAGAAGGGCTATTCTGCATCCCTCCCTCAAATGTTCTTTAAAATACAGAGTTTCCCAGCTTTCCTTCAGGAGCCACCAACATGCAAACTGTGGTTACTCATCCTAAAATGAATACTCTTTACCCAGAGCTTCAAAATTTGCTGTTTGCTGAGGAGGTGTGTAGCTAAAAGTCGGTCTACATTTAGTGTACTTTGGGGATATTTCTTCATAACCAAACAAAAGTGTATTTTCTCTGCAGTTCACACCCCTTGCTCACTGGATCTGGATGTCACAAAGCAAAGCCCACATTTTGTAATTAATCCCCGTGCCCGGTTTTGGCTGGCAGAGTGCTGCAGGAGGCTGAGTGCTGTCATGCCCCCTGGCCACACTCAACCAGCTACATCCACCCAGCGGTATTAGGGCAGAGAACCGGTTGTTTAATTATTTGAATCCGACCACTGGTACTGGCTGTGCCCTCTGGAACAATTCTGCTTTGCTTTGCATAATCGCCTAGCAGTTATCTAAAGATTAATGTCATAGCTCTCTCTTACAACTTTTCTTCCCAGGCTAGTCTTACTCAGCTCTTCTCAGGTTTTCTTTGTATAATTTGGTTTCCACACCCTCTGTCTTAATTGATCTTTTCTGGTATATGATTCAGTTTGCCAAAGTCTTCATTTTAAAAAACCTGATCAGTCTTGCATCAATAAAACTTGCTTTGGGTTTTGCTTTATATTTTGCCTGTGCAGGCCTGCAGATCAGAATTGTGATACAGTAGTGTATTGTAGAGTTTAAGATGCCCTGGGATATGTAAATGAAAATGTAATTATGAAAATGAAGTGGTATATTCCTTTCTTGCCCAACTGTAACTCCTATGAACCGTTTGTTTTATACATGGGGCCACAAAAATTATTGCATTTTATGATATCAAGCCACTATTTAAGGAATAGTGCTGTCCTGACATTGGTCAAAACCTTGTAATTGTAGAATTGAGGAGAGATGTATATGTCTTCTGCCCAAATTTGGGAAGCCAACTTTTCTCAAATGATAAACTACAAAGGGATGACATTTTCAAATTCACTAGGTAGCTCAGACCAGGGGCCCCCAACCTTTCGGACCTCAGGGACCACTAAATTCATAATTTTAAATCCCGTGGACCATTAATATGATCTGCTTAATGACCAGCTGGGTAGGTGTGGCTAGGTGGTCATGTGACTGGGTGAGCATGACCAACTTGATGTAACTCACATCGAGGGGCGCCTTATCGGACTCTACTCACCCCTCCCCTCCTATCCACTCCTCTCCTGCCTGCCTGGGCTCCTTAGGGCCCCAACAGGAAGCAGTTGTTGGAGCTAAGCAGCCACCACGAGAAAGAGTTGGCAAAACAGCTGGCTCAGTTCAAATTGGATCTGGCTGAGCAGGAGGCTCAGCAGAAGCACCTCACAGAGGACTAGGAACATAGGCTTTCCAAGCAGAGGGAAGATCTGCGGGAGTGCAAGGCCAGGTATCGGCACCTGCAGGCTCAGCAGGCTGAGATGGTCAGCCAGTTCCAGGCCATGATGCAATCCCATTGGAACGAGGCCCTTCGTCACCAGTGGCGCTTCCCTCCAGCCTTCGTCCAAAGCCCCACATCAGGAGGCTGAAGCAGACCCCAACCCACACAAAAAGAACCTGAAGGGGAAGACTCTCTGAAGCAACATAAGCATTCATTGCACGTATCCGTCCCAGGGGTCGTAGTTTGAGGACCCCTGATTTAGTGCAATATAAAAAAAGCAAATAATTTTTCTGGAAACCACCAAAATTTTCTCGTGGACCACAAGTGGTCCACGGACCACCTATTGGTGACTGCTGGCTCAGACCATGAAATCATCTGCACGGGAGGACTAAAACTACTTTTATTGAGATTGGTTATAATAACAGAATTTTCCAACTTTGATTGTGCTGGACTTCTTCCTACTTCTCATTCTATCGTGAATTAGGGAGGTGTCTGCCTGAGCCACATTCAAATATTATCTCTACTAGCTGAATACCTGTGCTCTGCTATGAAACTATGTGATCGGGCTTGATAGATCGACACTTACAGCTTGAAAATTAATGAGTAGTTACGATCAGCCTCTCCTTTCCCCTTCTTTCCCTCAGCCTTGCCTCACAGAAGCCTATCCTATCCTATACCCCTTCTCTCCCTCAGCCTTGCTCCACAGAAACGTCTCCTATCCTATCCCCTTCTCTCCCTCAGGCTTGCCCCACAGAAGCCTCCCCTATCCTTTCAACATGAAATAATAAAGAAGTAAGTAAAGAGAATAATAATATTGAAATCATGAAAGTGATTATTTTTATAAAAATGAATGAATAGAATTTGTTTATGATAAATCTCAGCAGATAGAAATGTGGAAATAAGTAATCTGATAACATTATTAATTTTGATAACAATGTAAATTAAGATGAACATTCAAAATGCTAATTGTAAAGAGAATAACAATGTTGAAATCACGAAAGCGATTATTTTTGCAAAGAATGAATAGAATTTGGGATAAATTTCAGCAGATGAAAATGTGAAAATAAGTAATTTAATAACATCATTAATTTTGATAACAATGTAAATTAAGATTAACATTCAAATGCTAATGATTGGGAAGGAGAAGTTAGAGAGATACTTCCGGAAATGAAGAAATATGGTAAATAACTGGAGTAATTGTAAGTGAGGAGAAATATAAGGCATAAAGTGATGTTATCTATATGTAAAATTGTAAATGATAAAAAACTATGGAAAGAGAATAATATGGCAGAAGCTGAAATAACAAGATATGGTGAAAAATAATTAAAAAATTGACTAATTTGTGATAAAGAATTATACAAAAGAGATGAATATTGAAAAAATGGGAAGATTAAAATACATTATAATAATGATTATGTTTAATATGTATAAAATGTGACCCAGTCAACACTCTGTTCATAAAATATGTATGATGGAAATAAAATTTTTAATAAAATTTGTTTTTTTAAAGAAATCTCCCTATTCTATCCCTTTCTCTCCCTCAACCTTCCCCACAGAAGCCTCCACTATCCTATCCCCTGGTTGCTGCTGTGAAAGTAAAATTGAAACTGAAACTTTTCTCCTCTGCTTGTGCTTTGCATTTGGAACAGATTTCTTTTCAGGTGGGGAGGGGGAGTAGAATTCCTTAGCAACAGAGCATGTTAATAATAATATAGAAAATACTAATGCTTTGATGGTCATTTTGAAAAATCCTTTCTTAGTGAGCACCTAGAAGCCAAGAGGAACATACGTGGCAAATTTCAAGTTTGTAGGCTTTATGGTTCTGGAGATTTTGTGATGATGCATGAGTGGTATTTTGCATATATATATATATATATATATATATATATATATATATATATATATATATATATATATATTTATATTTATATTTATATATATATATATATATATATATATATATATGTGTGTGTGTGTGTGTGTGTGTGTGTTTTCTGAGGTTTTTGCAGGTGTTTTTATGTAGGTCTTTGCTTATTCGGGTTTTCTCCTGCGTAAAATTGGAAGTGTCTTGGTGATGTTTTGATGAAGTCTCATTCATCATCTTCAGGCTTCAACCGTGCTTCTGGGAGCAATGTGTGATTGCAGCTGTTTCTTCCTTTTTAACTGCTAGTGGGGGTTTGAACTGATTGGGTGGGAGCTTGGCTGTGATCTGATTGGATGGGGGTTTTTTTGTGCTCTGATTGGCTGGGGGTGTGTCCTGTTTGGGTGGGGGCTTGGTTGTGCTCAGATTAGTCTGAGTTGCAGGGGGATTTGAGCTGGTGAGCTGCATTGCTGTTGTTTGGCTTCGTGTTCGTGGTCGTGCTACATCTTCATAGTGGGTGTCAGTCTGCTGCATGTATGGATTGGAGGGGTTTGAAATGGCTAATGTTGCAGCTGCAGTCTGGCTTCTGGTCCTTGGTCGTGCTTCATGATCAGTGTGGGTTTGGGTCTGCTTTCTGGGTGGATGTGTGGTGGTGACATCCTGTGTGGACCTCGTGAGTATGGGTCTGGTGTCATTCCTCGTGTTAGGGACTCGTTTGTCAATAAGGGCAGGTTTCCAAATGGCTGTTAGGCGGGAGGTATCATCTCGTTTGTTCATGCTGTGTGGGCGTTTTGCTATCACGATAGCTTCTCTGATTATTCTGTTGTTAAAGTGTTCAGTTTTGGCGATAGTTCTGGTCTTTTTAAAGTCAATATCGTGTCCTGTGGCTTTAAGGTGTTGGACCAGGGAAGAAGTTGGTTCCTCTTTTTTGACTGAGTTCTTGTGTTCTTCAATGCATGCACTTATTCTTCTGTTGGTTTGTCCGATGTATGTGGTGGGGCAGGCGGTGCATGGGATTTCATATACTCCTTAGGAAATCCCATGCACCACCACCTGATCATGAAGCACGACCAAGGACCAGAAGCCAGACTGCAGCTGCAACATTTGCCATTTCAAACCCCTCCAATCCATACATGCAGCAGACTGACACCCACTATGAAGATGTAGCACGACCACGAACATGAAGCCAAACAACAGCAATGCAGCTCACCAGCTCAAATCCCCCTGCAACTCAGACTAATCTGAGCACAACCAAGTCCCCACCCAAACAGAACACACACCCAGCCAATCAGAGCACAAAAAAACCCCCATCCAATCAGATCACAGCCAAGCTCCCACCCAATCAGTTCAAACCCCCACTAGCAGTTAAAAAGGAAGAAACAGCTGCAATCACACATTGCTCCCAGAAGCACGAAGCTGAAGCCTGAAGATGACGAATGAGACTTCGTCGAAACGTCGCCAAGACACTTCCAATTTTACGCGGGAGAAAACCCGAATAACCAAAGACCTACACACACACACACACACACACACACACACACACACACACACACATATATTTTCTGAGGTTTTCACGGGTGTTTGTATGTAGGTCTTTGGTTGTTCGGGTTTTCTCCCGTGTAGTGTCTTTGCAAATGAGACTTCGTCGAAACGTCGCCAATACACTTCCAATTTTACACGGGAGAAAACCCGAACAACCAAAGACCTACATATATACATACATACATACATACATACATACATACATACATACATACATACATACATATATATTCATTCATAGGTTTTAATGGATATAGGTATGTAGGTCTTGGCATA
This sequence comes from Ahaetulla prasina, assembly GCF_028640845.1. Classification (NCBI taxonomy): domain Eukaryota; kingdom Metazoa; phylum Chordata; class Lepidosauria; order Squamata; family Colubridae; genus Ahaetulla; species Ahaetulla prasina. The sequence continues at coordinate 105,209,975 of NC_080541.1, read as the reverse complement.
TTCGGGTCTTTCCCTGTGTAAGGTTGAGAGTATCTTGGCGGCGTTTCGATGAGGTCTCACTCATCATCTTCAGGCTGGTGCTTTCGGCTTTGTGCTTGTACAAGCAAAGCATGGTCAGAGCTGCCATCTCTCTATAAATACTGGTGGGGAGGTGGGGAGTGTTGCTGTGAGCGGGTTGGTTGGCTGTGTGGTTGCATCTTGATTGGTAGATGGAGTGGGTGTTTGCAGATTGGTTGGCTGTTTCGTAGCATCTTGTGTGGGTGTGGTCCTAGTCTTTTGTGTTGTAATGACCTGGTTAATGGGTTGTGTGGAAACATCCTGAATTCTGGGAATGTGACCTCCTGTTATGGTAATGGACTTCCTGGAAATGTCCTGAGTTCTGGAAATGTGATCTCTTGAGTCTTGTGCTGTAACATCCTGGGTAGTAGGTTGTGTTGTAACATCCTGAGCTTTGGTGAAAAAACCTCCTCCCTTTTCTAGCACCTTAAAATGACAGGACATGAAATTGATTTTGAAGGAACCAAATTAATCTCCAAAACTGAACACTATAACGAGAGAATAATTATGGAAGCCATCAAAATAGAGAAACACCCCCACAACATGAACAAATGGGATGATCCCGCCTACCAGACATCTGGAAACTAGCCTTAGTCAACAAACGAGTCCCAGGCATGAAAATTGACACCGGACCAAGGATAACACACAATGCCACCACCAATCATCCTCACCAGATTCAAACCCAAACCTATCCCACAGACACAACCACCATCCAGAAGCCAGACCATGCTGGCACCACTGGCTGCTGTGCCCCCCTCTGTTCCACACACAAAGCAAGCTGACACATGCCAGGAACACATGACAAGACCTCGGACTCGGAGCCAAACCAAAACCTGGGATGCTGCATCACAGCCATCTGCTCAAGACATCACATCACAGAACTCCAGAGGCCACACCAAAGCTCAGGACATTACAACACAACCTACTACCCAGGATGTTACAGCACAAGACTCAGGAGGTTACATTCCCAGAACTCAGGACATTTCCAGGAAGCCCATTACCACTACAGGAGGTCACATTCCCAGAACTCAGGACATTTCCAGGAAGCCCATTACCACTACAAGAGGTCACATTCCAAGAACTCAGGATGTTTCCACACAGCCGATTAACCAGGTCGTTACAACACAAAAGACTAGGACCACACCCACACAAGATGCTACGAAACAGCCGACCAATCTGCAAACACCCACTCCATCTACCAATCAAGATGCAACCACATAGCCAACCAACCCGCTCACAGCAACACTCCCCACCTCCCCATCAGTATTTATAGAAAGACGGCCGTTCCAACCATGCTTTGCTTGCACAAGCACAAAGCCGAAAGCACCAGCCTGAAGATGATGAGTGAGAGCTCGTCGAAACATCGCCAAGATACTCTCAACCTTACACGGGAAAAGACCCGAATATGTCAAGACCTATATATATATATATATGTGAGCTTAAAAATGTTTCAGTCCCCTTTGCCCAGATAAAGATATTTCTACCTTCCTTACTCTCTAGAGATACTGAGACATCTATTCAGGCTGCTTTCAGATCTCTACCCCGCCCCCAAAGTTTTAAGTGAAACTTACCTGATCAGAGTTTAGGCTAAACTAAGCTTGAATGGCCCTTATAGATAAAGTCAATACCCAAGATTTTCTTACAGGGTTGGGTTTTTTTTAAGTTCAGTGAGAACTACAGGTATAGTCCTCAACTTACAACCATTCATTTAATGACCGTTTGAAGTTACAATGCCACTGAAAAAAAGTGGTTTATGACCATTTTCCACATTTACAACCATTGCAGCATCCCATAGTCATCTGATCAAAATTCGGATGCATGGCAACTGGTTTATATTTATGACAGTTGCAGTGTCCCAAGGTCATGTGATCACTTTTTGTGACCTTCTGATAAGCAAAGTCAGTGCAGAATCCAGATTCACTTAACAACTGTGTTACTAATTTAACAACTGCAGTGATTCACTTAACAAGTGTGGCAAGATAGGTCATAAAATGGGGCAAAATTCACTTAACAAATATCTCGCTTAGCAACGTAAAGTTTGGGCTCAATTGTGGTCATAAGTTGAGGACTACCTGTACTTCTGTGTCTTCTCAGGGAACATGTCCTATTTTTTTTAAAAAAAAAACACACTTATAGAAGCAGGGTTATATCGACAATCAAAACATTTGGCAAAGTTTGTTTCAACAAAGCTTTCTTAATCACGCCAGTAACAGAACATATTTAGCTTTAAACTGAACAAAGTTCTCTCTCTGCTTGCCAGGTTGTTAACACTTTACTTATAATAAAATGTGCATGTTGTTCAAAACTTGATAATTCACAAGAAAATGCTTTCTGATGAAGCATGAGTAAACTGCAATATTTTCTTTTTTTTTTCTTAGCTAGCTTGAGAAACATTTGTTTTGGAGAAACTCTTCCTAATTAAGATAAGTTTATATTTGCAGTAACAAATAGTTAATATGATTGTTGATTGATTTTTCTTTTGGCTTTGTCATGTCAGCATTTTCTAGACTGGGAACACCCAAGAAAATGCTCCCATGTTAATGTGTTCAAACACCAGCTGCTGCTTCTGCCTCTGTTATTTCCGAGAGTTACTGTCTTACATGTTTGTGCAGCCCTTCTATTTTAAGGGCCGTATACCACACTGGAAATGCACCCTCCAATTTCCCAGCCTTTGAACTTTTAAAATTGATTCTGAATTGCTGAGGGTACCACCAGTACAATACAAGGGTTGGTTTTATTTTTCTAATCAGTCTGTGCAATTATGGTAGCTCTTGTTAAGTACAGGTTTAGTGTTCCCTCAGAGGCAAACATTGGAAAAAGAATTCAACCAGTGTTGATATCAACAGTTCAGTGCTGTAATATATTCCTTTTCTTTTTCAGAATACATTGGCAACATTAAATTCAGGCTGTGTTAATTGGATAGGAGCCGTGGTTCAGTTCAGACTTTATATTAAAACATAGATGACACTTAAAAAGCAAAGTTTGGTTTCAGTTTCCAAATATACAACAGGTTTAGTTTGAGTTAAAGCTGATTCTGTCTCCATTCCTGATCCAGTTCCTTTCCAGCTGAATTGTTTCCAAGAAACAGCAGCTATAAGAAGCAGTGATAGCAACTATGATTAGTCTGTACCATATCACAGGCACCCATCAAACTGTAGGTAAGGTTATTTTAACCAAACCTCAACATGATCTTTTAATTGAACCCTAGATTCTACCTTCTCCACACACAGGTTATATCGGTGTATATAATATTCACCAAATGTTACTGTCATAATATCTCTATCCAAACCTTTGATTGTGTTATGTATCATAGTTTAAGCAAAGCCCTTAAATTGGAAACCAAGCAATATAATGCCAAGTCAACTACTTAAACGTGATCAAGAGAGAAATTAACTCAGAGGAGAGGAAAACAGTATTTGTCTCATCTATTCATTCATTTATCTGCTGGGCTTGTAGGTTATTTTAGTTGTGAACAACTCTCTGTTTTGAGAGGGCTGATTTTCACAGACTGTTAAAAACCATGCAATAAAAAAAAAGAACAACCTGCATATATTCTATTTCTTTCATCTATTTATTTAAAACATGTATATAGTTGCTCATCTTAGGTCAAACTCTGGGTAGCTCCCAGTCAACAAGTAAAATAACATAAGTAAAAATAGTATAATATATAAATTTTTTAGAATGAGAAACATTAAAAATCTGGTGCCAAAGTTAGACTTCCAACATTTATTTATTTATTAAATTTCTATACCGCCCTTCTCCCGAAGGACTCAGGGCGGTGTACAGCCAGAATAAAAACACAGAATATATACAATTAAAAGAATTTAAAATGAACTATTACTATATGGCCGATAATTAAAACAATTAAAAATTTAAAATATTATTAAAACCCCAATTTAAAATCAACTATTTATGCCAGTCCTGCTTGAATGAATAAATATGTTTTAAGCTCACGACGGAAGGTCCGAAGATCAGGCAGTTGACGTAAGCCAGGGGGGAGTTCGTTCCAGAGTGTTGGTGCTCCCACAGAGAAGGCCCTACTCCTGGGGGCCGCCAGCCGACATTGTTTGGCGGACGGCACCCTGAGAAGGCCCTCTCTGTGAGAGCGTACGGGTCGATGGGAGGCATAAGGTAACAGCAGGCGGTCTCGTAAGTACCCGGGTCCTAAGCCATGGAGCGCTTTAAAGGTGGTAACCAGGATCTTGAAGCGCACCCGAAAGACTACAGGAAGCCAGTGCAGACTACGGAGCAGTGGTGTTACGTGGGAGCCACGAGCAGCTCCCGTTACCACTCGCGCAGCTGCATTCTGGACTAACTGCAGCCTCCGGGTGCACCTCAAGGGCAGCCCCATGTAGAGAGCATTGCAATAATCCAGCCGAGACGTAACCAGAGCGTGAGTGACTGTGCATAAGGCATCCCGGTCAAGGAAGGGACGCAACTGGCGAACCAAGCGAACTTGGTAAAAGGCCCTCCTGGTGACGGCCGCTAGATGTTCATCAAAGGACAGCCGACCATCCAGGAGGACACCCAAGTTGCGAACCACCTCCTTTGGGGCCACTAACTCGCCCCCAACAGTCAGCTGCGGGTGCCGGCATCCACAGCCACTCCGTCTTGGCTAATTGTTTTTTTTTTTTGTTTTTTTTTATTCAAAAAGTTTTACAAAATTTTTTCCCCCCTTTCCCCCCCTCCTCCCCCCTCCCTTCGCAACCCCCCTCCCCCCCCCGACTTCCCGGAACAAGCACAAGGTATAGTTAAAAGTAAAACAAACATATGCTAAAAAATTTTCGTCCCAACTTAATTATACCCCTACAATCATCAATTCTAACTTCCCCAAAGCAATCAAACATAATACATCATAATCATTCAAAACAGTCTGATAACTCTTAGTCTGATATCTACGTTGAATATAGTCAATCCATTTTTTCCATTCCTTTAAGTATCTTTCTTGCGTATTGTCTTTCAAAAAGGCTGATATCTTCGCCATCTCAGCCAAATTGGCAACTTTCAATATCCATTCTTGTATTGTTGGTACTTCTTTTTTCTTCCAATATTGTCCTATTAGTAATCTTGCTGCAGTTATTAGATTTAAAATCAATTTAGTCTCAATTACTGTACAATCCGTAATAATTCCCAACAAGAAAAATTGCGGCAGGAACTTTATCTTCTTTTTCAGAACATTTTGTAAAATCCACCAAATTTTTATCCAAAAGGCCTTTATGTCCTTACAAGTCCACCAAATGTGAAAATATGTAGCGTCATCACAATTACATCTCCAACATTTTGCTTGCATTTCTGGATACATACACGATAATTTTTTAGGATCTAGATGCCATCTATAAAACATTTTATAAAAATTTTCCTCAGATTCTGTGCCTGCGTGAATTTAACATTTCTAACCCAAATTTTTCCCACGTTTCCAATAATATTGGCTCCTGAAAATTTTGTGCCCACTTTATCATACAGTCCTTTACCAAGTCCCTTTCAGAATCTATTTCAAGTAACACATTATACAATCTCTTTATATGCTCCTGAGACTGATTTCTAATTTGCTTTACCAAATTTCCCTCGTTCTGCTCTATACCAATTTTCTGATCTCCCTTCCATCTAGCACGTAATTGCTCATATTGAAACCAAGTATAATTTTTCCCTTCCTCTCTTAATACTTGCAGAGATTTTAACTGCAAATTACCTCTTTCAGTATACAAAAGATCTTTATATGTAATCATTTCCTGATTCTGTTCTATGTTTATATTTTCTACTGTATGTCTAGGACATGCCCATATAGGAACCTTATAATTTAGTTTATAAGAGTATTTTTCCAAACACGCAGAAGGGCATTTCTTAGCACATGATTTTTAAAGGCCTTATCCACTTTTTGTCATAAATTAAATATGCATGCCATCCATATAACAAATCATAACCTTCTATATTCAAAATTCTGTCCTCTGTTAAATTAAACCAATCACTTATTGCAGAGAGAGCAGCTGCTTCATAATATAATTTAAAATTAGGCATTTTAAACCTCCCTTTCCGAGAATCTTGAATTATTTTCATTTTAACCCTAGCTTTTTACCTTCCCATATAAATTTGTTAATTCCTTCTGCCATTCCTCAAGATTCTTATCTTTCTTAATTATTGGTATCATCTGAAAGAGGAATAAAAATCTAGGTAAAACATTCATTTTAATAGCAGCAATTCTCCCAGCAAAGATAATTGCAATTTTTCCAAACAATCAACTCCTTCTGAACTTTTGCCATAAAACCTCATAGTTATTCTTATACAATTTCACATTTGATGACGTAATATAAACCCTAAGTACTTAACCTTCTTTACAATTTCAAATCCTGTTACTTCCTCTAGTTTTTCTTTCTGTTGTCTGGCCATATTTTTATTATCACTTTTGTCTTTTTCTGATTTACCTTAAACCCTGAGACATTCCCATATTGATCAATTATTTCCAACAAAGATTTACTAGAATTTATAGGGTTTGTTAAAGTAATCACCAAATCATCTGCAAAAGCTCTTAACTTATATTCATACTGTCTAACTCTAATTCCCTCTATCTCCTTTACTTCTCGTATTTTATCCAATAATGGTTCTAGAGTTAAAATAAACAATAATGGTGATAAAGGACATCCCTGTCTTGTTCCTTTCGCAATCTTAAAAGGTTCTGTTAAGCTACCATTGATTATAATCTGTGCTGTTTGCTCTCCATAAATTGCCCTAATTATTCTTAAAAAACCATCTCCAAATTGCATCTTTTCTATTAATTTAAATAAAAAATCCCAATGCAATCGATCAAAAGCTTTCTCTGCATCGAGAAAATAAATGCTGCTGGAATAAAATTTTTCTTTTCTAAGTACTCCAGTAAATTAACAATCTGCCTAACATTATTCCTCATCTGTCTCCCTTTTATAAATCCAGATTGATCATTATGAATTCTTCGCTGCAGAATCAACATTAATCTATTAGCTATTATTTTAACAAAATCTTATAATCATTATTTAAAAGTGAGATTGGCCTATAATTCCCAGGTTTAGAACAATCCTGTTCCTCTTTGGTATCAATGAAATAAAAGAGGTTCTCCATGAGGGGAATTCTCCTAGTTGTATCTGATTAAATAATTCCTTAAGTGGACCTAACATCTCATCCTGTAAATTCCTATAATAACTAACTGTAAGCCCATCCGTACCAGGAGTTTTCCCATTTTTAATTGTTTAATTACCAAAATAATTTCTTCCGAGGTTATAGGCCGATTCAATTCATCCGTTTGTTCTAAAGTTAAATTTTTAACCTTATATTCCTTCAAATAATTATCAATATCCCTATTCAATATATTATCTTTAAGATATAAATTTGTATAATATTCTAAAAAGCTTTTTAATTTTATCCTGTTGATATCTCTTTACCTTTGTATTCTATTTTTCTATAGTACGTTGTTTTTGTCTTTTCCTTAAAGTGTATGCTAACCACCTACCAGGTCTATTTGCATTACAAAAGTATTATGTTTGGCATATTGTATATTTGTTGCCACCTGATCAGCCATTATCATATTAAATTGATTCTGTAGTAACTTTATTGCATCTTTAAGTTTTTGATCATGTGGTTATGTATTAATAATTGTTGTTTCTTATAAATTTCCTCTTCTAAATACCTACGCTGTCTTTGTTGCTTATTTCTCTGTCTATTATTAAGATATATTAATACACCTCTCATAAAAGCTTTACTGCAGTCCCAAACCATTTCTATCGATGTTTCATTATTCAAATTATAATCAAAAAATTCTTTCATCTGCTTTTTACATTGATTTACATTATCCTGATATCTAAACAAATTTTCATTTAATCTCCAAGTTCTTCTACCCTCTTTTCCATATTGCAATTCCATCCAAACAGGACTATGATCAGACAAACATCTTGGAAATATCTTAGTTTTCTTCACCCTAAAAAGCAAATCATTAGAAATTAAAATAAAATCAATACGTGAGAAGGATTGATGCCTATCAGAGAAAAAGTATAGTCTCTTTCCTCCAAATTCCGCAGTCTCCATACATCTCTTAACTCAAAATCTTCTATCATATCAAAAAAGGATTTAGGCAGCTTTGCATGTGCAGGTATCTTCTTGGAAGAAATTCTCTTGTCCTTTCGTGTATCTATTACTCCATTCCAATCTCCCAATATAATACACGATTTATAATCCCATAGATCAACTTATCATATAACATTCTATAAAATTTTTCTTGTTGCTGATTGGGTGCATATATACCAAGCAAGAGAGTCCTTTTGTTTCTATTGTAAGTTCAATAGCAATATATCTTCCATAAATATCTGCCTCTATTAACTTGGCTGGTATATCTTTTCTCAAATAAACCACTATGCCATGTTTTTCTCCAAAGCTGAAGCAACAAAATGTTTACCTAACTTTGAGTTTATTAGGTACTTTTGATCTGATAATTTAATATGCTTTCTTGTAAGCAAATAACATCATTTTAAATTGTTTCAAATAATGAAATATTTTCTTCTCTTCTGAGCTGAGTTCAAACCATTGACATTCCAAGTCAAGATTTTATTTGCCATTACTGGGCTGCTGAAGCCTTTGGGCAATCAACTGAAGATCGTCCTCCCGTATCTTCGGCCGTGCTCCTCCCACCGCTTCTGTAGCAGAGTCCTGAACTTTACTTTGAGTTTGTTGCTCCTTTTCTTTACGCTTAAGGGCTCCCCTCGTCAGTCTTTGTTCTTGTGGTTGTTCCTCTGATGGTAACATCACTGGAATCACCTCAGCTTCCACACCCATTTGAGTCTCTTGAATTCTTTTTCTATTATTTCTATTTCAAATTTCAGCACTGTAGAAAGAAAATCTTTGGCCTTAAGCACTGTGTCAATACGATATCTTCTTCCTGATAATACACTGTCAAGCCAACTGGAACCTCCCATCTAAATTGAATCTGGTATTTCTTAAGTTCTTGTGTAAAAATGTAAAGTCCTTTCTATCCCTTAACATCTTGGGAGGATCTCTTCAAAACCTTCAACTCCTGTTCCCTATTTTCAAGTTTTTCTGAAAAGCAACTTGCAAAATTTGATTCCTCACTGTTCTTTTCAAAAAATAAACCACAATGTCTCTAGGAAGTTTCTTTTGCCTAGCAATCCAAGAATTAACTCTATAAATTTTGTCAATTTGATAAGCAACCTCTTGTGGATCAAGTTCAATAAATTCAGCCAGAGCTTCTGATAAAATTTTTAAATCTTCCCTTTCTCCTCATTCAAACCCCTAATTCTCAGAGCTCCTTCCATCATTCTATACTGCATCACCACCACTTGATCTTCATTTTTATCCAATTTGATTTGCATTCCCCCCATTCTATTTTCTATTTGTTGATTTGACTGAACAATTTCTTGCACCTCCTCCTCCACCACCTCCAGTCTTTTTGCCAAACCTTGAAAAGCCATCAAGATATCTTCTCTTATTTTTTATTATTCTCTTATTTCTTCTCTTATTTTCTCATTATTATCCATAATCTCCTTAAACCTTTCTTCAGACACTTTCCTTGCTCTTTAATCAGATCTTCTAAAGCTGGTTCAGAACCCTTCTGCCCCCAGTCTTAGGTGGTTTAGTAGCCATTTCAGTTTTAAAATTCACAAAATATAAGTCTAGAAACTTCTTTTCCCCTTTAAGTATAGGAGAGCTCAGTTCACTTCATTAAAATCCACACATAACATTTCTTATCTTCTTAGTTGCACAGACTGTTAAAATTCCATTCGTCACTTTCACTCCTGCTCAGGCGCCATCTTTAAGAGTCAATTAAAACAAAGGAAAAAATTTCTTTTTAAAAGGTAGAAGTCCGGAAATCAAAAATACTTGCAATCCAATAATCGTCCGCTTGCACTCATTCCGTCTGCTTAAAGAGATCCATAAAGATAAGACAATTAGCAGAGATGGACACCTTCTTCTTTTCCTGCTTTTGCAGACACGCACTGAAGTCGGAGATGGCAGGAATATTTATGGGACCCGTCGACCCTTCGAGGCTCTGCTTAATTAAAACAAAGCCTCTGGGGAGGTCTACCAACATTCCTGCGCTCTTATCTTCCCCCTTTCATCCAGGGAAAAAGATTAAAGCCGGCTTTTCCTGGCTTTTACGATGTTCAGTGCGGAGCCCCTTTAATTAGGGCTCAGCGAAGAGGTGGAGCCACCCGGAAGTCTCCTGTCTTGGCTAATTGTTAAATCCTCCCATCTACTACACCCCATCCCAGTGCTTTGGAGAAAAGCCAGACCTTAAGTGCTTTTTGGAAGTCTAGCTGGGTAGTGGCCTGCAAAACCTCAAGTGGAAGGGTGTTCCACAGGGCAAGGGATGGCAGGGATCTCATGGTTCCCAGATTTCATAAAACGGCATAGAGACAGCAACTAGGTGTGTGCCCACCCTATTTGATCTGGAAGGATGGGTAAATGTCCTTAGGGAGAAGTAATCCCACAGATAACCTGACCGTGTGCCATATAGGATAATAACCAGCATCACTAAGTACCACATTCTGCACCAGTTGTAGCTTCAGGATGGATCTTCAATCCAAACAAGAGGTGTGCAAGGCTCCCAGGAAAGGGACAATTGGAGCATCAGATGAATCTGTACAAGCCCCCCCTAGCACCTCAAGCAGGAGAAATAATAGCCCCCCTCCAATTGCACACCAACTTATTCCAGGGGTATGCTCCCCAATCCAGAGCTAGAGGTGGAATATTATTATATGGCCCCGAGTGTGGGCACAAACACAGAGTCACTGTCTTGCCAGGAATGAGATGAAGTCAACTTTTCCCCAACTCTTATAGCCTTCATTCCCCAACTCTTACAGCCGCCACAGCATCATCTGTTTGGCTAGGGATGGGTATCATTATATCAACATAATTGGATGTCACCAGCATATTGATGGTACTGCACCCCATATCAGTGGATGACCTCCCTCAGCTGTTTCATGTAGATGTTAAAAAGGAGAGGGGGAAACCTCAAGCACAGGGGAACCCCACAATACAGGGTCCCAAAATGTGACCTTCCACCAACACTGACTTCTGCAAGAAAAGAACAACTCCCGATCCCCAAAGGCAGTTCAGAAGGATGCCATGATCAATGATATTAAAAGCCACTGAGTGGTCCAGGTGGTCCAGAATGGTTGCACCACCCAACAACATTCATTAACATAACCAAAAATCAAAAAGCATTGTACTAACAGAGGCAAAAAGATCACATTTCAAGTTTTAAAGCCTATTGGAATAACTATGTTTTAATTGTCTTCCTAAAAACGGGAAGGGAACACATTCTTTCTCCTTTTTAGATACATTTTAAATGAAGGAATCATTTGGATATGTGGCGGAATGCTTTTCTTAGAAGAGAGACAGAGATTGAGAGAGACTCGGGATTTCTCATTCCAGTTGAGGGAATCAATACTATGGCAATTAGATCGGGGGAAAATGGAAAATTTGGCCAAAGAGGTTGTAGAAAAAAATGCTTTTAAAAGCCTCTGACGATCCCAGCTGAGCCGCGTGATCATGAGAGGCTTTTTTTTTACTTTTAAAATCATTTTTTCAGCTGAGGAAAAAATGCTTTTAAAAGTAAAAAAAACCCAAAACCTCTGATGATCGTGTGGCTCAGCTGGGCATGGGGGGAGGGCAGGGATTTTTGCTACCGGTTCTCCGAACTACCCGCTGCCATCGCTACCGGATTGAGCGATCCGGACCGAACCAGGAACATTTCATCCCTGAATTAAATGTTGGAACAGTATTTGTTTCTTGTATCACTCCTGTTTTTTTTTTAAGCACATCTTTCTATCCAATATTTGTAGGAAAAGATTGAAAAAGTTCTTAGCTTAAAAAAAAATACAAAATTTGTGACACCAAACAGATGAAATGTAAGAGCAAACCCTCCAAAACAACAATATACAATAGTTGTTTCACTTTAAATGCACTGTCAATGTAATTGCTTTTTTTTTTTTTAAACATTTTGTAGGAGACAAAAAAAAAAGTCTGAATTGTGATTGATTTATGTTGCTTTAATGTTCCTGTACTGAAATACAACAGAACTGTAGTATATTTGAAAGAAATAATTTTATACTTTTATTTTTATGCTGCAAAGAAAAGGATTCTTGATGCTCTGGGTCCCTAATCAATCATAGGTTACATCTTGGTAATGGGCTTGGCCCTAGATGGTCCTTTAATAAGACTGTAGAAGTCCTCTGAGACCTCTTAAAGAATATTGGAAAAGGTTGGAGTAGAGAACAATCAGCTTCTTTTATGAGCTTGCTTGGAGGAACTTGTCAGAATGGGCAGGAGCAATTGTGAAATTTATGGACCATCCATTGACGCAAATGATATTAGTATGTTAAATGTCACTATACTTTATGGCACTAAACATGTTGCAGTCTATACTGCTTTTCCACAGTTGAGTCTACAAATTGTGAAACTAAAAAAGCTAGCATTTTTCTTCTATTTTTATTATTTTGAAAACAGAACATTTAAATCACAGATGTCCAGACTATGATTTGTATTAGTTTACTCCCACCTTTTTCAAAAGAGAAAATTGGATAAATCTTTCCAATTTAAATCTTGCTTGTTTTTGGCTGCATCTCATATATATATTGGAAGCTTTTGGTTAAATAATTCTAAGAGCAAGCATTAACTTATTTATAACAAAATTGTATGCTGTCCAATTTCAAATAGCTCGGCATAACTTACAGACATATAAGCCTGTACAGTCATCAGCATAGGCAACATAATATTCTAAAAGCCCTCTTATGTATTTTAACACATTTGTAAAGATATTTTTGTTTGAGAAAATGACAATAGTAGAATTTAAAAAGCCTTCTTCAACTCAGCATATTGAGTCATCTGTGGTCTCTATGTCTATACTGGGCAAGATGTTGATGACTTAAGTTCAGAAATATCAGGTACTGTATTTCAACCTGTTTCTATTTTAGGCTTGAGATTGAAAACAATGGCTTCAGTCTGTGGATGAGAACTAGGCAATAGGAGCGTGTCTTTTTTTGTTTGAGCTCTTAGCAGCTTTTGTTACTGTTAAATATAGTATTGTTTGGGGTCAGATGAAGAGAATGATGGTTAGGCTACTGTTTATTGTGTTTTCAGTCTTTCCTAAAGAATAGATTCAAAGTATCTCCTGAGGTTGGACTTCTCACCCGAACCCACACCTTAAGATCTTCATGAAACTACAAGAAGCAATTGTCCAGGGTATTTAAATTTACTGTCTACAGGATAGTGATGATAGCTTAGCACACTTTCTACCTCACTCTAAGGAGATATGGGTTATTTCTTTTTGAATGCAGTAATTATATGAAATAATAGATTGAATCAAATTCGAAATGCCTTTAAGAGAACATATGATTGCAGGATAATTCTGTAACTTATCTTCAGTGTATTTGGATTGTTCACCTCTTAAAAGAATCAGGTTTGCCATTGTATGGTTTTTATTTTTTTTAGTTATAATTTATATAGTTGCTAGTCATTCTGGATAGTTTTGAGCCAGAAAGATGAGGGGCAAATGCTTTTATAAATAAAAGTAGCACATAGAATTAGTGTAATAATAAAGCTCCAGAGCTCTCCAATTAAATGAATAAATTAAATTACAAGCCATGGATTACAATTTTTTTAAAATGTAGCTTTGACCTATTGCTCAATGTTTAGTTAAGTTGTGTGGTCAACCTATGCTAACTATTGTGTTTCTCCATTTATCATCAATACAATCCAGAGACAACAAGGGAAATAAGAAAGCTTTTATAAATTCATTAGTATTTATACTGTTCAATGTTTTTTGTGTCGTGAATCACTTCTGCACATTAAGGTTGGTATTTTATAATTCCTATCATCAATAGTAATATATAAATGTTTTTAAAGTTGATTCATAATCCAATGGAGATGTCATTAAAATAATATGAGATTAAATAAATAACTATTCAACTCCTTTGTTTTGATTTATTTGTTTATAACCTGATGTTCTAAATTAATAGCTGGTAATTTGCCTGAGGCTCTTCATTCAGTTTTCACAACATGCACTACAAACTCTTTGATGGTTCTTATATGAACAGTCATTTCATATGCAGAAATAATAGTAGGGAAAACAGGAGTGGTAAGAGGATACATAAACGAAGGAAAGAGTTACTTAGAAAATTTGGGCAAATGGGTTTGTACTCCATTTTTATCCATTTGAAAAAAATTATTATGAGGTGGTTTATTTTTTTTTTTAAAAAATAAGCAAATAAGAAGTAAGTCTTTGTAAATGCCACATTCTGAATTTTCTTAGTGCCCATAAGACATACCTCTGTACTATTAGGAATCCTTCTTTTTCAAAGGTCCACAAATTTCAGCTGCATCCAAGCATTGTTTTTCCTTAGGATACTCGCTTATCACTTCTCTGAAAACAGGGCTTAGAACACAATTGATATAGATTTTGGAGAAAGTCCAAAATAGCCTCCTCCTTGTTTTTTTTCAAATTTCCCCAGCGGCTGGTTATATAAGAGCTACTTGTGCCAGATTTGAAGAAAGATTACTGAGTGACATATGATACGTTAGTTTATTACTAGGACTCAGTGAACTCAACAAGTAGCAAAATTCATTTTGTGGTTGCCAACTGTGGTTAATTCCATACTTTTATTTGTCTAGGGTTGTTGTTTGACCAAATTATTTTCTCCTGCTATTTTTAATGTTGTAAGATCGTCAAGTACTGTATATAACAATTGTTTATGCATATTTTTATTTATCTGGGAGAGGTTGACAAAGAGTTATATGAGATCTAAACTCTGATTACCTTTGTAAATGCTCTGTTTATAACTTTGCCAAGAATTAATGGGCAAAATATTGTACTTTCAAATATTTTGTAGAATGAATGAGTTCATGTGAGTTAAAATCTGAATCAGTCTGAATTTTGAGATGGCTTCATGAAAGCTTTTATGAAAAAAATATTTAATGTTTAAATATTTAAATATTTATAAAAATATGAATAAATAAATAAAATAAATAAATGTTCTCACCAGATTATTTACCTAGGATGTTATCAGAGTGATGCTTTAATGGACTTTAGTAAGCCTTTCTTTATGCCAATTTATAGTTTTGAATTGAAGCAGCATCAAATGATGGTTGAATATCTGATAATCATGTGGACTCATGACTTTGACGCATAAGAATAACTTAAACAATACTTTTCAGCAAACATACAGCAAATCAGGTTTCTTTAAGCCTGTAATTTTTTTTCTGAGCTGGTGGCTTTAAAATATTTATGTATAACGATGAACAGCTCTACATTCATATTATGTAGGTGTCTGGGAAATGTTCTTTCTTTTTTTTTTAAGAAAAGTTTTTTTATTTTCCATGATAATTCCAGCGATTTGGCCAGTGTACAATACAATCAATTATAATCATTCCCTTAAATTGTACTCAATCGGGCCTGCCCAGCCACCCCTTCCTTCCTTAATCCTTTCTACCCTTCTCTACCTTCTTCTACTTTCCCCATCCTTCCTCCTCCTCACTTACCTACTTCCTCTCCTCCTTCCCACTTCTCATTTCCACCCTTTCTAACCCTCTCACTTCCCCTCCTTCTTCTCCTCCTATCCCTTCTTCCCCCTCCCTTCTTTCCTACCTACCTACTTTCTTCCTTCTCTCTACTCCTCTCTCCCTACCCTTTCCTTTCTGGAGTGGTTGCTGAGCAGGCCCGACTTTACACCATTCCAATTTATTTAGTTCTTCAATTATTCCTGTACATTGGCAATCAATCAATTTATAGTCTTCTCCTTTCCCCCCCTTTCCCCTCCCACCTCCGCCCCCCCGAGACTTCCCAGAACAGAATACAGGGTATAATATCTAACAAACATAATCTAAAATGAAACATAAAACTGGGAAATGTTCTTAATATCTGTGTAGTTTTAGAAAATGCAGGCCAGACCTGGTGGATCTCATTATAGTTCTTTCTAAACTAGAGAATAATTGAATAAGCTTTCTCACAACTGGACATTGTAAGAGATTGTGTTACTCGGAGAAATATACCTACCAGAAACTTTAACAAACTTCCGACTAACTCCAGGATCCTCTGAAGAATAGATCAAAAGCCATTGCTCATAGCAGTTGTCCTTACTGGAATGAAGTATGTTGAATCATATATTACCAAGAGTTTAAAAAAAGGCTTTGCTGTGGTGCAAATGGTAGAATTCTTTAATAGGTCTAATTTATTCTTATATTCCCCTTGGGCAATATATATAAACTGGATGACAACAATGCTAGGTATCTAACAGAGATATATAAAATGATTTTCTCCCAAAGAGACTCTGAGCAGAGCTTCATAGAATATTCATATCAAAGATATGCTGGCCTAGAAATGCAGACCATTTGAAATGGATATTTTAAAAAGAAAAATAATGATGATTTTAAAAAGAAATGGTGATTTTAAGGAGAAAAAATGATGATGCTTTTGAAAATATAACATTATGGATAAACCACAATTTTAACAACTTCTTTGTAAAATAAATAATATGTAGAATTGCTTTCTTTAACCTCACTTTCTGCTCCCACCATTCTAGATAATATTAGTTTTTGTATTACAAATTTCTGGCAGTTATGAAAACAAAATCCCATTTTACGTAATACATTTTAATATTATGAATTTCTGTAAGATGTAAATGCACCATCTCTTAATAGTTTAGGTCTGTCTGACTGGTAGCTTCCAAATAAGGACAGAATGATATTGATACTATAGCCTCTGAAAAGTTCATCATTCTTGGTCTAGTTTAGAAACCACGAATTATGACCTTGGTCTGGCATCTCATGGCAAACAATTTTTGGAATCATCATCAGAAAAAAAGACAATAGTTTTAAATGATGATTGTGTTGAGAGAGAGAGAGAGAGAAGCGAGAAAATATCTTTGTAACTTTTATATGTTATTATGCAACATACAACATTTGTATGTCATCAGAAGTGTTTATTGTTTGAATAAAAGATTTGGGATGTGTGACAAAGCATGCTTTAGAACAAAAATCTGGAAAATTGGATGTGTGCCAAGAATAAACAAGTTGGTAAGCCCTGGTCTAAATGGTAATTCTGGTGTTGTTACTTTTACATTTTGCAGGCTGTTTTTGCATCTGAATACCTGAAGCATTTCTGATTAAGGGAGATGTGATTGGTGCCCAGGATCAATATGCAAGACACTATTCTGACAGCAATTTTGATGGCCACAAGTCTGGAGATAATATGTTTAGGAGGCATGGCAATAGAAGATTCCCAGTGTCAAAGGTTTGAGCATCCTATTGTTACAAGTGAAGGTAAGTAACTGAGAAAGAGCTTTTCTAAACATTTGATAGAAAAGAAGATCAAATTTGGATCTTTATAGACCAAGGCAAATGTGTGATCTTTTGTGCATGTCATTTATAGATATCTCATCTATTTAAAGGATTTGTACATAAAGGTTAGGTGCAGAGCTCTGTTTATAATCCCCTATAATTTATGGAATCATCATTTATGGAATCATTTGGTAGAAGCCATTTTCAAAATCTTTTGGTTTGCTTCTGACTGCCATAAGGCTAACAGAGCTGCTTTGAGCTAATTACCTACTTCCTCTTCTGGTAGGTCATCCTCTACTGGAGGTATGCTGGGTGGCCGTATAGGTTCAAGCTTCCACCTTAAGCCAGTTATTAGACTGTAAATTTGAAGATATTTAGAGAGATGCAACTTTGGAAAAACTGGTTATCATATGTTGGCCAGGTCCTTTGTTTCCTGTTTTTAGTTTTTATTTTTATTTATTTTTTTATTTTGTCACAACATCATATAAAAAGTTTATATAACATATATATGAGAGGAGGTATAAGTATATATATATATATATATATATATATATATATATATATATATATATATATATATATATATATATAAATATATATATATATATATATATATATATATAAGAAAAGAAAAACAATAGGACAGGAACGGTAGGCACGTTTGTGCGCTTATGCACGCCCCTTATGGTCCTCTTAGGAATGGGGTGAGGTCAATAGTAGTCCATGTGTGAATCACAGATATCATGATGAAAAACTAGTACTAGTTACTATTTAAAACTACAGGTAGGTTCTGATGTTAATTGGTACTTGGGTTGTTGTTGCAAAGTGATGTGGTCATAAGTGATTGCAACACTTAGAGGTGGCAATCCTGACTGTCTGGTTGCCATCATAATCCCAGGACTGTGTGGGTTGCTAAACAGGAAGAGGTGGGAGGGTGCAATGGACAGGCTGTATGATACTCACCCACCATTCCTGAGATCTTGTACTTCATAATAGACTCATTGGGAGAAAAACATGGATTTGAGTACTCTCTTCCTAAATCTAACCTGTGACAGTTTGAACAGAAATGCCACTGTTGCATTTTTAGATTACTGTATTTGACAAAAATATCATTTTCTGCTTAGTGATAGTTAGAAATAGTTTATATTTTGCCAGTCCAAGATTTGATTAAGCCAAATTTAAATGCATATTTGATGCTAATTAAAAAAATATTCTTGTGGAGGGGGATTGATTATCTCTCTAAACGTATCTGATTTCTTTTATTACTTCTTGGGTAGTGTCCTCAGGAAAGATACTATATCATCTGAGAAGTGAAAGGCAAAGGAAGATAGCTAGAAGTATTAGCGTGAGAGTAAGCACCCAGAGCCATAAAAAGAAATGGAGCTTGGTATGAGTTGAAGATGAATTATGGTTTGGGACCAATTATGAGGCTGACTTAAGTCTCTGTTTTTGGTTTTGACCACCTCACATTTTGTTTAGATTGTGAAGGCACCTGGTTTAGCCTTTTATTGTACAGAACCTTCCTTTGTTTTATTTTTCCCCTTTGATTTGCTTAGGTTGCTATAATTTTCTTTACATACACATAGACACTCCATTGAAAATTCTTCTTTTTGATCCTGAGGTTGTGGTGGTGGAGATTTGATTACTGTCATATAATTTGGCTCTTTGCCTCTGCTTTTGGCTGTTTGTGCCTTGCCTAAGCTTGCTGTTGTGGTTGTAGGGTGCTTTTGCTGTCTCTCTCTAGGCTACTCTGTCAGCTGACTCAGCAACCAAGCTGGGCATCCAGAGGTTTTGTGTGGGCACAGAGAATGCAAGCAATGGTGGAGATGCAGAAAAATGCCACGTTCAGTGAGGCATCCAAGGCAGATAGCTGTTCAAGTGTCCTGTGGAATTTGTATTAGCCTTTTTCCCCCATGCCTCAGAACTACCTGAATGAGAGACGCAACAAGTGTGTGCAACTGGTTCTTTTAGAACAGAAGGTGAAAAGGTTGGAAGCATGTCATTCCAATTTATCAGGGAGGGAGCACAGTTTTGACATGAAAGACTGGAGTTCTCTAAATCAAAGCAGTAAAAAAGAGTAAGAGGCGGAGGAATGAAAACATGATTTATAGGACCAAGAGAAAGGAGACGTTCTGGAAATGCACTAGAAGCACACAGCTGTTATTTAGACTTTTGACTTAGTGAGTGATGCTGTTATGTTAAAAGAAGAAATTTTAAGGAAAATACTCAAAATCCTGTGGATGGAAAGTTCTTAACTGCCAGCCTAAGAAGGAGCAGACATATAGTTGTCAGAGTTCTCCTGTGGAGAGGAACAGAAGCAACCATCTCCAAACCTGAGACCTTTGAAAGAGCATGGCTTTCCTGGAGCTTGTATTCAAGATGTGACAGCAGACTGCTGAGGCTCTTCAAACTAATTGGTTACTGCTTTCCCTTGCTAATTCACATGGGACAAATGATCCAGTCAGAGGAATTGTTGAATGTATCTCCAAAGACAAAAATGCTCAGGATAAGAAAATGAAGAACTCAGGAGCACAAATGATGTTTGCATTAGTACTTATTGTTAAAGGACAGAACACTGGGAGGAAAGACTAGAACATTACAGAAGAACAGTTGGCACCTGAGCCTGGACAGAGTCGTCAGCAAAAGATTAGGGTTTATAAACCTTGCTTTATAGTACCAAAATGGAAGTTCCTTATGGATGACAGGGATGCCTATCACGAGAAGCTTAATAAAAGTTTGGTCAAAAAAGCCTGGAACTAAATCTTGGGATCTGGGAGTGAAGAATAGAATAGAATAGAATAGAATAGAATAGAATAGAATAGAATAGAATAGAATAGAATAGAATAGAATAGAATAGAATAGAATAGAATAGAACAGCACAGCACAGCACAGCACAGCACAGTATAACATAGCATAACATGGCATAGCATAGCATAGCATAGCATAGCATAGCATAGCATAGCATAGCATAGCATAGCATAGCATAGCATAGCATAGCATAGCATAAAATTCTTTATTGGCCAAATGTGATTGAATACACAAGGAATTTGTCTTGGTGCATATGCTCTCAGCGTACATAAAATATTGGGACACGAATGATTGCAGTAAGACACTGGCACTAGAAGCTAATAAATTACAGGCAACAGAGATCAGTAATTTACAAGCTAAAAGGACAATATTGATGTATATCATTATATTTTTATGCTTTGAATCCTGACACAGTAATAGAATCTAAAAATTAATAGAATGAAACTACTGTTAAAAATATTACAAGCAAAGATAAACTTTGTTCCAGAGAACTTGACTTCACTGCAAGGAAAAGGGGCCCATTGTTTGTAAAGAATATGTAAATCTGTGCAGAAATTCCTTCTGAGAAAGCATCTGAGTAAAAATGAAGAGAGTCACCCTAGGATTGCTATGGCAAATCTACTCACCCAAGCATCCAACCAGAAGACATAGATGATACTTTCCTGGAGCATAAAATAAGGCTTATGCATGGATGAATTTTTGTTGAAATCTTCCATTTACTACTGTCTTAACATCTCCTGGAACCTTCACTCTGCCAACAGTGGAAGACTTGTTTAAATTGTCTGTTTGATTGATTGACTGTCATCCTGTCTATCCTCCAGCAGCTGGAGAATACTACTTATTTCCTCAGTTTTCTATAGCAAGAATGAAGTATGATTCTGAATCTATGATAGTAATTCGGCCAGCTGTTTTTGGCCAGCAGAGTGCTACAGGAGGCTGTGGAAGCCGGTTTTGGCTGGCAGAGGCACCATCGGCTTGTCCTTTGATATTTCCCAGCCGGCCCCATGGGCCAGATTTAAATACCCCACAGACCGGATTCGGCCTGCGGGCCTTGAGTTTGACACACCTGTCCTAGACTTAATGCTGACAACAGAAAAGCACTTCTTGATGACGTAGAAGGAGCAAGAATATTAGAGAGAAGAGTTTGTTTCATCTTTTGTGTAAACAAGGGCTGTGAAAAGATATTAATTAAATGTATCCCTTGGACAAGCATGGTGAAAAAAACTACTATTCTGGACAACATTCATTCAGTTTCTAACCGTGGAAAGTTATAGAAATGGTGGTTGTGCTTCAGCTTCAAAGGTCTCTGGAAAAAATGGATTATCTGGACCACTTTCAGTCAGGGTTCAGGCCTCTGGGAAAATGAGATGACATTGATCACAGTCTTGGATGATCTCTGGTGGTAGCATGATGGGAGCGGAGAATCTATCCTTGCTCTTCTTGATCTCTCAGCAACCTTTATTACAATCTGTTATGGTATCCTTTTGTGCAGTTTTAGTGCAGTATTTTTGGGACTGGGCGATTTTTTAAAAAAAAATCAAGGTGCATATGCTTTTCTAATTTTGGAATTAGGTAGCCTTCTAAATTAAGTATGTGTGCTTTATAACTGCTGACCCAGAGAACTGCAGACCATTTAAGCAGTCTGCTTTCTGAGACCTTCTGTTTGGACATAAACTGCTTAATTTCCTGTTTTAAAGATTTTGTTCGGAGTTAATAGTAATAATAATAATAATAATAATAATAATAATAATAATAATAATAATAACAACAACAACAACAACAACAACAACAACAACAACAACAACAACAACAGAGTTGGAAGGGACCTTGGAGGTCTTCTAGTCCAACCCCCTGCCCAGGCAGGAAACCCTACACTATTTCAGACAAATGGTTATCCAAAATTTTCTTAAAAATTTCCAGTGTTGGAGCATTTACAACTTCTGCAGGCAAGTTGTTCCACTGATTAATTGTTTAACTGTCAGGAAATTTCTCCTTAGTTCTAAGTTGCATCTCTCCTTGATTAGTTTCCACCCATTGCTTCTTGTTCTACCCTCAGGTGCTTTGGAGAATAGTTTGACTTCCTCTTCTTTGTGGCAACCCCTGAGATATTGGAACTCTGCTATCGTGTCTCCCCTAGTCCTTCTTTTCATTAAACTAGGCATACTGAGTTCTTGCAACCGTTCTTCATATGTTTTAGCCTCCAGTCCTCTAATCATCTTTGTTGCTCTTCTCTGCACTCTTTCTAGAGTCTCAACATCTTTTTTACATCGTGGTGACCAAAACTGAATGCAATATTCCAAGTGTGGCCTTACCAAGGCATTATAAAGTGGTATTAACACTTCACGTGATCTTGAATCTATCCCTCTGTTTATGCAGCCCAGAATTGTGTTGGCTTTTTTGGCAGCTGCTGCACACTGCTGGCTCATATCTAAATGGTTGTCCACTAGGACTCCAAGATCCCTCTCACAGTTACTACTATTGAGCAAGGTACCACATACCTGTGCATTTTGGTTTTTTTGGCCTAAATGTAGAACCTTACTTTTTTCACTGTTGAATTTCATTTTGTTAGATAGCGCCCAATGTTCAAGTCTGTCAAGATCTTTCTGTAACTTGAGCCTATTTTCTCAAGTGTTGGCTATTCAGTTTTTTGGCTGCTAATATCTTTTTTCTCTTAGAGAATATAATAACTACTAGTTTGTTTTAGATGACCAGCAGCGAAATATAAGTTCAGTTTTAGTAACCAAAGATTTAGTAATGGTGCCAAGGAAAGCAGAATCAGAATGGATGAATGAGAGAAGTAAATAGCATTAAGAAAATAGTGATTCCTCAATGGGAGATATTAAATGTGTAACAACAATGGAGAAATAAAATCCATTTAGCTTTTATTCATGAAATCCAACTATGTTTATTTTGAATATTTTTTGAGTATGAATGAAGGCAAATATATGTGTCCCAGGATAATGTTGCAAGATCCAATCTGGGTCGGTCTTGGGACCAGAGGGTTTTTGGGTTTTTTTTGAATTGGTCAAGAAACTAAACCATAAAATGTTGTTAACAGTTGCAGTGTAGCAGCTCACATTTTCTTGGTTATTGATTCATTTATTTGACAAAGGCTGAAATTGTGAACTGAATGGACATTGCAGGGCTAAAGGAGGAATTGAGAAAGGAATGATTTCCTTTCGATAGTCAACATTTATTGAAGAATCAGCAGCTACTATGAATTTCATGGTTTCTGCAATCCAGACAACAAGTGTGAGGAAGATATTTCCTCAAGTAGCAGCAAATACAAAGTTGCTATTGCAGCAGAAGGCAGCAGTTGCCTTAATTGTCTGGGCTTACAAACTGCATAGGAGACCTCCAAGGGAGATGAGGCTGCCTGGGGAGCTGGAGATGACAAGACAATGACAATCCACTTCTGTATTACTGCCGAGAAAACTACACATTTATTTCCATGAAGTCACTGGGAATTGAGCATTACACAAAAATGTATGCATGAGGAACTTTTGGGTGCCTCCTGCTGTCAGCAGTTTTTCTTAATGCCAATTCATTCCTCCGCTTACAGCAATTCTCCCCAAAAGGCTTCTCCAAAAGCTATTCATAAATTAGGATAATCTTCAGTGTAGCATTAAATATAGCACAGCAGGAAGGCAGTTATAAAAAAAGACCGCAGAAGCTCACACACTCACACACCTACACGCATACCCCTGGATACAGGCATCATGTTTATGTTAATATTTAAATTTCAGATATTCAACTTTAATCAAAATGTTGCGTATTTTTCAGTAACTGTTTACAGTATAACATTGTGTATCTTGACTTTTGAAAAAGAAGCCCAATTTGATACACAGCTGGTCCTTGACTTACGATCACAATTGGGACTGGAATTTCAGTCACTAAGCAATGTAGGCATTACCTGATTTTGCAACCCTTTTTTTGTCATGGTTGTTAAAGGAATCTGACTTCCCCCATTGAACTTGCTTGTCAGAAGAACCCTGAGAAGGTTTTAAATAGAAATCATATGGTTAAAGTAGTGGTCTCCAACCTTGGTCCTTTTAAGCCAGCTTTGCTGGCTGAGGGACTCTGGGAGTTGAAGTCCACAAGTCTTAAAGGGACCAAGGTTGGAGACCCCTGGATTAAAGGACATTGCCTTTATTATTTTTATAAATAACTCAAAGTGGCATGCATACTCCTTTCCTCTCCTATTTTCCACACCACAACAACCCTGGTGAGTTGGATTAAACAGGTGTGA
The DNA here is from genome assembly GCF_028640845.1 of Ahaetulla prasina. Taxonomy (NCBI): domain Eukaryota; kingdom Metazoa; phylum Chordata; class Lepidosauria; order Squamata; family Colubridae; genus Ahaetulla; species Ahaetulla prasina. The sequence goes on along the minus strand of NC_080541.1, from coordinate 105,185,548 downwards.
TGGCTTTCATGCCTAATGAGGGATTAGAACTCAAAGTCTCCTGGTTTCTAGCCTGGTGCCTTTAGACCAGGGGTCTCCAACCTTGGTCACTTTAAGACTTGTGGACTTCAATTCCCAGAATTCTGGGAGTTGAAATCCACAAGTCTTAAAGTGACCAAGGTTGGAGACCCCTGTTTTAGACCATACTGCTATAAATACATACAGGTCAGCAAGCACATGAATTATGATCACATGAATGTGGGGACACTGCAATGGTAATAAATATGAGGATTGGTCCTCAGTCACTTTTTTCAGCGCTGTTGTAACTTCAAATGGTTGTTAAAGGAATAGTCCTGATTACCTGCAGTGGGACAGTTTGGAAACCCATACAGAGTTGAACTGGAGATCATCCAGGGCAGTTTCCAACCTGGTTGTATGGGTTTGAACAAAGGCTGAGAAATCAATGTCACTCTGTGGCATAAATGTAGATGCATCGAAGGAGAACCCCTGGATCCGAAGGCAGAACACTTAAGGGGCGTGCATAAGAGCACAAAAGTGCCTACCGTTCCTGTCCTATTGTTCCCTTTATTATATCAAATTAATATAGCTAATGCATATTCTTTACTTATATATATATATATTTTCTTCATGATATGATTTTTTTACTTATGACAATGTTTGTGTATACTGTTGTGACAAAATGAAATTAAAAAAACCAATTTTGCCGCATTTTTCAAAGACTCCTGGAATTACCCTGTTGACATATGGAAAGGGAAAGCATTTTGTTTCACCGCTCGTATGAAACTGTATTTTTGATTGAGCATGTAGACTAGTGAAGGTGACAAATCTGTCACTTCACATTGAAGCTTTTGGGTAACTGGGGAACATTCTGTTATGCTGGAAGGGAGTTGGCATATTTCAAAGCATTAAGTGTTAAATGTTCCACTCCACGTCTCTTTCTTAGTGAAGCAGACCGTTCGCTTTCAGTATCAAAACTGATTTCAAAAACAATAACTGATAAGGCAAGGAAATGGAATAGAAATGGAAATTGCAAGGAAATTAGTAGGTAAACAGCAGATTGGAAGGGCTGCATTCACACCCTGCGGTGTTACTTGTGTACCATATGTCTTTAAAGACTGTTTGGAAGCTGCACTTGGTGCAAAACACCCACTTTATCTTCTCTCCAGGGTGGAAACCAAAATAAGGGGAGACAGTTTCTTAAGCACCAATAGCAAGTAATTATTTATTGTCTAGAAACACATGTTTTGGACCATTCCTTCATCAAGGGCATTCTACAAAAAACCCTTACAAACAGTTTATGTGGTTTTATCCATGTAAAAACATCTGTTTCTAAAAGCAACATCCAGTACATAATAAACATGTTAAATAACCAGATGGCCTCTTGTGGAGAGACAGGAATCTGAGCAACCCGCTGCTGAAAAGTTACCAACCCGTGACCTAAATTAAGCCTCTCAGGGTAATTATCCAGGGTTTTGGGCTGGAGACCACTGGTATCCTGACTTCTTAGGAGAAGTCATGCTTGTTTTGAATTTAGATCCAATGTAGCAACAAAATATATGAGGATAATAAACTGAGTTTGAATCTTATCAAAACAGACCTGGCTGAGTGTGTGGTTCCCAGTTGGACAGTTTGCCTATTACAGGGGCAAACTTAAACTTTTTAAACAGTGGGCCAATTCACAGTCCCTCAGATTGTTGGGGGGCTGGACTGGCTGAGTGGGCATGGCTAGGCGGTCATGTGACTGGGTGGGTGTGGCCAATTTAGCAGTCCATTAAACAATACACACAAATTAAACTTTAATTTGTTTTGCTCCTGAGGGTGTTTTATTTGCTTTTGTTTGCATGTTACTCTTTTGGTTGACTTTTTACTAGTTTGTTTTTTAAGTTGTATAGAAGTCTAGTGGTCCATTTCAGGAAACTCAGTTTTGCAGTAATTCTTCTCAGCATCAAGGAGCTTACAATCAACAAGTCTCTCTCTCTGTCTCTCTCTCTCTCCCCCACCTCTCTCCCCCTCTCTCTCCTTCTCTCTCCCTCCTTCTCTGACACATGGAGGGGGACAAGTGGTACGCTGAAGACCAGCTGGCTGGCGGGGAGGCAGGCCAATCCCCACAGTCTCCCCAAAAGTAACACATCTCTTGTTGCTTGAAACCTGAAGACTCAAGGCAGCCCTCGCCTCCCTTTGCCTTAGGCTCCGAGCTGTAAGCTGCATCTGGAAAGCACTACAGCAGAGAGAATCGGCTGTCCATTGCAGCTAGGACTCTCAAATGCAGCCTCTGGCTGGAGGTACTAAACAGGTGGTCAAGCTAAGTGCTTGAAGGACCCCATCCCGCCACTAGGAGTCCAGGCAACTCAGCGATTGGCAAGCAGCTGGGCTCCTCGATAGTCGAGTTTGCGGGGGGAGGGGGGAATGATCTAGTACCCAGGCTGGCTACAGTAGAACGTTAATTCTTGGCCATACTTGAAATTCCTAGCTGCAGTGGACACCAAAGCTAGGGTTGACCCTGGCTGCTTCTCTCTACCGCAGTGCTTCCTGGACATGGCTTACAGCTCCAAGCTCAGAGTGATGATAGGCGAGGGCTGCCTTGGTGCCCCCAGCCTCGGGCTCATAGTGGTCCATAGAGGATGCACTCAAATTGGTGCCAAGACCAGGGCCGTGAGAGGGCATGGGGGAAGACTTTTACGGCTTTATTTGTGTCTAACAGAAGCAGAGATGGGAGGGAGGCCCAAGAGCACACAGCACCCCAGCTCATCCTCCCTCCCCTCTGCCTCAGGCCCCACTTTTGGGCTAGTCCAGCCACAGGTGGGTGAGCCAAAGACCAGCTGGCTGGTGGGGATCACAATACAGGCAGCCTTCAGGCTCTGCAAGAAAAGCGACTGGCATCTGGGAGGTGAGAATGAGTCGCTGCCACTGCTGTGTGGCAGGGTGTCCCTCCTCGCCAGGGGTGAAATGTAAAATTTGTTACTTCTGGTTCTAAGGTGTGGCTTGGTGATGGTGGTGTAATGTGACTGGGTGGGCATGGGCAACTTTTTTTTTTTTTGCTTTTAAAAGCATTTTTTCTACAACCTCTTTGGCAAAAGAGGTTGTAGAAAAAATGCTTTTAAAAAGCTCCTCTGACGATCCCAGCTGAGTTGCCTGATCGTGAGAGGCTTTTTTTTACTTTTAAAAGCATTTTTTCGGCCGAAGAAAAAATGCTTTTAAAAGTAAAAAAACAACCTCTGATGATCGCGCGGCTCAGCTGGGAATGAGGGGTGGGGCAGGGATTTTTGCTACTGGTTCTCTGAACCACCCACCGCCATCACTACCAGATTGGGCAATCCGGTCCAAACTGGGAGCATTTCACCCTTGCTCCTTGCTGCTGGGTGATCCTCTGTGAAGAAGGGGGCGGCTGCTAGTAAGAGAAGGGAGAGTGTGAGGTTGATGCTGACATACAGGGAGTTTCTACTATTCTATATCTGAAGCATCTGTTGGAAACCTATCAGTTTACCACTGACTTCCCTTTATGAATGGCAGATGGGTCTTTTGATTTTGTCCCACTTCCTTTTAATGAGCAAATGTTACATTGTTTTTAAATCATTAGCTTTTAGTACTGCATTTTACGTTTTGAAAATTGTTCTGAAATGCATTACCACAGGAAATGGTATAAAAATGAGTTTGGCAAATTCTCAGTATCCCAGATGTGTCTACCAACTCAAAAAGTTGGGATTCCTGGCTTAGAACTTCCTTTTTTTTCAAAAGAAGCTCTTCTGAAAATGCATCTAGGTTTGGATGGCAGTTTATTGAGCAGACAAGAGGTTGCTTTCCCTAGCATCGCTCTTGAGGGATGGAATGCAGAAGTAGAAATATGTATGCTCCTAAAATGATCAGAAGTATCTCAGATCCCTCACTGCCTCTTTGCTGCTTGTCTTTTTACAGCGCAGGTCTAAAACTGCTCTTATTTATAAAATTTAAAATTCATATTAATATTAAAGAGTAATATTGTTCTATAAAGCAGAGGATGGGAGAAAAGGTTGACAAGATGAGTTTGAGTGTCTTGTAATTTTCCCTAGGTCTTGATTCTGATGCTGACAATATTTACATTTATTAAGAGGCTCACAGAAAAGAAATAGGAAGGAAGGCAAAGTCTGGGTCTACAGAAAATCAGAACAGAATTGAAGTCATTAGTCACTTCTTTTAATTTTACAAAACTGTTGAGATCATTGGTATAGATAAAATGATTTGATAGCACCAAATGAAAATAAATGCTAATAGTATGAATATTATGACTATTTTCTTTCTGTTCTTGTAGAACTGGCTCCCTGGTTACATGTGTTCAGATCGGAAAGTGCTGTTGACTTCTCTCAAATAACATTTGATCCAAGACAAAAAGAATTGATTGTTGGCGCAAGGTGAGATGCTATTTTTAAAATGTACCTTTTATTTTCCAAGTGCATTTGTGTTAAAAAAACCTGGGTTATATATATTTCTCTGTTATACTATGCTTTTAAGGCATAGGTAAGCAAGCTGGCATTTTCCTGAGGTTTTGGGGTTTTAGGTTTCCATCAGTCCTATGTGGCTGTTGCCCAAAATGTGCCTGGAGTATTAGGTGAATTAAATTAGATGTATGAAAAAAAATTGTGACGCTTGTGTTTATGATTTTCCACACTCGGTATGTGACAAAGGCCCCTTTCCAATTTCAGTAAATTCAGGCATTTCTCTGAATGCATAGTGACCTGAAATTGGATAAAAGATGAGCTTCCACATGATAACCATGCTACTTCATCTCTGTGATTTCTCTTTTCTTTTATTACAATGGTGTAAATCATGATAGATTGCATTATTTCAATGTAATTTTCAGTGCATTGTTTATATAATGTGATTAAAATTAAGGTAAAGGTAAAGGTTCCCCTTGGGGAACGTGCTAGTTATTCCTGACTCTAGGGACGGTGCTCATCTCTGTTTCAAAGCCGAAGAGCCAGTGCTGTCCGAAGATGTCTCCGTGGTCATGTGGCCGCCATGACTCAACGCCAAAAGCGCACGGAATGCTGTTACCTTCCATCAAAGGTGGTCCCTATTTTTTCTACTTGCATTTTTACATACTTTCGAAACTGCTAGGTTGGCAGAAGCTGGGACAAGTAACGGGAGCTCACCCCATTACACGGCAGCACTAGGGATTCAAACCGCCGAATTGCCAACCTTTCGATCGACAAGCTCAGCGTCCTAGCCCTTGAGCCACCGCGTCCCTTGATTAAAATTATTCTATTGTTTGAAAAGGCAGGGGGCATGATGGCTCAGCAGTTAAAGATGCTGAGCTTGTCAGCTGGAAGCCAGAGTTCAAAATCTGTGTGACTGCGTGATAGGGTCAGCTGCTGTTACTTGCCCCAGTTCCTGCCCTCCTAGCAGTTCAAAAGCTGACAAATGCAAGTAGATCAATAGGTATCACTTCAATGGGAAGGTAACAGCATTCTGTACACCTTGGGGTATAGTCATGCTGGCCACTTGACCACAGAAATGTCTTCAGAAAATGCTGGCATTCTCTCAGCTAAGAAAACAGAGATGAGCATGGTTCCCTAGAGTCAGACATGACTGGATAGAGGAAACCTTCACATTTTGTTACCTATTTGAAAAGGTTATAGTATTGGGGGGAAAAAGGAGAAAAGTAAAATTCTTTACTAACTCTTAGGAAGTTAAGAAAGTAATTTTGAAAGCTTCATTTCCCTCTTGCCTTCCTGACTTTTAATGCCTGAAAATAATAGCAGGCTTCAGGGTGAGCTTAGAAAGGTAACTGCTTTAGAAAGTCAATAGAATTTAGTTTTCTTAGAAATGTTTAGAACTTCAGGCAAAGCTGTACAATCAGGTGAATTACATAACGTAGTTCTGGCTAAAATATATCTGCTCTGACTAGCAGCACTGAGTAACAGGTTTGAAGGGTACCCTTCCCCCTCCCAAATAATCAGCCTAGCTTCACCATTTGGCACCTTTTATTACTTTAGCTGAGAATCATTTCTGCTGAACTGGTAACTTTCAGAGAACATTTTATAAAGGAAAGTTATGAAGCATCTCATCTTGTTTAAGACTTGTGGACTTCAACTCCCAGAATTTCCCAGCCAGACATGCTTAAAGTCTTAAAGTTGGCAAGATTGGGCACCCTGGGTTAAAGTGAACACAGATATGCCAGTTCAGAAAGATTCATACCATCTTCAGTGAGTACCAAGATGCCCTTCTTTCCTGAGGTGATCAGTGGAAACCAGACACATCAGGACTGAACCTAGTTATAAAGTGGATATCAGTGCTGTCAAAATAGTTTTGAAATTGTGTTTTAAAAGTGTGCAGTATTTTTAAAATAAGTGGACATGAATATGGATTATAAAACATACTATTCTTCTGAAGCATAGGATGATGGATCAGAATGATGGATGAGTTAGTATTGTCCCACTAGTATTTCTGCACATCATGTGCATTTATAAAGCTGGCTAAAATAGTAGAAAAACCTACTGGGATTGTGCAAGTTCTTTTTTTCCCCTTCCTCCCTCTTTCTAAACTGGCAATTTTCATTAGGGGTGAATTCTGCCATTCTGCTCTAACTCTAGGTTCTTGCTAGGTTCAATCAACCCAGAGAATGAAAACTGCAAGCAGTAATAGAGTTAACTAAATCTGCATGGCAAATTCTTGATTTATGATTCAGATGTCAGCATACTGGTTTTCCCCCTTTCATTATCCTAGCTTTGGTTTCAACTGTCTTCAGATTCTACCTGTTGTCCTAAACCTAGAGGTATCAGGTCAAACTGAATTTTAATAATAGTGCTTTCAGGAAGTGGCTTTGGCTTCAAGATGATTGAAGATTTGTTTTGCTAGTTGGTTGATTTCTTTCTTTTTCTTGCAAAAAAACTAGAGTTTTTACAAACAACAACAACAACACAATAGCAACCCCAACCCCAAAAGAGTACCTCTGACATGTTATGATTTAAATAGAGTTTGTGGCATCATCAACAGTAGCATGGACAGACCGAAAGCCTTAACTGCATATGTTGAAACTGTAGCTCTAATGAAAATTTCACATCATCAGGGAGACATTACAGATAGTCCTCAACTTACAATCATTGAGCCTGCCAAGTTTGTTCATAAATTGTAATGGTCATAAAGTAAGTGACTGTGACTGTCTTGACTTTTGTGGCAGTCATTTAGCAAACATGGCAGTGGTTAAGGAAATGTGGCAGTCATTACACAAACCCATTGTGTGTATTGGGCGTTTTTGCTGGAAACCAGAAGTGAACACTGGTTTTCCTCAGAAATTTTGGAAATAATATTGGAAACCTGGGACTGTTGAGATGCTGCAAACGGCCATAAATGTGGGCCAGTTGCTGAGTGCCCAAAATGGGGGCATTACATAATAACTTTGAAAGGTCACTAAGCGACTGGTTGTAACTCAAGGACTACCTATACAGTTATGAAGGAAGGTGGCAGAGACAATTACTTTTTTAAAATTACAATTAACTACCAGTATTCATCTTTTCAAATGAAGCCTCACTTTTAAAACACACTAAGAAACAATTAATATAAACTTGTAAGCAAAAAACAAAAAATACAGTGACCAATCTTTATAGTCAGTATACTCATAAAAATGTCTACCTTTATCCCCGTAAGTAGCCCAAAGCCCCCATGAGAAATTGGGGGATGAACAGAGACTGTCTTGCTATTAATATAAGGAATACCTTATGTTTTGACTTTCTAATGGCAAAAACATCTATAGATCTGCTTTCTTTGACAGCTGTCTCCCAGCAACCCCCATTAAAGGAAGCCAGAAACAGCTCTTGTAGACTGTTGGATATCTCCTCTTTCAAGCTTCTTGAACGGGCCGTGAACCTGCCTGCCCTGATCCTCTTTTAATCCTACTTGGCTCACTCATCTATTCCCTCTCTGTTTGTCTTTGGCTTTAGCCCAATCTAGCTTTAGCTCTACTGCCCTGGCTTGCGACCTATACACAAATCAAAACTATCCAAAATAACATGCTATAAAAATGATTCTTTTGAAATAAGCGTTAAAGCCAAATACTTAGAGTATAAAATTGGACACATTTGCAGCGTGAATGGGAGGATATCAGTGCTTGTAATAAATACTGCTACATATTTTCTCACTTCCTTAAACAGTGGCAAGTTTCAAGAGCAATTCTGTTGAAAATTTAAATTGTTTACTTAGCCTCTTTCATATGTAACCATAGAAGGAAGAGAATTACTAGGCTTTCCGCTGAATTCAGGATTACTGTGAGCCTCTTGAAAATGTGAGATCAGAAATGCAGTTTAATGATGAGTGTCCAGCATGAGAGTTTTTGTTGTCATTTTAACACATGGCAGATTTATTGTCCTTGGAGAAAGAGTGCATTTGAAACAGAAACCACAGTTTTATTCCAGGTTATGTTGGGCATGAAACTGATCTTCAGCTGGATCAGTGGTGGGTTTCAAAATTTTTTACTACCAGTTCTGTGGGGGTGGCTTGTTGGGGGTGGCAGGGGAAGGATACTGTAAAATCTCCATTCTCACCCCACTCCAGGGGAAGGATACTGTAAAATCTCCATTCTCACCCCACTCCAGGGGAAGGTTACTGCAAAATCCCCATTTCCTGCCAATCAGCTGGGACTTGGGAGGCAGAGAATAGATGGGGGCGGGGCCAGTCAGAGATGGTATTTACTGGTTCTCTGAACTACTCAAAATTTCCATTATCAGTTCTCCGAACTACTCAAAATTTCTGCTACCAGTTCTACAGAACTGGTCAGAACTTGCTGAAACTCACCTCTGAGCTGGATACCTTTAGAGTGGTTTGAGGGAAAGAAAAGGTGAAGATTGGGAAGACAATAAGACAACTTTTGAGACTGAGCAGGGAAGAATATGTTTTTCTTCCCTGACTTTCTATTATTTTCTCAGGTGCTGAGAAAACTACTGCAAGAAGAAAAAAAATCTAAGATTTTCAAATTGAAATGAAATCTTCCTATTCACAATTTTGTAAGCAGTCTTTGTTCTATGCAATTTAGGCGTGAACATTTGACGTTCCATAGGTTAAATGAACCCCTTCAAAGGGGCGTTCATCTGGCTCTTGGTTTCTAACTCAGGCAGGGAAAAGCACCATAGAAAGGGAAGTGTCCGCTCAAAAATTCCATATTTTCTGCTCCCAAACCCATTCTGTTAGCCTTGTAAGCTCATTGTTGCTTAGGGATACAGTACATTATTTTTTAAATCAAATCAGTAGAAATATATTTCAGAGAGAAAGTTTATTCTCTTCTCTTCCATTTTGAAGTGTCTAAGCAGAGGTAGAAAATACGCAAGACATAAGCAGCCCCAACAGTTCCTCCTACTCTTTGAACAGAGACTGAATGGTCATCTATCAGAGATACTTTAATCAGTGAATTCTCCACTGAGCAGTATAGGACTAGATGATCTCTAAGTCATCTTTTGAACTTGATAATTATCTGATGCCTGCCTACCTAAGAAAAATGTTTAAATGCCCGAATAAGAAAACACTTAACTCATAGACTAAGTTCACTTAAACCAAGCTAAACAGCCGTGAATGAATAATTTTTCATGCTTGTTGTGCCATAGTTTGTATCTAATAAAGTATTAGATGAATTTTAAATGCTTTAATGCTAGGATACTTTTATTACAGTCTAGGAGCCACACATGATTGTATACATCACGCAACTTTACACTGAACTGGGACATGGATCCTTTTAGCCAAGTTCTTTGTTTTCTCCAATTGATAAAAACGGGCTGATCACATTAGTTCCTGAAAAAGAATCATAGCTGTGTGTTGAAACTTATCTTCTGCATTCAAAGAGTCAGACTATTTGTAGTTAAGAGAGCAGATGGCTAGTCATGAGAAATACCCCTGCTGCCCATAGTAAGACATGACAAGGACAGATGGACCAATAGTTTCACTTGGTAGAAAGCAGCTCTCTAGGCATCTGATTGTACAGCTGGAAAGGCTGAAAATTAAAATGCACTGGAGTACATGCATTTCTATTTAATTGTGGGTCTTCCTCCATATCATTGTTCATTATGTCAATCCAGAGATAGCAGATGGGTAAAATAGTATTTTATTCATCACTTAAAGCATAAATGTAAATCTACCAATGAAAACATAATTATCAATGAAAATTATTAAATGTAGAGTTTTAATTAAAACATTAGATCTTTCCTTAATGTTTGGTTTCATCACATATCAGTGTTCTGTATATGTTAGTAGATAAAAGTAGAAGCCTATATAGGTATAGTTCTATAGAATTGCACATTCAGATACTTAATACTGTTGACTGCAATACTGGTAGTCAACAGTATTAAGTATCTGAAACTGAATAACTAACAATCTGAACTGGTCTCTCCACACATCGTCCTTAGTGAAACGTGCAAACTAGCGTCTTCATTTACTGCATCGGATGAGGAGAGCACATCTTTCTCCTTCTGTCCTGGCCACTTTTTATAGAGGCACAATTGAGAGCATTTTAACAAACGGCATCATTGTTTAGTTTGGTGGCAGCAGTGCCTTAGATAGAAAGTCCATACAGAGAGTGCTAAGGACAGTTGAGAAGATTAAAGGAAGCTCGCTTATAGTGCTTATAAGCTCTATGTGCTTAGAGCTCAAAGCATTTGTAGACACCCCACACGCCCATTTTATGGTCTGTTTCTGTTGCTCCCCTCTGGGGGGAGGTTTCGAAGTATTTCTAGCAGGACTACCAAATTCTAACAACTTTGTTTCCTATGCCATCCGTCTGGTAAACTCGCAAGATGTGTTTTTCTCGCCATGTACATATATACATCCAAACTAGATTGTGTTGTTCCTCTATATCATATAATATATGTGGGTGTTTGCATAATTTTGTATTTATTTTGTCATGTTTATGTAGTGTATATTGGAGGTGGTGACCCTTTGAGAGCTGTAAGCAACAAAATTTCATTTTAATGTATGCTGATTCATGTACATTCAAAGTGACTTAAAGTTATTCTAAGTATAAGTCTATTCAAAGGGAAAGCTAACATTAAAATCTGACTTTTAAAAAATATTTGTTTTGTCCCACCAGGGTTAGTTTATTATGCAAAATCAAAGGGCTTTCAAGTTTCCTACTTCTTCCAGATATTGGGGTTTTCTCAAGCTGATAGAGACTGCAGATAAAAATATTTGTTTTGTCCCACCAGGGTTAGTTTATTATGCAAAATCAAAGGGCTTTCAAGTTTCCTACTTCTTCCAGATATTGGGGTTTTCTCAAGCTGATAGAGACTGCAGATAAAAATATTTGTTTTGTCCCACCAGGGTTAGTTTATTATGCAAAATCAAAGGGCTTTCAAGTTTCCTACTTCTTCCAGATATTGGGGTTTTCTCAAGCTGATAGAGACTGCAGATAAAAATATTTTTTTCCCATGAGAAGGCATGCTTCTGCTAGTTACTTAATCATGTTTGATTGTCTTTTATTACTATTGGACTCAGAACTTTCTATAACAGCCATCTCCAACCTTTACAGCTTTGCAGATGGGGGGGGGGTTTCCACGCAAGGGGCGGGCAAGTGTGCACACACAGCTTCATTCACAAATGGAACTGCATGTATACACTTGCCCACCCATTGTGTGTGCAAGTGGAGTTATGCGTGCACATACTTGTCTATCACTTCCATGGGCTGGTTCTGAATGGGCTGCCGCTCAGTAGTGGACCACTGCCCAAGGCTCGGGGACCCCTGTTCTATAACAAACAAGACACTACCCAAACCATTCTCATGATCCTACTTCTTACTTGTAATCTAATATTAACTTGTATGTTTATGTCTCTTTCCTACTTTTTTCCTGCAGCCATCTTCATTTAGGGTTTCCCTGTAATTATAAATTTTGTACAACTACTAACTTACTTCATCCATATACTGTATTTCCGCCCCTACGCTCTGTGTCAACATTCTCATATCGCTATTGTTAGCTGCATCTTTTCCTGTATTTTTAAAGCTCTGAATCGTTCTTACTTCCTCACACCCTAAGCTCTTGCTGCCAAACACAGCCCATTTACATTTGGAAACCTATTCCACTCCCTCTCTAAGGACTTGAAGCATCTGAGCTTTTCGTCCACTCTTCCCCCCCCCCAGCCCTTCCAGTCCTTTCTTCCTGGAGCTGGCTTGTGGACCTCTGCGCTGTTGCGCTCAGAGTGGATGCTCCAGGTCCATTTTTGCAGATGTTAGTTGGGCTCTTCCCTGTAGGTCTGGCCATTGGGCGGCTGTTCCAAGGAATGCCATTCCTTGTGTTATCCTGGGACCCCAGCAGAATTGAAACTCCAGATCTTGGGAGTGAAGAAAAGGGCACCTAGCTCAAGTCTGTCGAGCTCCCCAACCTTCCGCCGAAAATTCAAATCGGCCAATCAGGCGCGGATCGGCAAGGCGACCCGCGATTGGCTCAAACAAAAAGCGCGGATTCAACCAAGCGACTGTGGTCATAGGCGCGCCTCAACCCAGTGGAGAAGAAGATCTTCACCAAACCCAAAATAGAAGAGTACGGTGCCGACTCGAAGTGGACACCGGGTCAGCATCACCATCATGTCCTGGGACACTTTGGCGAAGTCACTGCCATCAGTCGCGGCGCCACCTGCAAACACAGCACTACGAGTCCACGACTACCAGGAATCGCATCCCTGTTCGAGGACCACCTCTGTCCAGTCGATCGGACCACACAAGAGACCCTGCCCATCACGATCGTCGAAGGGACCCTGCCTAGTTTGTTGGGACTAGACTGGTTTCGTGCACTGGGCATGGGGTGACTGGCATCTACAAGTGACTGTAACCTGAAAGACATACTCATGAATGAGTTCGAAGATGTCTTCAAGGACTGCCTGGGCAAGTACAAGGGACCCCTATTTCCTTCAACTTAGACCCCAGGTAGCCCCATTAGGTTAAAGGCAAGGAGAGTCCCTTTGCCCTCAAACCTAAAATTGACAAGGAGCTAGATAAGCTCATAAATCAGGGATTTTGGTGCCAGTCGATCACGCCAAAGTGGGAGGCAATCGTCACCCAGTAAAACCAGATGGGTCAATTAGAATCTGCGCTGACTACAAGGCGGCGCTAAACAAAGCCTTACAGAAAAGCGCTTACCGGTTCCGTGGTGCAACACTTGCTGCACTCTTTGGGGCAAGGCAAGTCTTTGCAAAGTTAGACTTGGCCCAAGCCTACCACAACTGCCCGTGAGCGCCAACACAGCGAAGCCCAAGCGATTGTAACTCACAGGGGTGCATTCAAGTGTACCCGATTACAATTTGGGGTGAGTGTGGCACCGGGCTGTTCCAAAACTTAATGGAACGACTTCTGCAAGGGCTCCCAGGGTAGTTCCTACTTGATGATGTATTGATATCAGCGGCGTAGAGGAATTGGGGAGGCGTCTGAGAAAGGTTCTGGGCATTTTCGGTCAGCGGACTAAAGGTTAAAGTGAACAAATGCCAGATAGGGTAGAATCCGTCGATTCTTGGGCTACGAATAGACAAGAAGAATTCACCCACTGAGAGCAAGGTCAAGGCAATTAGAAAGGCTCCAGCGCCCAAAAACAAAACAGAGCTACAGGCATTCCTGGGGCTAGTGAATTTTCTGGTCTTTTTAAAAACAAAGCGACGTTGCTGAACCGCTGCATAAGCTTCTAGGAAAAATACTGCTTGGTCTTGGGGAAAGTCGGAAAGTAGGGCTTCGAAGCAGTAAAAACCTGCTCTCGGCGATAGCCTGCTCATCAATATCATAGCTCATTGCCCTTAGTACTAGTTTGCGATGCCTCCCCTTACGGGGTGGGGGCTGTGCCCAGCCACAGACTTCCAAACGGCACAGAAGCCCCTATAGCCTTCTACTCCAGAACGATGTCCTCCACAGAGAGGAACTACAGCCAGTTGGATAAGGAAGCCTGGCAATTGTGTCAGGGGTAAAAATTCACGAATATGTTTTTCTTCCCTGACTTTCTATTATTTTCTCAGGTGCTGAGAAAACTACTGCAAGAAGAAAAAAAATCTAAGATTTTCAAATTGAAATGAAATCTTCCTATTCACAATTTTGTAAGCAGTCTTTGTTCTATGCAATTTAGGCGTGAACATTTGACGTTCCATAGGTTAAATGAACCCCTTCAAAGGGGCGTTCATCTGGCTCTTGGTTTCTAACTCAGGCAGGGAAAAGCACCTTAGAAAGGGAAGTGTCCACTCAAAAATTCATATTTTCTGCTCCCAACCCCATTCTGTTAGCCTTGTAAGCTCATTGTTGCTTAGGGATACAGTACATTATTTTTTAAATCAAATCAGTAGAAATATATTTCAGAGAGAAAGTTACTATTCTCTTCTCTTCCATTTTGAAGTGTCTAAGCAGAGGTAGAAAATACGCAAGACATAAGCAGCCCCAACAGTTCCTCCTACTCTTTGAACAGAGACTGAATGGTCATCTATCAGAGATACTTTAATCAGTGAATTCTCCACTGAGCAGTATAGGACTAGATGATCTCTAAGTCATCTTTTGAACTTGATAATTATCTGATGCCTGCCTACCTAAGAAAAATGTTTAAATGCCCAAATAAGAAAACACTTAACTCATAGACTAAGTTCACTTAAACCAAGCTAAACAGCCGTGAATGAATAATTTTTCATGCTTGTTGTGCCATAGTTTGTATCTAATAAAGTATTAGATGAATTTTAAATGCTTTAATGCTAGGATACTTTTATTACAGTCTAGGAGCCACACATGATTGTATACATCACGCAATTTTACATTGAACTGGTACATGGATCCTTTTAGCCAAGTTCTTTGTTTTCTCCAATTGATAAAAACGGGCTGATCACATTAGTTCCTGAAAAAGAATCATAGCTGTGTGTTGAAACTTATCTTCTGCATTCAAAGAGTCAGACTATTTGTAGTTAAGAGAGCAGATGGCTAGTCATGAGAAATACCCCTGCTGCCCATAGTAAGACATGACAAGGACAGATGGACCAATAGTTTCGCTTGGTAGAAAGCAGCTCTCTAGGCATCTGATTGTACACCTGGAAAGGCTGAAAATTAAAATGCACTGGAGTACATGCATTTCTATTTAATTGTGGGTCTTCCTCCATATCATTGTTCATTATGTCAATCCAGAGATAGCAGATGGGTAAAATAGTATTTTATTCATCACTTAAAGCATAAATGTAAATCTACCAATGAAAACATAATTATCAATGAAAATTATTAAATGTAGAGTTTTAATTAAAACATTAGATCTTTCCTTAATGTTTGGTTTCATCACATATCAGTGTTCTGTATATGTTAGTAGATAAAAGTAGAAGCCTATATAGGTATAGTTCTATAGAATTGCACATTCAGATACTTAATACTGTTGACTACAATACTGGTAGTCAACAGTATTAAGTATCTGGGGGCACAGATAACTAACAATCTGAACTGGTCTCTCCACACATCGTCCTTAGTGAAACGTGCAAACTAGCGTCTTCATTTACTGCATCGGATGAGGAGAGCACATCTTTCTCCTTCTGTCCTGGCCACTTTTTATAGAGGCACAATTGAGAGCATTTTAACAAACGGCATCATTGTTTAGTTTGGTGGCAGCAGTGCCTTAGATAGAAAGTCCATACAGAGAGTGCTAAGGACAGTTGAGAAGATTAAAGGAAGCTCGCTTATAGTGCTTATAAGCTCTATGTGCTTAGAGCTCAAAGCATTTGTAGACACCCCACACACCCATTTTACGGTCTGTTTCTGTTGCTCCCCTCTGGGGGGAGGTTTCGAAGTATTTCTAGCAGGACTACCAAATTCTAACAACTTTGTTTCCTATGCCATCCGTCTGGTAAACTCGCAAGATGTGTTTTTCTCGCCATGTACATATATACATCCAAACTAGATTGTGTTGTTCCTCTATATCATATAATATATGTGGGTGTTTGCATAATTTTGTATTTATTTTGTCATGTTTATGTAGTGTATATTGGAGGTGGTGACCCTTTGAGAGTTGTAAGCAACAAAATTTCATTTTAATGTATGCTGATTCATGTACATTCAAAGTGACTTAGAGTTATTCTAAGTATAAGTCTATTCAAGGGAAAGCTAACATTAAAATCTGACTTTTAAAAAAATATTTTTTTTCCCATGAGAAGGCATGCTTCTGCTAGTTACTTAATCATGTCTGATTGTCTTTTATTACTACTGGACTCAGAACTTTCTATAACAGCCATCTCCAACCTTTACAGCTTTGCAGATGGGGGGGGGGTTTCCACGCAAGGGGCGGGCAAGTGTGCACACACAGCTTCATTCACAAATGGAACTGCATGTATACACTTGCCCACCCATTGTGTGTGCAAGTGGAGTTGCGTGCGTGCACATACTTGTCTATCACTTCCATGGGCTGGTTCTGAATGGGCTGCCGCTCAGTAGTGGACCACTGCCCAAGGCTCGGGGACCCCTGTTCTATAACAAACAAGACACTACCCAAACCATTCTCATGATCCTACTTCTTCCAGATATTGGGGTTTTCTCAAGCTGATAGAGACTGCAGAAAAAAATATTTGTTTTTGTCCCACCAGGGGTTAGTTTATTATGCAAAATCAAAGGGCTTTCAAGTTTCCTACTTCTTACTTGTAATCTAATATTAACTTGTATGTTTATGTCTCTTTCCTACTTTTTTCCTGCAGCCATCTTCATTTAGGGTTTCTCTGTAATTATAAATTTTGTACAACTACTAACTAACTTCATCCATATACTGTATTTCCGCCCCTACGTTCTATGTCAACATTCTCATATCACTATTGTTAGCTGCATCTTTTCCTGTATTTTTAAAGCTCTGAATCGTTCTTACTTCCTCACACCCTAAGCTCTTGCTGCCAAACACAGCCCATTTACATTTGGAAACCTATTCCACTCCCTCTCTAAGGACTTGAAGCATCTGAGCTTTTCGTCCACTCTTCCCCCCCCCCCACCCAGCCCTTCCAGTCCTTTCTTCCTGGAGCTGGCTTGTGGACCTCTGCGCTGTTGCGCTCAGAGTGGATGCTCCAGGTCCATTTTTGCAGATGTTAGTTGGGCTCTTCCCTGTAGGTCTGGCCATTGGGCAGCTGTTCCAAGGAATGCCATTCCTTGTGTTATCCTGGGACCCCAGCAGAATTGAAACTCCAGATCTTGGGAGTGAAGAAAAGGGCTTGCATATTTGAGGCATCCTTTCACACCGCGCTGCCTTTTAGTGGCTGCTATTTACATGTGCAACACAGTTCCCTGCATTCCAGTCTAACAGTGTTATTAGCAGAAATCTCAGAGCTGAAGAATATTTGCACATGTCTTCTTTCCCATTCTGTTCTCCTTTTTTTTTATTGAAAAAGTTTTACAAAAACAAATAAATTCCCCCCCTCCCTCCCCTCTCCCTCCAAAAACCCCCTCCCCCCCCCGACTTCCTGGAGCAAACACAAGGTATAGTTCAATAAACAAACATTCCTACGTAAAATTTTTGAAATCTAACCCGATTATAATCCTTCTCTTTCACATAACCTGACTTCTTCCATTAAAATCAAAAATGACATCTTTCATTCAAAGGCAATCTGATATCTCTTAATCTGATATCTATTTTGAATATAGTCAATCCAATTCTTCCATTCGTTTAGATATTTTTCTTGAGTACTGTCTTTCAAGAAGGCTGAGATTTTAGCCATCTCAGCCAAATTGGAAACTTTCAATATCCATTCTTCTATTGTGGGTAATTCTTTTTTCTTCCAATATTGTCCAATCAACAATCTTGCTGCTGTTATTAAGTTCAAAATCAATTTAGTCTCAATTACTGCACAGTCTGTTGTTATTCCCAAAAGGAAAAATTGTGGTAGGAACTTTATCTTCTTCTTCAAAACATTCTGCATAATCCACCAAATTCTTATCCAGAAAGACTTAATTTTCTTACAAGTCCACTATACATGAAAATATGTAGCATCATCACAATTACATCTCCAACATTTCGCTTGCATATCTGGATACCCATTCTGTTCTCCTTTGACTTGTAATTTGCATTGCCTCTTGTTCTATGGCTGCCATCTCTAAATTGTGATTTAGGGTACTTGAAAAAAGGGTGGAACAGAAACTGACTTACAGTACGTTTTAAGTATCTATTCTTCATCTCATGTTGTAAATGAATTTCAGAGTAGAGAGCAAATTTGTACCAAGCTTTTCAGTGCCATAACGTAATAATAGTAATAATAATGAGAATGTTTATAGAATGCCTCTGTTTCAATCCTATTTGCAATTAAGTTCTCTTCCTCTCCACTACCGCAGAACTAAATAACAAAAACAAAAAGCAAAAACCATAACCACACACTGCCGAATTTCACCTATTTTGTTGATGAGTTTTCTGCTCAAGATCTTGGAGAGCTTTGGAGACTGGTCTAGCCCATGGTCCATAGATTTCCCACTGTTATACTTTGTTAGATTAAAGGTGTGTGGGTTTTCACAGTCAGCCAATCAGTCACTTTGTTTCAGTCTTTCACCAGCAAAGAGTTCTATAGTCTTGTTGAGGTGGTTTGGAGGTAAATGACGACTTAGGAAAGGAGAGGAACAAAATAAACGAAAAAGAAAAAAAAATACTATCGCTTTACATTGTAAGATTAGGACCCACAGTGAGTTAATTTCTAAAATAATTGGTGTGTGTTTTTTAGAAAGCCAGGCTCATTCTCTGAATTAATATTGTTAATTATTATAAAAGGAAAAAAGGTGGTGGTGAAAAAAAATGGAGTGAACCGTTAAGGAATTTGTTTTTAAAACTGCATTCCTACAAAATAGTGATGATCTGCAGGTTGTTGGTTCTTAGAAAAAGCAACCTGAAATAACAGCCTGACTACTTACATCTCCCACATTGCTGTGATGTAATTGGCTCTGGCTATGTCCTCATTATATTAATGCAAATGAGAAAATACCCATAATCTTTCAAACTTTGCCTCCTTCCTTTAGAATGTAATGGTGTATCACATATGTAGAAAGTACAATAAATATTGAATTGCAGCAATCTTTACCAGTAAAGTGAGAGTTGTATTTGGGAGGAAGGGAAGGGAAGGTGCATAAGAGCACCAACGTGCCTACCGTTCCTGTCCTAATGTTCCCTTTGATAGTATCCAATTTCATATAGTTATTACATACTTATGATTATATATATATGATTTATATAGTATAGTTATTTCATGCTTATACTTATATATACTGTTGTGACAAATAAATGAATAAATATAAGGGAAGGGAAGGGAAAGGAAGGGAAGGGAAGGGAAGGAATCCAAACTAGGCTTTGTATTTGAGAAAATATGGGGCTCCTGATGCTTTCATTGCTGGGAATAACAAACAGGACTTGGTCCATTCATAATGTTAAATTCATAAATTCATTCTTTTTTTTTTTTGCTAATGAACCTGTTACTGAGGCCACATGTAGAGGGATGAAACTTGATGGCTCTGTGAGATTGTTAGCAAACAACAAACCAGAGTTTTCTAGAAAATTGGCTTACTTTTTTGTGCCAGTCAAGCTACTCTGTAGAGAGCTCAAGGTCTCAACCAAGAATATCTCTGTTTCTTTAAATTTCAGTTTTATTATCTGCATAGTCTGAGTAACTGCTATTTCCTCTTTTTCACTCTAGAAATTACTTGTTCAGGCTGCATAGTGAGGATCTTTCTCTAATCCAGGTAAGCTTACCTGTATGGTAATTTTAAAAAGTGCAACTTTCATCTTTTTAACTTCATCTTTATTTATAAAGTCATTTAAAATCTCAGCATATTATTTGACTTATGATGTAGATCAGGTGTGGGCAACTATGACTACTTTAACGACCTGTGGACTTCAACTCCCAGAATACCTGAGCCAGCCATGGTTCAGTTCAGAAATAAAGAACTTGAAATTCTGTTCCTATTTCTTCTTAGCTTGATTCCTTTCCATGTACATAATTTTTTTTATTTTATGATAGAGGGGCTATTTTATGATAGGCTAAAGCAACACTCATATATAGCATGGAATTGGTATAGCTCGGAAAGCATAAAGGTAGTAAGAACAGATTCAGTTTCCCTTCTAATTTCATTCAATGAAAAAAAAATGCATCCATTGAGTTGTTTGCTTGCCAAGTAATGAGGAAGCAGGCCTATATTTTTTGTAATCCCATTCCAGAATTTGAGAATTGACAAAGATTCCATTCCTCATCATCACCACAATTCCAAATAATCCAGAATGGATGGGGCCATTTCTGGAAGCCTTGATTTGACCCTTGAAGTACATTGTGTAGCCTTTATACAGCCCCAATGATAATTTAAGTGAAACCATGTTGGAAAGGCTGTGACTAGACAAGAGAAGCAGTGCACCACTTTGTCTGCTCTCCAAGAGTACAGTGTTAATGCATAATTTCAAGGTCTCTTCTCTCTTTTCTTCTATCTCATTATGTTTACTTTAGATTCAGATGGGCAACCCCTCAAATAGAATAGAGATGGGTATCTTCTTTTCTGTATAAACCCAGGAATTCATTCATTCATCCCTCTTTTGAACTGTGGGAGGGATGATGTTATGTTGAATATAATGGACTAAATTGATTGAGAGTGATTGATCGAAGCTCACTTGCTTACTCCATAAAATGCCAAACTAGACTATGGGCTTGTCTTAGTTTGCTAGTGGCCAGGACTTCAGACAACAGGACAGTTACATTGATAAAACTGAGGTTTCAGTATCTCCAATATTGTGATTAGACAATTTTCTGTTAAATTTAGTATTAGAGCTATTTTCCTCTGCAGGGCTGGGGAAGTGATAGACACGAAAATGACAGAGTCTCAGTTGCACTATTGTGGCCACACTGTTCACTTTTTTTTTCACTACAGCCTTATAATGTTCATCTGATAGCTCACTTCATGTATGCCTTGAATGGTTGTGTAGACGTCTCCTGCAAGAGATGTTATACAAAAGTTTGGATTTCCCAGTATGGGGAATCAATTTTAACAGAGCCAGGGTACTGCCAGTGTAAGTGTCAAGTGGTATGGAAATCAGGAGATTCAGGCAGTTCAAATGAGTATCAAGATTTATTGCAAGCTTAATCTCTCTACAAGAATTTGAACTACTAATGTCAAGGGAAATTAGTGGAAATTATGAATAGAAAGGAATTCAAGGTGTCTGGACTTAGCTCTCTTGTGGGTGTCAGTTTTGGAAGATAATTTTCTTTTTTGCTTCTTCACTGCCACATATTTTAGCTGGGGAAGTTGGGAGGGGGTTGTTGTTGGAGCGGTAGAACATAACATCACTCTGCATTCAAGGACATCCTGCGTCTGATGGAGGCTGCCTGAAGATTGTATCCAATTGAGTGTGAAGAGTTGATTGGACAATGTGATGAACTTGTGGGTGTGGGGCAGGCCTGTGAACTGTCAACTGGGTGTGGAAAATCTGGAAGCTTTCAGATTCGGGTTTTCCCAGCTGTGCCAACATGACATCTCTATTAAATTGGAACTTTGAGGAACCTTAAGCCTCAGAGCTTTATTTCGTTGGGGTGTTCCTTGGAACCCTGACAGTGGGTGTATAGGGACTCATGACTGATGATGTGTTTGATCTCTCCCTTGGGCTCAGCCTGGTCATCTTCCAGAATAAGTTCCACCATGAATTCTCTTGCCATTCCTACTTTTCCTCTTTAAATCTACCTCCAAATGTACTGTAGTTATTTTGATTGGCTCATAACTAATCAAAGTATCATAAGGTTAGTGTTCAACTCTACACAAACTCCACCCAAACTAATATAATCATTACAGTAAACTGTAAGTGCTTTATAAGAGTCTGCACTTTGTGTTTTCATTGTAGAAATTGGATATAACTTGTACAGACAAAATCTACCTCTGGATTTAATGTGTCATTGAATTATGTTTACCTTCAGTTTTTAAAGATGCCTTTGTATGTACATGCAACACCTGCTTACCTATGCATCCAAGGACAAAACCAATGAATAAGCCCCTTAATTATAAAGTAAGTTTTGTGTAGGGGCCTGCTTTTGTTTGCATTGCAAAGGTAGCTGCCATTGTTATATGATGAATGAGTGGAATTCTGACGTGCCCCACATCAATAGAATAAGTTAGACATTGTTAGCTTAAAACCTATTGATTTTAACAGAACTCAAACATAACATTCTGGGTTGTGACAAGTATGTCCAAAGCAGCTGTCTGTGCTTTAATTCCCATGCTGAAAAAAAAAGAGGAGGGTGGAGTCTGTCCTTGTGCACAATATTTATGAAACAAATGCTTAGGACTACATTTTATAAAACAAATGTTTTCATTTGTTCCTTATGCTCTATAAATATTTGATGGTATAAACTCAGCTGAAGTTTGGTTTAGTGGTGAAGGCATCAGGCTGGAAACTGAGAGGCCGTGAATTCTACTCCTGCTTTAGACAGGAAAATAGGCTAGGTGACTTTGGGCCAGACGCACTCTCCCAGCCCAGTGGGTTGTTTTTATAGGAAAATAGGAATATTGTATATGCTTGCTGCCTTGCGTTATTTATAAAAAAAAATTAAGATGGGAGAAAAATAAATACATAAATAAAATATTAATGCTAAGTGGAAATGCATAAAATTTCATTATAAATATGTACATGTTTATGAAAACTATGATTCAGTCATGGCTCCCTGTAACATGAACATTTCTGGTGCAT
Source organism: Ahaetulla prasina (assembly GCF_028640845.1). Lineage (NCBI taxonomy): Eukaryota > Metazoa > Chordata > Lepidosauria > Squamata > Colubridae > Ahaetulla > Ahaetulla prasina. Next base: position 105,162,938 of record NC_080541.1, on the reverse strand, counting down.
TTCCTATGATACACATTAATGACCAACTCTGATGGACACTGTGGCAAACAGCATTTTCACTTCAAGAACAGAGTGTGAATATGTGAAAGATAAGAGGATAAGACATGAGTGTGTGACCCCCCCCAGACATACGTGCGCATCTGCTGCATACGCTCCTCCCTGCACATGCACAGCAGAGACCCAAAAATCAGCTGGCTGGTGGGAGGCACGCATGCGGGGTGGAGCTGAGCTGGGTGATGGCTCGCGTGCCCGCAGAGAGGGTTCCACGTGCCACAGGTTTGCCATCATGGCACTAGGTTAATACATTACTTCATATGTTGCCTTTTGTTCTTTAAACTTTTCATTTCTCTCTTTTTCAGGATCTCATTACCTCTGCTCAGCTGTATCTTTCTCAACCTTCTGCTTCCTTTGAAGCCATTCAATCTTTCATATATTTATTTTGTGATTCAATCCTTGTTCATTCTCTCTATGTGACAAACCACTTCAACATAGCTATTTTGTATTTGCCACCTATATTCTTGTTTTATGTACTTTTTATATAACCAATTCCCACTTCTGCACATTCAAGCATTGCTTTTTTTCTGATAGGGTGTATACCCAATGCTCACTCCTATAAAGCAAAATGGGCAAAAATATTGCCATTTTAATTAATTCAATAGATTTCTGGCAATACATTGTAGGCTATCCACTAACCCTCTACCAGAATTTCCTATAAAAATCTAAAAAAAATATTTACAATTCTGTTCACTCTGTTGAATCCTGTTTGTTTTTCCTCTCTTTTAATTTCCAGAAGACTTTAATTTCCATCAAGATCACTCTGCATTTTCTTTGCCTCTTTTTATATTTATCATACTTTTCCTTGCTCCCCTTAGTTATATTCTTTCCACTATCTTTTTCTCTCTTTTCCCCTTAATAATTTTTGCAGCTGTCACTCATTAATGTGTCTTTTTCTCATCCACAGTCACTTTTATGTCATCATTCCACTGAAGATTCTTTTTCATGCTTCCCACTAGCACATTTCACACACTTCTGTGACATTGTGTAACTTAATTCATTTTGCTTCTACATCCTTTTTTAATATTAGAAAAATGTGATTCATAGATTAAAGTAAGATAGAATGACTTTATACTCATTCTATTCTATCTTTAAATATATTTTTCACAAAACTCATACCTTTTTTGGCTGTCATTCTACTTTTTCTTTATTATCACTTCTTTTACTTTTCTTTCATATCTATTTTTTTAAAAAAAATTATCTTAGCACCCTGAAATAATAGCCTCACATTAAGAATCTCTTATGATCATTGTATCCTTCACTAATTCTCCAATCACTCATGCTTTTTAATTCATTATTTGATTGTGTGTCTATGTGAATAGCTTTATGCTTTAATGACATGCTTGAACCATACTTTTTCTAAATGGATGATCACTGAACAGTTACCATTAGTGTTCATTTATACTCCCCTGAAAGGCCCAATCACTTTTTCTGTGTTCTGATTTTGTTCCACTTATCAATCCATGTCGCCTAGCAGATTAATGTTTGCCTGGATTCCATTCATTCAGAATATTTCTGTTTTTCTTCAGAACCATCCCTGGTTCTTCCACTGTTGCTGTTCACTGGAGCATAACATGCAGTCAACAGTCTAATCAGTCTAAATAACATTAATTTATATTTTCTAACATACATTTTATCTGTTTCATTTATCATTAAACTGATACATTCCATTGCATTCAAGCTTACACTAAAAAAATCATATTACTTTCATTCAGATATATTACAGCCTTTAATTTTGTAGTTTTTTATTTTTTATTTTATGCACCATACTTATTTTTCTTTCTTTTCTTTCATTGTTTTTAATTATATGCGTTTGCATTTTATTTCTTTCACATTCTAAATCACAATCTCCTTTTTTATATGCCATGTTTTACACCTGATGCAGTCATAGATATTTACTTTCATCGACTGTATGGTTTGGGTCAATTGAGGCTTCCATATTAAACTTTTCAGTAGAGTTACAAAAGGTGTAGTTAAGCTACTGTAAGTTACCAATCTTGATCATACCCATGCAGGACTAATAGCAAAGATGGTGTAGCTCAGTTCCAGCACATTTTGGCCAATGTACAACAAGTGCACAAAAGCCCAATTTTATTCAAAGTAAACAAGAAGGGAAGTATAACCAGAATGAAAGGAAAACTTCATGGAGAAAAGATAACACAAGTATATATTATCTACTGTAGATTTTGTTTGGTTTTACTGAGTGATTAACAATGGAGGCCAAAATACTTAAACACTTAAAAACGGCTTCTTAAAGGGCAATAACTTTGCTGACTCATCCTCAGTCTTAAAGGGGCTGGTCAGCTTTAAATCATTACCCTGACAGGGGCAATATGCTGACTCTATAAACAGCTTAGAGAGGGCTGTAAAGCACTGTGAAGCGGTATATAAATCTAATTGCTATTACTATTACATACAGAAGAGGCAGATATGCTTGGCTTGAATTCATCCCATGGCAAACTTACCATTTTCTTGGCAGCAGCATAGTAGTTGTATTCCGTTACTTTCTTCTTTATTATTTTTCATCATCTCCCTCTTAAGGTAGAGCCATTGCATTCTTGGTGGTCTCCTATTCAAGGACTAAGCAGTCCTGATACCGCTTTGCTTCTAGGCCAAGACAAGGTTGAACTGATGCTTTCATTTGCTGAGGCTTTCCTGTTATGAAATCTTTTCTGTGATTTTTTTACTTGTAGCTGTTGTCACAAGTTCTTCACTTAATGAGACTGTGGTACAAAGTAACCCAGATGCTTGAACATTTCATTTCATTTGCCAATAGCTGTGCAACCTTGCCTCATTTTGATTACAGAATTTGCCTGACAGAAGATTGCAGCATGTGCCACTAGTTCAGTGGTAGTGCTTGAGAATCCTGCCAAGCACTGCTAAAGGGTACAGCTGGAATTAAATGCCAAATATGTTCAAGCACATTTTGACACAGCTTGAAGTGTTTTTTCATAGCTGCTTCCCAATTGCATATTGAATAATGCCCAGTCCATCTCTGAGACACTCATACCGTTCCTGTCCTATTGTTTTTCTTTTCTTCTTCTTATATATATATATGCTTATACCTCCTTATATTTACTCATATAAGTGTTTATATACTATATAATCTTTTTGTATGATACCTACATATATTGTTGTGACAAAATAAATAAATAAATAAATAAATAAATAAATAAATAAATAAAATAAATAACTGAAACATGCTAGCACCATAACTAAAAAAAAACAAACCCAAGCAACCTTAAAGTGGAGATTGTTCACAGGCCTTTGAATGAATACTAATGGCAGTGTGTGAATGCTGACAACTAAGCCATGTGGTATTGTGGTAGGCTATTTAATGTATATGCAATAGCATTGAAGAAGACAGATTCCATGTTAAGGATTATGATTGCCATATTGAAAATAAGATAGATATCATTTAAATACCTAAATACAATTCTTTATTGCATCTCTCTATGCAATAAAATCGTATTGACAAAGTTAACGAGCAAAAAAAAAAAGGTCAATCAATATATAAAGACTTAGGGCTTTTTAATTACATGAAAAGGTTAAAATATCTCAACCTTTTAAATATGGAAAAATTACAACAAAATAGGTAATGGCAGATGTTTATAAAATGAGTCGTAATGATTTCATTAGATTATATGGCTGAAATAAATGAAATTATCTGGCTTAAAGTATTTGGGCATCAGCTTTCCTGGGGAAACCTGGTTTTGATATCTAGAATACACATTTTTACAAATAAAAATAAGTGAATTTTTATACTATACTCCACCTAATATGGAGAATGAAATTTATTGCCAAAAGATATGATAATGGCTTACACCTTAGTTCTCTTTTCAATGGGATTAAATGTATTCGTGGAGGAGTCCCCATTTTCCTTGAGCATATAATTCTGTTTACTATGCTTACTGGTATCTTAGAGCATCTAGCTGGCAAATCAATGTGGGAAACAGGATGCTGGGTTTGATAGACCAGCAGGTCTCATTAGCTAGGATTCAGGGATCATAAATCTCTTCCTGCTTCAGCCTAGCACAAAGGCAACCATTCTTCTTTCAAGTTGTTCATACATTAAACAGTAACACCAGGGAGGAAATACATTGTCCCAGGGAGGAAATCAGAGCCTGCCTGTCCATTTTTTCAAGATCTCTAGCACATACAGAGAAGCAGGAGGAGGGCAGAGTGTCAACCTCTCATTTTCTACCAAGGTCTAACATTGCATAGAGTCACAAAACAAAATATAAAGGGGTGGGGGAAGGACCGCTACTCCAAGCATTTTGGGAAATTTCAGTTTTCACTCTCTTCCCATGGTTCCTTGAAGGTACTGAAAAGCTGTGGAAGATATTCTCGCATCTTCCAACTATAAAGTCTACACAAACTGAAAAAGAAATAAAGACTTTGCCTATGCTGGGGTGATGGGGGAGAATTCAATCCAAAAAGCATATCTGCCCAGCTGAAATATGTCTGCCTGTCTGCACAGTCTAGTTCCATCCTAGTAGTGCATTTAACGATTACATTATTGAATTTGTCCATGATTGTCTGTCATTTTGATTGGCAGTATGTGTGGGTTGCAAGAAAAAGACCTATTCATTACAGCTTTCAGCAGGAAAAGTTTCCAGACTCTTCTCTCAGTTGTTCTGTGATTGAGGCTAGATCAAATGGACCAAAGTCCAAGTAACCAGAACATGGAATATTAGAGTCTGATAGAAGAAATCAGGCAGGGAGCTGGTGGTGGTCTGCAGAGAAACCTTTGCAGATTCTTCTAGAGCCCTTCACCTCCATTCTGATTATACTGGACTACCCAAAGTGGAGTCCCAGAGTTTCCAGGAGCTGTGTGACATATGAATAAGTAAATATTATGTACTTACTTATTTCTTGGAATAATTGGAAGCTAATGCTTGGAATTACTCAGTTTCTTTCTTTTAGAGAAACCCTTATCAACCTAAACATCCCAGATTTCCTTGACGATACAAACATTAGAATAAGCCAGAAATGTTTGTAAAGCCATATGCCATCCTGTGTGATAATCTTCTACTGTAAATGTATCAGACAGTAGAAATGCAAGTTTAGTGGTACATGCCTGGATTGGTGGCTGATATGAAAATTTTTAAATTTATTTTATCTGTATTTTTTACACCAATTTATTTAATCGCTCATCTCACAAATGAGTGTCTCTGGGCAGTACACAACAGAGCTAAAAACAGTTAATAAATACATTAAAAATTATAAACACCAAACTACAACAAGGAATAATAAATTAAGGGCTGTTAGAAATAGTAGAGCTACCTCACTACTTCACCCATCCCTCCTAGCAAAGTCTTGAGAGATCTCTGGAAGTTCTTGTCAGATAGGTTCCTGTCAGGAAAACTGAGTGATTATATCCCTTGAGTCACCATGAATTGAGTTTGCTTCAAGAGCACAATTTCCTTTTTTCATATTAGGAAATTGTTTGATGAAGAAACTGCGGGATTGGATATTCTAGTTTTAAGAAATAAATGGCAAGATTATCAAAACAAAGTTACTTACACAGAATCAGTCAGATCATTAATCCATAAACTTAGAGCTGTCGTTAGGAGGTCTGGAAGCTCCTGGAGAGCTAGCAATTATTTTCAGCCCAAGTAGAACATATTTTTGTATGGAGAATGTATGCTTTGCTACTTAAAAGTTTGTGTGTGAGTGTGGTGGAGGGAGGACTTTCAAATTTTCTGTAATTGTTCTTCCTTCCTCATTGGTTTCAGTTTGACTGTCTAGATAAGGTGATGTCCACTCTTGGCAACTTTAAGACCCGTGGACTTTAACTCCCAAAATTCCCCAGCCAGCCATATTAATGTTGCCACGGTTGGACATGCCTGCTCTAGATATTGATATTCTCATTTTTCTTTTCCACATCAGCTCATAAATTTACTTACCATGCAATTCACACCAACACTTTATTGTGGGTCCAAGATCTTTGATAGATGTGGCGGTAGTCACTTATTTAAAAACAAAACTTTGATAGGTAAATGAAAACTTCATATTCATAATTAGAAAGGAACGTATTTCTGAATTCCAAATGCAACAGGATGAATAGAGAATGATAATCCTTGTACTCTGTTTTCCGCAGCTGGCCTTTTCTTACCAGGTTATGGTTTAGAGTTGCTTCCAGATGAGAAACAATGTAATTTCTCTATATAAACATACTAGGGAACATGATTTTTTTTTTTACTTCTAACTTCCCTTGTATCTTTACTGTTTCTATCTATTTTTTCTGAACCACAAACAGTGTATTAAAAGAGTGAAAAAAGGAAACAGGGAAATTGCAGAATGCTAATTGATTTTCTATCTAGAAGTACCACACATTTTACCTCATATTCATATGTATTTTATACTAGTCTAAATCTTCATCCAACAAGAAGAACTGCCAATATAGCATTACTTTGCTATCTGTTGATTTGTAGGTCTGATCAAAGTATTTCCTACAACCAAAAGGATTTTAGGAGAGTTCCAGGGAGTAACATGACCCTACAAGAATCATCTCACTAGTATCTTTCAATTCTGAGTTTCGTCTTGTTCTGTCTTTACCACCATTCTTTGGCTCATAAGGATGAGTAAATAGGTTGCAGTAGTATCAGAGAATATGAGGAAAATCCACTGTCATAATTCTGACAGTTTACTGTTAGTAATAGCAGTTAAGTGTGCGTGTGTGTGTGTGGGGAGATGAATTGCCAGAAATAACAGAATAACACAGTCTGAAGGGACCTTGGAGGTCTTCTAGTTCAACCCCCTGCACAAGCAAGAGACCCTATACCATTCTGAACAAATGGCTGTCCAATCTCTTCTTAAAAACCTGCATTGACGGACCACTGTCTCCCTCAGTAGTGCAAATACAATTTACTGCCAATTGTTGATGATCCATTTCTTTAATGCATTTTTCCTTAAAATCCTGTTTGAATACATGGCACTTGATGAGAATGCAAACAGGTAACAATAGTAAAAAGGCAATGACATGAACTTTGGAATTATATAGCTACTTTTCTGGCACCATATAATTAAACCACCTTTGGAAATGCTATGTTTTGCCAGTATCTAATTACCAGAGCCATCTGTCGCCTAAGGCACGTTCTGCCATCTGTCTGGAATTTTCTTTCATTACTGTTTGTTTTCAGTTTTTAATTTAAAGAAATTGGTATCTATATATGTTTGTATGGATTTTTATGAAAGTGGATGTTATGTCAGCATGTCTCTTAATACATCATGCAAACACACAGCATTCCTTCCTCCCTCCCTCCCTCCCTCTCTCCTTCCCTCTCCCCAAATTTAACAACTAGACTAGGTATTAGCCAGGTTTTATTCTTAATTATTTGTTTATAAAGTTAAGTTTTGTGGCACTGAAACTATTAACTGAATGAGGAGATACATTAACTAGAAGAATAGTCTCTGAGGCTATTAAATTTCCAGACCTAATCAAGTGAAATTGTAAAAAAATAGGAATAGATAATTTAGGTTGTCAGCTTTTTTGCCCATTTTAGTATCTAGACCTTTAAACAATGGATTGTTTTGAAATAATTAAGAGATGAAAGTGTTATTATTTTTGTAGCCTGGAGATCTGTGTTGTCTCGGTTGCTTGCCACTGTTGCTGTTGGAACAGTGATGAAGGCTTAGCTTCAAAGGGTCAGCTGAGGACTAGTTAATTGTCATTCAGTGGTTTCTCAGAATCAGAGCTATTCCTGGGCCCAGTTCAAGTACCCATGTATAACACACCATTTCTTCCATTTTTGGTCTTTATATTGTGATGAAATGGAAATGAATTTCAACAATAGAATCCTTTTCTCATTTACACAGAGTAGTGCCTGTTGTTTTTGGCATGATAACCAAACATGACAAGTTTTGTATTACTCTATATAAGTAGGTGAAAGAGTTAGGGCTCTTGGTCTCTTTGGCTCATGTAACATTTATCCATTTCATGGGTCTTTCTCACCACCTCTAGTTTCTCTTCTAGCCTTTACATTTTTCCCTTTTCTTCCAATTTATCCAGCTATTTTACACAGGCTTTTCACCCTCATCTTGTGTCCATCTTAGTTTGCATCATTTTGGAGACTTTAAAGGGGTCTTTGATTCTTTCTAAAGTGGATAGGAACAATTTAATGTTTGAACCTGGGTTGTAATCAGTGGTGGGATCCAGCCAGTTCACACCACTTCGGGAGAACCGGTTGTTAACTTTCGGAGCAGTTTGGCAAACTGGTTGTTGGAAGAAATCATAAGGGTAGAGAACCAGTTGTTAAATTACTTGAATCCCACCACTGGTTGTAAGATACCTAGAGTTTTTGAGTTTACTTTATTCTAAAGCCCACTTTAGAAAACTTCTAGTGCTCAGGATAAGCCTCGCTGATAAGATTTTTTAACATGATGCTTAGCATCAAGGGAGCAATCCATCCATGAGAATCACTCTCTGTTTTTAATAGTTCATCATGCAGCTTTAAAGCATGCTCTGTAATTGGACTAGTAAATCAGGGCTGGATCTTTCTGAAATGAAGAAATTATCCTACTATTTTCCACAACAAACAGGAGATGTTTATGATAGCGAAAGTCAAAAGGGCAAACCCTTTCCTTCCTAAAGAAGAAATTGAAAATATACTAAAGAGAATATACATGTTTGTGCTGTCACCCCCTCCCCATTAATATTAGCTCTCAACCTACTGAATAATACCAATTAATTTTAATTTCCAGTAAATTAAATTTCACTTCCAAGTAAGGAAGGGCATACAATTTACCTGCATGAAATTATCTGCCAGGTTTTTGCTCATTTTTCAACAGGGCCGGGGGAAAGAGTACAGTTAAGAGGTTTTCAATTAAAATGTTGCATCTCTGGTTTCAAAGCAGCCTGTAAGGCTGCTGAAGTCATGTCAAAGCAATTGCTTTGCGCTCCTAAGAGCTTACACTAGAAACAGGTGAAAACTTCCAAAGATTTTATAGATTACCAGATCATGATTAGAAAGCAAATGTAAAGGATGCATCCGTCTCTTTTTGCTCCTGTCTGTTTAAGCTGACAGGAGAGATTGTGGACCATGTCTCCATGGAAACTGGTTCCTCAGCAGGCAGAGAGCTGAAGACTGCAACTCTCACTTAAATCCTTCATTTGTCAAGGGAAGAATCTTTTGAAGTAATGTGGTATGTCAATCCCACATGGGGATATGAGATTCTCAAATGTCTTTGACAGCTAACATCTTATTAATATATTGCACGATATATGTCGGTAATGTTCTACTGATCTCAGAAACACGCTAATCTTAAATTGATTATTTTAATCAGCTATAACTTTAACAGAGTGTGATGTTTCATGGAGGGAAATGATTCTCTGTTACAAAATGAGGTTCACTTAGATTTTGATGCAGAAGTTTCAAAGAAAGGGATGTGAATGTTAAAGGAAAACCGAGCGTGGACCAAAGCCCTTGGTCTAATCCGATGTTCTTATCGCATCAGTTCTGCAGAAATTGGATAGTAAAGGTTTTCATGGCATAGGGACGAAAGCTTTATTCCCTGCTGATGTCTGCACATTAGAAAGTTGATCCTGTTCTGTTTACTGAAACTTTTCAGTTCAGTTTATAACACCTCAGTGGGTATCCATCTCTCTCTCACACACACACATACACTACAAATTAGATTAGACTTCAGCTGTAGGCATGGTAGTTTATGAGTCAGTGTTAAAACTTGTCTTTTATTACAGCAGAAGACAAAGGAAGACATACAACACACACTGAAAATGAAAAAAATGCAGTTGATAGAGCCAGCTGTAAAAATAGTGGGGTTTTTTTCTTATAAATAACTACATGGATTATCTAGGGGTTGATTAAATGGTTGTTTCCTTCTTTCCTTCTTGCATTTAAATCAATAGACAATTGATGGGAAATTGTGGCCTTCTAGTAGTTCTAGACAACTGGACTCATGGTGGAAGATCCTGGAAGTTATGGTATAGAAATCCTATGGGTTTGCACCAGTTCGGTGAACTGGTAGTAAAAAAAAGCTACCGGTTAGTCCGAACCAGTATTTTTGATGATCAGCTGTGCCACGCAATTTAAAATCGCTAGAAAGCAGAAAATCCTGATTTCTAGTGAATCTAAATTGCGTGGCAGAGCTATTGCTCTCCCTTGCTGTCCTACTTACCTTCCCGAGCCTCATTTTTCCACCCACAGTGTACGTTTGGCACGTACTGCACATGCGCATGCGCAGCGTGCATTTGGTTCACAATGCACATGCACACGCGCTTGGCGCGCACCACCCATGTGCAGGCAGCAAACCGGTGGCAAACCGGAGAAGATTTCACCACTGGGTATAGCTACATTTGGAGGTTCATATCCTCTCATTTCCACTATAGGCTGAAGTAGAACATTCTCTTACTACTGGCATGCAAGCTAATAATTAAATTAATTTAAAAAATCCTAAGCAAAATAGTACAATGTGAGAATCTAACCTAAAATACCAAAGATCTCCAGTTATGTAAATCTCTGGGGCAGATGGTTAGATATTGAACTTCTAGCAAAAATGGAAGCTGAAAGAGAAAAGAAAGTGTTTAGTAACAGCTGCATTCATAAGGTTTATATCTGATGGACTTTCCAGATGACCAGTTCTTACATCAACTAGATTTTTTGAATCCAATTAAAATGCACTTAAGATTGATCCTGGCTGTCTTGATTTAGTTTCATTTCTATATGAACACAGGGTTGCTATGAGCGTAGGTCTGTTTATATTTTTGCAAATCTGTTGGGCTCACTGAGACTCCCCAGACAAACAATGCTTGCTTGCCAGCTTTCCATATAGCAACTGAGTACTTTGTCCTTCTTCCATCAGGGCTGACTGTAGAGTCATCATCTTTGGGGGGTAAAAAGGAAAAAAAAAGAAAGAGAGAAAGAATAAGAATTCCCCAGGCTTCTCTGCTTGCCAAGATACTCAAACTGCTGTGGGTTTCAAAGCTGTCACTACTGATATGCTGGAAAGTTGGCATTTGGGCTACACTGTTTTGAGTGCCATCAGATTTTATTCTTACGTGTTAAATTGGAACTTACATTTCAATATTCCATTTATTGTCTTTTCAGCATATCCTCAGGCAGCCCTTGAAACTTTTAAGCATTTTATCTGTATTTTTCTCTAGCAATGGCATTCTTACAGTAGCATGTAAGTAGCATTGTTTAGGGTTTTTGCTATTGCTAGACTTCCTTAGCATTCTCATCATGAGTTATTAACATTCTTTTCCTTGTTACTTTTTCTGTGCATATGTTGATACAGCATTTTTTTCTCAAGCCGGAAAAATGTTTGCTGTTTTTCTTTAAAGGATTGCCAAAATTTGAAACCAAATCACCATTTCATCTTGGAGGTAGATGATAAAAAATCATATGGATTGATTATCGTATCATAATTCTGAGCGTTCTGTAGTCATAGGTACTTTGACATGTTTCTTAAATCACAAATATGAGCTAGAGAGCTCCTAAAATATGATTTTAATGTTCTTCAAATTTGGTGGCCTAACAGATCACTATTGAATAGAATTTTATAACAACAATAACAACAACTAAATACATATTACTGGAACAGCAGAAGTGATAATTGAGGAGCTATTAAGGATAGATCATCTCATTTGAGATAGTATTTTGCATAATTCAGGTTTTAATTTTAGATTTTTTTTTCAAGATAAAAAAAAATTGCCCTAGGTGGCACACATATGGTGGTTGGTCTAAGACTAAAATCCTTAGACCAACTGCCTTATATGTGCCATCCTAAGGATGTATTCAGAACTAACCAATCACTAACTTCTCCTTCGGGGCAAGGAGTTCAAACAGGTGGCAAATGCACAACTCGTATCTATATCAAGCCAGCTTCTGACTTTGTAGCGAGACTGTTGTAATAGCCCTGCTAGAAAAAAAATACAGGAGTTAAAACCTTGTTTTTCTTGAACCCTCTGTATATTTAGATAGGTGGTAGATATGGTGGTTTTGCTTCAGTCTGCAGAACTTGCCGAGAATGCAGTTTTGTCAATTATTGCTTTCCTAATAGCATCTTTGTTATGAAGCTCCTGCCAAGTTTTATCTTGTCTATGATTTTGATGAACCATAAGAGGTGTCAAGAAAGATCATTCAAACATTTGTAGCGATGTGTCATTGGTATTTTCTGTTTCTTCTTGTCACTTAAGTCACATGAATTATAGTTATGCCAGTGGTGATTTTTCTCATATTGGGATGATACTTTGTTAATCTTCTGATTAACCTTCTGCAAATCTCAAAAATGGGTCTTTTATTTGAGGATTGCTGCAGGTAATATAAAGTGCAGTTTCTAGACTTTTTTTTTTTTTTAAAAAAAACATGTTCTATCAGTTGTGGGGAAAATTTTCAAGACTATTTTAAAGTGTTGGTGCTTACCTAAATTGTTTGGGATAACAATCACTTAAACATATGCACATACCCATTACAAAATTGCCTGGATGTTGAATTTACCTGCTCATGTTTTGCTTTGGGTCCTTTCACTGTCAAATGGAACAGATATTTTCAGAGCAGATGCTTTATCTGAGGAATACCTTCCCGGGGAAAAACAAAACAAAACTGGTCCAAATATCTTTAAGGAACCTATGTATGGCCAAAAACCACATATAACTTTACAGATGCCCATATATGTGTATCCTATTACTTTCATTTTTCTTTCTTTCATGGTTTAATAGTTTTAATATATTGCAAGCTGTCATGGGATAATTGGGAAAGAATAGTGTAGTAATATTTGTCTCTCACACAAGATACACGTTATGCCTGCCGTTTTCACATATGAAATAGGACTGGGGATGTGTCTAGTATCAGAGTGGGACTTCCAGTATCAAAGGAGAAAAAGAGTGGGTACTAGACAATTGGAAGGACAGGGATAAACATTATTTTAGTAAATGATTTGACTTTCATCAATGAACACGGACAACGAAAGAACATTGTTAATCCTTTTTCCTTAGTAGTTTGACCATAAATCAGCAAATATGCTGCATGTTAATTTCAGTGTGTATGTATTTAACCCTTGTAATTTGACGTCGATGTGGTGGGTTTCAGTAGAAAATGATTATCTTTCAATGGGAATATTAGACTGTATTTGATTTTGTGAATAAATAATCATTATGTTTTTGAATGTTAGGGTGTGGAATGGCGTTGTGATGAGACTACTAAAAAAGCTTGTTATAGTAAAGGCAAATCAACGGTAAGTCCATAATCAGTTTTTTCTATCTGAGATGGTGCTATTTCTTAGATGTCTTGGATATGGTAAAACTGCATCTATAATATATGTAATAATTATTCCCAATGTTTTGCCTTCTGGATTTAGTATGATTTTTAGACGTTTATTGTGAATTTACATGCCAAGAATGCTCAATGGATAGACTACACAATGCAGGATTTTCAACGGAAAAAAGAACAAAAACAGAAACATGCCGGTAGAATAGAAGAAAGGTTACATAAGGGTTTATATTAGCTCATCGAACAAGAAACTTTATAAGAATAATTATGACTTGCTATGGCAAAAAGTTCAGAATGATATGAGTGTCTGGAAAAAATTGCTATTGGGAAGGATTGCGGCTATTAAAATGAATGTGTTACCTAGATTTTTGTTTCTGTTCCAGATGATACCAATAATTAAAAAGGATAAAAATTTGGAAGATTGGCAGATTGGGATTAATAAATTTATATGGCAGGGTAAAAAGGCAAGGGTTAAAATGAAAATAATACAGGACTCACGGGAAAGAGGTGGCTTAAAAATGCCTAACTTTAAACTATATTATGAAGCAGTAGCCCTTTCAGTAATAAGTGACTGGTTTAATTTAACGGAGGAAAGAATTTTGAATATAGAAGGTTATGACTTGTTATATGGATGGCATGTGTATTTATTTTATGAAAAAAGTGGATAGGGCTTTTAAGAATCATGTGTTGAAAAGTGCTCTTTATGGTCTGGAAAAATATTCTTATAAATTAGATTACAAGATTCCTATGTGGGCAAGCCCCAGACATGCAATAGAGAATATAAATATGAAACAGAAACATGCCGGTAGAATAGAAGAAAGGTTACATAAGGGTTTATATTAGCTCATCGAACAAGAAACTTTATAAGAATAATTATGACTTGCTATGGCAAAAAGTTCAGAATGATATGAGTGTCTGGAAAAAATTGCTATTGGGAAGGATTGCGGCTATTAAAATGAATGTGATACCTAGATTTTTGTGTCTGTTCCAGATGATAGCAATAGGTAAAAAAGATTAAAATTTGGAAGATTGGCAGATTGGGATTAAGAAATTTATATGGCAGGGTAAGAACGCGAGGGTGAAAATGAATATATTACAGGACTCACGGGAAAGAGGTGGTTTAAGAATGCCTAACTTTAAACTATATTATGAAGCAGTAGCCCTTTCAGTAATAAGTGACTGGTTTAATTTAACGGAGGAAAGAATTTTGAATATAGAAGGTTATGACTTGTTATATGGATGGCATGCGATTTATTTTATGAAAAAAGTGGATAGGGCTTTTAAGAATCATGTGTTGAAAAGTGCTCTTTATGGTCTGGAAAAATATTCTTATAAATTAGATTACAAGATTCCTATATGGGCAAGCCCCAGACATGCAATAGAGAATATAAATATAGAACAGAAACAGGAAATGATTATCTTTCAATGGGAATATTAGACTGTATTTGATTTTGTGAATAAATAATCATTATGTTTTTGAATGTTAGGGTGTGGAATGGCGTTGTGATGAGACTACTAAAAAGCTTGTTATAGTAAAGGCAAATCAACGGTAAGTCCATAATCAGTTTTTTTTTCTTCTTTTTTCACATTATACCGGATGGTGCAAACTTGGCGGGCTTTGCATTAGCTGGGAAGCCCTGCCGGTGCAGTGAGAGGGCGGGCGGAGCCGCCAGCCTTCTCGGCTGAGGAGGGAGGCTTTCCCTGACCGGTAGCTGCCTCATTTCCCTCCCTCGGCTTATACTCGAGTCCCCAGTTTACCCCAGTTTTTTGGGGTAAAATTGGGGACCTCGGCTTATACTCGGATCGGCTTATATTCGAGTATATACGGTAGATCCCAAAAAATTATCACGTATGTATCCTAATATCCAAGCGAAATGTTGGAGGTGTGATTGTGATGACGCTACATATTTTCATATTTGGTGGACTTGCAAGAAAATTAAGGTCTTTTGGATAAGAATTTGGTGGATTATTCAAAATGTACTGAAGAAGAAGATAAAGTTCCTACCACAATTTTTCCTTTTGGGAATTATAACGGATTGTACAGGGATTGAGACTAAATTGATTCTGAATTTAATAACAGCAGCAAGACTGTTGATTGGACAATACTGGAAGAAAGAAGAGGTACCTACAATAGAAGAATGGATACTGAAAGTCATTAATTTGGCTGAGATGGCTAAAATCTCAGCTTTTTTAAAAGACAATACGCAGGAAAGATATTTAATTGAATGGAAAAAATGGATTGATTATCTACAAAACAGATATCAGATTAAGAAATATCAGATTGCCTTTGAATAATTAGAAAGTTATTTTATGTAATGGGAGGGGTTGGGAGATGAAAAGCTTTGGATGTGGTTAATTGGATTGAAGGAAAATTTTATTCTATGTTTGGTTTATGTATAACAATACCTTGTGATTGACCCGGGAAGCTGGGGGGGGGGAAGGGAGGGGGGAAGGGGGTTTTTTGGGAGGGAGGGGGAAAAAAAGGGGGGGAAATGTCTTTGTTTTTTTTAAAACTCTTTCAATTTAAAAAAAAAAAAGGTTACATATTTTTGTAAGACTGAAAAAATCAAACCAACTGAAAATGGCATTTGAAATTCAAGGTATTAGTAATAGGGCTAATATCCAGCTCCCAATTCCCCTGTATAATCATTGAGATGATCTGAAGTTCTGGAGTAGTATGGTGGTTCATGAGATTAGGACTGATGATTGGCAGGTTTGCATTTGAGAAACACTTGCTGCCATGGGGTGGGGTGAGCTCCCATCACATATTCCAGCTTCTGCTGACCCAGCTGTTTGAAAGCAGGAAACTGCAGGCAAATAGATGGGTACCACTGACCTTACTGAAAGACATCTGATCTTGAAATGGATGTCAAAGGAAGGCATTTGGCCAGAATGGGGTGGGGCAACTTAATGCAGAGCTGAAAGGAGCCCCCAACTGGGCAGCCCCTGGACAACAGTGATGTCACTGTTCAATCCTTTCAACATTGGTGATTGGTGGTCCTGGCACAAATGTAGTTGTAATATGAAGTTTATAAAATCACTCTAAAACCTGCAGTTTCCCATTTTAGATAAAAATTGGGGTGATTGAATAAAGGTATGCAAATAATCAAGGTGAAAACATTCTGCAAATTTAACATCCCATTCTAAGCTGTTCCAGCTTCATCAGAAATGTTCCAACTTTGGAAAAAGTTGTTCTTACCTTACGAAAGACATCTGATCTTGAAATGGATGTCAAAAGAAGGCATTTGGCCAGAATATTTCTACATTAAAACATTTTACAGAGTTCTCAGTTCTGCAGATCCTTACTGTCTGGTTCATATTGCCGTGAAATCAGCCGCTTAGTGTTGCTGTTGGGTGCAAAACTGAGTCATTGATAGATGGATTCTCTTATACTGCCATCTTCATACAGACTCCTTGTAGTTTACAACTATAAAAAAATATAAAACTCTACCACTTAAAAGAAAACAAAACCCTAACCCTCCAAAACGCTGTCAAGGAGATCTCTGGACAATAATTGTTCTGTGATGGTCTGGTGTTTCACCAGTTCTCCAACATTTCTTAAAAATTACCCTTAATATCAGCAAATTTCTGCAGTATTATTTGATGGCTTGTTAGGGTTGGTTCATATATCGTATTTGTGTTTATAGAAAGGTGGGTTGAATAAAAGAATATATGAAAAAGAAAAAGAATTAAGTCCTGAATTCTAAACAGTTACAAAATTTGTGTAGTACAATAAATGAAAAGGGTTATGTTTCAATTTTTGTATTAGTTTATCGAAATATAAAATACAAAGAAAAATGAAAACAGTGGGAAAGTAGGGGAGGAAAAGGCAAGAGAAAAAGATGTAGGCTAAAAGGGGGGGGGAAAAGAAAAAAAGGCATTGAGTTCCAAATCTTTTTAGAGCAGTAGATTAAGATAATACCGTACAGCCTCAACTTTTTATTTTTACATAATAATATACACTAGCCATTTCTATAATAACAAACCTATCTAATCAGCAAAATCCAAAGTCAAAGTTTCATTTTTTTCACCTCAAACACAGAAGTGGTTTCCAAGTGAAAACAAAGTTAGCTGTATTTTTTTTCTTTGATTAAGGCAGTCAATTTAGCCATCTCTGCTAATTCCATCAGTTTTTCCAGCCAGTCATCCGTTGTGGGAATTAAAATATCATTCCATTTTTGTGCATAGTGATATCCACCGTCAGCATATATATCAGCTAAGTTCCAAAATTTTGTTTGTGTTCTTTGTCCATTAAGCCTAAAAGAAAAGTCTCTGGCTTTATTTTATATTCCCTTCAAGAATCTTCTTTCTAATGAAAAATTAATTTTTGTCAACTTTTGAAATTCAATTTTATCGACTTCCATATTTTACTGTAATTATTTTTGTAGAGTTTAGAATTTTCCTCAATAAGAGTCACTTTAAGAAACTTCTGTTTAAGATGTAAATTTTACTCCAATTTTTTTTTTTGGCTTTGTCTCAAGTCCATCAGAGATGGTAAAAAAATTCCTACTTTACATTTATATTACCATCATACATTTGAAATACCTTTATACATTTTTGACATTTAATGTAAATCTTTAAGCCTTTGTAATAAATGAAGTGGTTTACATAAATGAAGTGGCATCAGACAACAAAACATTATTTTTCTATAGAAATCCATACACATACACTTACTGCACAATGAACATTGCTGTAATCTATAATCAGCAGCTGTTGTAATAAGTATATATGTTGATGTATTAGTACTTACAGAACACATTGATGGATTGTGTTGCTGTCATTGGGAATTAATTGTACATAATTTCTGACTTTATAGAAGTTTCTTAATACATATCACTATACTAATAATGTATTTTGCTTTGACAGGAAGAGTGCCAGAATTATATTCGTGTTCTCCTGATTGGTGGAGATAGACTATTTGCATGTGGAACTAATGCATTTACACCCATTTGCACTAATCGGACGGTAAGAATATGAGTGGATCTGCACTATTTAGGTTTCATAATTCAGTAAGATAGAAGTGTGCAGGAAGACTTCTATGATTGTGGAATGTCTTGTACAAATACAAATAAATTGGATACTCTCCATTATGCACAAGGTGGCTATCTATCAACTGCAATGTATAACGCATAATTTCCAGTATTTCATCCATTCTATAATTACCAATATTATATCAATAGAGACTTGAGAATGTTATTACCACTTAGTATATTATTAATCATAAATATTATTAATGGCTGAAGAAAAAAATGGTAAAAAGGCCTGGGAATTTCTTCATTGATTACATTTGGAATGAGAAACTCTCTGATCTGCCATGGTCTCTTTCATGGAATCTGATCTACAGCTGATCTGAGATTAGAAATTTCCCCAGTCCTGTAAGGTTTTAAAATAGCCCGATCTGAATATCTGAGACCATTTTAAGCATTCTGGCCATGGGGGAATTTTCAAAGAGGAATTACTCTGGAAAATGAAAGGTTCTGCTGCCCAACCTTACAATATTGGTAAGGAGTACCTATCATTTATAATAAAGCTTCAAAATAAGCTTAATTTACAACTGTTCAGGCTATTTTTAAGCATTATTATG
Source organism: Ahaetulla prasina (assembly GCF_028640845.1). Taxonomy (NCBI): domain Eukaryota; kingdom Metazoa; phylum Chordata; class Lepidosauria; order Squamata; family Colubridae; genus Ahaetulla; species Ahaetulla prasina. Next base: position 105,144,068 of record NC_080541.1, on the reverse strand, counting down.
GTATAGGTGGCATTTTCAAGGACAGGGAACTACCCAAAATGGAAAAACTTAGTCTTCTTAATACTGTGATTTTCTCTCAAATGTTTGGAATACTTGTATCCTGCAATACTTGAATGCTAGTAGACTGATTTAATGGTGCTGTGATACAATATGTATTCATGTTGTGGATTAACTGAATGAGTGTGTATTTAAGATGGAAGGAGTGAACAGATTCACTTAATAAAATAATATTTTTCAATATTTTGTAAAATTTGGATTCAGTTCTATTGACTGAGCTTCTGCAGTGGAAGCAAGGAGGAAGCAATTACCTTTCATCTTGCAACTCCTAGTGTTCTTCGGAAAACTGGCCAGTAAATGAATAAATATGCATATTTTAAACAGTGAACATGTTGTAGAGGTCACCTATGTGATGAACATTCTGAATAGTAATCTGTATAGGGTGAATGAGATCTAGTGTACTGTAGATATGCAACACTTTATTGAACTTGTAGCCCCTAAAGCTAGTAAGAAGTCTATATTAATAAGAATGTACTTTAAGACATCATTTTTAATTCTTCACATTAGAAGTCAGGTTTTTTTCTTTCAATTATTTGTGTGTGTATGTGTATATTTATATTTAATGTAAGAATAGAATTAGAGTTATATAATAGTTAATTCAATATTGATATGGGGGAAAATTGAAGGAACCAAAAGCAAGACACATGTACAAACAAATTCTTCAGTTTATGTTCAAGATGTGTGGGGTTTATATACTTTAATGCAGTTTGTAATAATTCTTCCTCTCCCCAATATTCTGATGAAGCTAAGTAACCTGGAAGAGACACATGATCAGATCAGTGGTATGGCACGCTGTCCTTATAGCCCCCAGCACAATTCTACTGCTCTCCTTGCAAGCACTGGTGAGTTATATGCAGCAACTGTCATGGACTTTCCAGGGAGAGATCCTGCAATTTATCGCAGTTTGGGTATTCTTCCTCCACTTCGGACTGCACAGTACAACTCTAAGTGGCTCAATGGTGAGTATATGGAAGAGACATTTTTTTTTTGTTAGGAAATGCTTTCTTTTAAGAACTTCATCTAATTAATAGCAATAGCACTTAACAATAGCACTTAGACTTATATACCGCTTCACGGTGCTTTACAGCCCTCTCTAAGTGGTTTACGGAGTCAGCATATTGCCCCCAACAATCTGGGTCCTCATTTTACCGACCTCGGAAGGATGGAAGGCTGAGTCAACCTTGAGCTGGTTAATGCTGTTTTGTCCAAAGCTCTTCACATATAGAATAATAGGTTTAAAGTTGGTCATGTTAGATGAAATTGGGGCATAGGGAGAAATAAAGAAAAGATATAAATCAACTGAGTGTTAATTGTGAAAATATAAGAGGCATATACTATAAAAATGATAGGTTTATTTAGTTCTTAATATAAGTTGTCCTCATTCGGCAACCACTCGTTCAGTGCTTGTTCAAAGTTACAATGATGCTGAATGTGGAGAGATACAACCAGTCGTCCTAGTTGCAGGGTTTGTAGCATTCCTACAGTCACATCTTTGCAATTTGGATGCTTGGCAACCTGCTTGCAGTTAGAATAACTCAGGGTAATCAGGTGATAGCCATTTGTAACCTTCATTACTGACTTCCAACAAGCTGAGTCAATCTGGAAGCCAGCAGGAGATTGCAAATGGGGATATCATCTCTAATAATCACATGAAGTTCACCTACCAATGGCAACTAGAATGGCCTGAACTGCCATTGTAAGTGCAGTCATATTAAGTCAGTGCAGTCACATGATGTTTCAGTTTACAACTGCGTTGCTTAACTATGGAGTTCCCAGTCTGAATGACCACAGTTCACCAAAGAGTCCGTATAACTGTAACAAAAAAGATCATTGGTAGTCTTTGGACAGTTACTACAGCATATATGTATTACTAAATTATTGTGCTTAATCTTGGTATTATTTGAATGAACATAATCTTGGCAGGAGAAAGGAAGTCAGACTAAAAGTGACAGATGTAAGTGGACTCTTGTTGAGTTCATGAATGGAAATTTCAAAAAATGTTATATAAAGTTGGGATTTAAGGAAAATATTAAGGGGGTGGTGGCAAAAACAGTAGCTTCTTGCATGAATCCTAGGTACGTGGCCTAAAGAAACAAGGGTCCATGTGTAGATGGATGGAGTCGATTTAGGGATCAAAGTTATTTTCCTCTATTTTTTTTTTCAAAATATTTTCCAGAACCAAATTTTGTGTCTTCATATGACATCGGAAACTTCATCTACTTTTTCTTCCGAGAGAATGCAGTGGAACATGACTGTGGGAAAATAGTTTTTTCTCGGGCTGCTCGAGTTTGTAAGAATGACATTGGTGGCAGATTTTTGCTGGAAGATACTTGGACCACTTTCATGAAAGCTCGTTTGAATTGCTCCCACCCTGGAGAAATTCCATTTTACTACAATGAATTACAGAGTACGTTCTTCCTGCCAGAACTGGAATTAATCTACGGGATCTTTACCACTAATGTGTATGTAGTTTATGTAGTATTTTCTTTCTCGAACATTCAAAATTAACTTGAGGAGGATACCTATTTATATCCAGGAGTGGGCAATCTTGAAAACAAACCCATACAAAAAAAAATCTAAGTTAAAGATTTTGGTAGAAAATAATTATATATTTATCACTTTTAGAAGCTGTTAGCTTAGAAAACTAACAGCTAGATGAATGAGTTTTTCAAACCTAAAAGCTTTCCCTGTTTGAATTTTTAATTTGATAAGATGGTAGCAATTGGCTAAAATGGAGACTATTATATACTAAAATATTTGTATCAGTCACATTAATGAATTAATTTGCAAAGACAACAGTTCTATTAGTAAATGTGGTTTATTTTTTTAAAATATACAAAGGAGTTAAGAAAACATGCCTTCTATTACAGCATGAATACTATGAATTGTAGGAGAACATTCAACTGGAGATAAGAGATCCTAAGAAGCAGTGGTCCCCAATCTTTGCTGCTTGGTGGCCTGGCTGGGGCGGAGATGGGAACCAGGCCACACAAGTGGTAGGCCAGTGACCACGTGCATGTGCCTGCGAGAGAGAAGACAAGCCTTTGGGGCGCGGTCTCAGATCCTTCAGGCTTCTCCGTGCCAAAAGTTTTTGCAAAAGGACAGAAGACCTGAAGCAATGTGAGATCTCTCCCCTGAAGCCTTTCATCCATTTGCAAAAGCTTTTGGCATGGGGAAGAGAAGCCTTTGGGGATGCGGTCTCATGTTCCTTCAGACTCACCGAGACTGGGGAGAGGGGAACTGGGTTATGCAAATGGCGAGCCAGCACACGTGAACATGAAGTGAACATGAAGTTCCACGGAAGAGAGAAGATAAGCCTTTGGGGCACCACTCTTAGGACCTGGTTGTGAATAGACCACAGCCAGGTAGTGGGCCGTGACCCACAAGTTGGAGAGCCCTGCTATGAAGTATTGTTTTGATCACACAATGAAAATCATTTAGGAAAGAATCCGGTCCACTCAAGAAAGGTAGTTGAACTTTAGTTTAAGGTTTTGGTTACTACCTTTAAAGCGCTCCATGGCTTAGGGCCTGGGTACTTACGGGACCGCCTGCTGTTACCTCATGCCTCCCACCGACCCGTACGCTCACAAAGAGAGGGACTTCTCAGGGTGCCGTCCGCCAAGCAATGTCGGCTGGCGGCCCCCAGGGGAAGATCCTTCTCTGTGGGGACTCCTACCCTCTGGAACGAGCTTCCCCCGGGTTTACGCCAAATACCTGACCTTCGGACCTTCCGCCGCGAATTGAAAACACATTTGTTTATTCGCGCAGGGCTGGCTTAAATTTTTATTGGTTTTTAAATTTTTATAATTTTTTATTATTAATTTCTTAATGGGTTTTTAGTTTTATATGTTTTAAAATCTTTAGGCCAATTATGTAATAAGTTTTTTTAATTTGTATTTTAATTTGTATATTGTACTGTTTGTTTTACCTTGGCTATACACCGCCCTGAGTCCTTCGGGAGAAGGGCGGTATAAAAATTGAATAAATAATAATAATAATAATAATAATAATAATAATAATAATAATAATAATAATAATAATAATAATAATAATAATAATAACTTGGATGAATGCTATGATGGAGTAAATCTTGTCATAATCATATGAACAGTTGCTTCTGGAGACATATTGCAGGGCCTTTTCTTTTACAAGCCATTTCTCAAATATCTGAACAGCCAGCTCTTACTAAGATATTTAAAAGTAATGACTAATATGTTAAATTTTATGCAACAATCAATTGGAAACCAATGAAGTCACTGTAAATGGCTAGTTTCCTGATTCAAATGACGGTAAATTCCCGGATTATTTTGGTAGTTTTAGAGGTATTCTATAATATATTTATTGCCTTCTGATCATCTGGCCATTTTAAAGTCAGTTTTTTCTAAAGTGATTTGCCACTGCCTCCTTCCTAGGGCTGGGAGAGAAAAGACTGTCTCAAGGTTACCCAGGTGGCTTCCTCTCTCAGGTGGGACTAGAAACTCCCAGTTTCTAACCAGATGCTTTAACCACTACACTAAACTAGTTCTATTTTCAATTCTTTGCTTACCTTTCTTTATGCTTGGATGTCTATATCTATATATCTATACATTTATTATGTATCTGTATCTAAATATAAACTTATTCCATAATTCAGTTTGATTTTATGCCTTGCATGACTGATAGTCAACATATTACAAACACTATGATTTCTAAAGAGCTAGCTAGCTACATGTGTGTATTCCAGCAAAAAAAATATATCTTAAGATTCATAATGATTATAATATGCATTTATAGCAGGGGTGAAATGTCCCAGATTGTATCGGATCGTGCAATCCGGTAGTGATCATGGCCGGTAGTTTGGCAATCCGGTAGCAATGGCAGAGCAAAGCTCCGCCCACCCACCCGGGTATCATTACTTCCTGGTTTTAACCAGGAAGTAATGTGTTTTTTACCTTCTGCACATGCGCATAAGGTTTTGCACATGCGCAGAAGATCTGTGTGCACTTTCAAACCGGTAAGGAAGGTGAGTAGATTTCACCCCGATTTATAGCCACAAAAATGAATCAAATAATATCTTTGTCTTATTGCCCTTTTCCTTTTCTATGGGCTGGCAATTTATTAAGCACCTTGAATTATAAATTAAGCAATTCTTGGGGGAAGAATTCTTGGAATTTAAGTTACTCTGAATTTGTATAAATTGAATAAGTTATTACTCCCAAATCTGTAAGGTAGCTTTCCAGCAGAACCTTTGAAGGTTCCAGCATATGAAGAGGAGAAGAATAAATTTCTATAGAAGGGTGAAATCAAATATGGGTCTCTGTAAGTAGTGGGAATCTCCCAGATACATTTAACTGCATATTTTAAGAGATATCGTGCAGGACCCTCAGCTCTAAAATCTGGCTTCTGCAAAGCATGGACAATGTACACTATAATGGGAAAATAATACTGGTATTTGAAACAGTGCTGGACTATTATTTGTATTAGCAGAATACAGGATGCCTGTATGGGCAGAATACAAGTGAATTAATTAAATAATTTTAACAGACTGTTCTCTAGGAAACAATGTGGAATTGAAATTGGAATATTGGAACTGGAATATTGGAATTACTTTTCCAAAGTTATCTCTGCGCAGCACTGAGTTAGGAGTAATGTACATTCTCTATAGGCATATATGTGGCAATTTTATCTAGAATTAATTACAATATGCATTAAGTCTTCTAGCTTTTATCTGTTTCCTTCTTTAAGATAAAAATTGTATTGTTATTTCATTCTAGGAATTACGGAATGGAAATACTTCACTCAGCAACTTTAATTTTGCATTTAATATCTTTTACCTTACTTTAACTAAATGTTTTATGAATATTACTAAAACTTCACACTCAACCTGCTATTCTGCTGAATTAAATCTACCTACGCCTTTATCACTAAATTAGCTTGTCATATGCTCTTGTTTCATAGCTGTTCAGTGTGTTGAATTCTTGCTTAGCTGATCAGTTTATTATTGTTTGTTTGTTTGTTTGTTTATTTTGTCGAGTACATATTAGATAATATATATACGTATAAGCATGAATTGAATACATAAAATGAATACAATTAATGGAAACATTAGGACAGGGATGATAGACATGCTGGTGCTCTTAATGCACGCCCCTTACAGATCTCTTAGGAATGGGGTGAGGTCAACAGTAGCCAGTCTAAGGTTAAACTTTTGGGGGTTTTGGGATGAAACCACAGAGTCAGGTAGTGCATTCCAGGCATTGACTACTCTGTTGCTGAAGTCATATTTTCTGCAATCGAGTTTGGAGCGGTTCACTTTAAGTTTGTATCTATTATGACATCATATTGTATCATATTGTATCAGACATCAATACAATTGAACATGTCCAGAAATATTTTACAAAAAGAGTTCTCCACTCCTCTGAATACAACAAAATACCTTATGCCACCAGACTTGAAATCCTGGGTTTAGAAAATTTAGAACTACGCCGCCTTCAACATGATCTGAGTTTAACTCATAGAATCATCTATTACAATGTCCTTCCTGTTGAAGACTACTTCAGCTTCAATTGCAACAATACAAGAGCACACAATAGATATAAGCTTAATGTTAACCGCTCCAAACTTGATTGCAGAAAATATGACTTCAGTAACAGAGTTGTTAATACTTGGAATACACTACCTGACTCTGTGGTTTCTTCCCAAAATCCCCAAAGCTTTAACCAAAAACTGTCTACTATTGACCTCACCCCATTCCTAAGAGGTCTGTAAGGGGCGTGCATAAGAGCACAAGCGTGCCTACCTTTCCTGTCCTATTGTTTCCTTTCATTATATCCAATTAATATAGTTACTACATACTTATATGCTTATATATTGTATAGTTATTTCATGCTTATGCTTATGCTTATATATACTGTGTGACAAAATAAATAAATAAATAAATAAATAAATAAATAAATAAATAAATAAATAAATAAATAAATAAATGTGCTCATATATTGTTGTGGTTGAAGCTGAAGTGGTCATTGATAGCTAGGACATTGTAGCAAATGATTTTATGAGCTATGCTCAGGTCATACCGAAGGCGGCGTAGTTCTAAATTTTCTAAGCCCAAAATTTCAAGTCTGGTGGCATAAGGTATTTTGTTGTGAGCAGAGGAATGGAGGACTTGTGAAATATTTCTGGACACGTTCGATTGTATTAATGTCTGATATGCAGTGCAAGTTCCAGACAGATGAGCTGTATTTGAGAACTGGTCTAGCAAATGTTTTGTATGCTCTGGTTAGCAGTGTAATATTACCGGAGAAGAAGCTATGCAAGATTAGGTTTACAACCCTTAATGCCTTTTTGTCGATGTTGTTACAGTGGGTTTTCGGACTTAGATCATTTGATATGAGTACTCCAAGGTCCTTGACAGAGTGAGGGTCATCTACAAGGTTGTGTCCACTCAGCTTATATTTTGTATTCTGATTCTTTTTGCCAATGTGTAAGACAGAGCATTACAGTAACAGCGTTCTGTGCACCTTTGGCGTTGAGTCATGCTGGCCATGTGACCACGGAGACGTCTTAAGACAGTGCTGGCTCTTCGCCTTTGAAATGGAGATGAGCACCGCCCCCTAGAGTCGGCAATGACTAGCACGTATGTGCGAAGGGAACCTTTACCTTTACCTAAGACAGAGCATTTGTTGGTTGAGATTTGGAGTTGCCAATTTCTTGACCATTCTGACACAAAGTCAAGATCTTTTTAAAGGGTAGCATCATTGTTGGTGGTGTTAAATAGTTTTATATCATTGGCGAAGAGAACGCAGTTACTTATAATATGATCACAAAGGTCATTTATGTATAGTATGAAGAGTGTTGGTCCTAAAATGCTGCCTTGGGGGACACCGCTATTAACAGGTGCAGGATTTGATAGGGCACTCCCTATTTTGACCACTCGTTGCCTGTTTGACAGGAACGCGGTTATCCAATTATGGAGGGGTCCGGAGATGCCATAGGATTTTAGTTTTAGAAGTAGTTTATCATGTACCACTGAATCAAAGGCTTTACAGAAATCTATGTAAATTGCATTTATTGCTTTGCCCTGATCAAGATTTGTAGTCGACTTCCTTTCAGTAACTAGGTAAATGATCTTAAACACTTATAGTTTAACACTGAAGCATTTATTTAAGAATCATGTATCTATGACTATCTCTTTTGTGACAGACTATCTCTGTCACAAAAGAGATAGTGCTGACTAGGAATCTGGAAACATGTACTCAGTTTCCAGCATGAGCAACTTCTAGATGTGTGGGCTTCCAGAATTCCCCAGCCAGCATAGATGTTGCTAGGAATTTGGGGGAACTAAAGCTTGCACATCTGGAGGATATCAAGATTGGGAAAGGCTGACCCTAGGTAATTTGCAAATAATTTGAGAAGGAAATATATAATTTTTACTGCTTCCATATATCAATGATTGTTGTAAGAAATACCTGATGTGTTAAACAGAAGAGTGTTTATCCTTTCTTATTTTCAAGATGATGGGTTTTGTTTCTTGCCCAAGTATGTGTAGCAAGATTTTAGATCTCCACTTTTCTGCTTAGCTACCTCAACTAATCAACTGGTTAATTGGTTTATTCTTCAAGGAATAAATATCTACATGTTTTTACATCTAGTTAATGTAGCAGTTATCACCATACTTTTAAAAAAGCTAAGCTAATTTAGGAAAGGGTTCAGAGTTGGAGACTTTTATTGTAGAGTTCCCAACAAAGTATGATGTGATATGTACTGAATAGTAATTGCATAATGTATAATTTATATATAGTCTCAAGTACCATGAGATTGTCAATTATAAAATAATGTTAAACTGTGAAGAAAACTTGCTCAATTTTGTGTCTCCAGAGATGTTGCTCTAGATCTTACAGGACTATCATTCTAGGAAATTCTAACTTAATAACCATGATCCATATTTAACATCTATTCTGAGGTGAGAGGCAAAGAATTAGAAGTGTATAGAAAATTTTCACTGGCTATATAACATAATCTGTTTTTTCTCTCTCTCTCTTTTAAAGGAACAGTGTAGCTGTTTCAGCTGTTTGTGTGTTCAACATGACTTCAATAACTCAGGTCTTTAGTGGATCATTCAAATACCAAGAAAACTCACGTTCTGCCTGGCTTCCTTATCCCAACCCTAATCCTAATTTTCAGGTAGTTGAAAATAAACAGGTGTTCTTAATGTATGCATGTCCATCAAATTGCACTTATAGTTTTAGGAAGTTAAAATATTTATAATTGCAATGGATCAATAGAGAAATAAATAAACATGGTCAAAATAATAAAGCCTCCAAATATCTTGAGTTTAACATTTAACTGACAGCTTTAAATCCATGGTAATGATGATATGAGTTGCAAGCTGGTAACATTGGCAGAGCAACACATTGTCCATTGAGCAGGGATATTTTTGGTTTCTCCTGGAAGCTAAGACTGTCTGGATTAATCTATCCAGCCCACATAGGGAGTGAATTCCACATTCTGCTACTCCTAAAAACTCATCATTCTGCGTTTCCATTGCCTAGATTATTTCTGTTCTTAGATATGACTGTAGACATAAACTGAAAACTGAATACAGTATGAGGGAATGAGCTTTCAGTTTTCTTGTCCTAATCTGTTTATGGCTTAATAGGAAGAATCAACACTTTAAACTGGACTACAAACAAACTGAGAACTTGTGCAACTTATGTAGAACAGGTATTAGGATGATGTATAAAGTGTGGCACCAATAAGCAATCTGGTTAAGAATTTTACAGCAACTGAAGTTGAAAAACACACTGTGAGGGCGGTTCCTGTGATGTCTGCTATATTAATTTACCAAGGAAGGGCTAAGCATGGATCTTAGTTCTTCCTTGGTAAATTGGTGATTCCATGGAAATATGGATCATTGTTGCCAGATTAGTTTTCTTCAGGAGATAGAACTAGAGCACCAAGTAAAATTGAGCAAAAGAAAAACTTCTCACAATTGCCATCTTGGCTTCCAAAAACAAAGTTGGATTTACACACCTCCTTTATAGTTTTTTACTCATTTGAAACAGAAAAGCTTGAGGGCTAAAATACAACAGTAAGCTTAATTATAATCGTGATAACCTAATTCTTGGGGAGAAGTTTCCTTGGGAAAAGTAGATGCATAGCGAAGCCCCCACAGAAAAACAAAGCCTATCAGGCATGAAATACCAAGACCACACATGAAGTTCCAATTAAACTGATTTATTACTACTCAGGCCAAAGTACAGGAATCTACTCAACCAGTAACACTGTTGTGGAGCTAGATAAGGGTCAACAGAAGTCAAGAGGGGTTGCACTTAGTCCATTTGTGGCTACATAGGGACTCTAGGCTGATTTCTTTTTTGACACTGTCCACAGGCTCTGCCATTCCTTCTCTTACAGAGCCTGAGGCTCCTGTTATAATTACAGCTGTGGCTGAGATGCCATAGTGCTTTTGAGTTCCATGTCTTGCTGGTCCTATCCAGGATGGACAGCACACAGTCTGGAGAGCTATGTGCTATGTACTTCTTCTTTGTGATATGGGTGTATAAGGATCAAAACATCACTTATCTATTGTTTCTTCATTGCAACTTATTTGTATCTGTGGAAACTTATAGGATATATAAGTATATAATCTGCTAATGAGGAAAAAGATTGAAGTATAGTGTATATAGATGGCTGACCAATCAATTGTGCACAGCTTATTATAAGAATTAGCCTTTAGACTGTTATAATTTGGGATCTCAAAATACATATACTATATGTCTTAAGTTCTTAAAATCTTGAATTAATGTAAACAGTACTATATGTATTCATTTTCAGTGTGGCACCATGGATCAAGGCCTGTATTTGAATCTGACAGAGAGGAATCTGCAAGATGCCCAAAAATTTATTTTGATGCATGAAGTGATCCAACCTATCACACCAGTTCCTTACTTCATGGAGGACAATAGCCGCTTTTCCCATGTGGTTGTGGATGTGGTACAAGGAAAAGAAATGCTTTTTCATATAATTTATTTGGCCACAGGTAAATTATGTTTTTATTTCCTCATTTTCTTTATTTCTAACATGCAGAGATTATTTAATAATTCTTTAGCTGAAATTAAAAAAGTTATTGGAATGGAAACTGATCCATATGGGTGGAAACTGATCAAGGAAAGAAGCAACTTAGAACTAAGGAGAAATTTCCTGACAGTTAGAACAATTAATAAGTGGAACAACTTGCCTGCAGAAGTTGTGAATGCTCCAACACTGGAAATTTTTAAGAAAATGTTGGATAACCATCTGATTGAGATGGTGTAGGGTTTCCTGCCTGGGCAGGGGGCTGGACTAGAAGGCCTCCAAGGTCCCTTCCAACTCTGTTGTTATATTATATTATATTATCCTAACACACACTTTAAAACACCAGTGGTAAAATAACATAAAACCAATAGCAAGGGGAAAATAATGCTATATAGAATAATAATACACAACTGATATTAAGTTATTTATCCAGCCAGCCATTAATGCATCCAAATTAATCTGTGTTTGTTAATGTATATTTGCATGGATTTATCCAACTATTCGTGATTTGCTTTATTAGAGAAAAAAAATTGTTTAACAAATATTTTGTTTGCCAATCATTTTTATGAACTGGAAGTTGAACTGAAAGACCTACAGGCTATGTAAAAGTTATGTCTGATCTTTTTCTTCTTAGAAATGTAGAAAAACATGTTTGATGTTCAGCTCTATTTCTAAGGAAATGCAGTATTTAGGGACTTCATAGATTTAAAAGATGTAACAATTAAAGCAGGTTTTAAAATTCATATAAACTCACATATAAACTTGCTAAATAATTCCTAGATTCAACCTGCAGGATTGAAAGTTTGACTTAAATACCTGGGTAGTTTTGATAGATGTTGCCTTAGTTAGAAATGTTAATATCTAGTTATAGTAACTGTGTTTAATTAGAATGTGACATTTGGTGCAAAACATTGGAATGGCTGAGAAGGGGAAAACAAATTTGTGTTTTCCCCATTGAGAGTTATTAAAGTTACTGACATGTTAAACCTACATGTCAAACTTTTGTACATTAATTGAATTAGTGGCAGTTACTACATGCAAGTAAGCTGAATTATGTTCGTGTATTAACATATTATTTCTCCTTTTTGCTCATCCTCCCATCCTCCCATCCTCACACTCTCTTTTTTGGCTTCAGAACCCTTCTGGAAGTATATGTAGTATGGTACACTTTTTTAAAATCAAAGCTGTTAATAATGAAAGTCAGCAATTCTTTCCTGAATGCCACTGGTTATACACAATTGTCTATTGGGATCCAAGCTGGTATGACCGTCTGTACTTTAAGAAAAGAAATAAAAAGAGAAGAACATTTCTGTTTCATCTCTTCATTCCCCTGTTAACTTTATTATTGGATTTCCAAACAATCATTGCACTTAAACTGAGTTTGATATTTTTGCTAAAAAGCTTGGCAAAAGAAACTGAAGAGTAATAACTTCATGATATGATTTCTAGTATGGGAGTGTAAACATGTTTAATGTTTAAAAAATACAGTGATTTATTTATTTCTCAATGTAATTTTTCTTTGAGGAATAGGGATCTCCAAACCCACTAATAAAATGATAAAAATGGAGTAAGTTAGAATATGATGATTGAATTGCTTTATTTATAAAATAATGTTCACCATGCAATCATCAGTGCATGAAGGCAGAAATATGATATTTAATATAAGAAACAGGATATAATATTTATAATTAGAAATAGTGTTAATTCATTTCCATATAATGAAACTTTGTGTAGTATTTGAAATGTGTTGTACTTAGAATGAAGTTTTGATTCTATAGGTTGAGTATACGCTGTTAAAAATCTTAACAAACCTGAGAAAAATATAAAGCAAAACATGTGTATAGTATGATTAATCAATAAAATTTGGTTCATAAATCATTTTGAAAATATGTGAGTTTTGAAGACCCTGAAATATCACTATTTTTTGACTTCCATATTATATTTGAGTTAAACTGGCAGAAAGTAGTTAAACAACTGAGATGTATCAGAGTTATAGCAATGTGCTTGAATGGAAATATTTTCAGAAGCAAATTGGTTATTATATGTGTGTCTTTTCACTTGACTATTATTTATAGACAGCTCAAGGGTTTTTAGTCCTTGTCCATTACTTTTTATTTGCTTGGTATGTTGTTTAAAAAAATCCACATGGTGTTCTGGCTCATCATAAATGAAAATTGAATGGTTGGTACATAGTGTGTCTAGTCTGCAGGAGTTCCTTACATAAATTAATTTACAATGACCTCAGCTTTCATATTGCAATTTGTTACAAGCAGTATCTTTATGATGCTGATATAAGATGATGTATACTTATGATATTACTAGTTATGTTCCAGGCAGTAGTGTTTAAAAAATAAAATAAAAGATAGATTATTAATAATTAACTATGTAGTTTGCTGTATATATTCCTTTAAGATTTTAGATAAAATGAGGCATGTGCCAGATTATGCTTTACTTCTGTGCTTTATTCTGAATAGCCATTTGGAATCCCATGAAGCTGAGAAAAAAAAATCTGTTGTGAAGGATTATATAGATTGGATCTGAATTCATATACAAGTCTGGATGCGTAGATGCAGGTGTTTCTAGTCTACGTGTGTCCTTCAGGCAGAATTAGAAGTGAACGTTGAACTGTCAGAGTTCTGGAAGGACTCATAGCCTGCAGTTATTGTACATCTTATTTCTTTTACATCTTATTTCTCAGTTATTTTATCTGTGCTATGTGAAACTACTCAATTAATAGAATAGAATAGAATAGAATAGAATAGAATAGAACAGAACAGAACAGAATAGAATAGAATAGAATAGAATAGAATAGAATTTTTTATTGGCCAAGTATGATTGGACACACAAGGAATTTGTCTTGGTGCATATGTTCTCAGTGTAAATTTTAAATTTTAAGTAAATTTTGGAAGATTTCTGGAAAAAAAATCCAAACTACTTGCAACATATAATATGCTGTTTCACTAATCTGTAGTTTTACATAAACTATAGTTGTAATAACTTTAGAATAGTTGGGCAGTGTAGATATGTATTATTGCAAACTAGCCAGGTTCTTGTGATACTGCATCTTGTATCTTTGTCTCTCTATTTCTTTGTATGCATAAAAAACATGCTTGTCCCAAAGATACTTTTTACAAAAAGCAACTGGACTTTTTTGGTTTTTTTTCCTTTGAAAATGTTTTGCTAAACTGAAGAAGCTTCTTGGATAAGAGGTGAAATGTTTTCAAAGGAAAAAAAACCAAGAAAGTCCAGTTGCTTTTTGGAAAAAGCACTTTTGGAACAACTATTGCCTGGCTCATTGAGAATCTCCATAGGCAGACTTTTTTAACCAGATTGTGAAAATTCCACAAATTATAAAAGTTGCGTATGTATGTAAATTAATAGATCCATATCTGCCAGCCTATCAAACTTTTTAATCTCTTAACCTGTTTTGGAGTTAAATTGTTATTATATTTTTCACTACTGGAATGAAAACATGAACATTCATTCATATTCATTGTTCTATTCTTTTTTTGTGGTTAAATTTAATACATAGCACAGAAAAAAGAGTTAGAATTAGTTAGCTAAAGTAGTTTGAAGCAGGAAATAAGACAATAAAAAGTAATTATATCTTGTTTAAGTCACGTCATTCATTATGTATTATTGCCTTTGCAACTCATCCTTCTTTCCATCATATCTATATGCTGATCCATATATTGCATTTTGTTCTTTAAACTTCTCACCTTGTTCTTTTTCAGGACCTTATCAACCTGATCCAACAATAAGTTTCTCTACCCTCTGCTTCCTCTTGTTCTGTTCGCTCTTCGTTTGCAGTTTGATCCTCATTCAATTTCCCGATAGAATCAAAACATCTCTATTGTTTTTCCACTAGGCAATGTATTTTTTCTATTGGCCATTTATTTTTTTATTCAGCTCATATTCATTCCATCTCTATTCATTCTTGGCCCTGATTTTTCTTGTTTTACCACTCATAACTTCTCCATTTCTACTGCATATAAGTACTTTTTATGTTCCTTCAGCAATACTCAACACTTATATAAGAAAACGGAAGTATTCATTAGAATCAGGGATTTTTGCTTCTCATTACAATCACTCCTAGACCTTATAGAAAGGTATAAAAATTCATTCACTTTCTCTATTTTTTGTCATTTACTTAATGTATAATTTGAAATTGTTTATTCCTGTTTTTTTATTACATTAATTTTCAGATCCTTAATCCTTGTTGCACCATAGAAACAAGGTCTGCAAACTATTGGGGTTTTCTGCCAACAACATGACATCGTCGGCAGTTATAAGTATTCATGTTCCCAACCATCACCCTCTACATCCACCAAAAATATTCCATTCATCCATCCAACTAAGGGATATCATAAATCTTGTTCTTATGTTCGGTTCAAGGATGTACTAGTTGCTAAGCAGTCCATTTATTTTTATGCATGGTTTAGTTTTAATATATAGTTCTCTTACTGCATTTAATGACCAACTTTCCACACCAAACATAAAACTTTCTGTATTTCTCCTTATAACCTGCTTTTCCTCCTATCCATATATTTTGCTTTTTTCTTATTAAAGGAAAAAAAATTCTGATTGGCGTGTCCTTTGACTGGCATAAAGCCACACTGGGCTTCTCAAATTTTGCACATTGTCCCTTATTGTTTCTGTCAGAATTTGGAGATATTCTGATGGATACTTAACAAATTCAATATTTTTGGGTTTAGTTTTTCTACCTCTCCCATATGTATAAAATCGGAACAGCACTCTTTCAAGTACAGTCTTCATACAGACTCAAACAGTTTATATAACTGCTTTCTTTAAAGAATCGATACCATATTTCAACATTTCCCCGTTACAAAATCTATACCTACAGCTTTATCATTTGAAAATACAAAACATTTATTATTTATTTTTTGTGGAACATTAATATTTATAGCATTCATTTCAATTTCAGGTTTCAATATATCACTATCATTCCCATGCAGATCTCTAAAAAAACTTTTTACAGCACTTGTTCACTAATATTTCATCTGAAACCATTTAATCATTTTATTCTTAATTCCATTCATTCTGCTGGAGACTGTTAATCCTTTTCATTGTCTTTAAAAGCAATTTTTATTTTCATTAAAATCTCTGCATTTTCTTTGCCTCTTTTAATATTAACTTTTCCATGCTGACTTCGATGGCATTATTTGAAGCAAATCTTTCCTCTATACAAAACATAAAATATTTTTATTGGGTTTTTTTTTCCCCAGTCATCATTTTCTTGCAAGCATTTTTCCCCTCATGCACGGGCTATTTCACAGAGTAATTCTATCAAGCATCCTTTGTTTTGATTCCTATTAATGTAGCATTAACATTTCAATTGTTTAAAATTTATAGGAAGCAGTTTCCACATTATCTTTCTTTACGTCCATTTTCCATTCCGTCTGTTATGAGATTAATACTTTTCTAGTAATCATATAGGATTATACTTTATCTTTATGAAGGTCTACTTTCAGTCTCATTGCAGTCACTTTTTTTTCATTTTCTTTTACCTCCATTTTCCCCCAAGACATACCGTACTTTTGATACTATTAAATAATGGCATGTCCTTGACTCAGAAGCTCTTATCACTCTTGTATTTGTTATCAATTGTCTTAATCTTTTAGCATTTAGTAATTCACTTAATCTTTTAAACTCCTCACATCCTGGACATAAATTGTTTCAACTTCTACCCTCAAAACGATGCTATAGGGCACTGCACACCAGAACAACCAGACACAAGGACAGTTTTTTCCTGAATGCCATCACTGCTAAACAACTAATTCCCACAACACAACTGTCAAATTATTTACTAAGACTATATTACTATTATTCTTTTTTTTTTCATTTGCATTTATATCCCCCCGTTCTCCGAAGACTCAGGGTGGTTTACACTATGTCAAGCAATAGTCTTCATCCATTTGTATATTATATACAAAGTCAACTTATTGCCCCCAACAATCTGAGTCCTCATTTTACCTACCTTATAAAGGATGGAAGGCTGAGTCAACCTTGGGCCTGGTGGGGCTTGAACCTGCAGTAATTGCAAGCAGCTGCTGTTAATAACAGACTGTCTTAGCAGTCTGAGCCACTCAAGGACCCTTCCTTCCTTTCATCCTTCCTATTACCTATCTCCTCCCACTTATGAATATAACCTTGTTGCATGTATTTCTACGATTTATATCGTTTTGTTTCCTAGTATGTTTTGATTGCTTATTTAATAACCTATGACTATCACTGTGTTGTATCTTATGATACTTTAGGAATGTGTTTTGTTTTTTCTTTTATGTACACTGAGAGCACCAAAGACAAATCCCTTGTGTGTCCAATCACACTTGGCCAATAAAGAATAAAGAATTCCATTCTAAAAAAATAAAATAAACAAATCAGTCTTACTTTTAGATGTATTCCTTTACATGTGTATATAAAAGTGACCTTCATATTTAAGTCATATATTTGAAACAAATAACAAACAAACAAATCAACCTTTTCTAAGAAGATATTAATTCACCAAACAATAATTTTCATTTGTTGGAACATTTCCATCACTTTGCCTGTATTATTTTACTTCATTCCGACTTGTCTATTCATGATGTGTAACACAATAACCTTTTCCTCAGAATCCTAGTGTTTCAGAATGCTGCCCAATTTTCACCAAATTCATCTGTGGTAGTTCCTGCATTGGTTTCTGACAGGCCTCCAAGTATAACTCAAAATACTAGCTTATTTTGATAGACTTGGTTTAACTCCCTCATATCTCTAAGATGATCTCCTTCCAGTAGGTCCATTGATTCTGTAAGCTTATACCAAGAAGTCATGCTTATGTCCCTTCCATTAAAAAGTTGGACAGCAACATTTCTCCAGTGAATCCCTTCCCTCTAGAACAGGGGCTTCAAACTCAATTTCATTGAGGGCCACATCAGGGTTCTGTTTGACTTTGGGGTGTGTGGCCAGGGTGGCCATGACCAGCTCAACATCACTCGTGTCATGGGCACCTGGGCTGACCCGGACGGGGCTGGGGGGATCCATTGTCCCCAGTGGAGGAAGGTGAGACCAGGGAAAGCACCAAACCCTTGTCCTTCAGAGGAGTTTTGCTGTCCCTCTCGGGCCATACGGAGGACCCCTGGATGGTGGTGCAAGCTGTCCAGGGCCCTAGGCAGTGGAGGGCAAGCTCCCAGCCTGACCCTCAAGCTCCCAGGGCACCAGGACTCCACAGCCCAGCCCCGTTTCCCTGAGAGGCTGCCCAGTTGCACTTACCTCCTCCTCAAGGCTGCTGCTGCTGTTCTTGCTCTCCTTGGCAAGGTTGCTGATGGTGTGTGCAGGAGTTCAAAGTGTGTGGGTCAGAGGGAGGCCTACTCCCTCTCCATGCAAGGAAACCTGACTTTGTAACCAAAGAATCCTCAGCGATAGGATACAAGACCACCAGGTGAGATCAGGAGAAGGAGACAAGGGGATAGCAAAAGGGCAGCAGGGCTGCTGGTAGCCAAGTGCTAAACATGCTAAATCCTTCCTTCCTTCCTTCCTTCCTTCCTTCCTTCCTTCCTTCCTTCCTTCCTTCCTTCCTTCCTTCCTTCCTTCCTTCCTTCCTTGTTTTCTTTTTCCTTCCCTCTTCATTCTCCTTTCTTCTTCCTTCCCCTCTTTCCTTTCCTTCCTCTTCCCACCTTTCCTTCTTTTTCTTTTTCTTTTTCTTTCCTCTTTCCCTTTCTCCTTTGCTGTCCCCTCTTGGATGCTCAAATGCAAAAGGGGAAATATTTCTCCTTTTGTTTTGTTTTGCTTTTAGTTTGTTTTGTTAGCCCTCTGCCAGCAAAAACGGAGCCTATGTTCTGTTTCCCTCCCCCAATACTCCCAACAAAGAGTCAGTCAAAGGCCTCCTCTTCTACTTTATTTACATAGATAAATACCCTGGCCACGTCTACCCACGGGCCTGCCAAGTTTCTGGAGATAACGAGGAAATTATAGATAAGGCCAGAATTACTCACGAATATATTCTTCCCTCCATTGATACAGTTTGCCCGCGCAAATTCATTGCTTTGTCCAAGACAAAAAACCAGGAAGTCCCGCCTCCTATTTATAGTCTCTGCAGATGTCCATCATTCCTTGGCTTTATCCAAATGCTGCTCCTGCTGCGCGCGCCGGTCACGTCTGCGCAGTCTTGCATCACTCCAAAACTGTTCTTGGGGCGTTGCCAAATCAGAAGAAGGCTCCAGAGAATCAGGCCTTGCCGGCCCCTCCTCCTCCCTTTGAATGGGTGCCAGGGAGGGAGAGGGCCCAAGAGAAGCAGGGCTTGCCAGGTCTTCTCCCTCACTTTCTGAATCATCCGAGTCCAGGAGTCTGGGTCCAGGAACCTGGGTCACAACACTATCCCTCATCGCAGGGCCTTCCCCCAGGGCTGACGTTTGGGATGCGGTTGGGCTGGGTTCTGCTCATGGAAGGCCTGCACCAGGTCAGGGGCATGAACGTCGGAGGCATCTACCCAGGAGAAATCAGTCCCGTATCCCTTCCACGCGATCAAATATTGGAAACGACCCTTCAGCCAGCGGGAGTCTCGTACGCTGTGGACTTCGTATTCCTCCGACCCGTCCTCGGCGACAGTGACGGGTGCTGTTGGGCACCGAAGGGGACTCGGTGTGGCCTCAGGAACCAGAAGGGACCGGTGAAAGACGGGGTGGATCCGCATGGATCGTGGCAGGGTCAGTCGGTAGGCTACCGGGTTGATGACTGCCTCGACAGGGAACGGGCCGATGAATCGGTGGTCCAACTTCTTTACCGGGCGGTCGGACGGGAGGTGTTTGGTGGAGAGCCACACCCGGTCTCCAACTGCCAGCGGGGGCGTTGCCCGTCGGGAGCGGTCGGCGGACCGTTTGTAGTCCTCCTTTGCCCGATCCAGCTGCTGACGTACCAACTGTTGGACCGCATGCAATTCCGTCAGGAAGGTCTGCGTTTCGGGAACAGGAGAGTCCGGTGGTGCCAGAGGGAAGAGCCGCGGATGGTACCCCACATTGGCAAAGAACGGGGTCATCTGAGTAGAGGTGTGCTGAGAGTTGTTAAAAGCAAACTCCGCCAGGGACAGGTAATCGGCCCAGTTGTCCTGTTGCTGGTTGATGAAGCAACGGAGATACTGTTCCAGGATACCGATGACCTTCTCTGTACCCCCGTCGGTCTCTGGATGGTGCGATGACGACAGACACACCTGCACCTCCAACGCGGCCATCAGGCTCTTCCAAAAGCGAGCTGTGAACTGAACTCCGCGGTCCGAAACCACCCTGTCCAGTAGACCATGGAGGCGGAAGATGTGCTGCAGAAAGAGACGGGCTGTTTTTGCGGCTGTGGGCAGTCCATGACATGGAATGAAGTGTGCCATCTTGGTGAGCATGTCCACCACCACTAGCACCGTGGTGAACCCAGAGGACGGCGGCAGGTCCGTCAGGAAGTCCATGGAGATCGCCCCCCAGGGTCTGTCGGGTGTCGGTAAGGGCTGGAGGAGCCCGGGAGGGGCCCCCATGGTGGCCTTGGCTTGCCGGCACGGTACGCAGGATGTCACGTAGGCATGTACATCATGCCGCACTCGGGGCCACCAAAAGGTCCGTGTCACCAAGTGGAGGGTCTTGAAGAACCCAAAATGTCCTGCTGCAGGGTTGTCGTGGCACTGGGTCATGACGAGGGCTCGGAGTGGTCCTGTAGGCACATATAATCGCCCCCGAAACTTGAGTAAGTCCTCCTCCAAGGTCCAAGGAGACGCGGGGCCCACCTCCGCTCTCCTTTGCTGCGACCAGGCGTCCTGGCGCTGCACCTCTCGCACCTGGACCCGCAAGTCCACTGGTTCCCATGCTGCGGCCAAGGCTTCTGCCGGCAGCACCATCCGTGGAGGAAGGGGGTCCTCGTACATGGTGCGCAGGTGCTGCCAAAAATGCTGTTGGTCCGCCAGCAGGGGGCTGTCCTGGAGCAAGAGGGGCATGGCCCATCGAGCAGCCGAGCCGGAAAGAAGGTTAATCGTGAAGGCCACCTTAGCCCGGTTGTCTGGGAAATCCTCTGGCCGCATAGCCATGTAGAGCTGGCACTGTCCCAAGAAGGTCGGGAACATCTCAGGCTGCCCAGAAAACTTATCCGGCACAGTTATCGGGCACTTGCGACGAGGAGGAGGAGTGGGAGGACAGGGGGGGGGGCTGCAGGCACATTCCCAGCAGCAAGTTGGCCTGCCAAGTGAGCCACTTGCTGCTGGAGCTGTTGATTAGCCGCTTGTAGCTGCTGTAACTGCTGCTGAACCTGCTGCTGGTCCATCTTTGGTGGAAGATGTTTTTATTTATTTATTTATTTAATCATATTTATATACCGCCCTATCTCCCAAGGGACTCAGGGCGGTTTACAGGCACTAAAAACAGATAAATAGAATATAAATACAATATAAAACATTTAAAAAACTTATTCTAAAGCCCGTCCAATTAAAAATAGAGATAAAACCCAATTTAAAACCCAAAATTTAAAATCTAGCTCAGTCCTGCACAATTAAATAAGTATGTTTTAAGCCCGCGGCGGAAGGTCCGAAAGCTGACGAAGTCCGGGGGGTAGATCGTTCCAGAGGGTGGGAGCCCCCACAGAGAAGGCCCTTCCCCTGGGCGTCGCCAGACGACATTGCCTCGCTGACGGCACCCTGAGGAGACCCTCTCTGTGAGAGCGCACGGGACGGTGGGAGGTATTCGGTCGCAGTAGGCGGTCCCGTAAATAACCCGGCCCAATGCCATGGAGCGCTTTAAAGGTGGTCACCAAAACCTTGAAGCGCACCCGGAAGGCCACAGGAAGCCAGTGCAGTCTGCGCAGGATAGGTGTCATATGGGAGCCACGAGGGGCTCCATCTATCACCCACGCAGCTGCATTCTGGACTAACTGTAGCCTCCGGATGCCCCTCAAGGGGAGCCCCATGTAGAGAGCATTGCAGTAATCCAGGCGAGACGTCACGAGTGCGTGAGTAACCGTGGATAGGGCATCCCGGTCCAGAAAGGGGCGCAACTGGCGTACCAGGCGAACCTGGTAGAACGCTCTCCTGGAGACGGCCGTCAAATGCTCTTCTAGAGACAGCCGTTCATCCAGGAGGACGCCTAAGTTGCGGACCCTCTCCATCGGGGCCAATGACTCGCCACCGATGTTCAGCCGCGGATTTAGCTGACTGTACCGGGATGCCGGCATCCACAGCCACTCTGTCTTGGCGGGTCAGGTCTTGGACAAAATGTTCTGTTTCTCTCCCCCAATACTCCCAACAAAGAGTCAGTCAAAGGCCTCCTCTTCTACTTTATTTACATAGATAAATGTCCTGGCCACGTCTACCCACGGGCCTGCCAAGTTTCTGGAGATAACGAGGAAATTATAGATAAGGCCAGAATTACTCACGAATATATTCTTCCCTCCATTGATACAGTTTGCCCGCGCAAATTCATTGCTTTGTCCAAGACAAAATACCAGGAAGTCCCGCCTCCTATTTATAGTCTCTGCAGATTTCCATCATTCCTTGGCTTTATCCAAATGCTGCTTCTGCTGCGCGCGCCAGTCACGTCTGCGCAGTCTTGCATCACTCCAAAACTGTTCTTGGGGCATTGCCAAATCAGAAGAAGGCTCCAGAGAATCAGGCCTTGCCGGCCCCTCCTCCTCCCTTTGAGTGGGTGCCAGGGAGGGAGAGGGCCCAAGAGAAGCAGGGCTTGCCAGGTCTTCTCCCTCACTTTCTGAATCATCCGAGTCCAGGAGTCCGGGTCCAGGAACCTGGGTCACAACAGCCTAGGGGAAGCTGTATGCACACACACCCTGACCCTGTTTTCAGCCACAATGGTCTCTTGCAGCCCTCTGCCAGTGAAAATGGATCTTGGTGGGCCCATGAGCACCCATGAGCTCCATTTTCTCTGGCAGAGGCACTACAGGCCAATCCTTTGCTGTTTCCAGGGTGACCACATGGGCCAGATCTAAGCACCTCTCAGGCTGCATCTGGCCCACAGCTCTTGAGTTTGACCCAGGGTGAAATGCTCCCGGTTCGGACCGAATCGCACGAACCAGTAGCGATGGCAGCGGGTAGGTCAGAGAACCGGTAGCAAAAATCCCTGCTCCCCCCCCCACCGCCCATGCCTCGCTGTTCCTCTTCTCTGTCCCTGAAGCTCTCGGTGGTGATATAGCTGAAAACAGCCTTAAAGGACTGCCACGGTGCTTCAAAGGGCCTCACTACAGCTGATCAGTGCTGTAGGCGGCTAGTAGCCGGTGCCTCTATTTTTAAAGAAGGTAGACTGGTGCCTCCCCAAAAAAGACAATTGGTAGACCAGTGCCTCTATTTTTAAAGAAGGTAGACTGGTGCGTTCCAAAGTTTTGTATATTTTATTATTTTTATTATTTATTATTATTGGCCATGCCCATTCAGTCACTGACCACCAAACCACGCCCACCAATTAAGCCATGCCCACAGAACCAGTAGGGAAATTTTTTAGATTTCACCCCTGGTTTGACCCCCCTGCTCTAGAATATTGGAGGTGGGGAAAAAGAGAGAGAGGGAAGGTGGGAGAGGGAGGGAGGGAGGGGGGAGAGAGAGGAGGAAAGAAGGGAGTGGGTAAAGAGGGGTGGGGATAAGAGATATGATTCTTCCTTTTAGAATACCTGTCAAAACAGTATTGTTTCACAGAACATCTGGGATCTGATTACTACCATTAATAGAAGGCATTGGAAAAAAGGAGTGGGATTGTGTTATTATATTTTTATAATATGTTATATTATATATTATTATAAAAATATAATAGCAAAATATCCCACCCGATCAAGGTGGTGAATGTACCTAATATTCCATCCTATTTTCCCACAACAACAACCATTGTGAGGTAGGTTGGGCTGACAGAGTGACTTGCCCAAAGTCACCCAGTTGCCTTTCATGCCAAGGGCAGGCTTACAGTTTCCTGGTGTCTAGGCCAGCAACTTTTCTACTAAATCAAACTGGCTCTCAACTGAATTAATATTTGACTGTTCCTAATTGTTTACATTTCATATTCTATTGGGTTTATTATTCCATTCTAAACCATCAAGAGTCACATAAGTCTACAGAAAAATTGTAAATACACACAAATGATATACAAAATTGTATCATGCAGCTATCACAAACCTATGAATTTCTGTTTTCATATGGATCCGTAACATCCATTTATATATACCACAGAGCATAAACATATGACACTAAAAGAACTATTAAAAGTCATTTAGTTTTGTTTTAATGGTGAGCTATAACAAACAATATAACAAAACACACTAGTGATTACACGACATAAAAAACTACATATCACATAGTGATTAAAATAAATATAAAATAATACACCCATCTACACTGATGGAGAGAGAATCAATTTATCAATATAAAAGTAATTTAGTTTTTAAACTTGCCACTAAATCTAGACCATATGGACATAATTAAAAGCTTTTTATAATGTGTCTAAGCATGGAAGAATTGGTTCTGTTGTTGCAGGGAAAAAGAAATCCCCATATAACGTATCTAAATCTTTGGGGAAATTAAAGTAATTCTTCAGATCCTGACCTACCATAGCTACTGAGGTATATGTATAATTAAATTTTAAACCAGTTGTACAAAAGAGCAGTATGGCTGAATTGGGAATCGATAGCTGGTTTCCTCCCATGGCTTATCATTTCAAACATTTTTTTTAAAAGAGAAAGACAGGAAAACTAATGCTTTTAAGAGAACAATTATACGATGTCTGGTTTGGGATTTTCCCTATCAATGGTTGCATAGCACACATAGAGATGATGTGATTGTGTGAAGGTAACTTAGTTTCAATTCTGGGTCAGGAGGCTTGTCCACTTTTAAATCATATATATTCTGATCATAGAATTAAACACTAAGCTCCCCTTTTTTATTCTCTTTTTCCTTTGCAATCCTTTTTAACAAGCACAAGCATCCATTTTACACAAGACTTGGATACACAAACATAAGCAACAGAAAAGTGTGAAGTGTGAAAAATAATGAGAAGAGAAGTGTGAAAAATAATGATAGCTACAATATTGGGTATAGTTTAAATCTTTGTACAGAAATAGCAAATAGTTACCAAAATACTTGGTTCTTAAAATGTATACTTATCTAATGGTATTCTCAAAATGGAATTAAAATCATACGTTTTCAGTCACGCACAGGAAATGCATGATGTATGTGTCAGAGGTCTGCACAGTTTTGAGGCTTCTGTGAATTTTTATTTTTATTTTAAAAATAATAATTTCCAATGTGGTATTTAGCTTTTTTACAGCAACTGCTCACTGAATTGACATTTTCATCGAACTATCAGATATCTTTCTTGGTCAATCGCCACCATTACAGATCCCATCAACATCAATTTATACTTGTTAACCTTGAACATTTGACATTTTAATACTCATTCCTCTAGTTTAGAAAAAAAACCCCACAAGTAGTTTCTGATTGATTGACTGATTGCTATTAATTTCCTTTTTGTAGTTGTTCATCTTGCAGTTGTGACTCTGGGTGGCAAACATATGATTAAAAAAAAAACAATGGAAGGAAAAAATAGGCAATTAATACATAGCATAATAGTGACATAATGTCAAATAATAAACACAACTCACATTAATGCAGAATCACAATGATAAGGCTCACCTTATCTCCAGAATCCTATGCCCATGGCAATTGCAAGACTTAAATGTTAATTAGATCAATTAAAAAAGAACAAATGCTTGGAAACATTAATTCCCAATTTTTGTTATTTTTAACCAGCTACTTCTCCTTTGATTGAATATCTTAAAGTAGCTATTCTAAAAGTTCTGCTAAATTGATAATAGAATCACTTAAATTAAAAAAAAATGTATCTTCAGAATGGGAAATCAACAACCTTTATTCTTACTGATTTGTGAAGTCTAACATTTAAGACTTAGCCTAATGTAAAATTCAATACATATCAAAAGAGAATACTTGGTCATTTGACCTGTTTGTATGGCAGTTCTTTGGCTTTAATATTTTTGAACACTTTGTATATCAACTTACCATGAAAACAAAACTATAACAGGTGACAATAAAGGTCAGAATCTAGCACATTTATGTATATTATGAATCCTACTCTGTTTCCAAATAAGCTGTGCTGATCCTGCAGCTCATTCAGTATTCCTTGTTCCAGAACACATTTTCAAATTGATTTTGCTTTTGTCTGTTATATCAATGTCTTGATATAATTATTAATCTTCACAGTATCACCTTTGGTATAAATATTAATCTTCATAGTGTTACCTTTGAGGATTGTGAATTATGAGTTATAATTCTTACCTTACCATTTATTTATTTAGTTATTCTATGCTGCCCATTTTATTAATATAGTGACTCTGGGCATCTTACAATATAAATTATTACAAATTATAATTTATTTGTGATTGTCTTGGAATAGCTGTTGGGGAGAGCATCTGCAAAATGATAAAATATATGATTTTTGTAACAGAATGCCTTCAAAGGCTGGAAAGTGTATGTTATATGAAGGGTACTGCAGAAGAAAAGTAGCTAATGTAACTATCAACAGAATATATTCTGTTTTAAGGTCAGGTATGCTCCCAGGTACAGTTTGGAGGGGGAATGGCAAAACAGGGCTCTCTTATATTCTGTAGGTGAATATATTCTGTGCATACTTACAAATGATATACTGAATTATTCCCTTGGTACACTTCATCTACCACTTGCTAGTTTACTGATAGGCAGTGGAGGGATTCATCCAGTTCTCACCAGTTCAGGAGAACCATTTGTCAACTTTCTGAGAACTTCGCAGAACCGGTTGTTAGAAGAAATCTCTTTTTCTTACTTGTCAGGGCTAATCCTGTCAGGGCTAATCCTGCCTCTGTATTGTTTCTAGCCTAATCCATATCTTTATTGCCCTGCTTAAGTATTTTCAGAAACTGCCTCTCCTACATTGTAACAGCTAATGTTCTTGGTAGTATGCCCAGAGTAGCTGGTGCCTCCAGAGCTTCTCTGGAGGTTTTTTGTTTGTTTATCTGTTTGCTGGTACTTTGTTAGGGGCTTGACTTTTTAAAAAGCTTTTTACACTGCTTTTGGGGTGTACTTCCAAGAGGCAGGATGTAAGCTTGGCACTGTTTGATTTTTTTTACTTTATTTTTTGATACTGCATGTGATCTTTCCTTAAATCTGGATGATTTCCTTACGACAGTGTTGGCAAACCTTTTCGGCACTGAGTGCCAAAATGGGAGCGCGCTCATGTGCACTGGCCGCCTGGTCTTCCGGTTTCTGGTGCACATGTGCATGAGAAGACCAGCTGGAAACCAGAAGAGCAGCTGCCTGATGTGCATGTCTAAGGAACAAGTAAAGGGCAATGCTAGGCAGAGGGGCCAGTCTGATTCAATCATATTCCTTTTTTTATATATCCATATTATCAATGATATTTTGGTACCCATGCAACAAGTTGAATTTGCTTAGAGCAGGGAACAGGTTCTGAATATCTGAGGCAATAAAAGAGATTGTGGTTTTAAAGATATCATATGAGTAAAATTTACTGACAGTCTTTTTAAGGAATGGGCAGGTACTATGGTTTTCTTTCCTTTTCTTTAAACAATCTTCTGATAAACCTAATGTTATTATCCATATTTTTCAAATATGAAGCTACAATCTTACATTGCTAGTCAACTTTCTTGGAACTGGTATCACATAGATGTGTTGAACTACATCTTTCTCCTAAGGTGGAGATTGTTGATCTTGAGAAAAGTTCCACTAGCTCATATGGAATAATTGATCTGCTTTCTGTTCCTGTCTGCTGTAGCCCTGGCAGACTAGGATACCGTGTTTGGGAGGAATCAGTTTGTACTCACAAAGCTCAGTCACCACTATCATTTTTCGGACAAAAGGAAGTATATCAGGTGGATTGAAAAAAAGCTTGCATGAAGTGTTGAAATACTGCTTTCAGTTATAACAGAAAAGCAGGTTGGATCAATGGCATAAAGCAGCTGCATTTTTTTTTTGAGCTTCAAAGGATGGGAGTATTCAGCTTCTACCTCACTTGCTCAGTATGGTTTCCTTTCTCCTCTTTCTACTAAAATGAATGTGAAAGAAATTCTGATAACAACATTTCATTAAGTTTTGCTTCTTTGATCTGACCCACTTATTGTTTTTACAGATCATGGGACAATTAAGAAAATCCTTGCTCCAGTTAATCAGACAGCCAGCAGTTGTTTGCTAGAGGAGATTCACATCTTCCCAAAGAAGCAATGGGAGCCCATCAAGAGCCTTCAGATTTTACACAGTCAGAGTGCTCTCTATGTGGGTCTTCAGAGGAGTGTGGTGAAGATCCCACTAAAGAGATGCCAGTTTTATAAAACATACAGGTAGCTGTCTGATTAGTTGATCTTGAATGATCTGGGTAAAACGATGAGTAAAATATAATTACAGGGTTACTTAATTTAAAACTATTCTCATTAAGTAACTATCTGAAGCAGAACAATTTTCAGTTTAATAGAGGAAAGACATCAGTTGTGAAAAGGGTATACTGTTGTTATTCCTTCACCAAAAAAAAAAACAAAAACAAAAAAACAAAAACAGTTTCCAAATTCATTGAATGGCAGCCTGCCCCTAATGAATTCAATTCAGTTGATTAATCTTTCAGTTAAGCTCTTCAGTCTCATAACTCTCCTACCTAAAGCAATTTTCTGTCTTAGGCAATGTAGAACATTTCCAGAAAGTTATTATTAACACCAGCAAACTACAGTTATCAGTAGGAAAATTCAGCACATTGGTTGAAAAAAGTGCTACCTTCTGTTCAGGGACAGTGAAGAAGTATTTGAAGAACTTGGAATAGATTTTAAACAATAAAAAAGAGGGGGCTAGCCCTTTCTCTTGCTTTGCCTGGAGGATAATAATCTCCAGGTAATAGTAAGGCAGGTGTAGAATAAATAAAACTGGTGAAAAGAAGGAATTCTCTGCAGGTAGTCCTTGACTTAGGAGTCTGAAAAGTTCCATTGTAAAGTCATGGTAGTTGTAAGCGAAGGTACCCACATGTCAAGAACCAATTTTCTGACTTTTTATTTTTGTGATGGTCATTATGCAAATGCTGCAGTTGTTAAGGAAACACCATAATTGTTAAGTGAACCAAGGTACTCCTCTGGGAATTTTCTGCCAGAAATGGGCAAAACGGCTGGAAACTATCAAAAAAACTTTGTAAATCATGGTCATATGATCATGGGATACTACAACTGGCCATAAAGGTATGCCAATTAACAAATGCCAAAATGCAGTCATGTGACTGCAGGGGTAGATACAGCCTTTGGATCCCCCGAATTGCATCATAATTAGCTTTTGGAGGGTCCTTCATAACTACAAACAGTGCTAAGGGAACAGTCATTAAACAAGAATTACCTATACCTCCACCTTCAGGCTGCTTGTCTTACTCAGTAGGTCTTTAGATGTCACATTAAGGAATGTTGATTCTTTCCCATGAAGAAAAATATGAGAATTTCTGTGATGTTTTCAATTTAATTTTTTTAGCACATGTGTTGGATCCCAGGATCCTTATTGCGGCTGGGACTTGGTGCTAAGGAAATGCACACCATTGGAAGAAAGTGTGAGCATGAGTCAATGGGAGCAGAGCATCTCTCTCTGTCCAGTAAGTAGAATTCAGATACGTCATCCTTTTTTAAGTTGTCTGAATCCAAGTGATTTCCATAGAATCCATGGTATTCATGATAACCATTTCATTGTTGTAATTGTATATAGTAGTCTCCTTAAAGCAATTTACAATTAAAAAAACAGTTTAAATGAAAACTCGAAAATATTCTAAACCAGAAAAGGTTCAAACTGAAACCAGAAAAGAGCAATTGGTGGTAATTGCTGGAGCCTTCTAGGGTGATTGTACCCCCATCCCACCCACCACATCTCTTCAGGTATTCTTTGTAGAGAGCAACTAACGGCAAATGATTTTATCAAAATAATATCAGTTGGTATGTTTTGTCTGTCAGAATTACATACCTTGTGTTTTTCTCTATTCTTAGCAAGCTTTTGAAAGGCATAATTTGTATATATGAGTCATAAATTTACCCACCTACAATTTTACATAAGTTTTACATATTACAAGCACTTATTTCAGGGTTCAAAAAAATATAAGACAGGCTCTTATTTTTGGGGAAACATGATATATATATATATATATGCAACCACTGAAGCAATAGAATGTTGATGGGGGTGGTGATTAGGGAAGCTTTTTGGAAGATGGAAACTGGTTTAAGACTGAAGGGAAGGCAGGAAAATTCTGTTTAGAAACAGAATAGAAAGTGAATCCTAGTAGCAAAAGGTTCATAGCAATGAATGAGGATGGAGGTAATATGTGGGTGGAGAAAATTAGGAAAAAGATGAAGAAGGACAATAGCAAAGAAAAGTCTGCAGCAGTGATAACAAAAAGTGCCATATGTCTTTGGCTGAAGTTAGGTGTCATCAAGATGGGCTCAGCTCCTGGTAAATACAAGGATAAATGCTCCCATCTTAACCTGCCAAAGCATTAACTCATAGTTCCTCCAAGGACATTCTAGTTATCTCTGTGATGCCACCTATCCATCTTATCTGCTGCTCCCTCAATCTTACCAACCAAACTTATTTTCTTCTACTTCATCATCCTTCCCATCAGTATGTAAGCATCTGCTTGCTGATCATCACCTCAAGGGAACAATCAGCCTTTATTTGATTCAGGACTGATTGATCATTTTTCTTGCCTTCCATAGTACTTTCAGAAACAATCTCTAGATCTATAAATTGAAGACGTCTGTCTTTTTCTCTCTATGTCCTGCTTTCAGAGCCATACATTATCATTGGAAAGAAGAGTGCTTTAAGCTGTTATTGTTAAAGAGTCCAAAACCTAAATAAATAATTAAGTCTTATCTAGATTTTTTCATTGCCTTCCATCCTAAAATTAATCTCTACCTTACTTCTCCAGTACATTGCCCATCTTTATCTGTTCCCTTGGGCCCAAGGAATCAAAGTTATCTACCATCTTCAGTTCTAGGCTGTCATGTGTAAGTTTTCTAAGCATGGAGGTTGACATTACCTTTGTGTTCTTAAAGAAGAAAGAAACAGATTGAATTAAGTGAAAAAAGGTCCCAGGGGCAGGGCTTTGCATGAAATAAAACAGAAAGATAAAAGGGGAAATCTAACAGATATTAAGGAGAAAGCGGGAAGCCAAGAGAATTTTAGAAAAGGAAACGAGCTGAGGATCTCCTTCACATAGAGTTGAGGAACAAGATTTCCTTCTGATACTGTTAGCTAATTTTTAGTTTGTTTTTAAATACATTAATGCCAGACGTTTGGAGATCTATGGTTGTCACTGTTCTGCCCAGGAATTTAATTCATATTCTATATTCTGAGATGGTCATTCATAAAGCCCTTAAGAAGAAAGAGTAGAATTTTGCAGGGATCTGACCTTGGCTGCTTTTCAGAAGCCTTAAGTACTCTTCATTTGTGTCTGTTGCTCCCGAATCCATTCAGCCAAAGCATTTATTTGATCCATTCATATTTCTTGAAAACCCCATATTTCATGGGATTGAATAAAATGGTATTGTTTCCTCAATATACTGAGGATAACTCATGCTGCCCATTCCCTTTTTCCAGAATTGAATATTTCAAAATCACTGCCACAAGAACTTCTAACCACTATTCCCACTGGCTGTGAAGTTCATAAAGGAGTTCACATTCTACAGAAACCCTGGACTCCTACAGATTACCTGTGATATCTCCATAGCCAATTGAGCCAGTCTATCTCATTTTCCCCCCCTGGGTCTTAGGATATGCAGAAATAGCACACATATCTCTTGCTATTAATGCACACACCAAAGTTTTGTTCCTTCCTTAAACTCACAAGGCCTTTCTTGTTTTAGTGAGCAGACTCCCCCCTTACAACAGATGGTCCTAGATGTGGGTGCACTTGCACTTACGAGCTGTCTGAAGTATTTGCAGATAATTTCCCCCTTCCTGTTGTTTTCCACATTGACCTTTAGAGAGTTTATTTGAATATGCTCATTTTGTGACTTAGTACAAAATGTTCTAGTGACTGATGCTTTTCATACAGTAATATTGCCAGGTAGAGGAAGACAGAAATGTATGTATATTTTTGTGACACAAATGTTTTCAGGACAGAGTATCGGAAGTTGAATATGTACGGAAACCACTTTCAGTACCTTACATAGGCTCTCTATGTTTAAGAGCCTGTTTTCACTTGAAACACTGAATTTCTTTTTGATTTATACATGGGAATCAAATGACAAAACAGAGGACTGATCTATTCTAATTGAGCCCCACAGAATCAAAAGTAACACAGGTGGATCTAGAAAGCAACTTTCTGATGCCCAATTATAATATTTGCAGATGGTAGGCATCTAGCACAGTTGCTCTGCCACTGGAATGATTTGATGGCTCTGGCTGTCTCTACCTTGAGACAGCTGGCATGGCAGGCAGCTGGTAATAAGTTTTGCATGCAGGGTGGCCATGATTCAGCAGCTTCAGCTGCCACGGTGACTCCTGAGTAGAAAAAAAAATCCTTCTATTAGGATAATAACTGCAACCTTCAAACTAAATGTATCTGTATACAGAGAAAAGGTGAAGAAAGCATTTTGTTCTGAAATGTTGAAAATTTGTCATGGGGGATGAGAAAAATCCATACGATTGTCCTCCAAGGGCTGTAATGTGTGTTACCCATTAAAGCCCTTGCAGGATTATTTTACAGATTTTTAGCCTGCTTTTCAGGGCATAATGACCATTTGTTCCATGTAAGTACTTCCTTTACGTGAAATTTAGTGTGTCAGGAAATTTAGCTAGAACCCTTATGTCTGACATGCTAATTTTCTGTAGCAGAATGTAGTTTTTTTTTAAAGGGGGAAGATTAAATATGATTAGCCATTCTCTTGGAAATAGTATAGGTTAGCAATAAATGTATCTCATCACTCTTTTAACTCTGGCTCAGCTACCGTTAATTTTTTTCTGAGTTGTAATATGAAAAATCATATGAAAATGAACACAAAATATGTTTTTATTATAACTGGAAGAAATACATCATATATATATACCTTATTCTGAAGTCACATTAAGCAACATTTAACATAATGAGAATGAGTCATAAAGACCTATGCAGTTTCCCTACCCTTTCATTTACAAAGATTTCAGAAGCATTCACTTTTCATTTGATTTAACCATGATTTGTCATCTGACCTCATAAATTTATTTGGAAGAAACTTCTTGATTAGAGGTCATCTCCTCACTGATGAATTATAGTATCTTCGTTGCCTCACCAACCTTTCCCTGCAGTGTTGTAATCCATGTCTCATTACTTTCATTTTGGCCTAACAATGGTGGGTGACAATATAAGTTGTTTATATAGTATAAAGGAAAGGACTGTAAGTTGTGAAACCAACTTATTCAAACCAACCATCATGCAAACAATATATAAAATATAATTAAGTAAAAGTAAAAGCACAATCCTTGGAGTTTCTCATGGTCTTTCTGGATTGATGGGATTATGTAAACAATTACTTCCCAAGCTTTTCCCTTCATTACCCAAATCCGCTTAGCAGGAAGTCTTTTTTACCATTTATCAGAATCAGTGGTGGGTTGCTCCAGGTTCGCCCCGGTTCGGGCGAACCGGTAGTGGTGGCAGCAGGAGGCTGCACCCACCTGCCCAGACATCATCAAAAATGCTCTGCGCATGCGCAAAAGCACCATGCACTCGCAAAGCGAGCATGCACACCCCTGCGCTACCGATAGCAAACCCACTACGGATCAGAATGCCTTTGTTATGTTTAGATAATAGGTTTATAATTGTTACTTAAAAAAAAGATTTTGGGAAGAACTGGTCCACCTTGTTCTTATAGCAGGAAAGGGGAGCTTGCTTACTTATCTATCTATTTATTTATTTTTTTTAGAAACACACAACCCTCTCATAGCAATAACTGGGCAACATACAAAAATTAAAACCATAAAATTAAACCAGGAGTCCAATTAACAAATGCCCAATGTTGAGAAAAGTACAACTAGGGAAAAAAATCACTAAATATAATCAATTAACAGAGTCTGCTTAATTTCCTTGCTCAGATGCTCGGTGGGGGGGCATCTTAGCAGGCCACATGAAAAGCAGAACAACATTCAATCACTTAGTCTTTGAGCCTGTATTCACAGCTCATGAGGTGAGTCTATTTGCACGGTAAGTGGGAGGGGCAGATATGGCGGAAGGGGGGGATCGTATCGACATAGGGGGTCACGCGTTCGATGTCTGCAGGCGATCGCGTGCCCCGATCCCCCTGACTTCTCCCGTTCCCCGGATGGTCAAGACCCTCAGAGCCTGGGCCTTCGTCTGATGTTATGCAACGCACGGTCCGTGGCCAATAAGGCCCCCCTAATACATGATCTGATTCAGGGGGGTGCCGCGGATATTATAGGCGTTACGGAGACCTGGTTGGGCACTGAAGGGGGTGTGCCCCTGGTCGAGATGTGCCCACCGGGTTTCCGTGCATTCCATCAGCCGAGGGCCCAGGGTAGGGGTGGAGGGGTGGCGGTTGCTATTAAAGAGAGTCTAGAGCCGAGGAGACCACTGTACCTCAGATTGCCGGGTGTGAATCCTCTTGTGAGGTGGGGTCATAGATGTCAGATGGGCTTGCTGGTCGCGACCTGGCTCCTTGCTGCGTGACAGCTGCCCTGCCCGAGCTCCTGGAGGTGCTTGCCGGGTGGCAGTGGAGACCCCAGACTTTTAGTCATGGGGACTTTAACTGCCATCTGCCGCTCGCCATCGACGGTAGCTCGGGAGTTCTTGGCCTCCATGACGGCCTTGGACCTGACTCAAGTAGTGGATGGCCCCACTCACATCGGGGGAGGCACACTGGACCTGATTTTTGTCTCTGGTCAGTGGTTGAGAGATCTGGACTTAAAGGAAATAGTCATTGAACCTTTGTCATGGTCAGATCACTCTCTCCTTCGCCTGGACTTTCTGACCGCTACCCAACACCGCAGGGAGACGGAACCATTACGGTGGTACCGCCCCAGGCGCCTGATGGACCCAGAGAGGTTTCGGACGGAGCTTGGGCCACTTCCTGAGGGTCTGGCTCACGGCACGGCAGAGGAACTAGCTGCAGCCTGGGAACGGGCTGCGGCTGGGGCTTTAGACCGTGTCGTGCCTTTGCGGCTCTGACCCGCGAGATCCCAACCGCCCTTGGTTCTCCGAGGAGCTGAGGGGATGAAACGCCGGAGAAGACGCCTAGAGAGTTCCTGGAGGTCCAGCCGCTCAGAGGTTGATCGGACACTAGTTAGATCCTATACTAGGACCTACCTAGTGGCACTGAGGGAAGCGAGGCGCTACGCCTCCTCATTGCGCCGGCAGATAACCGCCCAGCTGCCCTGTTTGGTGACCCGCCTCCTTCACCAGGGGAGCGGGATGACCTGCAGGGACGCATGAGGAGTTTAACGGTTATCTATACGATAAAATCGCTCAGCTTAGGGACGGTCTGGACCAAAATTGTGGCGATTCAGACGGGGTATCTGAGGGCGGTCTTGGTGATGTTGTTTGGGATGAGTTTGACCCTGTGACTCCGAGGACATGGACAGGTTGCTGGGTAGATTGAATGCCACCACGTGTTTATTGGACCCGTGCCCCTCCTGGCTGGTGCTGGCCACCAGGAGGTGACACGAGGCTGGCTCCAGGGGATTACGAGTGCTTCCTTGTTGGAGGGAGTCTTCCGCCGCCTTGAAAGAGGCGGTGGTGAGGCCCTCCTCAAGAAGCCTTCCTGACCCGCTGTTTTAGGTAATTATCGTCTGTCTCCAACCCGCTCACGCGAAGGTTGTAGAGAGTATGGTGGCATATCAGTTTCTGCACCTGGAGGAAACTGTCTATCTGGACCTGCTCCAGTCCGCTTCCGACCCGTTACAGCACTGAGACGGCTTTGGTCGCGTTGGTGGATGATCTCTGAGGGCCAGGATAGGGGTTATTCCTCTGCCCTGGTCCTATTAGACCTCTCAGCGGCTTTTGATACCATCGACCATGGTATCCTGCTGCGCCGGTTGGAGGATTGGGAGTGGAGGCACCGCTTATCGGTGGTTCTCCTCCCATCTCTCCGACCGTCGCAGACGGTGTTGACGGGCAGAGGTCACCCGCGCGCCTCACTTGTGGTGCCGCAGGGCCCATTCTCTCGCCTTCTGTTCAACATCTATATGAAGCCGCTGGGTGAGATCATCAGTGGCTTCGTGTGAGGTACCAGCTGTACGCTGATGACACCCAGCTGTACTTTTCCACACCGGCCACCCCAATGAAGCTATCAAGTGCTGTCCCGGTGTTTGGAAGCCGACGGGTCTGGATGGGGAGAAACAGGCTCAAGCTCAATCCTCCAAGACGGAGTGGCTGTGGATGCGGCATCCCGGTACAGTCAGCTGAGTCCGCGGCTGACTGTCGGGAGCGAGTCATTGGCCCCGATGGAGAGGGTGCGCAATTTGGGCGTTCTCCTGATGCACGGCTGTCTTTGAAGATCATTTGACGGCCGCTCCAGGAGAGCTTTCCACCAGGTTCGCCTGGTGCGCCAGTTGCGCCTTTCTAGACCGGGATGCCTTGTGCACAGTCACCACGCCTTGTGACGCCTCGCCTGACTACTGCAATGCTCTCACATGGGGCTCCCTTGAAGGGCATCCGAGGCTGCAGTTGGTCCAGAATGCAGCTGCGCTGGTGATAGAGGGAGCCCTCGTGGCTCCCGAGTGACACCTATCCTGCGCAGGCTGCACTGGCTACCTGTGGCCTTCCGGTGCGCTTCAAGGTGTTGGTGAACGCCTTTAAAGCGCCCATGGCATAGGGCCGGGTTACTTACGGGACCGCCTGCTGCTACCGAATACCTCTCACCGACCCGTGCGCCTCACAGAGAGGGACTCTCAGGGTGCCGTCGGCGCGACAGTGTCGCCTGGCGACACCCAGGGAAGGGCCTTCTGTGGGGCTCCCGCCTCTGGAACGAACTCCCCAGGACTTCGCCAACTTCCGGACCTCCGAACCTTTCGCATGAGCTCAAAACTTACTTATTTATCTGCGCTGGACTGGGTTAGTTTTTTAAGTTATGGGTTTTTAATGGGTTTTATCTCCAAATTTTAATTGTGGCCAATTTAAATAAGTTTTTTACTAGTATTTTAATTGTATTTATAATGTATTGTGCATTTTTTACTTGGCTGTGAACCGCCCTGAGTCCTTCGGGAGAAGGGCGGTATACAAATTTAAATAATAAATAAATAAAATAAATGACTGCAGATGTAAGAAAACCTGGCAAGACCATGAGGTTTTGTCAACCAATGGCGTGACAGTTGCAAGGTCCTTTTTGCAATTCTTTTTCTTTTATTTCTTTTGGTTTATTACTCATTGAAATCTTAGCTAAACAGTCTGGAAACAATGTTCAATTTTCAGTCAGTGTGTGTACAAATTGCATTCTATATGTCTGCAACTTGATGTAGGAGTTTTTCCCTCAGTGTTTTTCTTGCCCAGCAAGCCCTTCAAAAATGTGATGATTAAATTTATACCTGTCTTTTTACTTATAAATAATCTTATTATATATATACACACACACACCACTATGCTACATAGTATATAAGCCTTCAACCAATGAATATATTAAAATTATTGTGGTTAAAGTGCTGGCCTAGAAAGCAGCAGGATTTCCATGCTTCCTCTAGTTACATGAAAGCTAGCTGGGTAACTTTGGGTGAGGACCATGTGGGTTGTTAAGTGAGGACCTCATATGACTTCCATCTTTCTGACAGTTTCCCCTTTGACTTTGCTTGTGAAAAGCTATCAGGGAATGTTGCATATTGCAATTATATGACTCAGGAACTTCAATGTTGTAACTGAAATTCTGGTGCCAAGCACCTAGATAACAATTGTGTAACTGCAGGGATGCTGCAATAATTATAAATATGACATCCCATCATAACTATCATTCATTCAGTGCTGTCATATACCCATGTTTCCCTGAAAATAAGACCGAGTCTTATTTTGTTTTGGGCCCCAAAATAAGCACTAGGACTTATTTTTTGGTGGGTGTCTTATCCTTTTCCATATAAAGGAGGCCCATTTTTTCTGCTTGCTCGTGGAGGGACAGGACGCTGTGTGGCATGCCAGTGCCACCACCACAAGTTGCCCCATGTGCCTTGCGCCAGCTTATCTCAGGGCCCTTGAAGCCAGGTGTCGTGTCCCACTCCTCCGCTGACGGCCGGGTCGAGGAAGTCTGTATCAAGCGTGCCTCTGCAGCTCTGCCAAAGTCCTATCAGAGTTCTCAAGGCAGGCAGGAGACCAGGAAGTGACTTCAGCAATCCAAGTTAGACTTTGCCTGACTCAGAGAATGCCAGAAAGCAGATCCTTTATATAGGCCATGGGGTGTGGCTCCATGACTCAGCACTTATCCAGGCTTGCCCTCCTTCCTTTGCTGACGCCGCCTCAACTCTCCGGAAGCGAGGATCTCTCAGCCTCCAGCTGTTGGCAATCCTAGCTCATGACTGGCCTCACATTCTTCAGGCTCACGTGCTGTGGGGGAGGGGTTTAGTTGCTCCGTTTGCCTTGACATGATGCCAGGACTGGGGGCTGAAGGCACGTCAGGCCCTTCGTCTTGCTCGGCCTGTCCGGGCATGGTGCCAGGGCTGGGGCCTGGAGGCATGCCAGGACATTCTTCTGAACTATTAGCGTCCGGCAGGAGATAAGAGGGGCCCGGCTGCGGCAGGGGGAGCGGGCGAGACACAACACCAGGACACCGATGCCCTGACACTTGCTTCACTTCATGACGGCGGCTCCGGCAGCCCCGTCCAGTAGGACTTCACATGGCCGCTGGCCAACTTCTTCCTCATGGTCACAATGGAGCAGGAGGCCAAGCGACATGCCAGTGCCATAGGTACCGCAGCCATGAAGCAAGGAGAGGGAATGGAGCTGCTCCACGCTCCCCACACCGGCTTAACCTCAGGGCCCTTGCAGCCAGGCCATCCACGCCACAACACCTGCCATGGCACCTCATGGTGGTTGACTCAGCCTTCCATCCTTTATAAGGTAGGTAAAATGAGGACCCAGATTGTTGGGGGGGCAATAAGTTGACTTTGTAAATATACAAATAGAATGAGACTATTGCCTTACACACTGTAAGCCGCCTTGAGTCTTCGGAGAAAGACGGGATATAAATGTAAATAAAATAAAATAAATAAATAAATAAATGGCCACTATGTGTCCAACCAGACAGAATGGGTGGGCGCCAGCTCTTAAGTAGGCTTATTTTGGAAGTAGGGCTTATATTAGGTGCAAATGTAAAAACATGCTAGGGCTTATTTTCAGGGAAACAGGGTATTTGACAATCATTGAACAAGTGGTTGTTAAATGAGGACCTCATATGACTTCCATCTTTCTGACAGTTTCCCCTTTGACTTTGCTTGTGAAAAGCTATCAGGGAATGTTGCATATTGCAATTATATGACTCAGGAACTTCAATGTTGTAACTGAAATCCTGGTGCCAAGCACCTAGATAACAATTGTGTAACTGCAGGGATGCTGCAATAATTATAAATATGACATCCCATCATAACTATCATTCATTCAGTGCTGTCATATACCCATGTTTCCCTGAAAATAAGACCGAGTCTTATTTTGTTTTGGGCCCCAAAATAAGCACTAGGACTTATTTTTTGGTGGGTGTCTTATCCTTTTCCATATAAAGGAGGCCCATTTTTTCTGCTTGCTCGTGGAGGGACAGGAGGCTGTGTGGCATGCCAGTGCCACCACCACAAGTTGCCCCATGTGCCTTGTGCCAGCTTATCTCAGGGCCCTTGAAGCCAGGTGTCGTGTCCCACTCCTCCGCTGACGGCCGGGTCGAGGAAGTCTGTATCAAGCGTGCCTCTGCAGCTCTGCCAAAGTCCTATCAGAGTTCTCAAGGCAGGCAGGAGACCAGGAAGTGACTTCAGCAATCCAAGTTAGACTTTGCCTGACTCAGAGAATGCCAGAAAGCAGATCCTTTATATAGGCCATGGGGTGTGGCTCCATGACTCAGCACTTATCCAGGCTTGCCCCTCCCTTCCTTTTGCTGACGTCGCCTCTCAACTCTCCGGAAGCGAGGATCTCTCCAGCCTCCAGCTGTTGGCAATCCTAGCTCATGACTGGCCTCACATTCTTCAGGCTCACGTGCTGTGGGGGAGGGGTTTAGTTGCTCCGTTTGCCTTGACATGATGCCAGGACTGGGGGCTGAAGGCACGTCAGGCCCTTCGTCTTGCTCGGCCTGTCCGGGCATGGTGCCAGGGCTGGGGCCTGGAGGCATGCCAGGACATTCTTCCGAACTATTAGCGTCCGGCAGGAGATAAGAGGGGCCCGGCTGCGGCAGGGGGAGCGGGCAAGACACAACACCAGGACACCGATGCCCTGACACTTGCTTCACTTCATGACGGCGGCTCCGGCAGCCCCGTCCAGTAGGACTTCACATGGCCGCTGGCCAACTTCTTCCTCATGGTCACAATGGAGCAGGAGGCCAAGCGACATGCCAGTACCATAGGTACCGCAGCCATGAAGCAAGGAGAGGGGATGGAGCTGCTCCACGCTCCCCACACCGGCTTAACCTCAGGGCCCTTGCAGCCAGGCCATCCACGCCACAACACCTGCCATGCAAGTGGAAGAAGTGGGCCAAGGGCCATGTGGGCTCCTGCTGCACATGGTTGTTGGTGCTGCTGCCGCAAGGCAGGTGTCAGTGCACGGATGGCCTGGCTACAGGAGCTCTGAGGAAAGCCCTTGTGGGATGCATGGGGCAGCTCCACCCCCCACCTCCCATATCTTATCTTATGGCCATGGCACCTCATGGCCACTATGTGTCCAACCAGACAGAATGGGTGGGCGCCAACTCTTAAGTAGGCTTATTTTGGAAGTAGGGCTTATATTAGGTGCAAATGTAAAAACATGCTAAGGCTTATTTTCAGGGAAACAGGGTATTTGACAATCATTGAACAAGTGGCTGTTAAATGAGGACCACTTGTAAAATCAATTTAATAGTTAAAAGCTTGATGAAACAGGCATCTTTTTGCTCACTTTCCTGAATCCTGGGATAAAGTTCTTGACAGCATTCCATTAGCTAGAAGCAAGATAGGATAAGGCCATTCTTTGCATACTAGATAGCAAAGCTTCTAGCAGAAGTTCCATAAAAAGGGCCTGTCCTGCTGCTCTAAACACTGCAGTTGATACTGATAGAAAAGAATATTTGTAGCTGAAGATTGAACTATGGAGTCTTTGGTGCTCTCTGAGCTTGGTGGTTTTCATGCAGACATTTCATTATCAAATTAGGTAATATGAGCACATTGATATTACCTAATTTGCTAATGAAATGTCTGCAAGCAAACAACCAGTTTCAGAGAGCAGCAGGGACCCCAGGTTGCAGTTGGTTGATTCATAGCACTTAGCAATAGCACTTACACTTATATACCGCTCCATAGTGCTTTACAGTTCTCTCTTAAGTGGTTTACA
This sequence comes from Ahaetulla prasina, assembly GCF_028640845.1. Lineage (NCBI taxonomy): Eukaryota > Metazoa > Chordata > Lepidosauria > Squamata > Colubridae > Ahaetulla > Ahaetulla prasina. The sequence continues at coordinate 105,102,459 of NC_080541.1, read as the reverse complement.
GAGTCAGCATATTGCCTACAACGATCTGGGTCCTCATTTTACCAACCTCGTAAGGATGGAAGTCAACCTTGAGCCAGTGAAGATCGAATTGCTGGCAGTTGGCAGAATTAGCCTGCAATACTACGTTCTAACCACTGCGCCACCAAGGCTCAGTGTATGTATTAGATTCATAATGGGAGAGATGGTCCCTCCGACAGGGTAAGCCATATGCAAATAGATGGTTCCTTAGGCAACCTGGTCATAAGATGTTTAAAGCTTTATAAACTAGCAATACCAATTTAAAATTAATTTGAGCTAATTCATAATTAGAACATAACTGTTTGTACATGTGTATAAAAAGAGGCTCCCCTGTACATCTTAAGAGTATTGTGACAAGGCTGTGCTTGTCCAACAAAAGTTGCCAGATACAAGGTGCTCTTGATCGGTAAGGCAAGTTGGACTTGTAACATATAGTGGATTATCTGTTACTTTAAATGTGATCACTGGAATTTATTCTTTTCTCCTTTGGTTTCCAGAAGAGGAATTTGACTGTGGATGGCCATTTTGGTTCCTGGTCAGAATGGAAGCCTTGTACACATGTAGATGGGTCAAGTGTAGGCATTTGCCTCTGCAGAACACGCTTATGTGACAATCCGGTTCCAAAATGTGGGGGTCGCCAGTGTGAAGGGTCAAGTATTGAGATTGTTAACTGCTCTAGGTATGTAACAAGTAAAATTAATAATGTAATACTGAATTCTTGAAAGTTTATTTGTATATCCCGGTCATTGCTGACAATATAACCACTTCATATTTTATAGGCTTAAGATAAGCCACTGTAATACAATATATTACATATATTGTATGTATATATACATACATACATTGACAACAAGTACTTTTGGCTGCAGCTGGTGATAAAATGTGCCACTTATCAGGGCTCCAACGGCAGCAGCAAGCACAAAAATGCTTACATTCCCACTTAATGCACAATAAAATATAGATCTTGCAACCAATTTGACCCAGTCTTACTTTCTGGTTATGTTCAGATTCTGCCTTTTCAGTATTAATGGGCAGATCTGGATCCCAAACTTTGTGACATTAAGGAATTGTAATTGAACATTGCAGTCTTTTTAAGTATACATTCAGTGTCAAACATGAATTTCTTACTGTTAAAATACTGAAGAATTCTTTTAGTCTTTTAAAAACAAAGAACTATGATTTAAAAAAAGCCAATTTGCTCTATTGCTTAAGGCTCCAGGCTAGAAACCAGGAGGCTGTAAGTTCTAGTCTGCTTTAGGCTTGAAAAACCAAGTGGATGACTTTGGGTTAGTCATTATCTCTCAACCCAATTCATCTCACAGTTTGGTGAGGACAGAACAAGGAGGAAGTAGATTTGTTCGCCGTTTTGAATTACTTATTATAAAAATAATAAAGGTGGCATAAAAAGATCTTCCAAAATCCTCCCCTATAGAAGCTATGGTTTTCCCAGTTGTAAATATATGGTTGGACCATAAGAAAGGCTGAGCACCAAAGAATTGAGGCCTTTGAACTCTGGTGCTGGAAAAGACTCCTACGAGTCCCTTGGATTGCAAGGCAAACAAACAAGTCAGTCCTAGAGGAGATCAACCCTGACTGCTCTTTAGAAGGCCAGATCCTGAAGATGAAACAAAAATACTTTGGCCACCTTATGAGAAGAAAGGACTCACTGGAGAAGAGCCTAATGTTGGGAAAGATTGAGGGCAAAAGAAGGAGACAATGGAGAACAAGGTGGCTGGATGGAGTCACTGAAGCAGTAGACGTGAACTTAAATGGACTCCAGAGGATGCTAGAGGACAGGAAGTCCTGGAGGAATGTTGTCCATGGGGTTGCGATGGGTCAGACACAACTTTGCTACTAACAACAACAGATAGAGTCTTAAATTGCCTACTGTGTAGCAGACCTGTTTACCTAATACAGTTCAATCTTACCTCAATCTTTTTTTTTTTGAACTCATAAACTTAGCTTACATTTACTGTTTTGCCTACTTTTTTTAACCCTCGGTTCTATATATTGGGGGAATATGGTTTTAAACTAAAGTGTGTGATTACCCGGGGTGTGACACAAAGGCAACACAACTAGAGAACCGGTATGAGTCCCTTTATTGTCACCAACTGTGCCCCCAAAGTCCCTTTCAACTCTCCAGCCTGGAGAGAGTTCTTCCACCAACCTGTAATAATCTTTGACTGACAATACTTCAGTCCCAAACTTTGTAAGCAGAAAACTTCCAACTATAAATCCAACAAGGTAAGATAAGATAATTAGTCCAGCAGGGCAGCAAGATAAGGAGTTCCAGAAGTGAAATAGCATTGTAGTAAATCAAACCATTTGGGAGGATGCCAGGAACTCAGATAAACAGTGAACACGATGAACTCAGTGTTTGATCCCGACAACCGCCCCTCCCATTTGCCTCTCCTTTAAACTCCATCACCAGGTGTGCCTTGTGAAGGGAATTGGGGCCTTTTCCTCCCTCATAAGCCACGCAACCCACATTGCTTTCTTCTCTGTTCTTCCTGAGCTGCCTAGAATGAGGAGGGGGTGGGTCTTGGTCTTCATCTGAGCCCCCTCTCCCTTGTTCTAACTCTCCCCTGCTCTGCCCAGCTTGACTTTGCCCTTCCCCAGTTTCTTCCACAGCCAACAGAGCCACTCTTCTCTCGCTCTCTGTCAACTGTTCGCCTTCCCCTTTGGATTCAGACTCTGACAAGGACATGACAGTGTGGTTTTCAAATATGTACTTGTTTTAAAAGTATCTGGAGTCATTTGATATAAGAGAGAACAATAAGAGAGAAAAGAGATCTTTGTTACCTTAGAAAGATTTTTAAACTTGCTGTTGTTAAAATATGATTCACTAAAAGATTTCATGAGTTCAAAGATTTAAAAATTTGCAATTATATACATATCTGAAATTTGGCAAACTCTAATTTAGCTACTCAAGTTTTTTTTAAAGTCCATACAGCTGAAATATTGTCAGCCCTAGAACAAGAACAAGAAACCAAAAACATGAGTATTAATATTTCCTTTATTGTAAAGTTACAGTAACAGAATCTTACAAAAGTCTGAAAGCACTTCCACCCTCCCCTGCCTTTACTTTCCAGAGAACTAGGGAGGGTCCCTTCTGCAATACTTTCTCCACCCCCTTTCCTTCTGTGGGCTTTCTCTTGTCCAACTGTTGTCCTGTGGCTCTTCTACCAAGTTATTCTCACAACCCATTAACAAAAACACATGGTTCTTTTATTTTAGTATAATAATAAAAATCATGTGAGAACAGGTAATATGCTGAATTACGATATCTTGTTTTATGACTTTTCCAATGGTTATTTTGTTTAGATCTAAATATGTGCAACCTATGATCCAATGATTGCAAAAACAACAACAAAAACAACCAGAACACTTTAACATAATGGTAAAGTTGCTTAGTTGATGGAAAGATTAAAAAGAATACTTCAGGTTGGAGAAATTATTTTGTGGAAGGATTTCCTCAAGATTGTCTCAGCTGGAAAAATTGAATTTTTTGGAAGAACAGAGGATCTAACCATGTAATTAAGCCCACGTTAGATTGTCCTGTTTTTAAAAGCTGCTTGGGATAATGAGATTGGGAAAATTAGATTCTCTAGAGTTAATGAAAGGATATTTGTTTTGTTGATCATTATTGTTCTTGCTCCAGGTACCCCACAAAGAGCTTTTTCCCCTGTGGAATCAAATATTTCTTTGGACATGCAGACCTAGAAACTACTGAGCATAATCTATTGTTCTTACAGAAATGGAGGGTGGACTCCATGGACAGCTTGGTCTCCTTGCAGCACCACTTGTGGAATAGGCTTTCAAGTGCGTCAACGTTCCTGCAATAACCCAAGCCCTCGCTATGGAGGCCGTGTATGTGTTGGGCAGAACCGTGAAGAGAGGTAAGAGGCTAATATCTCCATCATCTGCTTCTCCTTTGTTTGTATCTGTGTTACTATGTTGTATTTCCTTAATGTATTTCTTTAATTCTAAAAATAGAGTATAACTGGATTTACCTCACAGGATATAGAAAAAAATTAAATTAAATTAAATTAAAATGATTAACATTAAACAGATAAAATTAAAATTAAAGAGAAAAAAATTGAAGAACTCCTTTTAGGCCTACATATTAAAATGGAGATAATCCATGTTGGAAAATATAAAACACGGAGTTATTGTGATCTGAAAATCCACAGGTGAATGAAGGAAAAAGCATCCATCAGAAAATATAAAATTAATACAAGATGATGGTATTGATCTGATACCACTGCTTTGCAAACCAGGAGATGCCCCAAATTAGTAATTACAGTACAAGCTACCCAAAAACCCAAATCAAACAATATAATTTTAAAGGCAAATTAATGCATTCATACATGGATGAAACAAGCTGATATTAACCCTCTTTTTCAAAGCTGATCCAGAGATAATTATTTTGCAACACATAAATATAACAACAACAACAACAACAACATCAACAACAACATCAACAACAACAACTTTATTATGGTCATCAACCAGCAATAAACATAAAATAAATTAAAAATAATACTAACATTAATCATGAATAATAACATCCCTGTTATGAAAATACATGCTCTCAAACAATTAGGGTCACTCCGTAATTTAAGTGAGTGGAGAGCTGATAAGTATGTGAATAAATGTATTTTTCCAAAAATTGTTATAGATATCTCCAAAAAATTGGCACAAGTTGACATTTATAATTCTGTTACCAACTTTTTTCTTATGCACATTGCAGCGACACAGAATTTTGCTACTGCACACGTGGTAGCCGGGTTTGAGTCTTGGAGGAGAAAGCCTTCATAAAAGTCATCTGTCCTCCCTGGCAATCTCTCTAGTAAGGGGAGAATATATATTGACCTACGTACTCTATATAACTCACAGTACAATAAAACATGTGAGATATATTTGATTTCTCCTTTACCACATATACTTACCTGTTCTGCTATTGCTGTTCTCTTATACCTACCCTGGAGAAGTGCTGAGGGGAAAATATTAAATCTGGCTGTGAAGAAAGCTATTCTTTGTTTTGGGAAGATCAGATCATTTAGATATCTTGCCGATTCTCCCGCACTCTGTTTGATTCTGTCCCTACTGTGGAGAGGCAACCTATTTAGTTCTTCTTGGAACTCCATGTCCTTCATTCTATCAATTACTACTTGCTTTGCTTTGTCAAAGCCTAGGGGCAATAAGAATTCTGGTGAGAGCCCATAAGAGCCCAGCTTGTGGTCAATCGCCTGTTTCCAGGTGGAGGGGAAGTTGTCAGTCAACACTAGGGGACAGTTCCTCTGGAAAGAAATGCATTTTTAGCCAATAAATGATCATCTTCTTCCAGGCTCTTACCTGAATTTGAGCCGTACCTGTCTCAATTCTTAGCTGGGCATTTGAAGTTCCTTTGGGTGCAGCTAAGTTGGCTTGCAGGAATTTGGTTTGTATGGTTTCTAGCAAGTTTTTCTTTGCAAGGATTCCTGTTTGTGCCCCAGAGAGAATTTGCACCAATGTTTTGGCCTCAAAAAGCTTTTAGGCAACAGGTACTAATTGACCTCCGCTTGTATAAAAGAAATGTTTAATTGCATTTGAAGACCTATTGGTTGCAATGTCTGTTCCAGGTGTGCCTTCCATGTCCCTTGAGAGTGGAAGACCACTCCAAGGTATCTAAATGTCCTAACCTGTTCCAATCTATGTCCTTCAATTTTCCAGGAGTATTGGCTGGGTCTTTTAGCAAAAACTAAAAATTTTGGATTTATCAAAGTTAAGGACCAACTTTTCTGTCTACAATAGCCAAGTGTTGCCCTAATTGCTCTCTTCAGTCCTATGGGAGTTTGTGAAATAATAGCTGCATCGTCGGCATATAGGAGAATCGGAATTTTGTGCTGTGCTAGGTTAGGAGGATGTAGATCAGGGTTCTGTAAGAGATTGATCAGGGGGTTAATATAGAAGTTAAAAAGGGAGAGGACAGGATGCAGCCCTGCCATACCCCTTTTTGAACTCTTAATGGGCCGGGTAAAGTCCCTTGAGGATTACATTTCACTTTCAAGGTGGAATTGACATACAATTTTTGTATGAGGAAAAGGAGGCATTTATCAATTGTAGTGCATTTTAATTTCTCCCATAGAGTGTTCCTGGATATTGAATCAAAGGCCTGCTTAAAAAGATGTAAGAGACTCTAGAAAGAGTGCAGAGAAGAGCAACAAAGATGATTAGGGGACTGGAGGCTAAAACATATGAAGAATGGTTGCAGGAACTTGGCATGTCTAGTTTAATAAAAAGAAGGACTAGGGGAGACATGATAGCAGCGTTCCAATATCTCAGGGGTTGCCACAAAGAAGAGGGAGTCGGGCTGTTCTCCAAAGCACTTGAGGGTAGAACAAGAAGCAATGGGTGGAAACTGATCAAGGAAAGAGCAACTTAGAACTAAGGAGAAATTTCCTGACAGAACAATTAATAAGTGGAATGACTTGCCTGCAGAAGTTGTGAATGCTCCAACACTGGAAATTTTTAAGAAAATGTTGGATAACCATCTGACTGGGATGGTGTAGGGTTTCCTGCCTGGGCAGGGGGTTGGACTAGAAGGCCTCCAAGGTCCCTTCCAACTCTGTTGTTATATTATATTATATTAAAGTCAAGTAAGGCCACGTAGAGAGAGGATTTTTTTTGTACGTATATTTTTGCACCAGGTGGTGAAGTATCAGGATATGATCCACTATAGATCTTCCTTCTCTAAAACCAGCTTGTTCATCTATATTTATCCCCCCTGAAATTAGCCAATCCTGAAGTTTATAGTTTAGATGTTTGGTATACAATTTACTAATAACACTCAGAAGACTAATGGGTCTATAATTGCCTGGATCATTTCTGTTACCCTTTTTATAGATTGGTATAATAATTGCTAATCCCCAATCTCTTGACATATGGCCCGTTTCATCTATTAATGTAAACAGAGATGCTAAAATTGGAGCCCACCAACTGGCGGTCTTTTTGATTATTTCTGGGAGGACATTATCAGCACTATGTGCCTTATTAGCCTTAAGGGTTCTGATCAACTGGAATATCTCTTCTGTTGTATCATAACATAACATAACATAACATAACATAACATAACATAACATAACATAACATAACATAACATAACATAACATAACATAACATAACATAACATAACATAACATAACATAACATAACATAACATAACATAACAACAGAGTTGGAAGGGACCTTGGAGGCCTTCTAGTCCAACCCCCTGCCTAGGCAGGAACCCTACACCATCTCAGTCAGATGGTTATCCAACATTTTCTTAAAAATTTCCAGTGTTGGAACATTCACAACTTCTGCAGGCAAGTCGTTCCACTTATTAATTGTTCTAACTGTCAGGAAATTTCTCCTTAGTTCTAAGTTGCTTCTTTCTTTGATCAGTTTCCACCCATTGCTTCTTGTTCTACCCTCAGGTGCTTTGGAGAACAGCCCGACTCCCTCTTCTTTGTGGCAACCACTGAGATATTGGATCACAGCTATCATGTCTCCCCTAGTCCTTCTTTTTATTAAACTAGACATACCCAGTTCCTGCAACCGTTCTTCATATGTTTTAGCCTCCAGTCCTCTAATCATCTTTGTTGCTCTTCTCTGCACTCTTTCTAGAGTCTCAACATCTTTTTTACATCGTGGAGACCAAAACTGGATGCAATATTCCAAGTGTGGCCTTACCAAGGCATTATAAAGTGGCACTAACACTTCACGTGATCTTGATTTTATCAGGGGGCCTGTAAGCAGTTTGGTCCAAACCAATTTGGCTCTCCTTAGTTACATAGTCAGGGTCTGAATATAACTCTCTAAAATATTCTTCCCAGGCGTGAATCGGTAACTGATTAGTTAGGGGTAGGAGGGATTTCCCCAGTCTTCTGATGATGTACCAAAAAAGGGATGTATTTTTTGTCCTGACTGATGTAATTAATCTCTGCCAAGACTCCTTCAAAGCCACACTTTTCTTTTCTTTTTTTGTGCCTTTTCTTATATTGTGCCTTCAACTGTTTTAAGAAGTGAATGTGATCCTCAGAAGGGTCATTTTTACTTTTTCGGTACTCATTAAATATTCTTTGTAATTACATACAATCTCTATCAATCCATTTTTTGTTCTCTAAAACCAGCTGTTTGGAGTAAATTAGGATTCTATTAGTGAGAACCGATTTCAAATTTGAAATTAAAGTTTCGAACTCCTCTAAGTATGGTCCTTCAAACTTATTTCTTAGTACAGATGTACGTAGTTCTATGGTTTCTGGAACTAATATCCATTTAGTAACTTCTTTTGCATTTTTCTCGGTCCACTTAATTTTTACCTGGGTATTTTGGCTCTCTAACCTGGGTAGATAGATTGATCCAACCCTTAGAAATTTCTGGTGTAATCATGATCGCTTTCCAGTCGTGAGTCTACTTCCATCTTCTGCAAGAACTTCAGGAGGTTGTATGATATTATCCAGTAATCAACTTTGTATTTTCTTCTTGCTCCCCAATACGTATAGTCTGCTGGGTAGTCACCCCATGTGGAACCGTTCAGGATACAAAGGTCCAAACGTACAGTCATCTGTCTTACACACAGACCTGCCTGATTTGCTTTAGTTTCTTTAAATTGTCTGGAATGCAGGGGTTCTTCTGGTACATTATCATCATAATGGATCTTAAATTGATTAAATAATGCTTGATCGTTTGGGCCCATCCTAGTGTTTAAGTCCCCCCCCCAATAATTATTGCTGCTGTAGGGTATTTGTCTAAGCAGCCCAGGATAAAATCTTCTATGTCGTCCCAAATCTTGTTGATCAAATTATTCTTATTGAATGGAGGAATGTAGATATTAAAAAGCAAAATCTCCACCTGTTTAAATAAGAGTAAGTTAGTCCCAACCCATGGCTGCAAAGGTGGCAGTGATGCACATTTAAATTGCAAGGATGTATTCACTAATGTCACAATACTCCCTTTAGCTCTCCCACTCATCTTACTTGGGACAGCTGGGATAGAGTTAACCCAATAACCATCTAACTATATATCTGCAGAGGCCCAGGTTTCCTATAAGAAGAGAATGTCAAATTGTGATATATAGTCAAAAAAAAGTTGGTCTTTTGATGGAACAGTCCAACCTGCTATATTCCAGGTTATGATAGAGAGGGGATCATCTTTTGCAGCTCATCAGGAAATTTGATTTATACAAAGGGAAGTTGTATGGTTGTTGCAATGGCTTGAGGTGTCATCATGCACGAAATTGGCCTTCTCTAAAAGGTGGGATGCCCCATCTAAATTCTATGTCGACTCCTGGTAAAACTGTTCAGGGTAAGAGGAATTGGCACCAGCTAACAAGGCTTGCCATTCCGATGCCTCTTCTCTAGGCATAGAGCAGGGGGTTATTTGGTCGTGCTCCATTTGGCTTTGAGCTGATGACACTGATGTGGGTCCTCTCTTGATTTCTTGATGTGGTGCTAAAGGTATCATAGGATAATCACATAAGAATGCTAGCATCTCCTTCTCTACTGGGGCCTCTAATGGTCCCTGTGTGTCTTGGCTTCTGTTTTCCATGATCACATATTCATGCAAACCTTGCCCCCTGGGGGAGAAGTAAGAGGCTCAATTATAGGGGAAACCAGATCAATAAGCGGTTCAGCTGTGTCGATTATGTCCAATAAGGATTTCTTTAAATTTTCTAATTTGAATAGTATGTTATTTTGTTCTTTCTTTGAGAGAACGCCAAAAGCACTGAGACCAGTTTCTGTGCTGTTAAGTATATCTTTGCCAGACAAGGCTGCCTTACTCCCATTTCCTTCCACTTTCTTTCCCAAGGTTGAGAATGTGGAAGAGATAGCTACTTTGGGAGCTTGCATGTTAACAATTAAGAAAACTCTGATGGGAAAGATTTAAAAGGAGGCTAGATGTCCCTTCATCTTAAATAGCTTCAGTGGTATGGTCAGCTGTTTGAAAGACAGAAGTATTTGCTTCCAATCTGGGGCCTCAGGAAGCCACTCCACAACACAGAGAACAATCTGCCCCCAATGACAGTGAAGAAGCTGGCTTAGTAGTATAGCGGTTGGTAGTCCAGTGTCCGTGATTAATTCTCTTCATATGGATTCTAACCTGATGTATTTGTAGTGAGCGATGTGATTGCTGTAATTGTAGGGGAGATGCTTTACTGTCTTCCAGTGAAACTTCTCTATTAATAGCTCCTCCTCTTGATGCCTTATCTGGAGAAGGACTGTTTTCCCAAGTGGGCTGCCACCTTTTGGCAGGCTCTTTAACTGTTTCCCTGGGTATTTGCTCCTTTTCCTCTTCCTTATCCTGAGTATGGGATTTACCCAAGTCTGCTGTACAGACTTTAGTGGGGGTGCCTGTAGCCCAATGTTGTGCTTGCAGAAAAACAGCTATATCTTTTTCCAGTGTCTCTACATCATGTTATTAGTTGTTCAAATATTGAAACAACTGTTTGCGCTGTGAGCAGGCATTGCTTTGCCATAAACTCTGTTGTATTCTCCCATGGTAAGCTCTCCACACGCTGAATTAATTTGTTGTTAACCTTTTTAGTTTTTATCTCAATCTCCATACCGGCTGTAGCTGGACTCATTGTTTGTGAAAACAGCTGGCTGTCATTTTGCTTCCCTCCCCCCAGATTGGGAAAGTCTAGTATCTGCTGTTTTGTCAGGTCTCTTTGCGGGTCCTATTCTAATCTCTCCAGATTGTTGGGAATGGAAGGGGGGATATTTTTACTTACAAATCTCTTGCCAGCAAAGTGCTCATCAATTTTTGGTTGTTTTGCATTCTTCATTAATGGGAGAGATCCCGGACTAGTGCCATGGCGCTTCCTTCTTTTCCACATGCTTTATTAGACCTCCACAGCCAAAACTTTGTCTGTGTTGTGGTCTATACTGTTATCGTCTCTGAAAAATATTATTTAAATAAAAAGGCTCCAATGGGTATACTAAAAATTGATAAAATAAAACCAAGAGAAGCTGCTGCAAACACGCTCCAGCAGCAGCAGCAGCCCTGCCCCCTCCCTCCAACACATAGATAAAAGAAACCAAAATATTCTAACACAGTTTCAGTTTATTCCTATTAATAATGTTTTCCATAGTTACCTGGAAATTTCTTCTTCCTGGAATTAAACAGAGGCTGAAAGAGAATCGTCTCAGTTTTAAAGGAAGAAAACATTTTTCATTTCTGGGAATGGAGGTATTGAAAGATCTGATTCCATCTAGATGCTAGAATTCAGTCTAAGAGAAAAGTGTGTATTCTGTTCAGATGCTGTCCATCATTCGAGCACCAGCTGTGATTGTCAGACCTGAAATTTTATTTTACAATTTAACGACTAACATAGTCTTCTATATCCTGCTCACTATAACTCTAAGAGTATATTTACATTTATTTTTTAGAGCAGAGAAAAGGGCAAAAAATGCCACAAGAATAACAGCTGTATGCTCAGACAGATATTTTAGCCTTGCTGTTTAAGAAAATGTGAATAAATGGAGACATTATACATGACTAAATTTGGAAAGACATAAAATAAAGAGATATCTCCCAAAGTATAGACGTGAGAAGGAGCCAATGAAAGCAAATGTTTATGAATGTCAGGACAGATAAGGTCCTTCATTACACTTCATGCATTCTGATTGTGTGTTAGCAATGCATGCTGCATGTAACTCTGTGCTGGAATATAGACAACAGGTAGTCCATTACAAAGTAGTCCATTAATTGCAGCTACTAGCTTACATGGGATAATATGAGCATGTGTCAGAAAAAATAAAATTCAGTTGTGGTTGTGACATCCTGGCCAGAAAATGCCAGACTGATTGATACTTTCCTTTCCATGGATAGAAAACATTGTATAGCATTTAACCTAGATACGACTAAAGCTGGTAACTCAGTCTATATTTTATATTATTAAGAAAGTTGTCTGATACCCTTGATTGATGAAACCCCTGATGGGCGATGATGGAACTCAGTATTTGTGGGCCTATCTGCAAAAAGAACAAAGAAATAACAAATGAAAAAAAAAGAATTTGTTGTGTCTATGAAACTAAGGGAGTAGGAAGGATGTAATAGATCTAAATGAAGGTAGTCTGATCTTGCGGAATAGAGTTAATTGGTACAAGCAGGGGGAAGTGTAGGATTAATTATGAATGCAAAATATATGTTAAAAATATGAACTGTTACCATCTGGGTTGCAAGTACATCTGAAAATAAGAATTCTTAAGAGAAGATAGCCAGTGAATAGTGATAAAGAAGAAAGGCTGGATGAGTTTTGGAGAATATTGTGCAACCTAAAAGAATGAAATCTAGGGGAGGGGAGGACTCATTTCTCTGGGTGACATGAATAGATTGATTGGAACAACGCAAGACAATCAAATGAACAGTCATTTGGAGTTCCAAGATGAACATGTTTAGAACTGCTAACAAAAATTATATTTCATACATGTAGTTTAAGCATTAACCTATTTATACAGACACATGGGGGAAAATGCAAGGCAGATTTGATAATTTACAATGAAAGATTGGTAGAATTAGTTAAAAATACAATAGCAATGAAGGGGATAAATTATAAATCTGGGATATTTTTTCATAGCACGAAGTGCGGATCTTTAGGAAAAATGCACATAGAAAGAAAAAATTCTCTGGAGTGAAAATAGGATGATTGATGGAAGAGAAGGTATAGATTCTATTTGAATAAGTATTAGAAAATGCATTAATTCCCCATCAAAATGGGTGAAGAGTGAAAATAAGAAAAGAAAGTGTGGAAACAGCTTGGAATAAAAAACCGTTATGTTTGTATTATTATAATAATATATGACTGATGATGTACTGTAAAAAAGTTGTTTTGGAAATGAGAACTAAAAAGTTTCCAGTAGATTGAATAAAATTAAAAATAAAAGTGATGAAGTGATGCAGAAAAAAAATGAAAAAGGATAAAATTGAAATGAAGGAAAGAGTATTTTAGAGATATCAAAAGAATCGTAGCACTGTGGCAAAGATCAGAACTAGAAAAACATTATAAAGGTTAGCCTCTGACCAAAAAGTAGTGGAAATGATTAATTAATTAAGAATAGCAAGTGTATTAATCAGTTTAGCCTACCCAACACTGTCCTCTCCTTCATTTGGAGATGCATTGGTCATATAGATAATGAATGAAAATGAAATCAACAGGTGTGTGAGAAAAGAGTGAAGGAGTTAAGAGGAATGTAAAACCCAAGGAAACCTGTCCTCCAAAAGAGAGTGGTGGGAAAATAAAGAATAAAAGGAACGGATAACTGAATTATTGCCATTTTCTGAATTTTAGCATCATTTTTATTATAATCTGTGTGTTTCAGCCATTGGTTCATTGTCACCAATAATCTCTTTTCACATCACAGTTTGAGAATCATGGTGGAAATATTGATGCCCATTCATTTGGATAGATTCATAAGGGGAATTAGGCAAATCCATGGCTATGAGTAGCTGTTTGTCACAATGCATATATTACTTTTATAAGGAAGATGGCAAATGTCATACCTACTGCTGATATAAACATGTGTTGGCTCTTGTCTTTGTCCTTCCTAATGTTTCTGTTTAGGATTGCTGATTTCCTGGTCCATGATTCACTTGGGCAAATGAGGAAGAAATAAGTCAATAACTCACTGTTGATCTATCACAAAATACATGGAGATCAGAGTCAGTCATCCAAGTTTATTATTTTGCTCAAGGACCACAGTTTACGCCTGCTGCTGCAGTTAAGTTGTTTGCAGCTAAGGCCTGAGTACAACTGGATTATAGAGTTCAGATAGGACCAAGCTAAATATGTAAAAATCAGATCCTGAATGTAGTACTTTGTATAGGAAGCAGGAGTCAGTAAACTTTAATCCAGTCTGCAAACCAGGAGTGTCAAACTGGCAGCCTGCGGGCTGGATGCATCACGCACAGGCCACGCCCACCCCAGCTCTGTGAATGGGAAAAACATCGCGAAACATCACATGACAGCAATGTGATGCAGCGAGTTTGACACTCATGCTGTAGACAAATACTGGTAGTCCTCAATTTACCACAATTGAGCACAAAATTTCCATTGCTAAATGAAACAGTTAAGTGAGTTTTGCCCCTTTTTATGACCTTTCAGGCCACAGTTAAGCAAATCACTGCAATTGTTAAGTTAGCCAGACAATTGTTGAGAATTTGGCTTCTCCATTGACTTTGTTTGTCAGAAAGTCATAAAAGATGATCACATGACCCTGGGACACTGCAACTGTCTTCCTACTTAAACTAATCCACAACTTTGTTGGACTAGTCCACTTTTCATTGTGCGCATGTGTATGTGTGCATTATTGACCCCTGGTGAATTACTTGGACTAGTCCTTGCACTTGAACCTAAACCGAGTATGGATAGCCAGACATGGCTCAGGATCAGCATTAACCATTGGTATTAGGTGTACATGCCATGTCAGATAATATATTATATTTTTCTCATGTTTGACAGGGCTCTGTAAGAGACGTTAGAATTCTTAAATCCGTTTTGGATAATTTTATTTTCAAATATGCATATGTGTATACACATGTATATGCATGTATATGGCTCTTTTAAGACTTGTGGCCTTGAACTCCCAAAGTTCATCAGCCAGCTTTGGCTTTGCTGGCTGAGGAACTCTGGAAGTTGAAGTCCACAAGTCTTAAAAAAGCCAAGTTTGCAGACCTCTGCACTATGCTAAACTCACTCTAGGTTCACCTAATACAGGGAGTTAAATTTCAAATCCTTCTACCCCGTTTCCCCCCAAATAAGACATCCCCCGATAATAAGGCCAATCGGGCTTTTGAGCGCATGGCAATAAGGCCAAGCGCTTATTTCAGGGTGCAAAAAACTATAAGACAGTGTCTTATTTTCGGGGAAACACGGTAGGAAAAAGAATGCCAAAGGAAGTTGAACTATTAGCTTTTCTAGCAATGCTCTTTTACCATTAGGGCCAGATTGAGCTAAATTAGCTCTATGACAGAGAGCTTAAGGAACAGAAGGCCACACTGCTGCCATCCCATGGGATGTATTTATAAATAATCTAACTTTAGCTCCCAAACTAGCTTCATACTTATTCCAATATTTTACTCCTAAATTTAAGAGAGTTTTATTTATTTATTTATTTATTTATTTATTATTTATTTTATTTTATTTGCATTTATATCCCGCCCTTCTCCGAAGACTCAGGGCGGCTTACACTATGTCAGGGAATAAATGAAGCCTGCTTTAATGCCCTCTCCAAAGCTGATTTAGAAGGGTAATTAATATAAACATTCCTTCTGAAGTACAATACTAACCCTGTAGCATGGGTATGATAGAAACCACGGCTCATTTTTTTCCTGTATTGTCAGCATTATAGGGTCATTCATCACCAGCTGATTACCCCTCTTTTAACTAAATTTCCAGGGCATTCTGCTAATTTCTATTTACATTGTCTGCCAGACAGTCAAGATAGATTGCTAAATTTGTTACCTTATGTGTAAATTCCATTCACAAATTGCCAATAACAGTTATCACCACAGTTAGAGCTAATTTTATTGTTTTAAGATATAATTAGATATAGTATGTCCATTACAATTTACACTATTAAATATTGGAGCCTTGCCTATTGAGTCTTTAAACTTTCTGTCTTCTTAAGATTAAACCATTTGTGGAAGAAAAAATAAATAACTATTGCTTCCTGATTAATTTGGAACAATGCTTATTATGTTTAACTGACCGATTTAATTTATTAAAACAAATATCCCTAGGCTGGGCTTCCCTGGATGTGTTATAACATACATATAGCATGGTTGTTGACATTCTGGCTGGGAGTGATAGGATCTGTAGTCCAACACATTAGCTATTCCAACACATTAGAAGTGAACCAGGCTGAGAAAGTCTACTATCTACCCTGCTTCCCCCAAAATAAGACATCCTGATAATAAGCCCAATCGGGCTTTTGAGCGCATGTCAATAAGGCCAAGCGCTTATTTCAGGGTTCAAAAAATATACGACAGGGTCTTATTTTCGGGAAACATGGTTGATTCTAGATAGTTGTCGGTCTCTGATCAATGAGGTAGAACTCTTGCCTAGTCAGAGTTAGTAATAAATTATTTAGCCAAATAACACCCATTTTCTTTTTTAGGTATAAAAGGGATTTTATCCTAAGTAGGTATTCCTATTCTTACGTCAGTGGAAGGAACTAGCTTATTGTTTTCTCTTCCTTCTCATTGCTTAAAACTGTTGACCACTTTGGAAGCTGAGCAGGGCTTGTTGGATATATCAAAGGTCATATTACTTGCTTGACAGTTTTTCCATGTCACCTTCTCAATTCTATCTCATCATTTCTGGACATAAGGTCAGTGCAGAGGTCTACCAGTCAGAGACCTAATACTCTTGCATTGTTTATTTTGCAAACCATAAATCCTCTGAGTTTTGAGAAAAGAAAAAAAAAAATAACAGGGAGAGGAATATCAGCAGGGGGAAAGCATTACCTGCTAGCTTGAAATGCTTTCAAGAGCATTAATTGGACTTTGCTCAGACTCCTGTGTTCCAGCAGATTCATTCAGGAAATGAGACTTTGAATCATATTTGAGATTTCTGGGGCATGCCTGCTCTTTGCTGTAGGGAATGCACTTGTGTGCTGTGCATACAGGGAGGAAAATATAAAACCAGCATCAGTCCTTTTTGTTTTATTAAATGCAAAACACTTTTCAAAAATATTAAAATCGGAGCTTTTGGAATGTACCAGTTCCCAATTGTCAACTATTACTATCTGAACTGTGTGTGAAGTTGAGTGAAATGGAAAACAGCTGAAACTGAATGGCTATCCATAAGTGGCATAAATTGATAACGCCCCTGCTTGAGTAAGGCTGACATTGAGGCCTCCTGTGATTATAATTAAGGCTGTGCAAAAGCAAACCTTTCTAGTTTAGAGGCCCAGTCTGGAATTCCATAAATGGTTGGATATAGTCAGAGGTGGTTTCTCCAGAGGTGGCTCAATTCTACTTTTTGCCTGGATTAAGAGTTAGAAAGATGCATTCTTTTAAAACCATGGGAAGATTACAAGTCTAATGATGTGACTTTTTCCAGCAGAATGAAAAAATGTTTGCAAAAAACATGGAGCTTCACAACACTGTGAAGCATGTCAATTTTCATAAAAGCTATTGTTCCTCTAACTTCGTTATGGGACAGAATGTGATAAAAGTTTGTAATAAGTAACCATGCAATGGGTAATAAAGAAGAAAGAGTTTCTGAAAGAACTAGTGGTGTCTCTTCTTGAACATGATGGAACTGCTAGCTGGTTTGAGGCAGAAAAAAACCCCTCAATGGTTATTTCCACTCAAAAAATCATTTGGCTAGGTCAGCTAGCTGGCAGAGTTCACAAAGTACCATACATAACTGAAAAACTGGGCAGAGTGAGCTGGAACAAATAATAGAAGTCAGACTCTATCTTTCTCTGATATTGGAGAAGTCAACGTTTATCTGAATACAAAGGTCACTCTGATGGGATGGCAGACCAAATCTAGTATTCCTACCCTGTGCCATTTTACATTAATAGTATTCCTTTCTAGGTGTGGCTGCTATAGTACCACCGTTCTTATAGTATTCTGGAGTTCCAAAGAAACCAACTGATGGTGTCAAGGTCCAAAATCAAGAGGGAACCCATTCTGACCCATTCTGTAAAAATAAAAATCTGTTCTAGATTTTCTTTTCAGCTTCACCTTCAAGATTTAGTCAAATCTGGTTACACCTGTATGTATAATCATGTATTATGTTAAATATTTGCATTTGCTTCTCGTTCAAATTAGGTAGTTAAATATTACAGTTGTTGAGGTTCTTCTATTATGCAACTTTGGTCTAACCTCAGATCTATAAAAGTGAGGAAGCAGTTCAGCACATAGATTTAATTTTTGGAGGAATGTTGTATAGATAATATACAAATGATCCTTGTCACCTGTTGTCTCTTATCCTTGGTTGATCTTTAGAGACCAACCCTCAATAAATATGTATTCATATTTATTCATGTGTATTCATAGTTTGGGCCTTTTTTTTTCTTTACGCATGTACAAGATGTTGAACAGAACAGAATAAATACTTTATTGTCACTTTAGATGTACACTAATCCTCCTACATTAAAATGAATTTTCATTGCATTCAGCTCTCAAAAGATAACCATTATGCATATATCCACATACACACACATATATGACACAGAGAACAATTACAGTCTAGTTTGGATGTATTCAGGATTTAGACACCCCCCCCCAAAAATCCTGTGAATCTACAAGACAGATGGCATAAGGAACAAAGCTGTTACAAAATCTAGTAGTCCTACTATATATTGGAAACCTCCTCCCAGAGGGGAGCAACAGAAACAGATTATGAAATGGGTATGTGAGGTCTTAATGTTTCAAACTCTAAGCATAAATCGCTTATAAGCAGTATCTTGAATAACCGTAAGCGAGTTTCCTATAAGCATCTCAGCTGTCCTTACCACTCTCTGTATGGACTTTCTATCTGAGGCACCGCTGCCACCAAACCAAACAGTGATGCAGTTTGTTAAAACCATCTCAGTTGTGCCTCTGTAAAAAGTGGCCAGGACAGAAGGAGGAAGATGTACTCTCCTCATCCAGTGCAGGAAATGCAAATGCTGGTTTGTACCCTTTATTAAAGATAACATATGAAGAGACCAAGTCAGATTGTTGGTTTTCTGTGACCCCAGATACTTAATACTATTCACCACCACCACAGCTGCAGCCTTGATACAAAGTGGAGTATGACTATGCCGGCTCTTTCTAAAATAAAAAAATGATCTCCTTTGTTTTGTTAACATTTAAAACCAGGTTATTTTTATCACACCAGTCCACCAAAGTCTTGTAAGAATCTTCATTGTCTTCCCGGATAAGCCCAACCGCTGCTGTGTCATCCGCATACTTCACAATATGATTTGGCACAGACTTGGCACAGCAGTCATGGGCTATCAAGGTGAACAGTAACTGACTCAAGACACAGCCCAGTGGGGAGCCTGTACTCAAGGAGATGGAATTGGAAACTTCTCTAAGAAGAAACTTTGCACATACATTTTTTTTTCAAAAAACAAAAAAGGAGTAGATTAGGTTGTCCTTTAATGTTCCTTTATTTGCTCCTCTCCTCTCCTCTCCTCTCCTCCCCTCCCCTTCTCAGCTCTCTTAGTTGCAGTAGATTTCACTAAGCTAGTTTCATCATCCACCTTGCAGCAGCTGGCCATGTTCTTTGAATACCTGGTTGAGCTGACTTGTGTTAGCTTTTCTACTCCAAACAGCTATTTCAAAATCACAATGGAGAAGCCTCTTGATCACTCAGTCAGAACGTAAGCCTATCACACATAGCTTATGGCAATCTCTTGATCACACTACTGAATGCTAGCACTGTCCTGCAGGCTGCTGGAATAATGGTCCTAACAGACTGTAAATAATTTTCAAAAGGGAGAAAAAGAAAGAAAAGAGAACATCTGGGGGGGGGGGACGACCAAAATCTAAACAATGATAGGAATATCAAATGATGTTATTTTTGCATCCAAGGCAAAATTAACTGATCCAAGCTCAAAAGGGATTGATGTAATTTAATTTTCTTTCATTTCTAGACAGGTATATTGATAAATCATATTAATGCAACAGCACGTTAAAGACCACATTAAATCTGACCTTGCTTTCCTTCTTACAGGTATTGTAATGAGCATTTATTGTGTTCTCCGCATGTGTTCTGGACTGGTTGGGGCGTATGGGAGCGTTGTACAGCCCAGTGTGGAGGAGGCATTCAGGCTCGCCACCGAACTTGTGAAAATGGTCCAGATTGTCCAGGTTGCAGTGTTGTGAGTAATATCTGCATTCTTCGTTTGCTTTTATATTTGTAGGACTTTACCATAAATTTGTGAGTCAAGAAGGTGATGTATGACCCAGAGAATAATTCAGAAATACACTGATTCATCACTACACTACAAACATTATCATTTTTAGAACTGTGCATACTTCAGATATTACCTCCAAATGAGGCTGTGGAGCACATGGGGACATGAATGCAGCACCTCTAAAAGCGGTTGCTTTAGGTTTGCACGCTGTAGGATGGAAGCTTGTGCAGCCTGATATTCTGTTGCCAGAGCCTTCTTCCTGCATGATGGTGGGAAACTGCCCTGAGGCCAGCTGGGAATCCATTCCAGTGCCCGGTGAATGTTTTCGGTCTTCCAGTATTTCAGAGTTGTCTTTAACATTAATTCTACAGTTTTGCTGAGTTCTGCTGCTGTGCTGGTCTGGGCTATATTCTGATTTATGGATTTCTACCTTATTGTTTGCGACTTTTAACTGAGCAAAACGAGAAGTGTCCTAGATAAGTGAAATCTATTTGTATTCTGTCCACACAAATTCATGTTAAGAGCATTCTCCGTTTCACTTTACCTTTCAGTGGCCTCTGTATTGTAGACTTCCAGAGGAGGATTATTTTGATCTCCCTTAGTGAACCTTTAAATTTGAGTGGTAAATAAAGGGTCAGAGCAGTTCTATCATAACATAACAGATCAAAGCAAGTTTTCTCTTGTGATTTATTTTTTTTTTACTGAGGGGAGTGATTTGGCATTAATCCAAGAGAAGTCAACCATCACACATATTATGTAGGAGAAATGTGTTTCATTTTAGCTGCTGTAATGATGGCTCTCATTTGATTCAGTCATAAAGCCTGTTTGTGCTAACTGTATATATAGAGTGAAAAATTAAATATTGTGAAATGAGCAACTAACCTGAGGACCTAAAATGAGGCTATTTAATGATGAACATTCTGCAAAGTATTGCAGAGACCATTAGTTTAGATGGTGCATTTTTCAGTAGAGAAGGAATACAGAATCTACAACATCACATTTTTAACTAATCAGGGATAGCTAGTTTAAAAGCTATGCTTGGCATGCCCATACTGTATGTTTAAGGACTGAATTCCCCCTAGCCCCTTTTTCTTGTGGCATTTGCAATTCTTAATCCAACTAATACAGCACATAAACCAGAAAGAAACTCTAAACATGTTACGACTGCACTGCACTGCACTGAGGAAAGATACAGTTAGGTGGGAGTTTAGCTTCACCAATGCATGAGAAAGCTTCATTGAAGAAAAGTACTTGGCGAAATTAGTTCGATCAAACCAGAGTGGGTTATGAGGTAGAGCTGAAAAGAAACCAGGGGTTATGGCACTGGTATCTCATCATTATATCTGTCAGAAAAACATATTAGGAAGGAAAGTTTTTTGCCCATGGAATTTCTTGTATTGGAGCCCTGCGCCATTTCAAAACTGCCTTGCTGTTCCCTGACAATAATGGGCAGAAGGGCTGGAATAAACAGAACAGTAGAACTGCTATTTCTAACATATATATGCTGTAGGCATTTATTTTGTGGTGATGGCTTGCCTCATATGTAGCGTTAACCTTTCAAATTCTAAATGTTTTGGGACAAGATTATCCAAGAGAAGGGTCTTGAAAATTTTCCTCCCTTTAAAATTCCCTTTTTGGAGCGATTTGATTGTGATTTTCTAAAGCTATGTTTATACTAGTATCAGTGGATTTTATTAAAAAAAAACCTGTGGATACAATTTAAAATACTCAGTTTAAATAATCAAGTATATCCTTGGAATATAAAACCATAAAATTATATTTTATATGAAGTATATTCCATTGTTCTAGAATTCTATCATCCACTGGATCCAGAGTTTTTGAGATAACCATTGTTATAAGCTTTGTTTATTGTCTACAGTAAATCTGTTGGTATCCAAATGATATTTTTTGCAGTTGTTAATATTTTTTAAGCTTTCAGTTCAAGATAATTTGGTCCATGGAAGACTGAATTTTGTGCAATCTTTCAACTTGCATATCAATCGCATTATAATGCTGTTATAATTTACAGCCTGTCACCAGACTGTAAGGTTTGACAAGCTCTGATCTTAATTGTCCAAATTATCATACAGTATCATACATTTATCACAGAGTATCATAAACACTGGAGGTTTATAAGAAGAGACTGGACAGCCATTTGTCTGAAATGGTATAGGGTTTCCTGCCTGAGCTGGGTTGGACTAGAAGACCTTCAAGGTCCCTTCCAACTGAGCTATTCTGTTAAATTCTATTAAAATATGTCCTTTCTTATAGGAGTATCAGGCTTGCAATACCAACCCTTGTCCAGAACTGAAGAAGACAACTCCTTGGACTCCGTGGACTCCAGTGAATATTTCTGACAATGGTGGGCACTATGAACAACGATTCCGATACACTTGTAAGGCACGTCTTCCTGATGCAAGTTTGTTAGATGTGGGAAGGCAACGGATTGAAATGCGCTATTGTTCAAAGGATGGTGCCACTGGATGTGCAACTGATGGTAAGCAATCATCCACATAATCACTGTCAATCTTTTAAGCTTGTTATAATAGAAGGTCTAACAGACTTCAGGTAGAAACACTAACTGCTTATTATTACAATAAATTACGTGATGGAGTATGAATTGCAGGGAGCTCTTTTATGGCTGAACCTAATGGCATGCACCTGGAGATATGTGCTCATCAGACAGCAGTACTTCTCCTCTCTCCCCAGGTTTCTTACCATCACTACCTACAATTGATGAACATATCTGACCTCTGCAGTGGGGCAAACGTAGTCCACCTCTGGTGTGGTCCGTATTATCTTTTCATTGTAGGGAGTCATGGAGATGACACTATTTAGAGACAGTTAGAAAAATATGTGGAAAAGGACGTGTTGAGTGTAGGGAACAGAGAAAGTGTTAGGAAGAGGTTCTGACTGGTCCTTCCCTTGCTCCCTGGGAAGAAGAAGGAAAAGGAAAATGCAATCAGGCTCATAAAACTGTTACAATAACCAATCTCAGTAAAATTCTAGTCATCTTGTGGTATGGGTTTCCTGATCTGGACAACCTCAAAGAGTTAGCAGCAATTGAAGTGAGTAATAACTGCTAACATCTGTAATAGTTTATTGCACTTCTATATAGTGTCATGTTGCCTGAGAACATATCCAGGAAATATGAACACAAAATACATCATTGTAAAACTTAACTGCTGCCACTCGAGCAAAAAAAAAAATAAATAAATAAAAATTCTCTCTATCTGTTTATCTATTTGTCAAATTTATATGCCATTCATCTTTTGGTGCAAGGCAACACTGAGCTGTATTTTTTCGTAGAAACACTTTTTATGCATAAAGGTATATATTATGTGCTTTGAAAGAGATATTAATGTTTCTTTTTGCAAATCACCCTGCCCCTTAAAAAAAAATCTTCCTATTAGCTTGACTGATCAATGAAGATATAATTAGAAAATATTTTTAGAATTAAAAGTGATATAAAGCTACTGCTTTTTTCTGACATCTTTTAAACTTTTAACATTCATCAGCATCTGATTCTTGATTTTAGAATTCTACAGTGCATAGTTACTGACATTCCAGCAAATACTATTAATACTTATTTTACAGAACTATAATTCTGCAGTTCAAACCAGTATTATTTTGCCAGAATATTACACTGCTGAATTGTGTGTGATTTGCAGCATCTCATAAATTTTCCTTAGCAGAATTATTATTTTTTGTCATGCCTCACCTGATATATATAGTTTTTGTTTTATCTGAATAACAATTCATTGTAATTTATAATGGATTTCACCTTATCGATGTCCCAAAGGTTCTTTTTCAAAAGGCAACTGGGCTTTCTTGTTTTTTTCCTTGAAGACATTTCACTTCTCATCCAAGAAGCTTCTTCAGTTCTGACTGAATGGTGGAGAATGGAAGGACTTCTATTCTTTGGAGTCATCTAATTGTTAGCCCTAGGCACCTTATTTTTACTTAAGAAGCTCCCTGGCCCATGATTTGCTAGAATTTGTATCTTAACCTCTAAAACCTTGATACTCTTATCTCACTCCTTCCTTGTGGTGGTCCAATTTCTTTAGCTTATATGTTGCTTTTATTTAGTGGGTGTTTGCCTAATGACAGTTTAAGTGAAAGTTGTTAGGTAAGTTCTAGCCAAATTTCAGCCATGCCTGCCATTCAACCAACTCAAATCCTGAAATTAACCAAATCTCTGGCATATTTGGTTTTTTTGTGCAATTGAAAACTGGCAGCTGAAATAAATAAGACGTTTTTGATGTCTGTGTACAGATCCCCTCTCCCACCCCTACCTCCCCAGTTGCCTTTCTTTTTCTGATTCTCTTCCAGTTATTTTTTTATTTTTTTATTTTATTTATTTGTCACAACAGTATATATAAGCATAAGCATGAAATAACTATATGATATATAAGCATATATATAAGCATAAGTATGTAATAACTATACAAAATTGTATACAATCACAGGGAACATTAGGACAGGAACGGTAGGCACGCTGGTGCTCTTATGCACGCCCCTTACAGACCTCTTAGGAATGGGGTGAGGTCAATAGTAGATAGTTTTTGGTTAAAGCTTTGGGGATTTTGGGAAGAGACCACAGAGTCTGGTAGTGCATTCCAGGCATTAACAACTCTGTTACTGAAGTCATATTTTCTGCAATCAAGATTGGAGCGGTACATTTGTATCCAGGCCTGAGTCTGAGAAATGAAATTTTATAGCCTGCAGCAGCTCATTTGAAATGCCAGCAGGACAGTGTCTTCTTCCATCCTCCCTGCAGCAAGCATTTTGTAATTAAAACTTCCTTTAACATGGCCTGTGTGCCTCATTCTTTACATCTTGTAGAATAGTTCTTCTGCGGTGGTGCCATTGTGACCATTTAACATTCCTAATGCTGCACCTAAACACAAGTTGTTATAACTCGTCCATCTTTTCTCTTCCTCATTTTTGACTCTTGATTCTGGGCCAGGAGACAACAATGGTAACCTCTGTCTGGCAGAATCTCAAGCACTTGAAGGCTTTTAATCATTGTCTCTATTGACTTGACTTTGCTTTAATTAAAAAGGACCTGGTAATTGCAACTCTCGCAATTATTGTTGTAAATTGAATAGTCTTGAGGATAAAGATAAAAACAGAAAAGAGCTAGTGTCTTAACTAAAAAACTGAGGCAAGAAATGTCAGATTTAAAGCTCACTTTTCCCTTTCAGCAAACTTTTCTGTATAAATACTACATTTACCAAGTGAGGATCTACCTTGTGGAGCAGGGGTCTCCAACCTTGGCAACTTTAAGCCTGGAGGACTTCAACTCCCAGAATGCCCCAGCCAGCTTTGCTGGCTGGGGCTTTCTGGGAGTTGAAGTCCACCAGGCTTAAAGTTGCCACGGTTGGAGACCCCTGTTGTAGAGTTATTGTAAGGATGGTTGAGATGGTGCTTTTGAACTGGTTTGGATGCTGTTCAGGTGCTAAGAACTTTAACTGCACATAATGAATTGTGAGAATGCTGCTTCTGTTCAGATAGCCACCTGGCTTACAGTGACCCATTCCAGAATACTTTTATTTCATTTCCCCATGCACTAGAACTAACATTCAGTATTCTATAATGGTTAGGCAAGTCCCATCTCCTGCCTAGCAGGGTTCCCCCTCTCCTCTTTAATACGTTTCCACTTTGTACTTTAATCTTGTTCTTAACATCTTTTTCTGCACATTGTTTTCAGTGTTGTAAACTCTGAATATAGAGGTTGCTATTAGATATCTTTCTTAAATTGAGGAGGGATCCCTGCAATTGGAGGTCCCTAATTATTCTATCAAAAGGAGATGCAGATTTTTTTTACAAAATAATAAGGCTGCCATCCTACTTATTGGGAGTTAATGAGAACACACAAGATTTTATCTAAACAAGCATGCCTAGAATTTGGTTATAAAGTAATTTAAAAACTAAAAGGAGTGATGAAGAGGCTTTTGATGAAGCTTGGTTACTTGTTTTGAAGAGTAGTGGATGAAAATGTCTCTACATGTGCAGTTTTCTTTGTAGTCATTTCATCTGGAATTGGCGTTGTTCATTCGTTTACTTCTTACAAAGACTCAAAAGTTGATATGGCTGCCAAGAGTTGTATTGCACTTCTATCTCATCCTTAAAAAACCTTTGTGTTGTGATCAATTGAACTGCATTTGCAGTACAAACAAAAAATGAATGTGCTTCTAAACCACAGTTCACTTTTCATAAGTCATGGATAAAAACATGTAGCAGAAAAGCAAACATCACAAATATCCTAGACTTAAAAGTCACAGCATTCTTTGTAAATGCAGTTATACATAATTCATCCTGGTCATTGAGTTCTTACATAAAATACATGCTACAACAAATACCCATATTTGTTGTGTATTGTATACCTGATGGAACGGAGTCATTTTGCTAAAAAGCAGTGACTTTTAAATTTTACTTGTCTATTTTACTTTTTACTTAGCTCATTATGCTTTGAAAATAACCATTTTAACATTTAACATTAACCTGTTTCAGTGCAATTAAATTAATATTATTAAAATCTGTTTAAGTATTCACTCTTCTTCATGAGACTTCTTTATTTTTATTTGCTGCTTTTGCCAACCATTCTGAGGTCTTCAACATTTTAAACCTGGACAATCCACATTTGTTACAAATTATATATTCAAGTCAAATCTGTACAAGGAAGACCAACTGAAATCTGTTTAAAAACCACTCTATTTTCCAACCAGTAGCCATTAGTCTGGCAGTATCAGACTTCATGATAAAGTTGGATCCAGTTAATAGCAAAGGTTTTTTTCTATTATGAAGTATAGCCAGACCTCAAAATGAGTTATAACCTTCAAAAGTGGAGTATCTACTTTGGTAAAGCCACTAAGGTCCTGATTAAATTGCTTTGGGAATTGGAGTTTCATGGTTCACTGGCCAGTGCTATTTTTATACTTACATAGATTCCTATGAAGTATAA
Organism: Ahaetulla prasina; assembly: GCF_028640845.1. Taxonomy (NCBI): domain Eukaryota; kingdom Metazoa; phylum Chordata; class Lepidosauria; order Squamata; family Colubridae; genus Ahaetulla; species Ahaetulla prasina. Next base: position 105,075,588 of record NC_080541.1, on the reverse strand, counting down.
CTGTCAGTCTTTGATACCATATTATAATCCATATGACAGAGTACTTCATAAGTGTTAAAGTTATCGGTCAGATGCAAATTAAATTAGAACAAAGTTATCTGTACATTTGCAGATTACTGCCATGGTAAATTCTTTTATTCTGTTATTATTTGTATTCTTAGGTGATCTTTTGCATTCTGGGCATCGTTCCACTCACACTATCAATGGTGCTTGGTCCCCATGGTCTCCATGGTCTCAGTGTAGTCGTGACTGCAACAGAGGTATTCGGAATCGCAAACGAATGTGCAATAATCCTGAGCCAAAGTACGGGGGATTGCCTTGTCTGGGACCTCCCCTGGAATACCAAGAATGCAACATCCTTCCATGCCCAGGTAAGTGGCCATAGAAATTGTGAAAATGGAGAGTAATTTGCAAAGCATCCAACTTTTAATGCCCTCTGCTTTATTTTATGCAATAGTTGCTGAATGGTTTTTTTAAACAGGCATTGTAACGAAGGAATAATTTAGTTTTATTTAATTATACTCACTTCTGCATGAGAGCAGAACAACTATGCTGAATCAAATCAAGTTCATCTTATTCCAGCATTATTATTTTTTATTCCTCATGCTGGACAGCTAGATGCCAATAGGATGCTGCAAGCAAAAGATATCCCTTTCACACCATTTCTCCTTAGACATTTTATTTTGAAACATCCTGTTCCCAACATGGAAACAATATTGAGTCCTCAAGACCAATAATGCTTGATCAACCTTTCCTTATTTGTGTTAATTATAAACCATTCTAATCCCTCTATTTATCCAATTCCCACTTTTAAAATATTTTTAAAATATTTTTCCAAGTGTTGCAACCAGAGCTAAAATAGATATATTATAGTTTTGTTTAGAATTAAGATTAAAATTTAGCATTTCACTGATTACCCCAAGTTAATATTAAAAAGCACTGGCCCACAATACAAGACCTTAGAGACTTTCTTTCCTCCACTGAAAAAATGCAATTTATTTCAATTATTTTTTTAAAAAGCTAGGTTATCCCATGCAAAAAAGGTAAAGGAATCTCTGTGAATTTTATTCCACTAGTTGTTGCTGATTATAGCCTGGTGCTCATCTCCATTTCAAGGCCATTGAGCTAGTGCTGTCTGAGCGCCATTACTTTCCCACCAAAGTACTACTGTTTATCTACTTGAATGTGCATGCTTTCAAACTGCTAGGTTGGCAGGAGCTGAGGTGAGGACAGGAGCTCACCCATTCATGTGGCCCTTGGGTGTTGAACCCATACTGTCAGCTTCTTAACCATTGAGCCACTGCACCACCCCTTATCCCATGGGTATTAATTTTATTCAAAAACCTTTGATAAGAAACTTTGTCAAACACTTTTCAGATATCCAGATGTTGCTACGAAGTAAGTGTATTTGGTCTGGAAGCACGCAGTAGATTTGAGGGCTCAAAGTAGTACTCTCCAACCAACATAGTTTATATGCCATTGGTGTCTCCATCTTGTCTACTTTGTAGGACTGATATTATCCCCAAAGGAACATTTTAAAATCTATGTCAATTTTTGTTTGTGTTCTGTAGTTGAATCCTGATTTTATTTTAGTTCAAGTGTAGCCTGTCTCTCTAATCTAAATCCTCCATACATTGAGACCTCTGAACTCTGCATGTCTAACTAGCCTTGTGCATGAATCTAGTGGTATCTCTAAAAATGCTACTTCAGCAGTCCTGGACTTGAATTTGTTACCAGCTTCCCAATGGTACCAAAATACCCATAAATTCTTCCTTTTTTCCAACAGTATTTAGTAGCTTATCTTGATAGCATATGACATTTATAGCCTTCACACCAGATAGGCTACTCTGAGGTCAACATTTGTCTTTGTATCTAATGATCAAATCATTTATAAAGAAGTAAAATCCACTCGCCCCAGAGGAATATCTTTGAAATGAGAGGATATGGTACATCGCCCAAGAATTGGGCCCCTTCTACAGGGACATCTTGTTTATCATTGAAATGATACCCTCCTTCTCTAAAGCCCTCCTTCTCCCTGACAATAAGGGATTGTCATTGTCAGAGTGGGACAAAGTTTATTGCATCCCATAAATCTCATCTAATCTATCTGGTTGTCTAGCATCCTTATCTCAGTTGCTGTAGTCTCAAGGGAAAGCATCTGCTCTCTGAGAGCTAGGAACTTACTGCACTAAGAAGAGTCCCCAAGAGGCAAATAGTTACATATTTGACACTATGTAAAGTAACCTGGAAAATTCCCCCTCACCTGTTGGCCTTCTCTCCTTCTCTCTTAGTTATTATTATTTATTATTATTTTTATTTACATTTATATCCCGCCCTTCTCCGAAGACTCAGGGCGGATTACAATGTATAAGGCAATAGTCTCATTCTATTTGTATATTTACAAAGTCAACTTATTGCCCCCCCAACAATCTGGGTCCTCATTTTACCTACCTTATAAAGGATGGAAGGCTGAGTCAACCTTGGGCCGGGCTTGAACCTGCAGTAATTGCAGGCTTTGTGTTCTTAATAACAGGCTTCTTTACAGCCTGAGCTACCACGGCCCTTGTAACGTTATATTCTCCTTCTTTAGGATTAGTTCAACTAAAAGATGTTTTAGAAGACAGAGCCTTGACTTCTTTGCCCAGTAACTAATTTCACTTCTGCAATTGTGACTGTGATTTGGGAAGGGACAGTCAGTATGTTTCTCCCCTGTCAAAATCCCTCTCCAAACTTCTTGTATGTCCTGCTCAAGCTTTTTGCAAGGTCTCAGCTGCTTCTCCTGTTTTCAAAAGAGTGCTTGGATGGGACTGAATTCAGGTTTGGAAACATAAAACTTCATGGGTGGTGGTAATTGCTATTACCAAGATGTGAGGAGGTGTTCTTGTGCGGTGAAGTGTGAAGATAACCTCAGAGTTTCTTGACTTTGCTTTTAATCTCTGGTATTCCCACAGAGGTTTATAATTATCCCAGATTTACTGTCCTTTTAAGCAAAATTTGAAGACTTGGCTGTTTCTCCAGGCCTTGGGATAAGGAATTGTGTTTTGCACAATTTTTTTAAAATTATCAGACCATGAACCTTTTTGATTTTTCTCATTTTTATCTGATCTTACTAGTGGAGGAGTTATGTCGGCTGTTTTTGCTTTAAATTGCCCAGTGTTGGTTGACTTAGGTTGCCCTATAAATATGATTGATTAAATAAATAAAAAACAAGTTGCTCTTTTTTTTTATGGCAGCTTGGATGTTGTGGAACAGCTTCCCAGGCGAGATCAGGCTAGCCCCCTGCTTGTTAATGTTTCAGAAGCTTTTAAAAACAGTTGTTCTGGAGGAACTTCTCTTGATTTTAGCATGCCATTTTCATTATGTTGTTTGCAGTTTTCCATATGGGTAGTGTCATTGTTTTACTGCTTTTATAGTTATGATAGCATGGGTGTTTTACTTTATACTCTATGTAAGCCATCAGGTGTCTCTGGATTGCTGCAGGGCGGAAATGTAGAAAATCATTCATACCACATTTCAGCATAGCTATTGTGATATACTTCCCATTTGAAAGTGACAGCATTGACATTGCTTTGGGCTTTCTCCCATCTTATTGAGTTACCTTTCTAGAAGTGATACTTAAGAATATATATTTGTATTTGGGGGCTTGTGGCTTTGATCTTTTTGCAGTGGTCTAGATTGTGCGGTTGTAAACTAGAAGACAATGAATGTGTTTATCTGCTTTTTGAGAAACAACAAACAACAGCACTGTTCTTCTGCTTCTAGTTGACGGAAGTTGGTCCTGTTGGTCATCGTGGTCCAAGTGCTCTGCTACTTGTGGAAGCGGCCATTATATGAGGACTCGCTCCTGTACAAACCCAGCACCGGCTTATGGAGGTGACATCTGTTTAGGGCTCCACACCGAAGAAGCACTTTGCAATACAGAACAATGCCCAGGTTTGAAACATCCTGTTTGTTTCCTCGCCAATTGTAGAACAGACATTGTTAAAGAATTAGATTAAATTAGGCAGCGTGTTCAGAATTATTTACTGTTTCTACATTTGTTTTCCTTTATACACATGTTATACTGAGGGAGGTCTTTTAGCTTACCTAAAGCCATAAGTTAGGTGGTATAGGAAAATGGAACCAGATCTAGCATTCCAATCCAGCTTTAAATCTTGATGGGGGATCTAGAAGTAGGTTTCATTTATCCCATTGGGATAGGCCTGGTATGATGCCTTCACCTGTTAATCTACCTTGGGCCCTACCTGATGAGCCCATTGTATTGCTCTCATACTCACTGTTGAGTCACATAATTCATGCAGACTTGCTCTGAAGATTTCTCAAAATGGAATTAGCTACAACAAAAGATAGCACACAAGGTGGAAACCTTGTTTTCATTCAAAAAAACTGAGGATGCTGAAGCAGAAAACTCAGTGGTTCTCTGCAAACTGGATGACTTGTCTAATTTCAGTTAGCAGCCACAGTGGTCAAACCAGTCCTTTGCTTAGCTATATTTTCCACTTGCATTTGCAGGTTTTGCTTTTTCCATTCCTAACTAATTCAACTGTAAATCACTATGGGGCAGTATATAAGCCTAATGCTATTGTTACCCCTTTGCATTAGCTGGTGATAGTGTCAGCCTCATTTTGTAAAACTTTTGAAAAGTTCTTGCCATGCTAAAACACCTAGTGCTAAGAGGAAGAAGGCTCGGATGGAAGATATATCTATAACTGGAGGAGGAGGAAGTTGTAGGGCAGAAAGAAGATGGGGGGGGGCTCCTCCCCACTTTTATCATTTATTCACCAGCTTTCTCCAGAAGTTTAGCTTCAATTTTAATCTTTCCCAGTCACGATAGGCTATAATCTAGGCTAAAACTACACCTTACACCAGTAGTGAAATCCAAATCTTTTTACTACCGGTTCTGTGGGCATGGCTTGGTGGGTGTGGTGTGGCTTGGTATGTGTGGCACGTGAAGGATACTGCAAAATCTCCATTCCCACCCCATTCCTGGGGGAAAGATATTGTAAACACTCCACTCCCATCCCACTTTGGGGCCAGGGGTGAAATCCAGCAGGTTCTGACAGGTCCTGGAGAACCGGTAGCGGAAATTTTGAGCAGTTCAGAGAACCAGTAGCAGAAATTTTGAGTGGTTTGGAGAACAGGCAAATGTATAGTTACCAGACGTCCCGCTTTTGGCGGGACAGTCCCGCTTTTTAATAATTTGTCCCACGTCCCGCGGCAATTCCAAAAAGTCCTGATTTTTTTTTGTTTCACTCCCATTCTGAAAATGGGAGGCGGCAACGCAAGAGGAGGAGGCGGAGAAGGGGGAGTGGCGGAGAAGGGGGCGTGAGAGGGAGGAGAGACGCCGCTTGACTTCACCCAAGAGGAAGAGAAGAGCTTAGAGGAGAGCCGAGGAGAGCTGAGCCTGCCTGGAAGAGCCGAGAGGAGAGCCGAACCTGCCTGGAAGAGCGGAGAAGCAGCAGCTGCTCCTCCTCCTTCAGGCAGGTGGCAAGACTCAGCGCGCATGCGCAGCCCCCCCCATCAATGGTGTCCCGCTTTGCCATTGCTGAAATCTGGTCACTTTAGGCAAATGCCACCTCTGGCTGGCCCCAGAGTGGGGTGGGAATGAAGATTTTGCAATATCGTTCCCCCAGGAGTGGGGAGAGAATGGGGATTTTGCAGTATTGTTTCCCTGGAGTGAGGTGGGAATGGAGATTTTACAGTATCCTTCCCCTGCCATGCCCACCAAGCCACGCCCACAGAACCAGTAGTAAAAAAAAAAATTGGATTTCATCACTGAGCCAGAGGTGGTATTTGCCAGTTCTCTGAACTACTCAAAATTTCAGCTACCGGTTCTCCTGCTGGATTTCACCCCTGCCTTACACTCAATAAGAGCAGACAGTGCTTCACATATTAGCTTCTCCCCTAATGTCCAGAACTGATAAACATTCCAATTCTGCATGATCATGATGTCATTTTCAGCACTTCTTTGCCATCAATAGTAGCACCCAATGATGTGGAACAAGAACAAGATTCATGATAGGAGATTAAGATTAATAACTGTTCTACGTTTAAGTGACGTGTATGTATGTATATATGAATGTATGCATGTAAGTAACCCTTAATTCTGGTGTATTCTATTTCCCAAATTCTAAAGGTATTTTAATTTAGAGTTGAGAGAATTTCTGTATATGCCCTTCCACCATCTGTCTCCCTTCTATATCTGTTTCTCTAAGGATGTAAGGTGTGGATACCAGAAAATTTTTGAACGGAAAAAAAATGGTTGAAAGTTTAATTTGTTCCCTTTTACAGAAGGTGAATTGCTGAAGCTCATACTGTTGATCCATCCAGATCCAACAAAGAACACCAAAAGATGTAGTATTAAATGTAAACTGTGCATTTTTAAAAATTTCCACATTTTTAATCAACATAATGTTGGTCCAAAACATGGGTGTCAAATTTGCGTCATCATATTGTCATCACGTGACATATCACAACTTCCCCCCTTTCGCTAAAATAGGGATAGGCGTGGCCAGCCCATGATGCATCTGGCTCATGGGCCGCAAGTTTGACACCCCGATCTAAAACATAATCATTGCTCCAGTGCATTGATTGTCTTTGCAGAATCAGGTTAATATATTAAAAATGGAAAAGATTGAGGATTGGGACAGGAGGAAATTTAAGGGGAGTGCATGATGGACTTGATGGTACCTTCATGCGCTGTTGATTTTTGTCTGTTGCAGATAGTTGGTCAGACTGGTCAGATTGGTCAGGCTGCGATGCATCTGGAATCCAGATCCGTACTCGCCAGTGTAATGTTTTATTTCCTGTGGGTCAGCAGTGCTCTGGGAATACGACTGAAAGTCAGCCGTGTGATTCTGATTCCAATTTCATACCAGGTTAGAGCAAGCATTGATGATACCCTGATGTGATTTCAGAATAACAAGCATGTCTAGGAAGCTGCACCCTTGCTGAAAGTAGGCTGAGATATGTCTAAAATGAAGAATTAAGGGCTTGTTGCTGTTCAGTAAGATGGAGCTTGGAGGAAGAGACAAGGATGAGTTACTTGTAGCTGTTTAGTTTTCCCTCTTATCCCAAATGTACATGCCAGTCCAGTTAATGGATTTAAATCTCTTCTTTCTTCTACCTTGGCTTTTACATTCTGCTGATATTGCTATATAGCAGTGTTTCTCAACCTTGGAGACTTGAAGATGTATGGACTTCAATTCCCAGAATTCCCTAGCCAGCTCTTTAAACCACCACGGTTGAGAAACTTTACTGTATGGAATACCACTTTTATAAAATTATTATGATTGGTTGTAGTCAGGTAGATGTGCATTTTAATCCACTATCAAGTCCTTCCCAAGGACCTGGGTTAGGCATCATCATCATTATTATTACTACTGTACTTACTGGATTTGAGTGCATTATTCTGGCAAATTAGCAACTTGTGTACTTAAGATATCCTTTGAGGAATAATTTGCTAGCAGTCAAATAAAATTTACTTAGACATTCTTCACAATTCAGCTGTTAATTCAATTATTTGCTATTGTAGATATAACTGTTGCAAGAACCAGCAGTATCAAAGAAAAAAGATGTGGTGGTAAGATTCTTCCCTTTTGTCTTATTTGTGACAATTACTAGTCTTTTTTCACCCTCAACATTTTCATGAAAGTTTGCTCTATTTTTCTTACACCAGCCAAGACTGGAATTGCACATTTCTGTGACTCTCCTGTGCTCCATTAGTGGAGAATAGATGTAATGAAGTATTTAACACTTGGGCTTTTTGTGTGCTCTGAGCTTGGTTATTTTCTTGCAGATCTTTCATTTCCAGAAGACCTAATATCATTGTTGTGAATGGAAAACTGAAGTTTGCAGATTGTTTATGCATAGTAGCCCTGCCAGTCTTCTTGGGGATATAATTTCTTTCTTAATGGTTCCTTGATTAGGGTGTTGTTTCTTTCCTGATGGTTTATTTGGGGCTGTTTTTATTTTATTTATGTATTTATTTATTTATTTTGTCACAACAGTGTATATAAGCATAAACATGAAAATAACTATATAATATATAAGCATATATATAAGCATAAGTATGTAACAACTATATTAATTGGATATAATGAAAGGAAACAATAGGACAGGAACAGTAGGCACACTTGTGCTCTTATGCACGCCCCTTACAGACCTCTTAGGAATGGGGTGAGGTCAATAGTAGACAGTTTTTGTTTGCTGCTTATCTGGGTGAAGGTTGCTATGGAGATTTGATCTGGGATTTGGGTTTCTTTCCTTGGTCTTTGGTTATATGTTTTAAATGGTATCTAGATGGGATTTATCTCATTGTAGCTGTTGACTTGTCATAATGTCAGTATTATTGTACCATTCACTATTCATGTTAGATTATGCTGGGTATCACTGGGAATTTTTTGATTGTGGCATTATAAGCAACAGTGAAGGCATAGTAAAGAATTCTTTCTTGTATTTCTTTAGAATCAAGATGAATTCTTTCACTACAGTCTGATTCTTTCCTGCTTATTTCACTATCATTAGCATGGATAAATTAAGGAATTGTGCAAGCCTTACCAAGTTGAGAGGGTGGTCACAAGTAGTTATAACATTTGATGGTCCCAGTAGCTTTTACTGAATTTGAATCCAAATCTCTGGCAAAGTCTTCAATGAATAATTTTGGCAGCTTACTCACGATGCTGATGGTAGTCGGTATGTGAAATTTTGCTGCAGCTACTGATCAAATGGTCAATTGTTTCATCCTTTTCCACTACAAAGGCTACTTTTGTTTTACATGTTGAATTTTCACCTTCATGTAGTCAGTTAATAAAGGAGATGCTCAAATAATGCCTTCAGTTTCTTTAACACTCCTGATCTTAACCAACTCCATGTGGGGGTTTTATTAGTATTATTATTTTATTCAGACTATTCCTATATATATTACCTCAAGGCAACAAACATATCTAATACTCCTGCCTCCTCTCTTCTCCCCAAACAACAACCTTCTGAGGTGGTTGGGCTGAGAGAAAATGACTGGCCCAAAAGTCATCCAGTGGCTTCCATGCCTAAGGCAGATCTAGAACTCAGTCTCCCAGGTTCTAGGCCAGCACCTTCACCACTATATCAACTAGGTGTCCATATAATTGTGGCGACCTTGCAAACTTGTTCTGCTCTAAAAATATATCTGGCAGGAATTCAGAAAGCAGAGTTCTGTAATCAATATACAAGTTAGAATTTTACTTGGCTCCTGAAATAAGTAATATACAAAAATTATAACTTGTAAACTAAAGGTATTGATTTTATTTTCCTCATTCATCTAATTTGTAGAATTTAATCTGTTCCACATGACTGCTGTGGGGCTGAGTAGCTCAATTCTTGGGTGCCTTCTGACTCTTCTGGTTTACACTTATTGCCAGCGATATCAGCAACAGTCTCATGATGCCACTGTCATTCATCCAGTATCGCCAGCACCTCTGAACACCAACATCACCAATCACCTCAACAAACTGGACAAGTATGATTCTGTAGATGCCATTAAGGTAAGGAATCAATAGTGGCCATGTGTTGTCAAATGTAGATACACAAATTCCATTGCAAATTATTATGGGCTATTTCAGGAGAGGCCCAGCTAGACTTCCAATGTTACAGTCAACCTCACTATCCTCCAGAATTCTAATGTTTATGCGACAGATGAACATATTTACATAATTCACTGAGCTTTTTCAGTGCATTTAACTTTATTTAATTATTTGAATTTTGTTTTAGCCATGCCTATTTTTGCCAGAATGACCTCAGGTATACCATACAGAGTATTAAGTATGGCTCTCAATTCCAAAAAGTAAGTGTGCTCTTAGTATACAAAAAGGAACATTTTAAATGTATACTGTAGAACCAGCATTAGAACTGATTCTGTTTCTAGATTTGATCAGGCAGAACTTCTCTTGAATTATATGGCAGCGCTTTAAAGCAGTTTTCATATCCTGATTATACTTGCTGACTTCTAAAGCCATCTGTCATGTCATACGGAGTCTGGTATGCAAATTCTGTGGAATCTCTAGTGGTGCTCAAATCTTTAAAATGTTAAAGTGATATAAGTTGTGGTTTCCTCATCATCATCTGTTTTATATATTTTTCAACGATTATTTGTCACATTATTCAAACTTTGTTCTTTCAAGTTGCCCACAAATGTTGACAACAAAATGTCAACAAAATAATTGTTTTCGAACCACTTCCTATTTTATTTGATTATATCTTTTTACTTGATTTCCCTTTTTCTTTTTTCATATTCCCAAATTTCCACCATAATGTTGCTTTTCTTTCTCTTCTCTTCACTGCACTTCATAAATATTCATTTATTTTAATGAGAATTTACTCTTTTCCTTTTCTTATTCTTTTCCCAGGCATTTAATAAAAATAATCTCATCCTAGAAGAACAAAACAAGTACTTCAATCCACATCTCACTGCAAAAGCGTATTCCAATGCCTATTTTACAGATTTGAATCACTACGATGAATATTAAAAAGGCATCTGCTAATTTCATATGGGTCTCCAAGATGTGAACCCTCTGTGTGAATATCAAATTGTTAATACCATGTTGTTGCCAGCTTTAACACAACAAAAAGCACTCAGTTATGTTGGTACAATCTTGCAGTAAAGAAACAACTTTGGTAATGCAATATTTGTATTGTGTTGTACATTGGAACTATACAGGCAAGAAATGAAATGTCTTGTGTAGGACACTTTGAGGCTTGCTACCATCCTACTAATTCATCTCTTCAGTTTCTCAGATATGTATGGGAAAGGCCATAGATTGCCTTCTGGATGCAGCATTCTTATTTGCCTAAGAGACAACTCTTCCATGAATGGGAAGCCAAAAGAGAGAAAATAACAGATTATTGAATGAAATTACTCTTAGCAGCAGAAGCCTTAAGCACTTCATCCTCCATGCCAGACTAGGATATTGATGCAGTATGTCCTAAAGAAGCTGGTACCTTGTATGGCTACACCATCATGGTGCACGCTACGTAGCTGGCATGTGCCACAGAGGAACAGAAGAACAAGCAACATAGCAAATCTAGAAATAGGCAGACACTGTTTGTTTCAATCGGCCAGGATGGGACGATTCATAGAAAATAAATAAGGGCTCACTGAATTCTGCATGATACTGGCATAGATAGAGTTCTGTACCAAGCAAGGATGCCTGCGTCTTGGGCATCATTTGCAGCCTGTATGTAAAGATCCACCTGGAATGTTCATTATAAAATTGACAAACTGTGTTTTATATTTTTGTTGCATTTATGTACTGGAAAAAAAGAAGATAAAAACTGCAAAAGGGAAACCAAAATAGCAACAAAAACCTTTCTCTAAGGCATATCAAACTTCAAACAGCTAGTTTCTTAAACTCAGCCCTAAACATTCTGTATGGAATAATGTTGTTCAATCTTTCTATTACAACCTAAAGAACCAGGGTGGCACTCTACCTTTCAAAAGAGTAAATTGTTTTGCAATACCCTCTGTCTCCTTCTCTGCCATTGAATTGTTTATTCCCTTGAATATTTTAGGCCATTATAATTTCATTTGAAAATTACATTATTGTATTTTTACACTGATAATTTCCCCAAAAACTCTTTGTGTATCCCTTGTTTTTTTAATGTTTTCCTAGGAAGGCATATCCCCCAGTTTCTAAACTCTGCTGTATTGTATTTAACTTTATTATATATTCACCAAATTAAACTCCCACCTCCAAGTTTAAGAACTAAATTTAGTTGAAAGAGTATCTTGAGCCAGCAAAGGGTCCCACATTTTATTGAAATCCCCAGCCTTAATTATCCACCACTAAAATAAAAATAAAAACTTTGTAAAATGTTTAGATGGCACTTATTGAGTTAATGAATATAAATTATTATATAAAGAAAATATAATGTTGTTAAAACTTTTAAATGCCAGTATTAAAAAGGCTCTAGATCACCACAAATTTTGAAGTTTTACTGATTTAAATTACTCCACCTTGGTAGATTTTGAATTTCCAATAATAAATACTTGACCAAGACATCTTTTGGATAAAATATATCTCTTGTATAGAAGAATATAGAATGGTGGATGGGCAGTTGTTTAAAAAAATGTTTTCAATTTGGCAAGTAATTGTTTTTTAAATGTCCATCTATGATTTTTTTTTTTACATTCCATGATAAAGACAACATTCTTTTTAAAAAACACGTTAAAATATAGCCAAGGAATTAAAAGAAACTGAGACATCCTATTTAGGAACTAAAAACTCCATGATAAATCATAAGTACAAAAGGAGAAAAAATTAAAAAATGGGACAGAAAATTTTTAAAAACTGAAAAGAAACTAGTTATAATCCTAGTGAATTAGATATATATACAAGAACATTCCTCATCACAAGTCCATTGGCCCTTCAATCTCTAAAATAAATGAAAATAAAAAAGTTAAACTATAAAAACAACTTTGCTATGAATAAGCAATGAACATCTGTATAGCTACTACATCCAAAAGAGATAAACAATCCTTCAGAGCATATTTCGGCAATAAACAAAAATAAAATTGGGAAACTTGCTGAATGATTTCATTTATGGAAGCTAATCCAGAAAAGTAATGATCATCTTTACATTTCAATTTGAAGACTCCATTTGCTGAGAGTAAATGCAGGATAAGATCCCATGCTTGACTGTAAATCCTAAGAGACCCATAACAACAAGAGTGTCTTTCTTTGTTGAGCACAAATGGAAACCTACACAGTTTCAATTTCCAGCTTGACTGCAAATCAAGTCTAAACTCTCCATAATAATTACTGTAGACCGATCTTACTCAATGTTTCAGGAATGGTTAGAAATGGTAAATTATTTCTACAAAATAGACCTTATAAACAGGTCCCTTCATCTTGAAGAGCCTTTCTTAATTTCAGCAGATGGCTGGTGCCTGCCTGCAGATCCATTCCTTGCTTTTGCCCTCCTTTTCTTAAGAGCAGATGGAAAAGCACAAGTGCTTCTATTTTTAATACTGTTTTAAAAATCAAGCTAAAATGTAAAATGGTGACGTGTATTAAGCAAACCACTATTATAATTTGATGCATCAAGGTTGCAACCCTCTACTTTTTTTGTCAGGGAATAGGTCCAGTGCACTGCGGCAGAGATTTCTGAGGAGACATAAGTATTGTATACAGTACATTGCATACAAGTATTGTATACAGTAAGTGAATTTTGTCATCAGCATGTAGAGGGAAGTGCTTACTTGTATATAAATTTTATTTTTCTCCTGGCAGATTTAGCATCAGCTGGGGGAAACAGCAAGCTCTGTTTTGCACCAGTTCACTGCTGCCTTGCCACAAGGCAACATTATCCATAGAGATATCACTAACAAATAATTCAACTATTCTGTTCCTAGAACATAGGGTTTGTATCAAATATGTTGGCCCACAAACCATAAAATAATTTTCACTTCCTTAAGGATACATCAAATGAGAGGCTGCGTCTTTTACATTTATAGTCTCTTGGCTACATGCCTTGAATTTGAAAATGAGGGTCTGTCATCTCTTTTCCTACCATCTAACCAGCTTGAATTCAACTGTGGGTGGCAGTTTTACTTCAGTGAAAAAGGCCTCCTTCCTGACAACATGGGGATGATTGCTACCCATCAATAGTGGGCATACAGTTGCAAAGTTGTATTTATATATGGGGAGAGCCAGTTTTTGTAAAAAAAGTGATCAGGGCTGGGGCCACAAATGAAATCCTGCCAGCTTTTTTTGTCAATCAGAAAATTTGTTTATCTAAAAAAATGTGTTCATAGATCAGACAACAAAAGTGGTACTATATGTTATTGATAGGCAGCAATAATAGAATCTTGCCAGATGCTTTGTGCTTTCCTCTCCTCACCCCCTTCAATCCCACCAAGTCAGGGAGGGCTATCCTGAGTCTCTTCTTAATACTACCTCTGTACCTAGCATTCAAGGTATGTTTTTGTCACTTTTTCTTACATAATGGCTTATGCATATTTAAACATAAGCGCTAGTGTAGCATTTGAAATCTTCTAGTTGCATGCAGTTTAACAAGTGCCATGAAAAGGATTGTCTTAACTTCTACTTTGGTTGCCTAATTCTCTTCTGATCCTATGAACATTGACTTTGTGTATCAGGGCAAAACCAAGAAGCAGAATCTTCCTTTCCATGAAATAATAGGCTTCATGGAGGGCAGAGTACATTAGAACACACAATGGTATCTCACACACACCACACACACACACACACACACACACACACCCTTAAGGACACTTGTGGAAAAGCAGCGTTAATTTCCCCCATGGAATGGTTGCTTGCAGCTACCACTATTCCATCAGGAAAATGGGGGCCGTTTTCACCCATAATGAGGCTGTGGAGAACATTAAGGGCCATATATGGTCTAGCACAAGGATGTCCAACCTTAGCAGCTTTAAGACATGTGAACTTCTACTCCCAGAATTCCACAGGCACCCATTCTGGCTGGGAAATTCTGGAAGTTGAAGTCCACAAGTCTTAAAGTTGCCAAGTTTGGACACCCTCGCTCTAATAGAAATGCTAATGTTCAGATTTGGAAATTCAATTCACCTAAAGGGCGGTCAGATCTTCTCCATGCTGTAGAAAATATTGCATTTTCTTCCTTTATATCCCTGCTGCTTATATTGGGCAGCAAACTCACACATCTATGCTCAAAGCAAGGGAAATTCAGTAAGGGAAATTAACTCACAAAGTAAGTAAATTTAATAGGGAGTATTTTCCCTAGCAAAGCCTCTTCCCCTTGCCCACTCAGTTGACATTGACAGAAGTTATGATTTAGGAATATTGTAGAAGAAAAACAAGCATCTCAAACAGAATTTCATTACAAAACTTTCATTAAACATGGAAAATGCAGTAAAATATATATTTTATATTTGCCGCAAAACTACTTCTCTCCCTTTTCATCCAATGGGAAAGGACTATATTTACGCTTAAAAACTTAGATTCTTAACTTAACCCCACACATCTCTCTGAAAACAATCTATCCAGCCTCTCTCCCCTTCAGATCACTGGGTGAAAAACAAGGGGCAGTCCTCTTCAGAACAGGCATGAACCTTTATGCAATCATCACCATCACTGCATAGCTCTCCATCTCTGTTTCATTCCTGCATAGTCCTTTCCACCAAACTCCACCTGCAGAAAGAAGGATTCCCCCTCCCCCAAGTATGGTAGAACTGGACAAGGAAGAACTGATTTATGGGTACCGGTAGTTGTTGTTTACTCGCTCAGTGACTGTTCAAAGTTACAGTTGTTGTGAAAAATGGAAGATCTACAACCAGCCTTTGCAGTGTCCCCATGGTTATGTGCTTGGAATTCGTGCTCATTTATGATGATTGAGCGCCTGCAATCATGAGATTGCCATTTGTGACCTTCACAGAGGCTTTGAGCAAACAAAAAATGGGATAGCTGGCTGGAAGTTGCAAGTTGCAGTCACATGACCTCACACATAATGACTACTGGGATTTGCTTCATGACCATAGCTTGAAATTTTAAGTCAGAGATCACCTGATGTCTTATTTTACAACAGGATGGAAGGCAAATGAGTCAAATTACACTTCATTTTATGTTTGCATTGCTTGGCAACAATGTTGCTAGTCCCAATTATAGTATGAAAGTGAGGACTGCTTGAACTGTGGTGGGCTACTGTTGTCACTGCTATAGGAGAAAGACCCAGAAATGTTGATAATTATGTTTTTGTAGATCAGCCATAAAGTTTTAATGTTTCTTCATAGTGCAAGAGAAAGAAAACTTACCTTATAGTCATCACATGGAAATTAATGAGAGTTGCTAGGCTACCAGAAATTTGTTCCATGCTTGTAAGCAGAATAATATTTTAGAGAGCCAATCTCGTTTACATTTATACTTTTCCCTGCAACTAATGAAATAAAAGATCCTCAAACTGAAATTCTATCAACACACAATTGGGTTATGATCCCTGGTGTGCTCTTTGCATTTGTCATGGAGTTGTTAGGACTTCACCATCTAAGTGAAAAAAAACATTGTTAGGAAAAGGCAATTCCTTACAATTCCTGAAGTTGAACCTAAGCCACAATCCTATAGTTGGAAGTTTATCCTAATAAATTCGAGAGTTTTAAGTAGGAATGCATAGCCTTGTATAAAAAGTATGGGATAATTGCATTCTAGGAAGGCCGATTACTTATTTAAAAAGCTATTTTGCATGATTTTGTCTTGGTTTTGTGCACCCTGGAATTTATAGTGATAAGAACACCATTGGGAAGTTAGAAGGAGAATTGATCTGATTCTCCAGAGCCTACTGCAAAAAAGGGGATATTTCAGAAATGCTTATTTTTGCAATTGATGCTACCTTTGTGGACTACTGCTGTCAACCTGTATATTTGTAAATAAACAGATTGCTAACAAAGCTGTCATTTCTAACTTTTCCATTAGGGTATCACACCTAAGATTCTGAAACTTGTTCTTTTTTCTCTTATTACCATATCAAGATCATTTTGTTGAGTTTTTTTTAATTAACCTTAGTATACTACATTAGCAATTATTTGTCATGAAGTTTCTATTTTAAGAGCTATTTTCTTTGCTGTCAGTTGGCCTGTTTATCTTGTTTAAATAGAAAAATGGGAGATATTTTACCTTATCTTCATATTATGCTTATTACTTAGAAATATTAAAGAAAACTGGGAGATAATTGGAAGCAACCTCTCCAACATTGAAATTACTATTACTTCTGGAAATAGGCACAGCCATAAGCATATATAACATATATTAAGGGCTAGTGGATTTTAATGTTCAACCATAATCTTTGCTGGTTTAAGATCTTTAAAAGCTCCTAAACACAGTATCGACAATGAAGCTCTTCCTTTAATACCTTCTCACTTTGCTTCTGTTTAAAATAACCTTAGTAGCAAAAAAAGAATGCAAGATTTTGAAACTGCTTTGCATGTTTAGCAAAAGCTGCTTCTGCAGGCATTAAAGCTCACCTCTTTGAGGTGTTCATACTGAAGCATGTGATAATCACATGACAACACAGAGCCAAAATAGTAATGACAAACCTTTAAAGACTGTCTTAAGAGTTTAATTTCTTTTATTGAAAACACTAACAGTTTGCATACTATCTAACACTAGGCTTGATTCAGTCACACTTCAGAATATTTGGAGAACATTAAATTTATTCATATCAACCCAGCTTCTCATTTTGCAGCTTAACCCAAGGGTTTTGACAAGTCACTGTGGGACTACCATTCTGAACTACAGTAGAAAAATGAATGACTTTTAAATCACTTTTGAAGTAGCAGCAATCACCTTTTAAAATAACAGTAAAATGAAATATGAAATTATTTGTGCATTATTTCTCTTAAAAGCTAAATTCAATGAAAGATGATTCACACAACGTGCTTCATCTGATTACCAAAGTGGTTCATTTTCCTGGTTTCCACAATACCTCTAATGGTCGGCTAGCCAAGCAGGCTAGGTTCATGCAACATACAAAGGCAGTGGAAACCTGACTCTAACCAAGGGTTCTGTATTGTGCAAAATGTACTTAGTGATTACTCCTATGCCTACAACCACTGATTCAGAAAGTTGGGCTTTGTAAGTGAAATTAAGAAAAATGTTTCAAATATTCATATATTTTTTCAACACTAAATCATGCCCATTTCATTGATCATTTTTAAATGAGAAGGAAATTTAACATATACTTTTTTTCCCTTCATATCAAAACACTGTTCATAGAACATTATTTGGGCAAGACTAGGCATTAGGCCCATCATTAAGTGATAGCTGATTCTGTTCAGGATTGGGACTCATTTTCATGAAAATTATTTGCTTTATACCATGTCAACCAAAATTTATTTTCATAATTTTCTTTGTTCCAAAAGAGGGCACTGCCAAAGTAAAAGGATGGAGCCAAGGCAACCTCTGGTTTAGATGTACATTTAGTAAAAATCATTCAATTAATACAAGTGCTCCAGCTGTATTTATAAATAAGTTATAAATAAGTACTTATAAAAAATAAGTACTTTTTTCTGTAATTATCCATTGTAGGTTTTTTTCCCTTCAAAAGCAGAAAGATGACTTGAATAACATGTTACACTCTATATATTGTACATAGCATACAATAGTTTTTGTTTTAAAAACCCCTCTGTTTGTTAATAGCTGAAGAAAACATATACCATCTATGCCATATTTTCAAACCTAAGGCAAAGTTACATCGATCAACTTCAGAGAAAAATGAAACACCATTCTTGATGGAAATAAGTGGCATCATTTATTTAAAGCCACTTGTACAGTGACAAATGTCTTGGTAATGATGTATTTCTCTTTGTTATTTCCCTAGAAAAAGAGTTCAAATAATAATTGAAAGAAAATTGCAGACAGAAGTAGGCATTTAAAAAATTGCTGTTTACATTGGTCAAATGAATTCAAAAACCTAGTGTTCAGGCCCAGATATCCTGCAGGTATCTTTTTTCTTCTCTTAATGTGGCAAGTATTTTCAATGCGTCCAATTTATCAACTCCTCTCTCAGTGGTGAAGACTTCTACCAGCGTGTCATTCACATCTTTAGCCATATTTTTTGCATCTCTTAAAATAAAAAACCAAGAGAGAAAATAATTATAATTGACTTAATAAATGGATTTTAACAGAGGTGGAGCTCTTCCTCATGATCAGGAGATTGTGAGTTCGATCCTAGGTAATGGCAGATATTTCTCTCTTTGGGCGTAAAGAGACAATATCTGCTGCGAACTCTGCATAGGTGTCAGGAAGGGCATCTGGCTAGTAAATACTCAGCTCCATTTAGTCGCTCCTATTCCACCCCAATGCAAGGGCTTATAGGGTCGTTAAAGGATAAAAAAATAGATATTAACGCAGAGAGTCCATACAGTATTGCTATCAAATGGAAGAACAAAGGGGGTAAAGTTTTAAAAGAAGTCAATTAAATATTCTGTTAAATATTACATTAAGTCAAGCACACCACAGCCCCTTTGAAAATGGCCAATGGTGGTATTAAATGGCAAGATATAATTCTCTAGTTCTCACCTGGCAAAATTCTGAATATAGGTATCATTATCTTTTAATAATCAGACTTCAAAAAATAAAATTACCCACTTTACATATTTGGTTTAATTTTGGAGTTTCATTTCAGAGTTAAAACCTCCTGCCTGTCTTATTTCTAGATTTTTGAAATGCTCAGGAAAAAATTGCTGTTTATGAAAATGTCTCCACATATTCATAAATGTTGGAATATTTAACTATTGATAAATATATAATTTATCAATAGCATGTTATAGTAATTTACACTGAGACCCAGTTGATTGGGAAATTCTCTTGGACAAACTCATATGGAACAAATTGGGATGCGATCAAAAGTGCTACACTATTCCAGGGGTCTCCAACCTTGGCAATTTTAAGACTTGTGGACTTCAACTCCCAGAATTCCTCAGCCAGCTTTGCTGGTTTTGCTGGAATTTTGCTGGAATTCTGGGTGTTGAAGTCCACAAGTCTTAAAATTGCCAAAATTAAAATTGCCAAGGTTGGAGGCCCCTGCACTATTCCATAGGTTCTTTTCCTAATGGTGCGCAGGCAGAGCAGGGCTCTACAGGCAGTCGACTTACAACAGTTCATTTAGTTGCCACTCAAAGTTAAAATGGCACTGGAAAAAAGTGACTCGACTGTTTTTCATACTTATGACCGCTGCCACATCTCCATGGTCACATGATCAAAATTCAGATGCTTGGCCACGGGCTCATATTTATGACTGTTGCAGTATCCTGGGGTCATGTGATCCCCCTTTTGCCATCTTGTAACAAGCAAAGTCAATGGGGAAGCCAGGTTCACTTAACAACCATGTTACTAACTTAACAACCGCAGTGATTCATTTAACGTGTGTAAAAAAGTTTGTAAAATGGGGCAAAATTTTGGCAACAGAAATTTTAGGCTCAATTGTGGTCACAAGTTGAGGACTATGTATAGTCTGCAAAGCCTCTCATCTGTCTATTTGAAAAACAAAGCACCCAAACTAAAGCAGAAACAATCCCCTTGGTAGAAATAGTTCCCCTGAATTCTTTCAAATCATGTTGCCCAACAGACTTTCCACAAAATTGGAGGCTGCCAGACATGCAAAACCCAAAGATGATTCTCTTATTCATAACATAACATAATAACAGAGTTGGAAGGGACCCCCTGCCCAGGCAGGAAACCCTACACCATTTCAGACAAATGGCTATCCAACATTTTCTTAAAAATTTCCAGTGTTGGAGCATTCACTATTCCTACACAACTACTAATTTTGGTGCTATTAAATTTAATGCTGATAATTGGGATGAGACTAGAGGTTATACATTTGGCATAAATTTTAAAAAAATACTAATTTCAAATTTAATTTTTTTTTAAATCAATCGATGTTTCTTTTTATTTTAGCATGGGGGCCAGAAACAGCTTCTGAAAATTTAAAAATGAGTTATTTTGAATTTTTGATATTTCTGAATAAAACATGAATTAAATTGTGATATGTTTTCCACACAAGTATTACAAATAGATAAAGAAAAATCAATTAAATGATTCAAAAGCATTATATTTTCTTCACTTATTGATTTAAGAAAATGATACAAAGCTACATATTTGTATGTGAACTGCTAGAATTATCAGTTTGTTTAAAGGGGACATTAAAGCCAGGTGTTTCAATCAATGGGATGATAATCAAGTGTGAGTGTGGTAGATCCTGCCTTATTTAAATAACAGAGTTCTGGGTATTCATCATTAAAATCTAATCTTTACATCACAGATGTCTGGTAGTGTGTCATAGTTTGAACAAACAAGATTTTTGTGGATTCCTGAAAAACAGTTGTTGTTACTCATCAGGCTGGAAAAGTTACAAAATTATTTCCCAAAAATCTGGAATCTTCCCATCCATTGTCAGGCCGGAGGTAACTCAACACACTGGTACTTTCTCCAGGAATGGTCAACCAACCAGGATCACACCAAGAGCACGATATGAAATATTTTTTGAGGTCTCAAATAACTCCAGGGGAATGTTGAAGGAACTAAAGGCCTATTTTGCATTGGCAAATGCCAGCATTCATGAGACTACCATCAGGAGAACACTGAACAACAATGGTGTGTGTGGCAGGGCTGCAAGGAGAAAGACCCTACTCTCGAAAAAGAATATTGCTGTCTGTCTAGTTTGTGAAGGTCATGTGGATAAGCCAGAAGACTAATAGAAGAACCTTCTGTGGATGGATGAAACTAAAATAAAACTTTTTGGCTTCAATGAAAAACATTGACTGCAATCAAGCAGAAGAACCTTATACCATCCCATGATAGTGGCAGGATCATAGTTTGGGCCCATTTTGCTGCCTTTGGACCAAGAGAAAGTTGCCATCATTGATGGAACTATGGATTCTGAATTGTACCAGAAAGTTCTACAGGAACATGTCAGAGTCTGTGTCTGTGGGTGCCCATGAACTGAAACTCAAGAGAAAGTGAGTAGCAACACAATGATCCACAATATTAAAACTACAACCAACTCTCTTCCCCCTGGACTTCCCCAACTTCTGGACCTTCGGACCTTTCGCTGCGAGCTTAAGACCTATTTATTTATCCGTGCGGGACTAGCATAGAATTTTAGTTGTTTTTAGGGTTTTAAAATTTTAAATTAGGTTTTGGGATTTTAAAAGTATTTTTAGATTGAGCTAATTTAAATAAGTTTTTTAATTAATATTTTATTCTACTGTATGTATTTGATTGTTGTTTTTATTTTGCCTGTTCACTGCCCCGAGTCCTTCGGGAGAAGGGCGGTATAAAAATTAAATTATTATTATTATTATTATTAAAAAAATATACAAATTTGTGGCGAGATGGACTGCAAATTAAATAAATAAGTAAATATTTAAAGCAAAAGAAAGTTAATGTTTTGGATGGTCAAGTCCAAGTCTTGATCTTAATCCAACACTCCTGCACTGAGGGTGTTTCATAAGGAGAAATGGGCTAAAATCCATGCAAGCTGATATGCAGGACTAATCAACATTTCTCAAAAACATTTAGTAGCAGTTATTGCTGCCCTAAGGCAGGCACAGCAGTTACTAAGTTCACATACTTTTACCATACACAAATATATAACTTTGGATCATTTTCTTCAATAAATAAGTGAACACTGCTTACTCAGTGCCTATATATCAATATGAGAAGAGGGACAGATTTTAGCCTATTTGGGGCCCTTTAATCTTGCCTTTCTGTTTGCATCCTAGCCCCCTTACTTGCCTTAACTTGTAACCTGATTTCTCTTATTATTTTGACTCAACAAGATTAACCTAGAAATACTTGCCCTTCTTTCTAATTCATTTTTGTTCAGTCTTTCAAAAGCAACTTTTATTGTTATCCTGTCATCTTCCCGCTGAGAGCAGTAATGAAAACTGCCTCCAGGAGGATTTCCTTGTCTTTAAAAAAAAAGTCATAACCACAAAAACACCTGGATTTCTCATTGATTTTGGGGTTTTTATTATTTTGCTCTCACTTTTTGTATTGCCAGTGATGAAAGCCTGAAGGTTTGTGTTTGTACATGCTAAGCTTTACAGCAGCAAACTGTTGAACACATTCTTGCATATCCAATGCTTATAAAAATTCAGCATTACTCACCCACACACATAAAAATATCCTTTCTCCTGCAGCAAAATCCTACTAATCTCTTTACAATAAAGCCGGAGGTTATCTTGAACGTACTTAGGAGGGGCAGTTTCTGCCATAGCTGGAACATCTCTTGAGAAGCAAACTATCAAGTAAGTTAACACGCCATTTTCAAGAAAGAACCTGAGCTCATCTCTAAAAGAGAAAACCAAGGAAGAGGCCAGGATGAAGAAAATACGGGTCCAATGGACAACTGCTAAATGTTAAAATACTAACAAGGAGCAGTAGAAAAACTTACTGGAACAAGTAATCTCTGGCTTTATGGCGGCAACCAAAAAACAACCACGTCTCTCCAAACAAATAATCTGGGTGCTTTTCTCTGAGCTTCTGCCTAAATAAAATAGCCAATTAAAAATAATACAGTTATAAAATGTATTATGCATAGCTTCTACCAGAAAAGTTAAATCATTATTAGTTCCTAAAGGAGAAACTGATTATAAACCTAACATTTACAATATTTGCAGCCAAATATTTTTTTACATACAAAGAGTAACACATATCTAGTTTTTCCTCAGAATTAATGAAAATTGTACAGAAGAATTATAGGTGCACAGCATTATGAAGGATTCTGGATCTGAGACTCCCATTGTAACTCTTACACTTACAAGGCCCTCAATTATGGTAGTAAGTATACTACATTACAGCAAAACTTTAAACCTAGAATTTGAGAACAAAGTGAAATTTTTGATCAATCAGTCTATTTACCAATAAATCTGTGCTAATCTGGAATTAGGGATCATTGTGCGTAAAAGTTTAAGGACTCATCAAACTGCATGCTTCAAGGAATCTCTAAATGAAGAAAAGCTAACACAATAGTAATAGCAATAGCACTTAGACTTATATACTGCTTCACAGTGCTTTATAGCCCCCTCTAAGCAGTTTATAGAGTCAGCATATTTCCTCCAACAATCTAGGTCCTCATTTTATCAACCTCGGAAGGATGGAAGGCTGAGTCAATCTTGAGCCTGGTGAGAATCAAACTGCTAAACTGCTGGCGGTTGGCAGTCAGAAGAAGTAGCCTGCAGTACTAAATTCTAACCACTGTGTTACCATGACTCACAAGCTCTACCTGATATAAAATTAAAAACAAAACTTTCTGCAATTTTAAATAAACATATACTATTTAATGTAGCGACTTACAGATTCAGAATATTAAAAAAAGTGAATATGACAGTTTCAGGAGCTTGGGTATCCTTTCAGGTCAGTACTAAGTAGCATTTCCTTGCAACTGTTACCAATTTGCAAGTTTTTAAATATAGTTAAGTGTCTATTTTTTCTTTTGGATTTCCCCTCTATTCTTCCTTTAAGAACTCTTCTCTATCTTAGAAATATTCTTAAGGCTCCTTCATGTACTGCATATTTGAGATTTCCCCATAAATATTCAGTAAAATTCAAGTCTGGGAATTGTAAATATCATTCACAAACCTAGACAAAAGACCACAAATCTAGACAATCCTTTATGGTTGATTGCTGAAACCTGAGGAACAGATGTAGCTAAGTAGCTACATTCAGATGTATTTACAATAATAGAAATACATTAAGTCAATTGAACACAATACTGTAGTGTTTCAAGTAAATAAGAGAGACTTTTAGACATATTTCTTGTAGATTAACATAGGTCCTAGTTCTCCTATTTGATATTCATTCAGTCCATTATCGAATCAGAATGGCCTTATAACCCTGAAATGCTTCCTGTTGTAACTAAACCAATATTTTACTCATTTCATAGCTGCATATAATGTGCACTGGCTATTTCAATAATATGGAACAAATTAGTCCCAGCAGCTTGTTAAACACTGACTTGCATTATAAACAGTAATGAGAGCCAATCTGTTGCCTCTCCATTTTCCAGGGCAGAGCTTGGCTATCTCAATTAATGGTATTCTACAAATTTATGACCCAGGTTTTTAAAAGAAGTCATTTGGCATGGCAACCATTCAATTTCATGCTCCACATACAGTTACTTTTCTAGAAAACTGTCCTTATTACTCTTCCCTATATTACAAAATAAAGATTAAAGTCTGATGTGGTAAACTTATGTTAATTAAATGAATAAATTGCAATGTTTTTGGAATGAAAAAAGGGTCAAATATTGAACTTAGGATGTTCTGCACATCTACAGTTCAGCTTTGACAGTTATCGTCTTTAAGCACAACTGATGTGATGGTTAAAAAGCTGCAGCTCGTAACAACTAATAAAAAAAAACCTCTGACATACTGAAATGCAGTTAGTTGAAATGCAAGTTCAATGCAAGCAACTTTCCAAGCATTTTAGTCAGTGTATCTATAATCATGCCGTATTTATCACAGAGAAGAAAATTAATATGAAGCTTTTATTCCCTAATTTGCATAAGTTTCTTTTGAAATAACAATGTATGCAAACATGTATGCAATGTATGCAAACTTGAAGATTTCATTTGGTATGGTTGCAATCTATTAAACCAAGATGAACTGGAAGTAAGATACTGGGGTTCTATTTTGCTTCATTAGCATATAGCCCATCCTGGCTTATCTCAAAAGTTAAACAAGGTCAGACCAAAATTCATATTTGAAAGGCAACCTCTAGGAAAATTGAAGTGAATAAAGGGAAAAAAACAGACATTATCACAGATATGATTAACTGGGAATAGTAGAGTTTAATTCAGATTGGCCACCTTTCATTACCACATGAGAAGCACGGAATGAGATTGCATATATTTTTATACATTTTAAAAATATAATTTCATTAACCTTTAAAACACTGCCATGTTAATTATTAACTTGTTACGTCTTATAAATTAGAGTAAATAGCACAGGAGCAATATATTACTTTAGCATAAAAGTATGTTAAAAAAGGAAGCGAAGTTGCTGTAATAAAAACAGCTATTGTAGCAAGAGGGAGAGAAAAGCAAACCCCGCCCCTCCCCAAAAAAACTCTCTCTACTTTATTAATAGTGGCATGGGGGACATTTTTTTTTAAAAGGAAAAAGATGGCAAATAAAAAAATCACTTGAAACCAACAGAATAAAAAATAAAAAGCAAGCGTAAACCTCTAGTGAAAAACAAGATCTCCCAAGCCAGCAATTCCCCATACCTTAACATTATGCTCTCTAATAATACAGTGGGATTGGGTTTAAGATCTCATTTACAGAAGACATGACTCGTGAGACAAAGGACTCTTATCTCCATGGCACACAATCAGAATCTGATTGTTCATGATCAGGTAAAGGTTTTCATTGTGTTGCCACTCATCAACAGAAGCTAGAAAATAGGTTTTTGGTAACAGACTGATAAATTTAAAAGACTTGCCTATGCTGAAGAAAGCCAATAAACGGTGCAATTCCAGTTCCCGGACCAACCATAATAAAAGGAACAGATGGGTTGTCTGGTAGGTGAAAAACATTGGATGGGCGAGACGTTATGTTGATCTAAAATGCAATTTAAATGTATTAAGATGAAACTGAAGAAAATGTACAAACCAATATCCCTCTCCTCCAGTGATTAGGCATGATTGCTAAATTACTCACTTTAAAAAAAGGAAACACAGGAATGATTAAACTACGAAATAATTAATGATTTCCATTGAAAGGAAGTGAAATAAGATGACAGAAACTCAATTTCTAATAACAGAAATTGGTTTACCAAGTGCAACATTTGTCTTTGACACTTTCTCCCACAGCATGGTATGACAGTTGCTTCTACATTTTGAACAGAACAATCTTGATAGATTGTTAAGAAGGTCACAGAAAAAAGAACAGTAAAAGTCACAGGCCTCACTTCTATTAAAACGTACTTTCTATTAATATAATAAATGAAAGGCTTGTGTCATTATAAGCATTTCTCATATAGCTGCAAAGACCCCTGCTGTTTCTTTAGCAAATAATTAATGTCATGAAATAATTTATTTTTTAAATGACTGCAATTTCTCTTTTGGCCATAAAGCACTTCATATGAATGCAAGTTGATTCTTGTCACTAGAAGTGGCTTGTTTCTTTCAAATGAATTCTGAAATTTTTAGATTACTTACATACTCTTCAACATAATTATTCTTATGGTCTTTTTTTCCCCACTTGATTTTCATTAAAGAAATTTTTGTAAAGTAAAAACAGTAAAATTTTAAAGACAAAAGAGTCAACAAAAAAAGTTGTTAGTAAATAAGAAAGTAATGAAAGAAAAAAGACAAAAGAAAAATGATATAAAGGATTGGCAATCAATCTTCTGTAAAGCAGTCATAAATACATTATATTTTATCCTCTCTCTAAGAATACATCATGGCTCTTTCTAGACATCAAACTCGTGAATCACAAATTCATTTTTTTTTTCATTTTCAGCAAAACATCCATAAAGGATTTCTAGTCACTGACAAATCTAAACATTGTGTTTTCTCTAATCAAATAAGTCAATTTTGCCATCCCTGGAAACTCTGTCATCTTTAGCAACTATCCCTCCATTGTGGGTATTTTAGAGTGAGTTCCTTTGTTCAAATAACAATCTCACTGTGGATCCATGTACTAAAACTATCTTCCATAATCTTTTCTACTTATCTATTCATTGATCCCAGTAAGAAAGATCCTGGTTTCAGTTAAATATTCATCTTTAACATTCTTTATTTAAACCTCAAATCTTCTAGCTTTCTTTACAAGTCCACCAAGCATTATAAAATAACTCTTCACATTTTCTACATTTCCAACATAGTTCTGAAGTACTTTTATACATTCTAGAAAGCTTTTCTGGTGTCACATACCAATAGTACATCATTAGGTGTATAAATTAACTTTTTAGTTATAATAAAACATCTGTAATTTTAAAATTAAAATTAAATAAAATGATGATCAAAGATAGTTGTTACAATTAATTACTACAGTTAATGTTTTATGATTTGGCTTCTATTTTCATCTATCCTCATTCTCCCACTTCAGAAATCAATCCAACATTCTGGCCCTCAGGAGTGGAAATTTTCCATTTTCAGAACCAGGTCTGCTAGTGGAATAATATCTTTACATAGGACCCTAAATTATATTTTATAGCTGCTACTACCAATCCACAAACCATTGTACTAAGAATGGAAGCAATTATTTTCTCAGATTCTGCCTTGCAAAACATAAGCTTTTTATCAAATGTTAATACCTGTGGAGAGAAGAATTCTTTGCTCTTCTGATTCACCTGAAGGACTGGGGCAACCAGATCAGCTAGCCAACCCGTACAGACCCCTCTTCGCAGCTCACCTAGGTGGGATGGAAACTCCAGAATATTAAAGATGAAATGCATCTTTCCAGGATGAAACAAAGTCGAACTGCAATGAAATAGTCAAAGAAAAACCAAATGTTCTATTGAATAATCATAAAGTATTGTGTCAAAAGCAGGACAGTTACGCTGCTGTGTGCTTCTGCCAGCCCCTTTTTATTCTCAGAATGATCATAAGACATTATTATTGTCCAATAATCCAGATAGGAATCTGAGGCTGAAAGCATGTGGCCAGTTACGACAAGTGGCCACAACAAACCAAACAGGAACTTCCAAAACAGAGATAATGCTTAGCAAAGATGCCAATCCATTCTGCTGTTACTAGTGCTGAGAAACAAACCACAAGAAATCTAATGGAGTATATATATAAATGACCTCCAGTCTTCAAATGCTAAGCCAGTACACTTCCAAAGATTTCAATTTAACTTCTCAGTTATCTTCTCCAATCATAAAAAGCTTGGATCCATTTAAACAAATGGAAAACACTTTCAGTTCCCAATTAAAATGTAATTACATTACCTTGCAACTGAATAGGGTCTGGCTTGCAACTTTGGAAGATGTTCTGAAAAGGAAGAAACTTGTGAGTATAAAGGTTTAGCCTTGAACCCACTCTCATCTATTTACAAAAGTAAAACAATAATGGAATTATTAAACTTAAAGCATTCTGAAGTACTCTGTAAATTGTAGTCTGATTGCAATTTTTATAAAATTCTTATATTGAAGTCCAATAATACTACCACCATATCTAACTTCAACTTTAAGCTTGATTTATACTCATACAGTTGGGCAGGTTTTTGGTTGCTGGATTGGGGAGATGGTTAATTCGGTTTAAGAGAGAGGTGGTGTCAACACTATGAAAGAAACAGCGCTATATGCCCTCCTCAATAGGTACAACTTGATTTAGTCATTGGGACAACTACTGGCCGGTCTCCAATATTCTATGGTGGTCAGAGGGGTCTGTAGAACAGCCATCAAGGGGAAAACAAGTGTGCTGTAAACTTATTTTCTATATGTGTCATAACCCTGAATACGTATGTTATGAAAGGAGAGAATTTGCAAAAATACAATGTCCTGAAGACGTCTCTGGTAACAGGTGCCTGGTTACAGAGGGATGGTTCTAAAGCAAATGGTTTATCTGGATCATTTACAGTTAGCATAGAAATGGTTTTGTTACAGTGGTGGATGATTTTTCTCAAGACCTGTATGGAGAGAGTGCAGCCTTCTTGATCCCTTTAGATCTTTTGGCAGCATTTGATATCATTAACAAGGCAATTCAAGAGTATTCTTGAGTTGTCAGCTTACATACTGCCAACTAACTTTTGGACTATCTAAAAGTATTGGAATTTGGTAGAACTGGTAGTTCCAGACTTAGTAAATGGCAATTCCAGCTAAGAATATGTGTGAGGAAATAATAGTTACACCTATAATTATTCCATTATGGTGCTTGGTTCTCCCTTCCATATCACTTAATATCTACATAAAACCACTCATTTTCCCCATTCAGTTCATCAAGAAGGGTATGCTGAAGATTCCCATGTGTGTGAACTGGGTGGAGCGTATCAAAGCACTTTCTTATGACTGCCAATAGACCTTGAGCATAAGAACTTCTCTTAACATCTTGCCTTTCAAAAGGCAGTGAAGACCTTATTTTTCTGAGCACTGTAGTAGAAAGGCTATTAATTAGTTAGACTATTAATTTGGTACTCTCTGTTTTGATTGTAATCCCCTATGAGTGCAGGTGGTCTATAAAAACCCTTAAGTCAATAAATAAATAAACATTATAAAATGAATATAGAGTGAGGCTTAAGACAGAAACTGGCCTAATTCAGTAACTAAATTTATGACAGAATCAAGACTGAAACACGGACTTTCTAATTCATAGCCCATAAGTTATATTGTTCCACATGTACAACTTAATATGGAATATATAACTCATACAGCAAGACAAGTCATAGTGTAAAATGTATTAGGGTAATTTAGCTAAGCTTTTTTGGAAAGTGGGCAACATAGCAACTTCGAAATACATAAATTTTTAGTATCTTGTTTTCTCTAGTTGAAACATCCCATAAAATGACTCACCAATCAAAAGACTAAGTGGGGGTTTGCAAGTTGGGAAAACCCGGAGCAAATCTAATAAAGTAACACTAGGATTCCTTATAAAAGAGTTATAATCCGAGGATCCTTGCTTGCTACACAATTCTTGAAGTCTCCTTTTTTCATTAATGTCAGTGGTATGGTTTACCAAAGAGCGCAGAAATGCCTAATAAACAAACAAACAAACAAACAATTCAGAATTGACCATGAGTTAACCAAACTAACCTACACTTTAAAAAAATAGTCCTCCTACTCATTTCATAATCTCAAATGGACAGCTAACATCAAAAACATCATTAAAAAAGGACAACAAAGAATGTTCTTTCTGCGCCAACTCAGTAAGCTCAAACTGCCCAAGGAGCTGCTGATCCAATTCTACAGAGGAATTATTGAGTCTGTCATTTGCACCTCTATAACTGTCTGGTTCGGTTCTGCAACCCAACAAGAAAGACACAGACTTCAGAGGATAATTAGAACTGCAGAAAAAACAATTGCTACCAACCTGCCTTCCATTGAGGACCTGTATACTGCACGAATCAAGAAGAGGGCCGTGAAAATATTTACAGATCCCTCGCATCCTGGACATAAACTGTTTCAACTCCTACCCTCAAAACGACGCTATAGAGCACTGCACACCAGAACAACTAGACACAAGAACAGTTTTTCCCCGAAGGCCATCACTCTGCTAAACAAATAATTCCCTCAACACTGTCAGACTATTTACTGAATCTGCACTACTATTAATCGTTTCATAGTTCCCATCACCAATCTCTTTCCACTTATGACTGTATGACTATAACTTGTTGCTGGCAATCCTTATGATTTATATTGATATATTGATCATCAATTGTGTTGTAAATGTTGTACCTTGATGAACGTATCTTTTCTTTTATGTACACTGAGAGCATATGCACCAAGACAAATTCCTTGTGTGTCCAATCACACTTGGCCAATAAATTCTATTCTAAATTCTATTCTACTCTATAAAGTTAGTCATAATGAATAGATCCCCAAATCAAAAGCAAACAGATATGAATTGTCTTGGAAGCTATGTTTAACGCTAACAAATTACATTAAAACTACAGAACTGCATAAAGATAAATGGAAAATAAATGCAACAATTTAATATGCATTGTTTTTATAAATATATGAAATGTAAGCAAGTTGAGAAACACTGCCAGGAAACAGAAGACTCCATAGATTGTTAGGTGACGACCTCTAGTGGATTATATTGAAAAAACATCTCAATATGTTCATCTGCAAACATAAATTTGAACACTAGGTATTCAGACTCAGCTTATTTAATTGAAAAAGTAATATTATATGCACACACAACAGCAGCCTTATTCAAACATGTTAATTATTACTATAAGCTCCACAATAATGATTTTATTCATTCCAAATAAGAGACAAGTCTTCAGTAAATATTCATAGAAATTTTTCCTGATTCTGAAGTGGTATAAAATTATTTCACTTAGAATATGCAACTGCTTATACATTTACTATATTGCCCAATCAAAGATAAGAAAAAGCGAAAGAATGATGATGCATTTTTCTCAACATCAGGTAGCAATCAGCTTGGCTAGACGGTTAAGTAAGCAACACATCAGTTGTCGAAGACATTTAATTTGAAGTAGCAGACAGTACAATTGTAACATGAGAGACAAAACTAAAATGGCATTTTAGATTCAAAGGGAATCTTGCTGTTTGCCAAAAATTACAGTTAATGACTATATGAAAAAATAAATGGGAAAAATACCTTTTTGGGAACTGCTCTGATTTCCAGACACCATGTAAACATAAATTTAACAGTACTGTTATCTGGTATATACTGTGGCAATGTTGCTCCTATTTTAAAAGAATAACATAAAACAGTGACCATATAGAAAAAGCTTCGTATTCTATATAATTACTTGGAAAGAAATCTAAAAAAGTATCCCAAGTCCTTTGGTTTAGGTAGCACCTGCGTTTCCCCAAAAATAAGACTGGGTCTTATTTTAATTTTTTCTCCAAGAGACACATTTTCCAGTTAGGTCTTATTTTTGGGGAGATACGGTTCTAAATGTGTCCGTCTGGCTGACGATCTTAACTGGGCTAATTTTTGGGGTAGGGCTTATATTACGACATCCTGAAACACCATGCTAAGGCTTATTTTGTAGTTGGCTCTTCTTTTCGGGGAAACACAGTATAAAGCAAGCCCTGGGATATAATTTGCCCATATATTCTGAGGGCTGCACTGAGCATGCTTGTAACTGGCAAGCCCAAAATGCTTAAGAGGACAATCCTGGAGGGTAAACAGAAAACCCTCCCTGAAAAAACTTCCTTAAGTCCCACATGCAAAAGGGTTCTTGGCATAAATGTTAAAACTTAACAAGGTCAATTGCAGATAGTTTGCATCCAGTGATGTCCACTTGTATCTAAATGCCAGACTAAAAGGAGCCTTTACAGCAGATTTTATGGGTGTGCAAAGAAAGAGATGAATGGGAAGTTCTATGTCTGAGTGGAGATCCATTTGTATTACAGTTGGATAAAAGAAAGCTTCTTTTCAGAAGGGATCTTAGAATGTAAAGTTCTGGAGGGACAGAAATCCCGCCCCCCACAAGTAATTTCCTGGAATGATATTCCCCAACTTGGAATGCTCCAACATTGCTGTGATACTTTGTTTCCCTGAAAATAAGACCCAACCTGAAAATAAGTACTACCATGATTTTTCAGGATGCTCATAATATAAGCCCTACCCTCAAAATAAGCCCCAGTTAAGACTGTCAGCCAGATGGAGGCACTTAGTACCGTATTTCCCCCAAAATAAGACCTAACCAGAAAATAAGTCCTAATGTATCTTTTGAAGCAAAAATTAATATAAGACCTGGTCTTATTTTCGGGGAAACATGGTACCATCCCCCCAAATTCCAGCCACTGAGGAATTCTGAGAGTCAAAATTGCAAAATAGTTCAATGGCACCTAGTCGAGCAAGGAGATTGAGATAATTTCCTTTACAGATTAACTATTTGACTGATACTGAGATGCAGAACAATAATTTAGTATACACCCCAAAACAGAGCCCGGATTTCAATTATGAAAGAATTATAGTTCTTTTATTCAGCAATGGCAGGATAAGGGCAGTGCAAGTTATAAATTCATAACTTCTTATAAATCAGCGATAAACTGACTTTGTCACAAGGGTGTTTTTATGTCCCTCCACATTTATACTAGAGCAAGGCAATTTTATGTAAATTGATCTGACTTCTGAGAGGATGTTTTTGATAAAAGTTTGTAGTGAAACCTTATGAACATAAAAGTACATTTATTCAGAATAAGCGGTTTCACAAAGAGCTCCTAAAGGATCCAGATATATTCAACAAAAATAAGATTAAGCTTATAAATTCAAGCCTATGGAATATGGAATAAATCTATAATTTGGATTAACAGTGTATACATATGAGTATATGAACATAGGACTAAGCTATAAATAAACCTAATAGAGCAAAAATAATACAATGATTCACACAACCATTTGGGGAGGGGACCCCAAACCACAACCTCTAGTCATCTGCTGATGGCATTTGAACTAGCATGCATTGTTGTAAACAAAAAAAGCATAAAGAGATGTGTGGAGTTTATTTTAATTACAGAAATTAAGAAATCAAAAGACACCGCCTCCAGATAAAAGTAAGAATATAACTCACGAGATCACATTACTTCTCAAAAGGCAGCATCATATGCCACGTAATACTGACATACAACTTACCTCTTTTTTTAGTGCCTTCCTTAACTCTTATGCAAACAAAATGATCTTTTTCCCCCAAGAGTCCCAAAATATCAAGAAGTTCATCCACCTCCAATGCATTATTGGGACAAATTATATTAAAGTCATCTCCAGGCTGGTAGTTAAATGTTGTTTCCTGTATTCAAATTATTATTATTATGGTTGGTTGCACAGTCAGCCAGATATTTAGACTAGATTTGACATTTTTATTAATTTATTGAGTCCTTCCCAGGGACCTGAGATAGTTATATTACTGGAATAGCACAATACAAACAACAAAAACTAAAGTCACATATTTCCTGAACCAGTGTCCTTTGAAAATTTGAGTTCCAGCAAATCTAGGAATTATCCAAGTAACATCATGATGTAACAGATAGCTTTATTGATTACCCTATAGGCCTTATCAAAGCACAAAGTTCAAACACATATCACCAATAAAATCCTACACAAACAATTTAAAAGCACAGTTGGCTAGCTGAAACTTTGATCAGGAACACATCACATCGCAATACGCATATTGCAGTTCTATTTTTATCAGTATCAGTTGAAGTGATTAAAAACACCCTTCAACTTACAGAAATATCCAGTTCAATCAGCAATGTTTTTTTAACTGCATCATCCCTAGTAAGTTGAATAGCTTTGGTGATAGGAACATGAAAAATGGAGTTCTCCGAAACACAAGGTAGGCTAGCATTCTGTAAATAAAGTGACACAAGTTTAATTTGAAGGACTAACTGCAAGAAATAATTGCACAAGATGTTTGATATTTACATTCGATTAACAATCCATCCAAATAAAGCCCTTTTAGGGCCACACACATTTCAACGAAGAAAATTAACATTTAACATCACTCTCATTTTCACATGCATCCATGTTTTTTAAGCCTCTTCCTATGTTAGAATACTAACACCAAAGGAGCAAGGGCCAAACTGCTTTTAATGGATGGTAGAACAAGGATCTTAGCACAATTTCCCCACTCCAAGGACAACCTCTCATTCTGACCTTGACTTTGTTGAATTCTAGTCCTTATTTTATAGGGATTACAAGAAAAAAACTTAATTTTTAAAGACCTAATTAAGTCTGAGTAAGATAGGGTGCTGTTGAAGAACTCATGCTAACATCCATGTTTTCCTCATTTGTTTTATCAGTTACTCAATTAAAATAATTTTAAAGACAGAATTGTAAAGACTTTTCTATATGTTTAACATGAACTCTAAAGCAAAATTCAAGATTCCAGATTCTGAAATTTATGGCTATAAACATCTCTAATATGGAAGACTCTACCTGAGCACAGCTTTCTTCAAACTGTACCTCTAGATATTCTGGTGGCAAAGCAGGAATATTAAGAGTTGCATTTGAGAGTGGAGACCCAGAGAAAGAAAGTGAAGGTTGAGAGTTTTCAGTAGGAAGTTCTGAGTTAATATTTTCTTTTGATGGAAGATTATTTTTCACACTGGAATCTTCAGTTTTCAAGCATTCGGCTTGGAGGCTTATACAGAGATTAGAAAACTTGTTGACACAAAAAGATATATTTTTGTCTTCTTTTCTAGATGTAAACTCTTGATTAAGTGCAACCCAAAGTCCAGCAATCCATGGTTCAACCACCAGCTCCAACCTGAAACAAAGTAAAGAGAATAAATAAATGAAAAGATTAGGGTAAAATCCTCTCTTTTGACATAGTCTTGACTTGTGGGTAACTTCATGGTCACATTCATGTAATTTTCTTGCCAATAACATGGAAATGATTTGTCCCTGCTCAAAAGATAAGCAGAGTTGATCATGGTTGCTACTTAGATGAAGACCACACTGGAATTTTAGGCTGAAGGAAAACAGTAATAATCCACTTCCATTCTGTAGCTCAGAAAACAATATAGACATGCCTTCATAGACAACAGGATTAGGGACTTGAAAGAGACTTGAGTTTAAATTAAATAGACCAATAGGTATTACAGGTAGTCCTTGTTGTGGCCCACCAGCGGCCAGCAGAACTGGCAGCAGATTCAGACAGTGAGGAGGTTGGGGAGGAACATGGGCCAGTCCTGGAGTCTGGGAAAGCTCTGATGAGGGCTCTGCATCAGAGGCAGAAAGGGGGCCAGGGCCATATGCCAGCTATCACCTGCATTTGGAGCCAGATATCAGTGAGGCAGACGAACAGCTGGAACCTGTTCCCAGTGTGTGCATGCACAGAGTTGCCAGACAAACGGAACAGCTAAAGAACAAGGGTCAACTTGGGAGTAAAGACACAGGTGGACGATAAATGGCCCCTCCCATAGGAAATAAAAGAGGAGTGAAAGGGGAGTGGGCTTTTGCAGGAAACAATTTGTTCAGTCGGTAGGTTGGTTCAGGAGTGTGAAGATCTGTCCGTGAATCTCAGAGACTTTGTGCCGTGTCTTTCCTTGCACAGCACTGCGTTTGGAAAATATTTACATGGCAGTTTTCCAAGCTAGATGAGGTCTGTAGTCATAAATTCACCCCTGAAAGACAGTTTGCCAGGCCTTTGCTGAAGGTGAATGAGAGGAATTCACTGTTTGCTGAATAAAAGGGGTTTATCTGCTTCCCGCTTTTTGGGGAAGTCTAGGTCAGAACAGTCCTTCACTTATAGCTATTTAATGATGGTTTGGAATTATGGTGGCTTCAGAAAAATGACTCATGACTGATCCTCGATAATACAACCATTGCACCACCCGTGGCCACATGATCACAATTCAGGTGCTTGGCAACTAGGCTGAATTGACAATGGTAGTAGAGACTTATGGTCACATTATTGCAATTTAAAGCCTTCCCACCAGCTTCTGATAAGCAAAGTCAATTGGAAAAACTGAATTTCCTTAAGGACCACATGATTTACTTAAAGACTGTTGTAAAACTGGTCATAAAATTGGATCTGGTCACCTGATTTCTTGCTTAATGACTATATTGCTTAGCAACCAAAATTCCAGTCCCGATTCTAGTTAAGCAGAGAACTATTATTTGGCTGCTATTAAAGAAAGCCCAAAAGGGACGCGGTGGCTCAGGGGCTAGGACATTGAGCTTGTCGATCGAACGGTCGCCAGCTTGGCGGTTCGAATCCCTAGTGCTTCCGTGTAACGGGGTGAGCTCCCGTTACTTGTCCCAGCTTCTGCCAACCTAGCAGTTTCGAAAGCATGTAAAAATGCAAGTAGAAAAAATAGGGACCACCTTTGGTGGGAAGGTAACAGCGTTCTGTGCGCCTTTGGCGTTGAGTCATGCTGGCCACATGACCACGGAGATGTCTTCGGACAGCGCTGGCTCTTCGGCTTTGAAATGGAGATGAGCACCGCCCCCTAGAGTCAGCAACGACTAGCACGTATGTGCGAGGGGAACCTTTACCTTTACCTTAAAGAAAGCCCATCTGTGTCAATAGATATACCATATTTTTCGGTGTATAAGACGCACCTTAATTTTGGGGGAGGAAAACAAGAAAAAAAGAACTACCTCTGCCTACCAGCATTTAAGGTGGCGCTGCTTTACGCTGCCCTCCTCCTCCACCTCCTGCAAACAAGAGGTGTCTCAGAGACTCGGCTGGGAAAGAGGGCGCTTTCCTTTGCATAGGATAGCAGGGAATAGGGGTGGGGTTAGGGTTGCAAAGGAAAGCGCTTTGGGGAACCAGGGAAGAAAGCATTTTCAGGTGGCAGTGCCAGGCATACGGCGTGCTTTTGGATTCGGGGAGGAAAGTGCTTTGCATAGCATAACAGGGAATGGGGGGGGGGGTTGATCGGTCATTTGAAGTGGTGGGAAGATGCACACTCTTAACAGGCGCCGTGATCAATTTTGGAGTAGGAGAGGTGGAGGAGCTGAGGGTGCTGATGCTTTGGCCCTCTGCCCACCTCCTCAGGCTGCCCCGGTTAAGATCTCCACCATCAAGCTGTTTTGAGAAGGTTGCAGATGGCTTTGTAGTACTCGCTAAGCTGGCTCTTCAGCCACAGCACCCGGCACCTCTCCACTATGCAGTCCTTGCAGGGGGCTTTCACTGAGGAAAGAGCCAAAGTCGGTGGCGTCCAGAAAGCCCCCCCCCCACCTGTCAGCCTGGGTCCTCCCCCGTTTCTCTTGTAGAAGTAGTCAGCCACGTCCTCCGAGACCCACTTGACGGTGGAGATTTTATCTGGGTGCAGCTTCCCCCTCCCCTTCAAACAACCAATCAACCCCCCCGCCCCCATTCCCTGCTATGCTATGCAAAGTGCTTTCCTCCCCGAATCCAAAAAGTGCGGCTGGCGCTGCTTTCCTCGTTGGTTCACCAAAGCACATTAGAGGGAAACCAGCCGCCGCCTGAAATTGCAGCCGCCTCTGCGAATTGCATCGGGGAAAGGAGGGACATTTTGCTTTAGGGGCTCCCAGGTGTGGAGAGGGCTTAGGCAGTGGCGGTGGCTCCTCACATTGCTGGGGAGTGAAGTCATTGGGGTCATTGTCTGCCCTGAGCTGCCTGCTGGGCGGAAAATGGGAACCAGCTACGAACCGTGGGGCCCACCTTGTTCGCCGAAGCCACTGGGCAGATTCCCCCGTCCCCAGACCGTCCTGAAGAGGCTCGTTCCTCAGGCTGTGTCCCGACCCAGATCCCCTCCACCTGGAACCCCCTGAAAATGTGACACACAAAGGTCGAAAATGTCCAAAGGGTGGGGGCTGGTGGGTGGGCAGAGCTACATTCGGAGTATAAGACGCACCTAGATTTTCACCCTCTTTTTGGGGGTAAAAAGGTACGTCTTATACACCGAAAAATATGGTAATCATGATTAAATGCCACAATAAAGAACATACTTTTTGGAAATCCTTGTGTAAGCATTTTCTCAAAGAAAGATATAAGAACTTACTTTTGCAAAGAAAACAAAAGTTAACCTTCCTCTTTTTCTCTACAAGCTCATCCAAACTTCACCTTTATGAAATTGATAATGATACAAATCTTTCCTGGAATTTATATAGAAGCAAGGTAAATGATAAAGATGACAGCTGTCCTGGAGTTCTTGGTATTATTTCTGCTCAACAGTTGTCCTGTTTTAGGCCTTACATTCAAACTTACACAGTAACTAAGTGAGGAAAACAATTTACTCAAGGCTCATCATATAATAGTTGATAAGAAAAGAAATGTAAATTAACAAGCTACCTTGGGGGAAAAAAGCTTGCTAGAGTGATTTTGGGTGGTTTCAATTTTAATAGGACTGTGCAGAAAAGTAGTTGAAATCCAGTCCAAAGTTCAGAGATGCAAATCAGGTTTATCAGCCAGTCCAAGGCTAGTTTCACAAGCAAGGTTCACAGGAACGACATGTCACAGCAGAAAATCAAATGGAGAAATATGGCTCATGGCTTCCTCTTAAATCAGCCTGCAGCCAGTTGTCTTTAATCATCAAGTTACTCCCTTATTTGGAAAGGAGTCTCACTGAACACTTTTGTTCTGTTCTCTACTCTGTTTGCCAGATACGAGAGTTTGGAGGCCTTACATTATCATCTGGTTGCTCCAGCTAGATTTAGGCACCATCCAGCTGATGGTGCCTAAATCTAATCAGTTTCAGGTGATTCCTGGCTTGGTGTCTCTTGAGGCTGACATTCCATTGGTTCAGTAGAGCAACTTCTTCAGAGTCATAATTTGAGTCATGAGTCATGACAGTAGTTTTGCCAGTAGGCAAAAGAACCAATGTGTTGTCTCAACTGAGATGAGGGAATCTCTGCAGCTTTAACTTGTGCTATCACAATCGTCCCAGGAGCCAAGACTAGCATAGCCAGCATGAAGCCAGGCTAACTCAAGCCAAATTCCTGACATATTTTTCCTGGCTTTTAAACTCTTT
This sequence comes from Ahaetulla prasina, assembly GCF_028640845.1. Taxonomy (NCBI): domain Eukaryota; kingdom Metazoa; phylum Chordata; class Lepidosauria; order Squamata; family Colubridae; genus Ahaetulla; species Ahaetulla prasina. Next base: position 105,036,029 of record NC_080541.1, on the reverse strand, counting down.
GTGGGTGTGTCATCCCCCTCACACACAATTTGTTGTTATGGGACCAGCATCATTGTGTTGAGTAAAAACAATATTTCATATTCATATCTAAAAATGTTGGGAAGAAATTAAAATAAAACTTATCTGAATGAAATTAGATTCTTACCCTACAGCATCATCAGCCAAACCCACTTCATAAAACCGTTGAGCCCCAAGTTCCAGAAATCGTTTGTCTATTATTTTTCCACCATTGCAGAAGAATGTGTATTCAGAGTCTCCAAGACCTGAGAAAATCAAACTAAGGATTAAACTCGCCATCAGATACCCAGATCATGTAAATAGACAAAGAATTCCAAAATCTATTTAAAATTATACACTAGAAAAACAAAAAGCAAACAAGAAACAACCTATCTCTACATCATCCCTCCCAATGAGTCATCATAACATCTATATTCTAGTACACTTCTCTGTAAAGATTGTACTGGGGAATTCTAGCGTCAGCATTCCTCAACTAGCTTAGACCTAGATTCCAATATCCATCATTTCTAGTCAATACCGCTCCAACACTATGATATATGATTGGCTGAAACGTATCTTTTGCTATCTGTTTATAGAAATTCAATCATTTGAGTAACAGCTATGAGCACAAACCAAAGAATCTTCTACAGCCTCTCCTTATGGAAGAGCTTCAGTTTCTTCCAGTTTCTTTTGATCTCCATAGAAATCAAATTAGTATATATTCCTTACAGATAATAGGACAACTTCTAGGCAAAAGACTAAATGAATTCCATACTCCAACCAACCAGAAAGAACTTCAGAAATGGCGAGTTCCTTTTGGAATAAGATGGAATATGATCATCATTCCCTCCTAGTTGGTGAAGGCCAGGTAAGGGATAACATGCAGTTGGATTACTCACTTATTCCTTGGTCACCATGCATGTAGGGAACTGCAATGTGCTTTACTTGGGGCTGCCCTTGAAGGCCATATGTAAACTGCAAATGGTACATGATGCAGCAGCATGGGCAGTAATGGGAAAACCTTTCCTCATGACCTGCACTGGTTTCCACTTAGTGTCCATGTGCAATTCAAAGTGCGGGTTACTACCTATAAAACCCTTCATGGCATTGCCTGTCTGAGGAATTACTATCTCCAAGGTAGTACAGTTGGACAGAGCTGCTCCGAGTCTTATTGATCAAACACTATCAACTAATGGAACCCAGGAATAAGGGCTTCTCTATTGTTGTACCTGCCCTCTGGAAAGGTATTCCCCCTCTCAAGATTTATCTTGTCTTTATCTATTTTGTCTTTGCCCAAATGGTCCTTAAAAATGATACAAAATTTTCTTTCAAAAAAAGAATTGCTTTCGTTCCCAAGCAGGCCTTGGGATAGGGCAGATGGGGGTGGAATACGATGGAAATATGTATGTTCAATTGTGTGCTTTATTGTTCTATCCAGATATAATTGTCTATTATATTGTTTTCTACTATTGTTAATGTTGTCCTATGCCCAGAATCATGAGAGAGTTGGACAACTTTATAAATTTGATGAATAAATAGATAAGTTATACTGAGTTAGCGACCTAAAAAGAAACACAAGTCCTAATGAAAATAATTAAAACAGTTGGCTTGAGTGACAGATAACTGAATTGGGGCTCTGCAGTATGGAAGAATTGTGTTCACTCTTTGTTAGTTACTTGATATCCAAGGTATTTTTGCGGGGGTAGGTAATAATGGAGGAATTATTGAATATTTAAACTGCCCAAACAATAAATTGATCTGGAGTGAATCTAATCCTAATAGAAGAGGAAATAAGGGGATGGAAGGAATCAGTTTTCAATCTCAGATGAGCAATAGTGTCTATCCAGAGATAAATGATGTTGCTTCAGTAAACTAATGCTCAAAGTTTGAAGGAATTTCACACACAAGGAAAGAGTTGAATTTATGTATCATTTATAAACTTTGCATGACATGTGATAATATATTTGGGAGCAGCCCAGAGTTGCCTGAAAGATGGGCGGCTGTATAAATATTTTAAATAAAATAAATGTTTTATAATTTGCACAGAAAAAAATATCCTTTGGAAAATTGTGCTGCCATTTTTCTGTCATTCTTTAAAAGAAAACTGATGACACCATTTCAAGTTTTGTTGGATTTGGTTTGTTATTTACAGGCTTTTAAACTGTATTTGATTTTTTATCTCTAAGATTTATTTTATGTTATCTATAGTTTCTTTATGACTATTTCATTTAGAATTTTTAAAATCTAATTTTCAGGCAAAAATAGATGGAAGAAGTATAGCACCCTACCCCCATCCAGATCTGGGGCTGAGAACTGAAGAAAGGGTTGACCAAAGAAAAATGCACTTCCGGCTCAACACAAATAGACCCAGAATGGGTACCTCCTCTATATACATTCTTATCAGCAGTGCCAAATTGATTAAGAGGAATGGAAGACTACTGATGACCTTTTAGGAATTGATGTTCTGTAAGTTGCAAAAATCCTACAATGGCTCTATTGTTCCAGAATCAAGTGAAAGTAGAGAAAGAATTTAATCTACTCCACAAGTGAGATTTATACTTAGCTCAGATTTTTTCCCCCTTCCTCATGAGAACAATAATTTATAGGTCATTTACCTAGCAGTCCATATCGTATATGAGATAAGTGATCAGATGGCAAACTTTTGTCATTAATTTCCTTTATAAACTTGATTGCGGTATCTGGAGGTTCTCCTGTACCAGTAGTAGAAGTAACAATAACCACAGGATCCTTTTCCTTATCCAAGTTATACTATAAATCAAAAGGAAAATACGTTATTAAAACACTGAGCACAACATCAAAATAACTCTGTGCCATCTGTACGTACACTAAGAAATTTATATCAATCAACATTAAGGCATATTGGTTGGGGAGTTCTGGGAGTTGAAGTCTACACATCTTAAAAGTTGCCAATGTCGAGAAACATTGTTCTAGCTTTATGACAAAAGCCCGAACAATACAAAAAATATTCAGAGATCTCTCATATGAATTACTAAAACTCTTTAGAGTCAATATTCAGTGATTCAACACATTTTTATAATTTATAAGACTACTATAGCATAACATAGGCTGGAAAAAGTAGATTAAGAGCTGTGCCATCAACAGAAAAAATATCCTTTGGAAAATTGTGCTGCCATTTTTCTGTCATTCTTTAAAAGAAAACTGATGACACCATTTCAAGTTTTGTTGGATTTGGTTTGTTATTTACAGGCTTTTAAACTGTATTTGATTTTTTATCTCTAAGATTTATTTTATGTTATCTATAGTTTCTTTATGACTATTTCATTTAGAATTTTTAAAATCTAATTTTCAGGCAAAAATAGATGGAAGAAGTATAGCACCCTACCCCCATCCAGATCTGGGGCTGAGAACTGAAGAAAGGGTTGACCAAAGAAAAATGCACTTCCGGCTCAACACAAATAGACCCAGAATGGGTACCTCCTCTATATACATTCTTATCAGCAGTGCCAAATTGATTAAGAGGAATGGAAGACTACTGATGACCTTTTAGGAATTGATGTTCTGTAAGTTGCAAAAATCCTACAATGGCTCTATTGTTCCAGAATCAAGTGAAAGTAGAGAAAGAATTTAATCTACTCCACAAGTGAGATTTATACTTAGCTCAGATTTTTTCCCCCTTCCTCATGAGAACAATAATTTATAGGTCATTTACCTAGCAGTCCATATCGTATATGAGATAAGTGATCAGATGGCAAACTTTTGTCATTAATTTCCTTTATAAACTTGATTGCGGTATCTGGAGGTTCTCCTGTACCAGTAGTAGAAGTAACAATAACCACAGGATCCTTTTCCTTATCCAAGTTATACTATAAATCAAAAGGAAAATACGTTATTAAAACACTGAGCACAACATCAAAATAACTCTGTGCCATCTGTACGTACACTAAGAAATTTATATCAATCAACATTAAGGCATATTGGTTGGGGAGTTCTGGGAGTTGAAGTCTACACATCTTAAAAGTTGCCAATGTCGAGAAACATTGTTCTAGCTTTATGACAAAAGCCCGAACAATACAAAAAATATTCAGAGATCTCTCATATGAATTACTAAAACTCTTTAGAGTCAATATTCAGTGATTCAACACATTTTTATAATTTATAAGACTACTATAGCATAACATAGGCTGGAAAAAGTAGATTAAGAGCTGTGCCATCAACAGAAAAAAATTAACAAAAAATAATAAATATAATTCCAAACTCAATGGACTAACTACATGAATCATTTTAACTGTAAACTTATGAACCATATTAGGCATGGAGCATTGGTCATAAGTCATTGCAATCATTAAGTGAGTTGCCCATGTGGCTGCTTTATTCAATTACTGCAATTTCTGGGTCTGCCAGTTGTGGTCCATTTAGTAAACAGAAGGGAATTGGTATGGCTGAACAGACAAAAAAAAAAAAAACCTCTGAAGATCTGAGCTTCCTTTCTCTGGCCTAATGCAGCAGTTTTCATACCTTCTGTTCGCTAGAACTTTTAACTTTTAGAACCATTCTTTTGCTAGCTTTCTGGCTGAAAAACTAGCAAAATGCAATGTTTCTGAAAGTTAGAAAAGACTTTTTCCAAGCTTTCTGCCCTTCAGAAATATTGCATTCCTTAGGTTTTGAGTCAGAAAGCCAGCAAATGCAAACTTTCTGAATGGAAGACAATCAGGAAAAAACCTTTCTACTTTCAGAAACATTTGTGTTTGCTGACTTTTTATTTATCAAAACTGCATGCCACCTATCTCGCTAAAGGCGGCTGGTAAGCTAGCAAACATGATCGTTCTGAATGGCAGGAAGATTTTGTCTAGCTAGTTTCTTTGAGAACAAGAGGGCTGCTTGGCAGAGATTTTTGCCCACCATAGAGACAAAATCAATTTGCTAGGCAGCCCTTCTGTTTTCAAAGACTCTGGCTAATAACATGCATGTCTCTAGATGTGATTAGATCAACCAATAGAATATATGTATCAGTGGAGATTTTACTACAAGATATAAGCATACTTGCACAGTTTAATCATTTCTAGTTATCAGATATCCAAGACAATATTTTACATAGGTTATATTCAGCACACTAGACTATTTCTGGATTAGAAAGAAATGAGATCAAATTCTACTCACTGCCTTTCTAAGTTTAATCTTGACTTTCTGACATATCCTGAGGAAGAAACTGAAATACATATACATGCGTTTAAAAACCAATTCCTTGTTACTTTATTTCTCCTTCTCCGGTTCCTTTTCTCTTTGAAAAAAAGATAAACTTGTAGACAAGTCTGTATAAACAATTGACAGTATAACAGTTTATTTCATAATTTCAAATGAGTAGGAAAAAACCCACAAGTCATGTTTTTGATTTCTAAGGAATCATTTGAATATTCAGATTAAAGAGTAGAAGAGAAAGGGCAAATTGTTCAAACCTTATTTTAATTTGTCAAAAATGGATCTTAATACTATAGTCTCACCTGCTCCGATTCACTGATGCAATGAATATCAGCTTCAAATCCATGTTCCTTTGCCTCCTGGCATATTTCTTCAGCTATGGCTTTTGCCTGTCCTTTCTGACTTGCATAAAGCAGCAGAAATCTATTTCTTTCACAACACATTTTTCAAGGTTTAACTGGGGGGAGCAGGAAAAAAAAAAAAAGTGGTCTATTGAACAGACACAACAACCCTTTTCTGTACCAACCTGTCTTTAGTTTTGCAAGAAAATACTGGAGGAAGGAAAATTCTTAATGCATAGCACCTACATTTATTAAGCATTCTAGTCGTATATTCAAAACAGTTAACAGCAAACAAAATACAAAACAAAACAAAAATAAGTAATGTTAAAAGGGGCAACTAAAGGCCCGATAGAAGAGATGTATCTTGGCTGCTATTGAAAAAACAGGGAATGGGTATCAAATACATTCCCATGCGGCCAATCCATATATCCTGAAAGCATGCAGGCAGGTGCATAGGGCAGGTCTCAAACAGTAAGGCCCATTGAGGGCTTTATAGATTTTACATGGAAAAGTCCTGATCCAGGGCAGATTTTTAACATGGACCTCTACTGAAGCATGCCATGTTTTGCACCACTGGAAGCTGCCACTGTGTTTGTTCGTTTCCCCTACGTTCCTCCCCATTTCCGAAGGCAACTGCTTACCGTACACAAGCAACAATGCAGAAAGTTAAAAAGAACAGCAGCCCAGTCACATTAGAAAGCAGCACAACTCCGAAGTGCACCGTATGAGGGGGGTGAGGCAGCTATGGTTTTCTAATGCCTTTAGAGACAACTTTGCTCGGTTCTTCGAAAATATACCTGGAGGTGGGTGGGGAGGGTCAAGCGGGGGAGTCCCTACAGGTGGGCTCTCTTGGAGGAGAGTCCCCCAGCCAGACCCTGCCGGATCAAACCCGGCAGGCTAATTCCACACTGGAAACCTCTGATGGGCTATATGCTAAAATAAAGCCAGGTCATGATACACACTTGAAAGTAAATCAGGAAGACTGTAATTGTGGAGTCTGTCTGGCAAGAACAAAGAATGCTTATCTACAGGAAATACGCATGTGTAACTCTTGTAACAATTCTGTGTAGTTAGAAAACTGATAAAAGTAACAACAGTTAGACAACTTGCAGGCCTCATATTAGGAAAACAGATGCCCTGCGACCAATTAAATGTGTATTAGATCAGGGGTCTCCAACCTTGGCAACTTTAAGACTTGTGGACTTTAACTCCCAGAGTTCCTCAGCCGGGAGTTGAAGTCCACAAGTCTTAAAGTTGCCAAGGTTGGAGACTCCTGTATTAGATAACTCCTGGAGCATTCACTAGCCAATGCTTAGGAATAGGGACAGCTAGAGACCAATAGAACAAATTGTAGAATTATTACTAAAATGTGATGATATTTCTTATTATCTCGCCTTCTCTTTTAGTGAAAACGTATAAAGTTTTCTTAATCCTTTGTTCCTGGCACTTGGCATTTTGGCCAGGAGCCCTTTTCCTTGGAGTACTCCAGTAAAAAGCAATCAGGAAACCTGCACCTCGTGTCTGGCGTCCGTCATTGGCTTCGACACCAGGCTCAGACCCGAATTGGGGACAACAATCTCTTGTCTTTTCGGGGTACAAAGGTAAGAATCATCCCTGCGCCCGAGAAATATACCTCTCCTTCAAGCAGAGCTGCAGCTGCTGGTGTTCACGAAAAGGTTGCCAAAGCCTCCGGTCACACGTGCGCCGCCCAGCACCGCCCAGTTTTGCGCCCTCCGGGACTCAAATCCTCGCTGGCGCAGGATCGGGGAGAGTAATCGGTGGTCTTTCTTTTCCAGTGTTTTGCCTCGAAGGAAACCAGCAGTGGAGCGCCGGCTTTCCAGAAATCCTTCCAGGATAGGCTGCTTCTGCCTGGGGCACTTTCTGTTCTGTCACTCAGTCGTCATGACGGGGTGGGTACATTTTTTTTTTAAAAAAATAGATTAATGTTCAAATATATAAAGAGGAGACCGTCTTTCCCCTCCACACTTTTTCTAGCTTCCACCAGGGAAAGGCCACATCCCGCGCACTTTTTCGAAATGCAAACAATGAAACAGTTTACACTCCCAGATGATAGCATCAGCCTCTTTTTTTTTTGCAAAATTTTCAGAAAATAAATATGCAGAATTAGTATTAACAGCAGGAGGGATTGGGTCGTCTTGCTTGCAATGTGCCAGGGGTCTCCAACCGTGGCAACTTTTAAGACTTGTGGACTTCAACTCCCAGAATTCCTCAGCCAGCAAAGGAAAGCAAAGCTGGCTGAGGAAATCTGGGAGTTGAAGTCCACAAGTTTTAAAGAATAGAATAGAATAGAATTTTTATTGGCCAAGTGTGATTGGACACACAAGGAATTTGTCTTGGTGCATATGCTCTCAGTGTACATAAAAGTGTACATAAAGTTGCCACGGTTATAGCCGACGGTGCTGAGATGGAAATTAATGATAATCTATCATGAGCTCCACTCTCTGAAGTATAGAGGCATTTTTTTTCAAGCCGGTAAATTTCGATTTCCAAGCCTATCATTCCCCAGCAAAATCACCCGGAAGCGCAGTATTTCTCTACCCGTTTCTATCTCCATGAAATATGCAAAAGCAAATCAGGGTCACGCTGAAGGGGCGAGATGGGCTTTTGCGACTTTGCAGCCAATCAACGGATGCAGGAGGGTGGGCACAAAACGAAAAGGCGGGATCTGATTGGTCGCCGCGCTTAACCAGAAGTGGAACCTTGAAATCGCCGAGGTAGAAGGTAAGGATGACCTGCACGTGGAGTCCCATCGGAGGACTGCGGAGCGCTCAGCTTTTTGTTTTTGCTTTTGCTTAAGTCCCTTTTAAGGACGCTGCGGTAAGGCTCGGGGGAGCAGTTCCGCGCCGCTTGCACTGGGTGAGCGCGATTGTAAGTTTGGGAACTGCGGGTCTCTGACCGAAGAGTGCTGCGATTACGGCTGCTAGTAAAAAAAAAGACCGGGTAGTTTTGGAAAGGGTCGCTTTGGGCTCGTGGACTGTTATAGCCTTGGATAATTTTGCTTTCTCGCTCCGGCCTGGGCGGAAGCGCTCCTCTTTAATCCACTAATGCAGGGGTCTCCAACCTTAGCCACTTTAAGCCCGGCGGACTTCAACTCCCAGAATCCCCCAACCAGCTTTGCTGGCTGGGGAATTCTGGGAGTTGAAGTCCGCCGGGCTTAAAGTGGCCAAGGTTGGAGACCCCTGCGCTAATGGGTTCTATGGGTGATATGCTTTATTGTTTGTTGTTGTTGCTGCTGGAGGTGTGGTCTGCACCAGTGATCACCAACTGGTGGTCTGTAGACCACTGGTGGTCGTGAGAAAATTTTGGGAGTCTGCGGGAAAATTATTTGCATTTTTTTATATTGCACTAAATTAGGGGCCCTCAAACTATGGTCCCTGGGCCGAATACGTGCAATGAACTTTTGCGTTGCTGCAGAGACTCTTCCCCCTTTGCGGTCTTTTTGTGCGGGTTAGAGAGGGGCAGAAATTCCAACTTGGGGTCTGTTTCAGCCTCCTGGTGCGGGGCAGGGAAGTTGTGCTGGTGGCAAAGAGCCAGAGGGCCTTGTTCCAGTGGGATTGCATCATGGCCTGGAACTGACTGACCATCTCAGCCCACTGAGCCTCCAGGTGCTGGTACCTGGCCTTGCAGTCCCGCAAGTCTTCCCTCTGCTTGGAAAACCTATGTCCTCAGTGAGGTGCTTCTGCTGAGCCTCTTCCTCGATCAGATCCAATTTGAATTAAGCCAGCTGTTTTGTCAACTCTTTCTCGTGGTGGCTGCTTAACTCCAACAGCTGCTTCCTGTTGGGGCCCTAAGGAGCCTGGGCTGGGAGGTGAGGAGTGACTGGCAGGGGAGGAATGAGTAGAGGCTGAGGAGGCGCCCTTCTATGTGAGTGACATTGAGGTGGCCACACCCATGCAGTCACATGACCACCTAGCCACACCCACCCCACCCAGCTGGTCATTAGGCAGATCATATTATGGTCTGTGGGATTTAAAATTATGAAGTTACTGGTCCCTGAGGTCCGAAAGGTTGGGGACCCCTGGACTACATCATCGCCCTTGTGTGACAGCAGCAACTTTGCTGATCTCCTTTCCCAGCCGCAATAAAAGGACTGCTCTGGCAACAGCAGTTTGCCACTTTTCTCCTTCCTCCTACCTTAAGGATTGGAGAAAAATGCATTGGCCGAGGAGTAGGAAGTAGCTCACAGTAGTTGCATTTCACCTAAAAGGTCTTGAGTCGTCCAATTGATGTTTACAAAAGATTACACAATTTACATTTGCAATTGTTTATGTATTGCATTTTGCATAATTGGTTTTTGGGTTTTTTTTACCATTGCAATACCGACAAGGAGTAGGATTGAAATTTCTCCCTTGGCAGCTGGATGTCTTATCCAGCTATGGTACTTATTTCAGCTTCAGAACTTCAGATAGCCTTATTCATAATACTTTCAAATATACATTTACAGATGTTAAATATTTAAGGTATTTTTCTGAGTTGAATTAATTAGTTAACAGTATCATACCCGCACAGAATTAAGACATTGATGTGAACTCTATGCTGCCTCTTGTCTATCATTTCAAACTGTTTAAAAAGGCAATCTTAATTTTTTCTTCTATTTTCAGGCAATGTCAGCAGCCAAGCTAAGATGGCTTTTATGATTGTCAGGTCTTTTCACATATATGCTTCGAATATACAAGCATGCAGACAATTGCTAACTGGAAGCAGAGCCTTCAGCCATTTCTGTCAGAAAATGAAGCAATTCGCAGTTGGCTACTTTGACTCTTCCATATTGGAAAACCAAAGAGGGTTCCTGTGCACTTCTTGTAGAAACTATCATGTGAAACTAAAAAATCATACTAGTCCTGTTGTGGAAACAATGCAACATCTTAGAGAGGCCAATAACAATTTAAAATCTAATGGCAAGACGATAGGTGAACAGATATTTTTGAAGGAATTGAACCAATGGTCTTCATACAAAGATATTTTCAAATTTGTGAGTACATTGGACGATTTATCTGACACCATGGTAGCAGCTATCTTTCAGCGATTGGGTGAAGTCTTGCTACAGGACAGCTTAATGAAAAGTCCCGAGTTGCTGATGGAAAATGATACATTCAAATCACTTTGCTTGCAGTTGGAAAAAGAATCTACACATTTATCTGACTCTGCTCTTGTAAATTCTCTAAATGCTTTGACAAAGTTGCATGTGGATCCTTGCAGTTCCTTGATGGGTTGCTTGGTGTCAGAGAGCCAGCAACGTCTTGATAAGGGGCAAATGACTATAAAAAATTTGTGTATTCTTGGAGAAGGTTTATTTAATCTTGGAGGACCAGAACATGCTATGCTGGAACAAATTATGAATCAAATTCAGAGTACAAATGTTGAGGACTGGAAGATTGAAGAAATGGTCCTGGTATACAAAACTCTGCAGCTGTATGTAGGTAGGAAAACGGACCTGTTCCAGAACCTGTTAAGCAAAATGAACAGTTTTGCAGAGATGGAAGGTTGCCAGTTCACTCCCAAACAGACAAGTACAGTGTTAAGTGCTCTGGTTGTTTTACATGAAACCCAAGTCAATAACTTGGTAATAAAACTGTGCAAGCATGCATCATGTTATATCCCATACTTTACAGATGATGAAATGATAAATGTGCTGGAAGCATTCATTCATTTCAGATGCTCTGACCAGGGTGTCACAGAGGCGCTAGAGAGACATGTTACTAAATTTGCCTTTGTGATGCATCCCAACACAATTTGCAAAATCATGCAGTACTGCAGTACACTATGCATTCTTTCCAAACCCATATTCAATGCAGTGGCAGAAACTTTTGTCTACAGTGCTGATAATTTCACCGTTTCTCAGATTGTTGAGCAGGTTGTTCCATTTGGGAAGCTCAACTATTTGCCCCCGTCTGCTCCATCTTTTTTCCGGCAGGTTGAAAGGTTCGTTAGCATGCGACTTTCTGAGTTTGAGCCTCATGAACTTCTGAATCTTCTTCATTCATGCATTCTCATTAAATGCTACCCACTAAATTTTATGGAAAAACTGTTCAGCCCCTTTTTTCTGCAGGAATTACAAGGTAAGCAAGCAAACTTTATAATTTCTGTTATAATAGTCCTCTTACTAACAGTTGTTTTCAAATAGTTTGTAGGAGCTGTAGGTGCTCTTTAAATGAAAATTAGCAAGGCATTCAGCTGCCGGAATGGTCTTAAAATACTTATAAAGATTTAATAGCATTTACAGAACAAACCAAATACGGTTGAAATTTTGGCATCTATTTGGCTCATCCCCATTTGCGTCACCCAACTTGTCAATAGTTGAGTTAGATCGGGGTGTCAAACTCACGTCATGGCAGCGTCACATGATATATTGGGACTTTTCCCCCTTTGCTAAACCAGGCGTGGGCATGGGCAGTGCGTGATGCATCTGGCCTGCAGGCCGGGAGTTTGACAGCCCTCAATTAGATAGTTCAAGATTTCTTATCTTCTAAGTTTTTTTGATCAGCAGTAATGACTATAACATGGCTGTTGGGAAGCCACACAAGGTGGCAGGGAACAACTAGTTGGAGTTCTTTGAGAATTCATGACACTCTAAACAACAGTGTGCAATAATATAAAAGTAATACAAGTTATATTGACTTAAAACCATTTTTTAGCAATTATTTGCAATTACAATGACACTGGTGAGGATGGCAGAGAAGATTATTGGTAGTTCACTTCTGTCTATCCAGGACCTAGCATATAAGCGATGCTTGACCAGGGTCCGCAGGATTGTCTGGGACACTGCAGTGGTTAGAATGCAGTACTGCAGGCTACTTCTGCTGACTGCCTTAGTCCTAACCCCAACCCTTATTACCTTCTGGGAGGAGGCTTTGTTATCTATCACTGAAAAATGTGTCTTGCATTTACAACTATCATAGCATACCCACAGTTAAAGTCAGGTGCCTGGCAACCAGCATGTGTTTGTGATGATTGGAGCATTCCAGGGTTACATGATCTCCATTTGCAATATTGCCAGAGCTTCTGACAAGCAACGTCAATGAGAGAAGCTGGATTTGCTTAATGACCTCATGGTTGGTTTAACAACTGTGGTGAAAAAGGCCATAAAATCGGGCATGATTTATTTAATAATCACCTTGTTTAGCAAAGGAAATTCTGGTCCCAATCATAACCACAAATTGAAGACTACATGTAATAATAATTTTGCCACACACAAATATGTAGCTTAGCATCATTTTCTTCAATAAACAGGCATAACGCTTTTGATTTGCTTATTTAACTGGCTTTTATGCAGTTTTAGAACTTGCATAGATCATGTTTTGGGCCATATTTATGCATAAATATCGAACACTCAAAAGGGCTCAAAAAACTTAAGAACTACTGTGGGTTCGCCTTTATAACTTCTCTATTTTGAAAGCTGTATCGATTACCAGTTTCCTTCTGGGTAGTAATCAAGGTGCTGATTGTTTCCTTTAAAACATTATATAGGATCCCTACCAGTGGGCCCTGCGTGCTTTTGTAAGATCTGGAAGGGTAACCTCTCTGCAGATCCTTCCTTCTGGGCAGGAGTCCCCAACCTATGGACTTTGACCCACTAGTAGGCGGTGAGGGTTTCCAACTGGGTTGGCGAGTGTACATGTGTGCATCCTCATTTGCATGAGCAGTGGGTGAGTGAGCAGTGGTTTCCACAAAACTGAAAACATTGGGGAACTCTGCTCTAGGGAATGTTATCTTCAGGAATCACAGGGATTTCTCTTCTCAGTTATGGCACCTTCTTTGGAGCAATATCCCCCTGCCCCAAGCTTAGGCTGGTTTGACTATGTTAATTTTTCAGACAGCTATCAAAATGTGGCTATTCCAGAGTGTCTGTGGAATGGAGTTGTTGAGAGTGCCCCTTCCCTTTAGAGCATTTTTTTATGTTTGCTTTTCTTTGGCATTAGAGGACTTGTAATTCTTATGTTATTTAATGATGAGAATAATGATTTAACTTTGTAAGGGAATATAAACCACTCAAGAATCTTTTGTGGTTGGAGTGGCATATAAATACTAATAAATAAATGAAAGCTGAGCAATCAACTTTAAGTTGCTGGGTGATGATGTGTCTCTCTGGTTGTTTGCATCTTAGCTGAAAATCCAAGATCGAAGATTCTCTCTCAGTTGACTCAGCTGTTTTTAACCATTCAACTGGAATGTCCATACTATAAGGTATGATGTTATTGGTGGTGATTAATACTAATAGTTAAGCAAATACCAGCATCTGTACATTTTTACTCAGACTAATAAGAGTTTCATAATACTAAGAGACAAATACACTTATGTCGCTTGCTAGTAATCCTCCATATCAGCAGTAATTTTGGGGCATTTTAGGCTGTAATCCTATGGGGTTAAGATATACCCCTTATGGCTATAAGATATACAGGATGAAGGTGTTCACATAGATTTATACTAGTGGGGGAAACTTATGCTATCATTGTAGCACTTCTATGCTGGAGCAAGAACCCAAAAGAAGCATTCCAAGGCATGACATCTGCATCTGGAAAATCTGTTTTATTGCCTTATACCTGGGGTGTCAAACTCAATTTCATTGAGGGCCGCATCAGGGTAGTATTTGACCTGGGGGGGGGGGTTAGAGGGTGTGTGGCCAGGGATGTGTGTGGCCAGCATGACATCACTCATGTCAGGGGCCCCTGTGGTGGCCTGAGTGCTCTGCCAGCAAAAATGGGCTCCTGAGCTCCCTTTTCGACTGGGACAGCCTCCTGCAACCCTCTGCCAGTGAAAATGGAGCTTGAGGATCCACGCGCGGCACTTGCGAGCGCCGTGTGTGACCCTCGTAAGCTCCATTTTCACTGGGAGAGGCACCGCAGGCCGTCCTTTGCTGTCTCCAGGGTGGCCTCATGTTTGACATCCCTGCCTTATACTAACTGGAGAGAAAAATAAGAACCTGCTAATACTTACTTTATAGGTTTTCTGATGTGGTGGTTTCTCTGTTGTGGCTTCTCCTCCTTATTCATCATTATTCTTCCAGCATTGTGTGCCTTACGTTGTCAGTTCATTGGTGCATTTTTAAAACTAATTGCATATTTATGCATATTTGTTTGGTTAACTGGCAGGAAGCAATTTGGCATAAAATTGATTTAAATTTTTATCTTTTGTCTCTACAGAAGCCCTGGCTCTCCCTAGACTACCAAGTCAAGTCCTTTTACACTAGATGTGAATCATTAGAATCCAAGGTTGATCTTCATCTTTTCAACAGAGTGAAGGCTGGCATGATTGACCTCTTAGGGAGTCAAAAATATTTTGTCTATAATGTTCTGACACCATATCACTACACTATAGGTAAGCAAACTGTCTTTCCTTTTCTGATAGCTGTGTTCAGTTTTAGATGGGTGCACTTTTTTCCAGGATCGAATGGGTGGAATGGCCATATTCCAAGGAGTAATGGGTGGGATGAGGTTAATCTCCAGCAATATATTTGATTATTTTCCCCTTGTGTCACATTAAAAATTATAGTTTGGTATTAAGTTTTGGAAATCTCTGTGAGTTCTGCTAGGACTTTAGATGACTGCAGGGATTTGTTTTGGATTTAGGCAATAGTTTCCACTGAGGTTACTTGCCTCATGATTTTCTATCTCACATTGTTGGAATTCGTTTATTCTTTAGAGTATTTGTATGGAATATTCATACATAGCACTGAAGTTGTGAAAACTATGATCCTAGAAGTTCATGTTCATTCAGTGTGAGCTTTCTGCAAACTATACTTTCAGAACTCCAGCAAGAGTGATTTGATCCTCCATGCAGTTAATTGGGAGTGGAGGTGGGGACATAATGGCAGGGATAAAAAGTAAAACAATACATCATCTGATAGGTGCAAGGGTCCTAGACAATTTCTTTGAAACCTTTTACCCCCTCCTTTTTCAGCCACTCATCTGCATGGAATTTTAGTATTCTCTTAGAATTCCAAGTTAAATGTACTTAACAAACAGTAAGGCTGCCTCAGATATCAATGTTGCACATAGATTAAAAATAAGTATTTATATTCAATTATGAAAATGAATGAACTTCAGCAAAAGGATAGTTGTGAGGAATGCTATTTTCTTTCTGTTTGTTCTATATAAGATATTGAGATTAAGCTCAATGAAGAAGGATTTGTACTACCAGTCAACGCACATGATGAGATATACGAAAGGTAAGGAAAACTGGACTGTCGGTTATTGTCTTCCAAAGCGAGTTCACAAACCTGAAGAAACTTTTTCAGTTTTTCTTTTCTCATGAAAAAATAAAAAAAATATTTCTAGCATTTGGTTTCTGTTTCTGTTTGAAAAGTTTATTCCACTTTTTCCTTATGGGGCTTATTCCGATTGTGATAGAAGAAGCAGGGCAGTGCTAACATTGTCAGAATATTAACAATATTGTGGTCCAAGAGTTCCGAGCCTTTTTAGTCTTACTCAACACCTGAGAAATTACTGCATATTTTTCAATGTTCAAGTCAAGCTAGTGTTTTTGCTATATTTTTGCCTCTTCCCTTTCCATACAGTTGTAATTCAGTAGAGCTGTTTTCTAAAGAAGGTGGCAGCATGCAAATCCATCATGCTAGCCTCAGAAGGAAGGAATCCCTGTTCACACATTACTGCTATGGCAGATGCTTCCAGTCCAAAAAAGTCCATGGACTTGCTTTGCTTAGCAAACTACTTTTAATTCACACAGTAGCCATAGGCCAGTGAAAACCCACAATCTTTCTGTCCATCAATCTAGGTTCCTGTTTATGCCCCTAATGCTAACTTGGCTCTGCTTGGAACTTGCTTGTTGTACAGTTCTCTCAAGTGTGTGTCAGGGAGAAAGGGGTTGACCAACTTTTGTCATACATATTTATGCAGAAATAAGCACAAGGACTTACATTTACTCGTAGACATAAGATTATTGCATACCTTTGTATATTCTTAGATATAAGTAGAAAAGTCTGCACTGACATTTTGAATTTGAAGCAGTGACAATATTTTGATTTTACAGAATAGCTCTCTGCATTGATGATGAAAAGAGATTTTGTGCTAATAGTCACAATCTTCTTGGGAAAGAATCCATTAAGCAAAGACATCTGAAGCTCATTGGTTATGTGGTTGTACAGGTAAATTCAATAATTCTGCTACATATTTCAAGAGATAGGAAGGACACCCTTCTTCAAATATTTAACTATATTTGGAGATCCATACTGGTGCTTTGTACATAGAAATGTTTACTTCTGAGGGTTGATCCAGACTGTTTGTTCTTGGTCTCACAGCTAAAGAGTGAACTAAAGAGTATGAAGCTAGGAAGCAGGAGAGCGTGAGTTCAAGCCCTGCCTTAGCTATAAAAGCCAATCTAATGACCTTGGGCCATTCATTCTCTCAGCCCAACTCACCTCACAGAATTGTGGAGAAAATAGGAGGAGGAAAGTGTGTTGGATATGTTCATCACCTATTTGTAAAAATAATAAAGGCAGTATACAAATTAAATAAAAAGTGTATCTCTCAAAGCAATATTTTACTATCCAGCCCTTAATACCAGTATATACATTATTGGCATTATATTGAATCACTGGAACATTTAGTTCAGTACTAGCTTCAGAACTAGACCAGAAATAACTTCAAAATTTCAGACAGGAATCTTTCTTTCTCTCCCTTTAAGACTGCCTTTGGGATTGTCTTCATTTAAATTGAGTGTTTCACTTTAAACTATGTCCATAAGACTTAGATGATTTCTTCCCAGTGAGTATAATTGGATTTTGTCCTAGCACTTAGCATTTCAGCTTTATTTGAAGACAGCCATTATTCAAGACTAAAATCCCAGTTGTAGTCCTTCAAAGACTTCTTGCCATCGCATTCTTGTTGTGCCAGAGGCCTGGAGCCATTTTTGCATCAATAGTTAGCAAAGGATAGGTGACAGCACTATTAGAATGTTGGAACAGGACAGGAACAAGGATGTTTTTTAATCAGGTGAGGAAAATAAATGAAAAGAGGTCAAATGCCCTTTTGTGATAGGCCCATTCATGTCCTTTTTAGAAAAGACAACTTAGGATAAAATTGTTCTAATATTTTAATCTCTGCATAACTATTTGAATAATGTTTCCTGTATTTCTTTATATTTTAGATCCCGTTTTTTGAGTTTAACCCACTGGACAACAAAAATGATGTACTGGAATACCTGCACAAGAAAGTATTTCCTAACTTTTATAGCTTCCATGAAAATAAAGCTGAATCCAAATAAATGTATATGAAGGCTGTTGTTGATTTTGTGTTTGAGAAATTAAGATTTAAATAAACCCAGTGTTTTACCCTATTATATAGTTTTGTCTATATATTTTTGTCTATATTCTCATGGAGAGAAAAGTGCAATCTTAGCTTATTTTTTTTCTAATGTGATTGATTTAATATCATGTTAACTTGAAAAATACTTGATTTTCCCCTGGTAATATATAGCATGTCCTGGGAAATGTAGGAATGTTTAGTTCTTAAAGGTTTTAATTTTATTTCTGTTTAGTTTTTAAAGGCTGTGTACGTATGTATACAAAGGAGCCAGACTAGATGTGACAGTAAACATATAACTTGAGTGCACTTATGTTTTAGGTATGTATGGAATTTATGTATATATGCATATTTGTATGTATGTATATTTTATGTATGTATGTGTATATGTTGCATACATTGTATATTGTTAAGTATTGTTATTTAGTAAATTTATATGTTGCCTATTTCACCAAAAAGTGACTGAGGCGGCTTACCATTAAGTAAAAACAACAAGATCCTACCACCAGAAAGTTTTTTATTAGGGGCCACCCACTTCACGTTTATTTTTTCTCCTCTGATTTCCTGATTAAAATTGGCACTTCCCCCTTCTCCTAAATGTTGTTCTGTGCTGATAGAAAATGCAGATTAAATGGGGCTTATATCAACTCATACTGTGGCTAGTCCTAGTATCTAGTAGCTTTGACAAAAATTCCACTACAAACAGCAATTAAAACAAAACTATTCAATTTCAAGAGATGAGATTAATGTCAAGCTTTAATGTTTGTATTCAGCACTGAAAATTCATTGTTATGAAGTGCCCATCTATCAGCTGATCTTTATTCCTAATGCAAAGCTCATATATAAATGCTCACATGTGCATCCTTTGTATATCAGCAGGTCGATAGATACTTTTCTCAATATTTTTTTTCTTTAATGGTACCTCCTTAGTTAAGCATTCCAAACATGCTTATAAAACATTAAATTAACGAAGAGATGAAATTGAAAGGAAAAGTATGTTAAGCAACAATACATGCTACTAAGTCCTTTTGATAATATTAAAAGAACAAATTATTCCATAAATCATAGACATGACAGAGGTGATTATTTTCAGATTAATACATGGCTATCCTAGCGTGTTAAGAGAGTCAAGCCACTATTTTGGTGAAATCTTTGCACAATTTTTCCAGGAGAAAAAAAATGGAGAAGTTAGTACAAGTATAAACTGAAAGTCACACAAGTATCATCATGCTTTAAGGACCTAAAAAATAAAACCTGATTTTAGCTAAAACCCCAGCAATAAATATATAAAGATATTGCAATGTTACATTTGAACTTTAAATCCAAGCAGGACACTACAGGAATTTGATACCATCTTCCTGTTAGGTATCTATCACAGTAGACTTTTAAGTTGGATTCATTTTTCTATCAAGCAAGCTATTCCATTTTTTCTGTAGAACTCTGCCTTTACATGATTAATGCGCACGTAGTCTCGGATTAGCTCTTCCACAGGCTTGTTTATATGCCGCCCATATTCAGAGGAAGACAAGACAGCTATAGGCCTTTTCTTTTCCTGTAAGAATATTTTTGAGATGTGATTTACGACTATAAAATACAAAAGAGATAAAGAGAAAACTAGATAAGATGCTTGGTATGGTGCTGGTGGCAATGGGGGTGGATACCCTGCATCCAAATCAAAATGACATCTTCCAAATACATTCTGGTTTCCTGAAGTAAAAAGAAGTAAAAATATCTCACAGCTTTACACTCTTCAGCTATATCCATTAAAAACAGCTAGTCACCTGTAATCCTTTCCAAAACGAAAATGCTATTGGGATATTTCTTCCAACCTACAGGAACTTCTCTTTAAAATGCCTCATACTCTATATAGATTGTCTAATATGAACAAGTACTTTGAGATTTATGTTACTAAATACTTCCTCAAGGAAGGATTGGCATTTTTTCTGCAAAATGCAACAGTCATCTGAGAATAATGAGCATTTGTGTAGCACTTCAGAAGGTTTATTTACACAACTGACTTCTGGCATTCCATTAGCAATATTATTCCACATAAAGCTGATAGAAACTTTATTTTTTTAAAAAAAATTATTAATCAAACTTATATACCGCACCATCTCCTGTAGGACTCAGGGCGGTTCACAGGCATATTAAAACAATATAATAAATAAGCATTAAAACCCAGTTAAAACTAAATATTATCATGGCCTGATCACTAAAACAGTAAAAACCAATAAAAACCCCATTAAAATTGCTAAAACATTTTATCTTAGGCTAGTGGGGAAGACATAACAACTTGCCTATTTCAATTCCATATATTTCAGGGGTGGGATATTTGCTAAATTATGATTATTTTAAATAGCTCAACATCTTAATTATGTTTGTATCATACTAATGGCTTGGGGAGAGACATCCCTTGTACTTCAATCTACTTTAAGTGCAAAATACTATTATTTAGATTTTATATACAGTAGATACTAATGTTACCTATATTTACTCTCAAAATGTATAGCACTGTTCCCAAATGCTGCTTACTTCCAAATAAAGCTTAATTCAGTAATTATAATACATTTTGTTAATTCCCAAACTTGGAATACCCCATTGCTCAAATATGTGGGAATACCTGCATCTATGACTCAACCAATGATCTTCCTCGTAGAGGGAGGCTCAACCTGACAAGAGCTGTGTCATATAACCCTAAGCATGTTGTTTTGATATAGCCTAGGACAGATGTGTCTCATGCTGGCCACGCTCATCCCGGTTTAGCAAACGGGTGTGGGGGGAGGGAGTCCCGATATGTCATGTGACGCCACTGTGATGTTTGACACTCCTGCCCTAGAAGTTCTTACTCTTAAGTAAATTTGCATAAGATCCTAGCTTTAACAATTATTACAGTACTCAATTGCATGCTTGTAGAATGTAGTTAATTGGCAGCAGCCAGAACTTGGCCATTATCATGAGTGAGCAGGAAGGAGGGCGAATAGTGATTTTCATCACCCTGAGACTCGACAATCACCTCGTCATTAATGTGAAGTCCTCTGCTTTTTGCGTGTTCTCTGTCACACCGATGGAGCTTTGCATCATAGCCAATCGGTCTTTTGAAAACGCAGTCATACAGGGCAACAATTCCTGCCTTAAAAATAAAAAGGCTGGATCAGTTGAATGATGAAGCAGGATCACCGGGATCACATCACAGTGATGGAATCAACTTCCTTGAGCATTCCAATATGCATAAACATTGGTATTGCCATATATCCAATTTTCTTTGCCGAGCAGTAATGTGTATGTTCTCATATCTTCATAAAGATTTGCTGTCAATAATTGACAGAACCTTTAACGAGGCTTTCTTCAAAAAAATACAGTGCTGAACATTTTTATAAAACACAGAATCTACAATAATTCTTATTTAGGAGACGGATATTTGTGACCTTTGCTGAATTTATTATAGCCACTGAATAGATTGAGCTCTTCCAACATGATTAAAAGCCTTTAAGCACTGCTTAGCTTCTAAAGAGAGAAAGAAGCTGTAGGGTTGTGCCAGTGTCAGCATGCCACATGGCTGAATATGACCCTTGGCTCCAAAATTAATGTATACCCAGTATAGCACAATACAAGACTCTGCTCACAAATGGGATAGTTACAAACATACAGCTCTGACTTCACCAACCATTATTCAACAAGTGACCCAGAGTAAGCGCCAATGTAAAGTTTCATAGACTACACGTTTCAAAAATTACATATAGTTAGTCCTCGAGTTACAACAGTTCATTTGGTGACCCTTCAAAGTTACAACAACACTGAAAAGTGACTTAGGATTGTTTTTTACACCACCATTGCAATGATCTCCATGGTCATGCGACCAAAATTCAGATGCTCGGCAACTGATTCATATTTATGATGGTTGTATCTGGGGGTCATAAAATCACCTTTTGTGACTTCTGACAAAGTCAGTGGGGAAGCCAGATTCATTTAACAATCAGGTTATTAACAACTGCAATGATTCACTTAACAACTGTGGCAAGAAAAGTGATAAAAGTGGGGCAAAATCCACTTAAATGTATTACTTAGCAACATAAATTTTGGGCTCAACTGTGGTCGTAGGTCAAGGACTACCTGTATTGCAATTTGCTATCTGGGCCTGAAATACTGAATGTTGCTTCATTTACAGAGCCTTTTAATAGGTATTTCCATCATAACGCCTGTCCTGAATGCATTGACCCCTCCTCCCAATTATTGCACAACATTTCTGGACATACCTTGCTCTCCTGGTAAAAATAGCTAAGTTCAGGAGGTTCCTTGCGTCGGGGTGGGATGTAGCTGAAGGCTGACTGTGCAGAGAGTGGAAGCTGGTGTTTCCTTATTAGTGCCTCATTGACACCTTCCAGTTCCTCCAACTCTTCCTTTTCCTCCGGTTCTTTCCCATTCTGGGCTCCTTGCATTCCCCTGTGAAGCCCAGTGTTCAGCTGAGTGGCAGGCTGGATTGCTTTGCATTCCCTACTAATCTCCCACCCAGCCCCAGCTGGTGCGTTTGCAGAGTTCTTTGGTTACTAAGAGACCATCTGAATAAACTATGATGTCAAATCACTTATAAGGGGGTTGGAAGTTTGAGAAAATCTGTGGCTGGGCAAAACAAAGCCCAAGCTGCTCTCACTCACTGCTATGTGAAATCTGTTTCCCAAGTAAAGTGTGAAGTCACAATATTTGTTAGCAGGAATTTCTCTGAGAAAGACAGGAATAGTAGACAGATACAAAGAGGTAAGGCTGTGATTCTGAATGAAGTCATCACGCAGTGTCTTCTGGATATGTTTCTTGAAACATGAGACACTTTTGTAAGCACTATATTTGATACCACAGAATCTAAGTGGAGGTGTTGATATCAAAGAGCCTAAAGGGGGAATTAGTTACTTTTCAACTGGCAGATAGACAAAAGGTCCTTGAACAATGAGTTCAGAAGCATTAATGATTTAACGTCAGGAGAGCTGTTATTGATACCTGCATGCAAACAGACTAATAAGAGCCTCATCAAATGTGTCTCATTAGTAGCTAATGAGATAATAAATAAATTTAATAATAAATAAATTTAATAAAAGGCACTGACAAGAAAGAATCATGTAAGTAATCTTTTGGTATTTATCCATTCCTCGATGGAATTTATCCTAGGACATGGTGCTACTGGACAATTCTTCATTTCAGATCACGCACCATACTATATAGAGAAAACTGCTGCAAAGATAAGGGTGAAAAGGTAACAATGCTGCCTGATGAAACCACAAAAGTACAAGCAGAACAGGCTTTTATGATTGAGAAATGTCATTATTCTGCCTGGTTTCTGCTTCAAACATCTAATAACAGAAGCAAATTAAATTATGGCAAAATGGTAAATAGATTTCATTACCCTGTGTTAAGTTATTAACCTTTCAAAGCTGACCTTTTCTTACAGTGGGTTTTGTAGATGTTGTACAATATTTGAGCAGCCTTCTGAGAAAGCAAACTGATGTTTATCACTAAAGAACAGTGTCTGCAGTCCCTTTTAGGCAAACCCAAAATGATGACATGTACAATGATGTCATCATATAGTAAATATTAGAATTATATATTTGTGTCCTGCTATTTGAAACAAGTCCATAACTTCTAGATTTTACATGATGACAGTTTTTGTCATTTTGTTTTCCTTATGGTAAAATTTTTACCAGGAATTGAATGGCATTGTTTGTTTATATATTATAGTACACTGTAGTATCATAAATTATTGTAGTGCATCATTTTCCATGTTCTTTGATTCTTTTTAGATCATTATTTATAGCAATAGTTTTGCATAAATTATACTTTCAACATTTGCCTATCTAAGATAAATAAGCTATTAAAAACTTGGCATTAATTCAGACTTCCTCTTTGCAGGTTCAGCTTTTTCTTTTTATGATCACTAGTGGGATATTAATGATGAGTAGGTAAACTGTTACAGTAATTGCTCTACTTTCTATATCCATAACAAAGCTAGAGAGAAGTTACTGACTGCCTCTCATTTTTCATACTTTTAATGGGAACATTGTGCTCCCCATAGCACTAAGGGGAATTCATACATACAAAACGGCTATAAAATAAAATAAAAATATAAATTATTACTTTGTTAATATTTAGCCCTTGCTTCTGTGGCCTTATCACCTTTGACTTTGAAGATATTTAAATCATATACTTCTGGCAGAAGAGTTTGGGGTTGTTGTTTTTTTGCCTTTGTGCCAGAAAGCTCACTGATGACACATAACAGGTGTAATAAACTCACAATTGCAAATAAAGTACATAGAAACCTTTAATGAGTTTATATTACAAAAGACAAGGGCATTAAAACATTTTAACACATTTTATACAAAACTGGTCCTGCTTGTCTATGAATTCCTCTGGGGAAACTATCAAGCCTGAAGCTCTATTTTATGTTGTTGGCTGTGAGACACAACTAGTGAACACACCCAAGTTGTAATGATGAAGGGATAGAATTAGATATTCAGAATTATATAATTCAGGATTGGAGGATGTTATATGGAGCTACCATATTTTTCACGATGTTTCATGCAGCTCTAATTTTATTGCCATAAAGTGCTTTCCTGTATTTTTAAAACAATATTGTCTTCATAGCCTCCTTCTGCATCAGGCCATTAATTTTTCCAACTCTGGTTATTTACCTCGATTCTTTTACCACTGAAGAGTCAAGAATACAAGTCAAACTGTCATTATCTCAGTGCACAGCACTCGCTTTGGCCATTTCTGGAATTTGACCACTACCGAGCTCTCTTGATGGTGAATGGTGGGACGAGACTGTAGACACTACTACAGCAACATTTCTATACACCAGAAAAGGACACACATGTTGCTCATGGTGTGGGCTAGAGGAGATTTAAGAAAAAAGTGTGGGGTGCTTTTTCTCTAAAAATATGAGACTGTCTACCCTTGATATATTTCATGATGCCACATTCCCTTGGGAAAGGGACTTAGTCATTTCAGTATGTACAAAGTAGGTCTGAAGCTCTCCTTTTCCTTTGACGTTAATGATACCTCGGCAGGTGCAAATGTAGCCCAATGTTTGTAAGATGTTACTGGTTTCTTCTGTGACCTGCAAAAAATTTATTTTAATAAAACACATTCAGGATACACATTTTAAAGGAAGCCTAGAATTTTTTTTCTTCTCTTCTATGCCCTGTGAGTATAGATCAGGGGTCAGCAACCTTAAACACTCAAAGAGCCACAAAGCTCCTAACCGGAAGTCCGGTTCCCCCATCATAGTCTCCTCCTACTGCAACATCCTTTTTCCTCTGCTGACTGGAAGTCTGGTTCCCCCACCATAGAATCTCCTCCTAGCATGGCATTCTTTTTCCTCTACCTGTCCTAACTGAAAGCCCTATCAATTGTGGAGCTGACTAGCAACAAGGAACTGCAGCAGAGGGATGAAAGAGCCATATGCGGCTCCAGAGCCACAGGTAGCTGACCCCTGGTATAGATCAACAGACATAATTATGGGAAAGGTTTTCAATATAATCTTGACAACTTTAAAGATGAGAATCTCATTCAGAGTCTTTCCCGATTATCTTAACGGACAAGTACATGAAAAAAATATATATATTGGGACATATTAGCAGTTTGTAATATTTAGAAATCCAATGAAATCAATGGGATTTCACTTGGCTAAACCTGGAACACATTGAGTTTGGATAAAGGTTTTTTTTTATTGTATTAACTTTTATAAAAATTAAAAGCAAATTTTAAGTTAACAACTCCAATGAAACTAGTGGTATATTTTTGTTTGTTTACTTGGGTTTCTCCTTGAAGATAGGAAGGATGAAGAGAGAAAAGGATGAGCAGAAATGAAGGAAGACAGGGGTTCTTTATTTGTAGAACACATGTAGAAAACTTTTTTGGTAGGTGTTGCTATTTTTTTCCTTTATAAATTAACTTATGAAACCCTACCTCTTCCAAATGATTAACAATATAGAACTTCTGACTCCCTGATCTCCTGCTTTGAATCTCCTCTCCCTAAAAGAACAGATGATCTTCCACACATGATCTATCGGCTATTAGCAAGAAAAAAAAAATAACCTGTATTTTATCTAAAATGCCAGTACTATCCATCCGGCTGGCCACATTCACAGTGTTGCCCCAGATGTCATATTGTGGTTTCTGAGCTCCAATGACTCCAGCAATTACAGGCCCATGATTGATACCTGTAAAAAGAAATTTTGATTTATTTTGCCCTCTATTGTTTTTTATTTATTTATTTAATAAGACACAAGAACAGTTTTTTCCCGAAGGCCATCACTCTGCTAAACAAATAATTCCCTCAACACTGTCAGACTATTTACTGAATCTGCACTACTATTAATCTTCTCATCGTTCCCATCACCCATCTCTTTCCACTTATGACTGTATGACTATAACTTGTTGCTGGCAATCCTTATGATTTATATTGATATATTGATCATCAATTGTGTTGTAAATGTTGTACCTTGATGAACGTATCTTTTCTTTTATGTACACTGAGAGCAGATGCACCAAGACAAATTCCTTGTGTGTCCAATCACACTTGGCCAATAAAATTCTATTCTATTCTATTCTATTAAATAAATGACTCCGGGCAACTTACAAAGATAAAAACCAAATATAAAAGCCATAAAAAAGCAATTAATATTTTGCTTTCTGGTTAGAGAAAGTTTCCTTAGTTTCTTTTTCAATAAATCAAGACAAATACAAAAATGCAAATCAAAATACTTCAACTTAATTATTTTGCTCAAACAGTTGTCAAAAACTTTGGGGTACTTTTCTATCAAACTAAAATCTGACATTTTCAATATAACTCAGCTTATATAATCACTGATAGTGTGTGTGATCCATATCCTAAAATTCAGATCGCCCTCTCTAAGCACAAAGAAGGAAGGTATCTCTGAACTTAAGAAGCAAACGAGAGGGAGGGAAGGTAGTGCATCTATGCTAATTGCTTTGCATTCAGCTAAGGTTATCGTTGTTATCTCATTCCCTTGGAGAAAACCAGAAAACTGCTGAAGGACCACTGCATAAAGGAAATTTTTGTTGGTGACAATATATCTTTCTTACATGTCTATTTGTTCTTCTTTATCGCAGACACTGACTAATGTAATAGATAACTAAGCACAATATTGCTTAACACAATGTAAGCCGCCCTGAGTCTTCGGAGAAGGGCGGGATATAAATTCAAATAAAAAAAAAATAGTTGCTCAAGTTAAAAAAAGAAACATGAAGCCATTGAAAAAATGGGCCCCAAGCTGAGTGATATTCATAATCTACAGTGTTATGTTACAGACAAATAATAGACTGCTGGCTAAGACAATCAAGGAGAAATTACTGAGCTGTTAATTTTAGATGAATTCTGCAAACACTAATTTTTAAAAAAAATTATGCACATTAAATTAATGTCACCCAGAAAAAGCTTTTATTTTTTTCATTTATTTCCTGCCTTTATTATTTTGTTAAATAACTAAACTACCTTATACTCCTTTCTCTTTCATTTTCCCCAAATCAAGGCAGCAAATACGCCAAATATTCCTGCTTCTTTCCCCCCCCCCCCCAAAAAAAAAACAACCCTGTGAGATGAATTTCACTGAGAGGAAGTGACTGGCCTAGTCACCTTGCTGGTTTTCATGCCTAAGGTGGGGCAAGAACTCACAATCTCTTGCTTTCTAGCCTAGTGCCTTAACCACTACACGAAACTGGTTTGGTCAGGAAAAGCTTTATTAAGGAGTGGGATCAATTGCCATGTATAAATCACAGCACAGCACAATTGATCCCAACTATGTTGGGATAGATTCTATTAGCAGATGGAAATTCCCTTGAATCTGTACTCTGTCTGTTACAAATATGGTATCAAAACGCAGCAGCATGAAAGGCCTATAGATCTAAATTCAGTATCTCCTCCAAATAACAAGCTGATTTAAAACTATATTCAGCTGGTTCCCTAACTCAACTTTAATACTGCTTCCATAACACTGATCCTGTGCCAGAGACCAAAACTGTTCCTATTTACAGATTAAGGCCACCAGCAATTAAGGAAAATATCTACATATGTATATTGTAATGGCTCACAGTCCACAACCTTCATCCAGGGCTACCAATAAGAGTTTATCAAAATTAGGAGGACCAAATCCTATGGGCTAAATGTTAATTTTAACCAATAGTTAATCAGAGTTACAGCATCTGTGCTCTACAGAATGCTTCATTTGGGATAATATGAGAATATGACGGTATGAAAATCAAAGATTAAGTATTTAAGGGTTTTTCAAACTAAAAACTACTTGAACAATACCAGTGACAATGATTCTTCCTTACGCTAGAAAAAGTTCTACCTGGAAAGAGTCTAGCATATATAGCACAAATATTGGATGAGTCCTAATATCTGGTTGAGAATTTTTAGAAACCTATCCCAAACAGTGAGCTGGATGAGCTGAAGTGACAGGGATCACAGTAAACTGCAAAATACCTTGTAATTTCATTGACATTGCCACTTCTCTCATATCATGGAACACTGCTGATTGGAAATCTAAATCTAGGGACTTAAATTTTGTCAGTTTTCTAATAGTGTTTGGTCCTATGCTCTTAAGAAGACTTAGATTTTAGATGAGTTAATGTTTTAGTTGAATATCAATCAATCACACTCAAAGCAACTTCAAGGACTGGGAAGAGTAAGTCAAGCAAGGACTGGGATACTTATTATTACCTTATTACCTTTCCAGATCTAAATCTTATGCACTATGTGAGCATAAGGACAGATATGTTGATCATAAGAAATAAGCACCATAACCCACATTATGCCTATACCAGTTTTAATGGTCCTATCAGCATTTAGCGGCAATTCATGGTCATAAAACTATGATTTTTAAGTTGCATGTGCTTTTCTTCTAGCAAAAATATAAATAAAATAATGAAGTGGGGCAAGGAGAAGAACTGAATGCAGTAACTTTCCATTCAGTGATACTTAACACAATACAATGAACACACATTAGATGCAGCTTAGAAAGATCAAACTGCCCAAGGAGCTGCTGATACAGTTCTACAGAGGAATTATTGAGTCTGTCATTTGCACCTCTATAATAGTCTGGTTTGGTTCTGCAACCCAACAAGACAGACGCAGGCTTCAGAGGATAATTAGAACTGCAGAAAAAACAATTGCTGCCTTCAAGACCTGTATACTGCACGAGTCAAAAAGAGGGCTGTGAAAATATTTACAGACCCCTTGCATCCTGGACATAAACTGTTTCAACTCCTACCTTCAAAACGATGCTATAGAACATTGCACACCAGAACAACTAGACACAGGAACAGTTTTTCTCCAAACGTCATCACTCTGCTAAACAAATAATTCCCTCAACAGTGTCAAACTATTTATTAAGTCTGCACTACTATTAATCTTCTCATCGTTCCCATCACCCATCTCCTTCCACTTATGACTGTATGACTGTAACTTTGTTGCTTGTATCCTTACAATTTATATTGATATTGTTTCCTAATTGCTGATTTGTACCCTATGACTATCATTAAGGTTTGTATCTTATGATTCTTGATGAACATATCTTTTCTTTTATGTACACTGAGAGCATATGCACCAAGACAAATTCCTTGTGTGTCCAATCACACTTGGCCAATAAAAAATTCTATGCTATTCTATTCTATCAATACAAGAGGATCCTAGGAAAAAGAGGTGAAAAAATGTTGCACCCTCTTCTGTCCTTGAATAGGATCCTCAGTATTCAGGAAAAGAAGTAGAAATCACTGGATATCCTAC
Source organism: Ahaetulla prasina (assembly GCF_028640845.1). Classification (NCBI taxonomy): domain Eukaryota; kingdom Metazoa; phylum Chordata; class Lepidosauria; order Squamata; family Colubridae; genus Ahaetulla; species Ahaetulla prasina. Next base: position 105,006,441 of record NC_080541.1, on the reverse strand, counting down.
ATATAAACAAAACTGGGAATGTTTTTCTGAATGGAAAGGATGAAACTAATGCAGAAAATATTGTACATATAAAGAGGATGAAATACTGTTCAATTCATTGCCAAGGTTTTGACACTAGGGGATGCTGTAAACTAAGATGATTGTAATCTACGGGCTAGATAGAATAACAAAATATTGAGTGATAATATAAAAAGCATATTTTATTAAATTAAATACTTTTTATATTTACATACACACCACACACACACACACACAATGCCTTTTATCTTCATATTGTATTCAAAAACTTTTTGTGTTCCTAACAGGGTGCTGAATATTGGAATAAACTTCAGTCAGCCAGAAATGTAATGTTCTTTCTTTTGATTCCACAAACTCTGAATATTTTAGAAAAAGAAAATATTTTATCTATTTATTTATGGGTTGAATGATAACAAAAGAAAAGGATAATGAAAAGGGTACTTCTATTTTCAGATACGTTTTATAGATTGTTGTAGCCCGTGAGATAGTAGCCATGGAATTCCTGACAATAAATAATAAAATAAAATAAGGCAGGCTGGTATAACTCACATGTTCAGATCTAAAGATTTCTTAATTTTAAAAGATGGTGAACCAGCACAGGGGAAATGCAACCTTTCCAAAATCTCTCTTCCTCTTCCTCACAAAGACCTTCATGGACTTAACTCTACCTACTGTATTCTTATTTCATTATTTAAAAAGTGTTTCCACTAAAATGTATATAAGGTGATTTTACTTCTTCTCATAGTCCTTTTTTTTCTCCTTTCCTGGCATGATTTTCTGAAATTGCTAAAGAGCATTATATAATCACAATCTAACCTTGAGAAAATGGTAACAACATTTTTTCTCTACTTATAGAAAATCTGCTTCATATTCTTACCATGGACTGAATTCATGTTAAGCTTCTGGGGTTTCTTTGTTCATTGCCTTCCAACATTTTGTGCTATGCTAGGACTTTATCCTTTTATCTTTAACGACTGTGGGACATAAAACAGATTTGTCCCTTTTTATAGACATGTGAGTTGTTGAAATAACTAAGTAAAAAACCCCATGAATTTGTGACACAGAATGAAACATTACAAGTTGCTGCTATGAGACAATTTGTGATACTCTTCACTTACCTACTCGAAGTTTGAAATCATTAAAGGAATGCTTGTTTATTACATCCAGTTTTGCTCCAAGGGCAAATGCAAACTCTACCATAGTCCCAATATGCATATATTGTCGGTCAGGCTCCTGAATGCAAACACAGACCACAATAAGGCAAGTGCAATCATCAAAACATGTCACCAAACTTGTTTTCTATGCATATCCATATGAAAACATTCTGGAAAGAAATGCCTCAATTTTAGGGCTACATGAATATTCATTAATAATATCAGTATCAATAATTAATATCAAGGGGACTTCTTAGAAAATATGCAAAAATTAAGCTGTATATTATTCATTGCAGTATCTGAGAAAACACAAAACCATTTGTTGTTATGTTTGCTGCAACCTATGGAACATCAAGCGGATGCAATGGCTTAGTGGCTAAGACGCTGAGCTTGTTGATCAAAAGGTCGGAAGTTCAGCGGTCCGAATCCCTAGTGCCGCGTAACAGGGTGAGCTCCTGTTACTTGTCCCAGCTTCTGCCAACCTAGCAGTTCAAAAGCACGTAAAAAATGCAAGTAGAAAAATAGGGATCACCTTTGGTGGGAAGGTAACAGCATTCCGTGCGCCTTTGGCGTTTAGTCATGCTGGCCACATGACCACAGAGATATCTTCAGCTTTGAAACAGAGATGAGCACCGCCCCCTAGAGTTGGGAACGACTAGCACATGTATGCAAGGGGAACTTTACCTTTATGAACATCAACATAAATCTAGTATTCTTCAAATCCTGAACAAACTTTCTTCCTGCAGATAAGAAATTTCCAAGGGCTGTATCTAGATATTTCTGAGTTCTTGTTATGAGACCATCTGCCAGTTTCCCATAGGTAAGACCTTTTCCAATTTCCTTGCATAAACATTTGCAGCTTACTAATCTCAATGCTCATCATTCCACTCTCTGTCAGTGATCTGCTGCATGAAGTAGCATAGGGAGAATATATATCTTAAAGAGGTTAGTGCCTGTTGTTAAGGCTAACCCAATGAGATTCTCAGTTTGGGGCCTAAACTGTGAAATATTGGAATCTGCCCTTTACTGCAAAATGCAAATTAAAATGAAGGAAACAATCCCTTGGGTTCCTGTATCTGTTTTACTGAGACAAGTCCAGCTGTCTTGGACTATGTCTCATCTTGAATGCACACCAGGGCATGTGTCCGTTTTATGAACTGCAGTGATAAAATAGCAAAGTAGGATGGGGCTATTATGTGTATTTTGAAGATACAGCAAAGTTCTTTGAATGTATCCTACTTGCAAAAGAAGTAAAAATCAAAATCCCTCTGAATTTCGTTGGAGCAGGAAGAGAAATAAAGTTTGATTTGTACAATTTCAAATTAAAGATATAAACAGTGAAATGTTAGGTATTATAAATACATTATTTTCCACCTGATGTTTTGAAGTCTCTCAGAAGCATACTCTATTTATTCTACTGACAGTGACAGTAACTTTTCCATTAAACTGGCAAATTGTTGTTTTGGGATGAAAAGTGAGCATTTTAGGTGTCAGTAATTGTTTTGTATTTCATATGCGACAACAGTAATTCTACAACTAGTCAAATAATAAATATTGAAGGAGGAATCTCTATTTGAAGGAAGGGGTAAATCACGTAGCACAATATGGATCAATTTTTGCATTTAACCCCATAACTTTAAATGTAGCAGCAGAGAATTGCAGAGAAGGAACATAATAGTTGGGAAACAATTGACTTTTTCTTTACACTTATTCTCCCCACAAATGCTGCTCGTTGTCGGGCTTCAGATGGAGCCACTCTGATGGGGAAAGAAAAATTTGACACACTTTCTCCGATTCTAACACATCCTTTCATTCTTGGTGAATAGAGGCTTTTTACTACATTTGCCAAGACGACAGTTCCATGCTGTGACCCTAATTCAAGAGCGGCAAGGGGCAAACAAATTACTCTGAGTTTACAGTGGTACTTTCTCAGATTTATTTTTCAATCTGAAATGACTGAAAATTCACCCTGAATACTCCAAATAAGCTTGGAGCAATATTCAGAGGAGCTTCATTAGGATCAGGATGACTAAATTTCTGCAGCATATCCCAATCTCTGTCTTTTTAACTAATGATCTCTTCAAATTATGTATAATATTGATGTATACCGGACTGTGTTCTTGACTGGGCATTGCACTTAGTCCTGTAGCGGCCATATATGTGCTTCCAATTGTCTTGATTTTTTCAACTCCACTAAACTTGGGCTTAGATAACAGCTGTGGAGAAACAGATGGCTGATTACAAAACAATCACATATTAGCTTTGTTAATACACACTTTCTATATTTGTCACTAGATACTTCTTTAAAGAAAGCCCAAATAGCCCAAGTCTAGAAGAACTATCACCATTTTTTTAGGGTAGTTTAAATAGAACAGTAGTAATCTCTTTAAATGTATCTGCCCATGTCATAAATAATATAGAAACCCCATGCTAAGGCACAATGCATATGCAGGTGAGATGAAGTGAGCCTTCCCCAACATATCTCCATATTCCAGTATTTTTATCCCAGGTCCTTATTGAAGGAAACAACTTAGTTGTATCATAGCCGCTGAGTGCAGACTGGATGGCAGCATCAAAGCTATATGGCCACAGAAAAATCTGCTGATGTTGCTAAATTCTTCATCCTTTGAAACTAAGCTTGTAAGTCTGTCAACCAAAATTTTTTGTAAGAAGTGTGGTTTGGTTTACTGTCCCTGACATTTCATACTCACTGTAACTCATGCTTAGGTTTCCATTTCCATTTCATATTTTCTCTGCTGTCATCATGGCAGCATAGATGGGAATTTCTTCTCTGCAAATTTTATTCCATATCAAAAAATGTGTAAAATAGGGTGGGCTGAGACAGAATGACTGAGCCTTAGTCAACTGGCGAATTCCTTTACTGAATGACAAATTGAACTGTCATGTCCCCAATTCAATTCCCAAATTTTAACTACTACATTACACCGGCTCTTGGTTTGCTGTACTTAAATATACTGTAGAAAGAATATTTAATGTAGCCCTGAAAAATATACATATGGAAGTATTACTTTAAACAGTATTTTCTTTTGTTTCCATATGCTCACAAAAATGTAAACACAACAAGCTGTTTTATGTATTCAATTACATTCCTCCAGGCTCAGTTTCTTTGCCAGATTTGAAGCATCGCATGTTTAAACATAAAGCTATTGTGCTGCATTTCCTAAACATATTACTTTAAATAGTTTTATACACTGGCCATAAAAGTGCTAACCTGTCATCATAATAATGGGGAAATAATGGTCAAATCACAGAAGAAACCACAGAAGAAAAATATGTAAAACTGTTTAAATAACAAAGTTTGAGATTCAGGAACAGTTTCACAGCAAATGGCATAATTATAATGTCTACGTATTAATCAAAATAGTTTGGCAATTACTCTGCAGCTGCTAAAGCAGTGAGTGGTAGCTCAATGACTTTTTTGCCCCAGCTTCTAAGTTCTGCTTGCTGTTAACATGATTAATGTTCATTGTCTTCAATAACAGCTAAATTAATAACTGTTCTGCTCATTCTCATAGTGTACCTTCCCAGATTAGTCCCTTCAATGATTTTCTATACTTAAAACATTTTAAATTAAGAAAACAAACAATCCAAAGCTTGGTCTTGAAAAAGAATATGCCATAATGTCCATAATATAGTAGATAATGTTTTGGCCAAAGGAGAGACTTGGAGGATGTCATTTGTACAGACCAAAGAAACTTCCTTGCACTAAGAAACTGGAATGAGACAGAGGTCTTATAGGACTCTTCTAGAGAAGACTTGGCCACATGCCTAAGCAACTTGGAAACTGGCTCATTCTCTTTTTTCTGTACATTTCTTTACAAAATATGTAAAATATAGGGAAAAGAATCTAACCATCACACAATTAAATAACAGCACCTTTTGGCTACAGTCAACTTTATCCCTCTTTACCATATTTTTTGGACTATAAGACGCACCAGTGTATAAGATGCACCAAGATTTCAAAGGGGTAAGGAAGAAAAAAAAAAGTTTTTGCGCTCCCCAGCCTCCCAACGCTCTGCGCGCCCTGTTTTTGTGAAAAACGGGATGCGCAGGGTGGGGCTTCAGGAGGCCAAAAATGGCTATATTCAGTGTATAAGATGCACCAATATTTCCATCCTCTTTTAGGGTGGGAAAAAGTGCATCTTATACTCTGAAAAGTATGGTAATTCTTGTCCCCCAGGAACTTAAGGTGGTATTCACAGCACTCTCTCCATCCATCTTCCCACCGACCCGTATGCTCTCACAGAGAGGGACTTCTCAGGGTGCCGTCCGCCAAGCAATGTCGGCTGGCGGCCCCCAGGGGAAGGTCCTTCTCTGTGGGGGCTCCCACACTCTGGAACGAGCTTCCCCCGGGTTTACGCCAAATACCTGACCTTCGGACCTTTCGCCGCGAACTGAAGACATATCTTTTCATTCGCGCGGGGCTGGCTTAAATTTTATTGATTTTAAATTTTCTACTACTAATTTTTAAATGGGGTTTTAGTTTTTTATATATTTTAAAGTTTTAGGCCAATTATAATAAGTTTTTTAATTTGCATTTTAAATTGTATATTGTATTGTCTGTTTTTACTTTTGCCTGTACACCGCCCTGAGTCCTTCGGGAGAAGGGCGGTATAAAAATCAAATAAATAAATAAAAATAAATAAAATCTTCTCTACAGCAGGAATCCCATGAACTAGTTGATAGTGTGATTTGAAGTTTAAAGTTAGGCATAGTTACGTATTATGGCCAACACTGCTTAGATTGGACAACCATTTGTCTGGTTTTCTGTTTGAGCAGGGGACTGGACTAGAAGACCTCCAAGGTCCCTTCCAATTCTGTTATTCTGTAGATTCTAAGCAAACAATTTTCTCTGCCGAAAGGTTGAGCAAATGTAGTGTTCCAAAATATATTTCTTGGACAGAATTAATTGACTTAATGGGGTTAAAGCCATTCCTGTCTTGGAGAGTGGCTAAGAAGTCTTTGTTTCAGCATAAGTTCTGGCTCATATTTTAATTGACGGAACAATACACTTACATCATCAAAGTCAGCAATGATCTCATTTAGAAGCCTGAGACATTCTAAACCTTCTTTGTTAACATCAGATTCTGTATAAAATTCTTTGAAATCTGGAATGGAGGCAAACATGACACAGACGCAATCATACGACTGATGGTATAAATCCTGTTGTTGAGAGACGAATAAGAGACAATGTTGTCCATGTTTTCAGCAGAAGTCATACATAAAATAATAATAAAGAAAAAAAAGGAAAAAGCGCTAATGATTTTTACAAAATTATACAAAGATAAGGTCATATCAACTTTGCATTGCTTCTTGCTTTAGTTTCATCAAAAACTATTTATTAAATTAAAAGCATTTATTAATTTGATTAAACTATTAAATTAAAATTCATCTGTATGCCAAGTATCCTTAACTACAACAAATTATGTTGGCCATCACCAAACATATTTGATACACATTTCAGCATTTCTGCGATATACATCTCAAATAGCCAATTTGATGTAGCGGTGAAAGTGCAGGCCTAGAAACCAAGAGGCTCTGAGTTCTAGTTCTTTCTTAGGCATGAAAGCTGGCTGGGTGACTTTAGGTCAGTCAGTCTCTCTCAGCTCTCTCACCACATTGTTGTTGTGAGGAAAACAGAAAGCAGGAATATTAGGTATATTTGCCACCATGAGTTGACTAATCTCTTTTAAAAGGCCTTAATAATTAATAGGCATAATTCATGTAAGTCTGTGATTTGCAAGATGTAGCAATTGTCGCAGATCCTGCTCTCTTAATGGGAGATTGAGAAAGTTATAGTATTTGGAAGAGTGAAATAGGACACTGCTTTGTTTCATCTTTTTAATTAGATTGCAAATGTATGAAAAAGATTCTTGCCAAAGGAAGTCAAAATTATTTACCATCAAAGCATTGTTCAGCATTTCCAGCAGAGAACGCTGAAAAGAAACCCCAGTCCAAAACCATTTACATATACAGTTCCCACACAGCTGTGCTTCCATATGCAGTTTAGTGGGGGGAGGGAGGGGAGCAGCCAATGCATTTTAGGATTTTCTGTGTGAATGTACATAATTGCCTTTTCCAGTGATATGGCCTAGTGCAAGTAAATTGCTGTCTGTCTGTTACTGTTGTGTGGTCTGCAACAGATCAATAAGACAGATATTGTGTCATGAGACTGATCCTTAAATCAGAATTCAGAAGCCCTTCCAACTAGATAAAAATATGATGATATTACATTAGCATGCTTGATAGAGGTCTTTCTAAGCAGCAGGAGAACACTTGGAGTGAATCAGTTATAAAATCACAGAAATATGCAATGTATTTTGAAGGAACATTTCTCAAAATACATGGTCAAGAGCATCTCACCCAATGAGTTCATGCATCCCCGTTCTTTGGAATTGCTTTGAAGACTTTTTCTAGTTTTCTGTGCTCATGTATATATGCAAGAGAAAACATATTCCAGAGCGGCTAGAAAAATCAAGCAATCACGCAATCAAAAGAACGCAGAGAAAACTGCCTCTGAAGCAGTTGAATCTGGCCTTCCAGAGCCTGCAGCTACTTTAACACTTCAAGGAAGGGAACTTTGCTCTTGTTTACATGCTGTGACAATTGTCCCTTTTGAAGGCTTTGAAAACCCTAGCAAACAAATACTGGATCACTGGAAACTATATAAATACAACTCTAAATGTCATGGCCAGGGAAGAGAAAACTGACTGCTTGTAATACCTAGGTTTCAGATGGAAATGAAAAAAGGTAGCTGGGGAGAGAATTACTTCCTACGCAAAGCAGGTCATTTTCATAGGCTATAGAATTTCCCACTGTAACAACAATGTTGGTAATATTTTACAGTTCTGGGGGAGGGGAAACAAATTTTATCATTTTAGAAAATGCTAAAGCAGAAAAGAAATTATACTTTCAAGTTATATCTTGTAAGGATTTTGTTTTGGGAAAACTGTCAGCAGGTGGATGCTTGCTAATGGACTAAAATAGTATTTTTAAAAAATGCCTTCAAGTCAGATATTTTTTTTTTTACTTCTGATGACCGCTTGGATAGGTTCCTGCAGTTTTCCTGGCAAGATTTTAGAAATGGTTTGCATTACTTCCTTCCTGTGACTGATGGAGAGTGACTGTCTGAAAGCCCTAGGCACAAAGCTAAGGAGCTTTGGGCCTAAGCTAGGACTAGAACTCACAGTCTCCTAGTTTCTAGACTGGTGCCTTAATCACCACACCAAACTGGCTCCGGTTTTATGCCTTTGAGTTGGTTTTTTGCAATTTTCTTGGCAATGTTTTTCAGAAGTGCTTTGCCATTGCCTCCTTCATAGGATGGAGAAGGAGTCACTGACCCAAGTAATTTAAAATATTTTTTACAATTAAAATGACTATAATTTTGTGCGATTTCAGGATTTTTGCAAGAAACTGTATGGAATTGCCAAGACACAAATGATCTACTTCTTTCCCTGGTCCTTCAAGCCAATAGATGATTTGGTAAGAGTTAAGCTTTTCTTTTTATTGCCTTTGGAGGTATAGTCTACACCCTGGTTCAGTGGTGAAATTCAAATTTTTTTACTACTGGTTCTATGGGCGTGGCTTGGTGGGCATGGTGTGGCTTGGTGGGCGTGGCAGGGGAAGGATACTGTGAAATCCCCATTCCCTCCCTACTCCTGGGGGAAGGATATTGCAAAATCTCCATTCCCACCGCACTCTGGGGCCAGCCAGAGGTTGGTATTTGCTGGTTCTCCAAACTGCTCAAAATCTCCGCCACCGGTTCTCCAGAACCTGTCAGAACCTGCTGCATTTCACCCCTGCCCTGATTACAGATCCATGTCTTTTCAGTGCATGTGAGGGATTAATAGAAATGTAATTTTGTGTTGGAATATAGTTTGCAAGAAACACAAAGGTTTGTTTTTTAAGGATTGCTTGCAATAATGAGCCCAAGAACTGGTGACTCCAAATCTATTCTGTTTGTTCTGTGCAACTCCAAATACTCACAAACAGAAACATGTTATTTGTAAATTAACAGATATAAAAGAGGGCACATAGGTCTCCATGGTTTGTTCCATCCAAATGGCAACCATGTCCTAGAGCAGTGTTTTTCAAACTCAGCAACTTTGCGATATGTGGCTAGGGGAATTATGTGAATTGAAGTCCACATATCTTAATGCTGCTGAAGTTGAAAAACAGTGCTTTAGCATACCATACTCAGTGGTACTTGAGTACCAGAAAAAATATGCCATGATTTTCTTTTTCAACCCTGTCTTCTCACAAATAGCAAACAGACATGGAGTTAAGCTGTTTTGCCAGTTCTTACTTTCTGGGGCAGGTGAATCTACAGTCTGTGGTTTGTCTTCTGCTCTCTGGAAATTGACCTGGTCAGTTAACCTAAGATGAGATGTAGTGAGGTGGACTGACCTCATTCTTCAAGTTCCTTGCCAAGAAATGTTCAGCCACGTGAGCAGGCAATACATTTTCCAGAAGAAGCCGATTCAAATTCTCCATCGTCTCAATCTCCTCACGTTCTTTTTTGAACTTGTTCTTCCACAGGAAATCTAACCTACAGTAATATTCATTCTGTTACAAAGAGGACACAGAAGTAAAGAAACAATAGGCATCTTGTCCTATCAGATGGTTTTAAAGAGAAATATATATATATATTTATATATACATTCACCCCAAGAGATGTTCTTATCCTGATCCACTTAAGGATTGTATCCATTTTTACAATATTATACCATTTCTACAATATATGGCATGTGCATGTTGTGCTATCATATCTCAAGCTACAATCTCATATATCAAATAAGAGCTGAATCAGTGGTGGGTTGTCCCCGGTTTGGACCGGTTCTATAGAATCAGTAGTAAAACCGGCGGGGGGATCTGCCCACTGATGTCATCAAAACTCTTCTGCGTGCACGAACAGAGCAATGCAAACTGGTAGTAAAGGTAGGTAGAACCCACCCCTGAGCTGAATGCATAACTTAACAACATGTCGAACAATGTTAAGTCTCGAGAAGGAGTCCAATAAAACAGTTAAGGGAAAAGAGGAATACAACACTGAGAATACTGAAGAAGGACACGATTGCTGAGTTTGCTTATTACAAAAGTCATGTAACAAAACAATTCCCTGAGAAAATAGCTAGGTTCTCATAGTATGCATAATCCTGAAATACTTAATCCTATTTTAACTTAGACTGAAGTCAACCCAGATAATGAGAGATGGTCGAGTATATGAATAAAACACCCCATGCAACTTAAAGCTTAAGGTATCCTTGTAATAACTTGGTTTTTATTTGAGAACAAATAGGAAAGATTTAAAAATAACTAAAATAACATTAAAAATAATAATTAGAAAGATGAGCACAGTGAAAAGTAAGGTGAAACAGAATTATGATTAAAAAAATGGGGAGGGGGGAAAATAGAATCAATAAAATAGGAAATAGCTACTGCTTCCATTTTTGAAGACATGGAAAAGGCAACTACCGGAAGCTATCAGAAACATCTCCATTTTTGAATCGATAGTGGAAATATCTCACCTCCCTAAAATACTGTTAATACTCCTCTCTCTTCTGTAGAAATAGCATGAAAAAAGTTCAAACAAAATAAGCTTCTGGGGAGATGGGAGCAAGAGGGAATGGAGAAAGCAATTAATAAAAAACAAACAGAAAAAAACGGTGAATAATTTTCTTTCATGACTCTCATCGATCATAATGAAAAGAAGAAAAATGTTTCTCCAAAAATGCAAAGGACAAGGGAAAGCATATGAATGAAAAGGGAGAGAGGATGCTATATAATACCAGGCCTTTTAAAAAAAATAATGAATGAAAATGATACTGAATCAGAAATTCAGTCACACTTGATTTCATTTAGTGTGACTTTTTATTTTTGTTGACAGGGAGAATGAAATATGCGTCTTGATATTAATCTATTTACCAAATAAAAGTAATGACACTGAATAAAGAAATCTACTATTTATATAGTCAGTGATAAAAAAGCCTTGCTTCAAAAGAAATGCTTCAAATATATTTTACTTATTTATAAATCTAGTTTCTAAAGCTGTCCATTTTGCAATGACTCTGGAAGCATGCATATTAAAAGTATATCCAATACAATAAAAGCAAAAAATAATGTGATAACTCAAGGACTAATCCACTCAACACATTAATAAAATGCTCACAAAAGACAGATACTTCTCTAATAGGGCATCTGAAGAAGGAACTAAATCTTCGAGGCCTGTTTTGAAGAACAATTCAAACTTCTGGGGAGATGCTATGTTACAAGACAGCTCTGCTACAGAAAGAGAGGTCATTACGGCCCCATCAACATTTTAAAAATAAGGCCCATAAGGTCTTACCAGTTAGAAATGATGGGAGAATAGCTACGTTCAGATAACCAGACCCTATTCCATGAAGCGCTTTATAGGTCACAACCTTGAATTGCCTCCTTAGGGATAACCAGTGCTGTGCAAGTAGCAGAGATGTCACATGGGTGCACCAACATATGACCCTAAGAGTCTGTACCATTGTATTGTGGACCTGCTGCAGCTTCCAAATGGTCTTAAGGGCAAGAGTGTTCTGCTGTAAATCCACATGTAGGGTGACTAAGGCTTGAGTGAGACAAGATTCATAATTTAGGGAAAGGTGCAATTGGTGTGCTTCATGAATCTGGACAAAGGCTTCCTGCCAAGCTATCACCTGATGTTTTAACAGAGCTGCAGTTATGGGACTATGGGAATCTGAAAATAGAACTTAGAATAACTTTATTGCCACTTTGAATGTATACTAATCAGCATACATTAAAATGAAATTTCTTTGCATGCAGCTCTCAAAGGCTCACCAATATACACTACCTAAACATGACTAACTAACTAATTATGTATATACCCACATATATTATATGACACAAATAGCCATAAGAGAGAGAACCTGATAGGTGGTCACATGAATGAGGGGGGTAGGTGACCATCAGAATTTTGAATCCAGGTAAGTACTCCCAAGGGGAATCCATTGTAATTTTGAATGGTCAATAAATGACCAACTGTAATTTGAGGCCTATCTATACCAACTCTCCACAGTCCATCGCAACCAAGACATTACTGTTTGTTCACTTTCCACCATCGGATCTCATTCCTGTACACTTCCATCTCTCCCCAGGATCAACTGCATTCTCCACACTTCAAAACAGAGGCGGAACATGAATTCAATTTTTAAACCTGAAGTTAACAATGTGCACAATGAATTATAAAACGTCTTCGTTTTGTTTTCCTGAGTACAGACCAAAAGGGAAAAACTGCACATCAGCTTTCATCTGATGCCGATAGTCCTTGACTTAGGACCACAACTGGGCCCAGAATTTTGGTTCCTAAGTGATGCAAGCATAAAGCACGATGTCATGTAACTATATTGCTTAGCGACCACAATCCCAGAAACCCGTTACCATCATTAAATGAATTTTACCAGTCATTAGCTAAAGACCCACCTCTTCAGCCCTGAGTCTCAGTAAGGTAAGAGACTCTCCAACTCTCTCTAAACTGCCCTTCTGGCTATCCTGCAACTTGTCTTGAGGGGCAGCAAGCAGACCCAAAACTATGTGGCTCTGGGATGTTTGCCATGTCCCAGAAAGTCATAGCCATCCTAGCTCCAGTCCCTTTCATCCTTGCCATCCTATGCTCCATCATCCCAGCCCACCTTTGCCATCTTCTTGCTCCTGCTGCAAATGAGACATGCTCAGCTTCGCTGCTTGGCTGGGCTGGACTGGGCCTGGATTTATACCACATTAAATTAAAAAAAAAAGTGGGGAGTTGAAAGCATCCCTTGAACCACAGTGCACCCAAGTGCCCTTTTGCAAAGTGCTCTTGGGTGGGGCTGGGGCTGGCTTTATATTCTGAAAAAGAAAAAAAAAACCTGCTTTTGGCTCCCACCAGCGAGGCTGGGCATGCCCTGTCAGTAGCAGGAGCAAGTAGATGGTTAAGGCCAGCTGGGATGATAGGAGATCAAGAGCATAGATGATGGGAGAGATAAATGGTTGGGGATGTTGCAGCATCCCTCGCATATATGGGTAGGTTGCTAAGCACCTGAATTTGATCACGTGGCCATGTGGGAACTGCAATGGCCATAACTTTGGGCATGGGTCATAAGTTCCTTCATCCAGCACCACTATAACTTCAACTGGACAGTGAATGAATGAATGGTCTTAAGTCAAGACTACCTATAGCTCAGTATTTAAGAGGTATTGCAGCTGTATGATGTTTTCTATTTTCCTATTCCCTTTGAAAAGCGATACAGAGTGTTAAAATGTAAAATTCAGTATTTATTACAAGTCACTGACTTATAGGCAACAAAGGGAATGCTGAATGGGTTTCTTAAATTCTAAGGACTGTGACATTTCTATGCAGCTCAAAACTCTAAAATCTGTAAGAATAATTTGGTCACAAAAGCAGTCTTCGCTAACGCTGCTGTGACAGAAGTAAAAGAAAGTACTGATTAGATTAATTACTGAATGTGACTGTCATATGCTTTATAAAGAAACCCCCTACTTTGATGTTTTCCAGAAGACACTTTACACATAGTCAATCACATTCTAAATTAAACACAAGCTATCCTGTTAAAATTTATTCAATTTTAACTAGAATTATGAAGACATTAAATGTATTGTATGCAACTATAGACCCCTACACAAGATCTACATATAGTAAGAGGCAAAACCACCCAACTAATTTTAGTTTAAGTGAGCTCCATCTGTTTATCTAATAATATATTTGAAACATATTGTTATACCAAGTTATTTCTGTTGTTATATATATCTTGGTATTCTCAAACCAAGTTTGCTTTTTTATTGGATTTCTGTGAAACCAAATTCATTCAGACTCAGGGCACCCTAATGTAAAAGCTCAATAATTGATTGGCTTAGACAGCATCTGAACTGTTCAGACAAAACTGATTTTGATGAGACATTAAGTACCAGAGGGATCAGTTCAAATTTTAACCAATTTATATCATACTGAGAAAAGGCTACAAAATCATGTTTTATTTTATCAGTAAATACGAACAAGCCATTTGCAAATAGAGCTACTTGAATCTCACCACTCTGCTTAATTGTGAAATGTAATTATTAAAGTTCAAAATCAAACAATAAAGAAGAAAAGGGTGGAGAGATAAGATACCAGTAACTCTCATGTGAAAATTTGAAGAATAAAAAAAGTGTAAATCCACTTAAAATATTCTTGAGGAAAGAAGAGGGGGCTTTTAATATTATAATTAAAAAGTAGGGATCACCTATTTGGTCAAATGCATTCTCTCCATTCAGTAATTAATCAATTATTAATTACAGTGAGATCCACTTAATCTCATATAGTTATTTAGTTAGCCTCTAGTCTGCAAAAATAAATTTAATTTGATCAGGATATTTCAAGACAACTAATATCATTTAGAATTGTTCGATAGCAATTTTTAATATCTACATTCATTAGGTGTGGGTCTATAATTTGCAGTGTGTGTATGATCATGATCAGATTTTAATACTGCAGAGACCTAAGCTTCATTTTGAAGAATATTAGATTCAAATACATTCTCATAAAATTTACAAATTTAGTGACCAAAAAACTCTCTTAAATCTTGTGAACTCTCAAGCTTCCTTTCCTATATGTATTCAAGATGACTAGCGAGATACACACACACACATGTGTGTGTACGTATATTTGTGTGTATGTGTGTGTGTATTGCATGTGTGTGTGTGTGTTATGTATGTGGAGAGAGGAGGGGGGAGAGAGAGAGAGAGAACACACAGACAGACATGATACAATAGATACAACAGCTTTGTGTTCATATCAAGGCAAAATAGATTGCCTGGAAGGAGAAGCTAAGAAAACCCTAAGAGATTTTTGAAAAATGAGTTCTATATCATCTAACATAAAAATAATATTTTATCCAGAAACTGGATGGAATTATTCTACCCCCGGTTTTAGTCCTGCATACATCTGAAATAAATTCTTGTTCAGGTAGCATTTTAACACTGAGTTAATAAGATAATCCTTTTTCATTAGTTAAATGTTAAAATATAGCCACAAACTTCACTGCTATCAATGTTATTAATTTGCAAGGACGTACCATGTCTTATTAAATGGCCAAATATTTAAAGTATTGGATTATTCTATGACTGGTCCTTGAACGGACCATTTGAATTTTTCTCTGCTTTCAAAATTTAAATAATTTGTTATAGAATGGTTTGATGTTCTATTTTCCCCTCTTGGCATTACTAGCGACACCTGGATAACATTCAGTTCAACTATACAATCTCCTTAATTATTATTCTGTTGCATCCTTCCTCTTTTTACCACTTCCTGTCCAGTACAATTTTATGGATGAGCCATAACAAGCAATTTCTATTACTCAAAATTTCAGCTAGCCCTTAAAAAAAGGACCTTACTCAAGTCGTAAGTTTCCATTATAGACTGAAACCATTGAGAAGAAATAAAATAAATAAGAGATTGAGAAGAAATGAAGCACATACTTTCCTACTACTTTTTTCCAATAAGTTGATACTTATTCTTGTAGTTCTTTACAATATCCATTTTTGACGTTAATATATTTTAGTGTGGTTTTTGAGTATTGACTTCTAAGCGATAGTTCTACTAATAAGAGTTTTTAGGAGCTTTGCCTTTACTTTTCTGCCTTTTTAATAATTATTTTTATGTCTTGCATTGCAGAGTCACAAGATTGAAATGGGTAGCTATTTAAAATTTAGGATAGAATAGAGCTGGAAGGGACCTTGGAGGTCTTCTAATCCAGCCCCCTGTCCAACCTATAGAATCTATACCAGGGGTCTCCAACCTTGGCAACTTTAAGACTTGTGGACTTCAACTCCCAGAATTCCTTAAATTCTTGCTGAGGAATTCTGGGAGTTGAAGTCCACAAGTCTTAAAGTTGCCAAGGTTGGAGACCCCTGATCTATACAATCTCAGACAAGTGAAATCAGACAAAATATCAAAAAATGAGGGGGGGGGGAATCCCTTCTCATCCCTCAAGATGGCATGTGTCTTTCTCAATCTTGGATCCTACACTACAGCTCTCTGAGTTTGAAGGTTCTGCACAGTATCTTAATTGTTCTTAGCAGTGCTCTGTTCTGGACAGAGAACTTTGTTGTTGTCGCTGGGATCTGTTGAAGCTACTCACCCAGTTTAGGAGTCACAGTCCCAAATGCTCCTACTGCCACTGGGACCACTTTGGCATTTACTGTCCACATCCTCTCAAACTGCTTCTTCAGGTCCTGGCACTTTTCCAGCTTCTTATACTCCTTCTTCCTAATGTTACTGTCATTTGGCAATGCTAAATCTATCACCACCATCTTCTTCTGGCCTTTTCTACTACCAGAATATATTGGCCAATACCTGCCTGTCTGTCTGAAAGTCCCACAGGAAGTGTCTATGGAGGAAGAATACAGCTCGTCTGTCTGGAACCCATACCATATTTCAGACATCAATACAATTGAACATGTCCAGAAATACTTTACAAGAAGAGTTCTCCACTCCTCTGAATACAATAAAATACTTTATGTCATCAGACTTGAAATCCTGGGTTTAGAAAACTTAGAACTCCACCGCCTTCGACATGACCTGAGTTTAACTCATAGAATCATCCATTACAATGTCCTTCCTGTCAAAGACTACTTCAGCTTCAATTGCAACAATACAAGAGCACACAATAGATTTAAACTTAATGTTAACCACTCCAATCTTGATTGCAGAAAATATGACTTCAATTACAGAGTTGTTAATGCTTGGAACACACTACCTGGCTCTGTGGTCTCTTCCCAAAATCCCAAAAGCTTTAACCAAAAACTGTCTACTATTGACCTCACCCCATTCCTAACAGGGGCATGCATAAGAGCACATATGTGCCTACCGTTCCTGTCCTATTGTTTCCTTTCATTATATCCAATTAATATAGTTATTACATACTTATGCTTATATATATATATATGCTTATATATTGTATAATTATTTCATGCATATGCTTATATATGCTGTTGTGACAAAAAAAAAAATGAATAAAAACAATAGATCAGGAATGGGACACCCCCTATGGACTCTAATAGTAACTATGGAATGCTACAAACATTATAAATGCAGGCTTTGGTCATAGAGATTTTTCCCCAGCACATTGTAACTTGGAACAGTTGCTGAATAGAATAGAATCAAATAGAATTCTTTATGGGCCAAGTGTGATTGGACACACAAGGAATGTGAATGAGGCATTCAGTAAGCAAGGACCACCTGTAATTGTCCACGAACCATATTAAATTCTAAAGCTCAGTGCAATATAACCATAAGGTCAAACCTAGGAGGAATGGGAGAAAATAACAGTCTCTATCTACTAATTAATACCAAGATTGCAAATTAAAACACTCCATTTGCTTAGTCTTTGTTTTAAGAAAGAATTAAGAGGTTACTTAAAGCTTAATATTTCTTTGCACTATTCAATTTTCCGAAGTGATAAAAAGACTTTCAATTAAATAGTACATCCTAACAACAATAATTGCAAAGGCCACAGGAGAACAATATCTTGATCAGATTCAACAGCTCAATAGTCTTTTGCTACTTCCTGCTGGCCAAGTAAGGTTTTCCTTAGTTTTGTACTACGATAGAGCAGAAAAAGCCATAAATCTGTCACAGTGCTAAGCAGCTGTAGCAAAAAGGATAGTTGGTAAAGAAAATACAATGGAAACAACAGTGACCTTAGAAAGACACGCACAAAATTCAGAACTTTTTGTCCAAGAAATATACAATATAAATAGTATGAATGGTATTCAGAAAAAAGAGCTCAAAATATTATTAAAAATTATTTCTTCTATCATTTAATATTTATTTAAATATTTGTTTATAAAATTTATTTAAAATTTAGTATTAATATAAACTTATTTCTTTATATTAGTGAAATTGAAAGTAGATACAAGAGTAGCAAATCTTATATTCTAACCACAATATATAATTCCACTACATTTTTTCTATCAGTTCTCATTTCCATTTGATGAAAGAAATTTTTCATATAGAAGTTTTTTTAAAGGATGAATGTTGGTACATTTCTTAGGTGTTCCTTATAGTTGCAAAGCGATCAGTATGCATATGTGCGTGCAGATGGCCTGTCTTCCATATTTAATAATTTCTCCAGTCTCGGTTCCCTATCCTTCAATTAAATTCCAAGGAATCAAGCCCATCATGCTTTTTAAACTGAAAGTTTGGGCAGTCTTAAAGGATGAAAAATGTCTAATAGCAGCAATGTCAACGGTAGCATCTTATATACCACTTCCAACAGGAAAGCAAGTTCAAATATACCCACCAAGAGAAACGAAATATTCAACCACCTTGAGACTAGCCTCTCTTCACAAAATAAAGAATGTTGTATTTTACAAGGCAGATTTGGAGCATGGATTTATTTGGACCAAGCATTTATTCAAAACGAATAAATGATTTCAAAATGGTGCAAAACTGGACCATCTGATCATGTTCTTTCTATACTATTGCTGTGATGACAAAGTTATCTTCATCTACAAAAATAATGCTGGAATATGTGTATCTTTAGTCTTATCAGTTAAGGAAAATAGGTTCTCCTCAGGTTCAGGTACTAAGTATAGTTATAACTTATGAACATTTACAAATAGGGCCATCTTGGATACCTAGATCATCTACAGTAAAGTTTCAGAACTTTAGTAATACAAAATATATCAAAGAGATTTTTTTCTGAATTCTGCATTTATCTTAAAAATGAACATTGTAATCTCTTAGTGCCCCATTGCTATTTTAGGCTAAATTACTGAGGAAAACCAACATCTTCTCTTCCAATCCTTACTAGAAGACTATAAAACACTACTAAATGGAATTACCAAAAATAGAAAACCAATTTATCTAAATTATTGCAATAAACAGATCAATTTTAAGAAATAGGAAAGTGCACAGCCCTAGTAGTTTCAATTTAAAATTAGTGTTAGAATGCTAGAATCTTTATTTAGTTATACAGTTATGGAATGGAATAACTGCAATGGAAAATTGAAATTTGGATTATCTGATTGTTTAGTTGCACTATCAATACAGGTAGACCCATGTTATGATGGCAATTGGGACCAGAATTTCTGGTGCTGAGCAATGTGGACTACAACGCCACATGTCTGTATCATTTAGCAACAGCAAACCCTGCAGTTCCCATTGCCATTGTTAAACAAGAATTGTGGATCATTAAGGGAGACATCCTTGCAACTTCATGCCGGTTTCCAACAACCGAAATCAATTCCTTTCAGGGCTAAGCTAGAGTTTATCTAATAGTTGTCCAATATCTTTTTCAAAGCTGTCTCTGTCTGTAAAACAAACCAGACTCACACACACACACCCCACCAAGTCCATAAACCAATTCATGTGTTGCCTTTTATTCTTTATACTTTAAATATACTCTTGCTCTATTTGAGGATTACATGAACTCCATCCAACCACAGCTTTTTAAGTATTATCCCTTCATCTCAGCCCATGATTTTTTTCTTTCATGTATCTATTTGCTGATTTGATCCTCATTCATTCTCTCTATATAATCAAACCAATGAAGTCTTCTTCCTTCACAATGGTTATTTCTTTTAATTATTTTTAATCCATATTCACCTATAAATCTATTCATTCCTAATCACCTCTCTTTTTTGATTTACTATACACACATCCCCACCGGATCCAACTTACCACACCTAACATTTCTCCTCATGTACCATACCATACTCTTGCTCCCATCCAATATATGCACTTTTTACACAGTATTTTTTTTTAAAAAAAATAGATTACTTCTTGATTGTTAGTTTAGTGTTAATCTTGGTGTTATTCCCTACTTGTCTGGATATTGATTGCTGGGGAGAACATGTTTTGATATTTTTGTTTCCTTTTTGACATTTTGATTGTCTCTTTTGAATGTAGATGTTGTTTATCTCAAAATGCCTGTTGATGGCTGGTTAATCTGAGAATTTAATTTAATATACTTTAAATATTTCTTAGTTTCAAAATAGATGTACAAACTTAACCATAGTTTCAGCACAATAACTATGAATATTCTAAACCAGGGGTGTCAAACTCGTGTTGTCATGACAGTGTCACGTGATGTATCGAAACTTGCCACATCCGGTCCACGGGCCACAAGTTTGACAGCCCTGTTCTAGACCAAGCCAAGTACAAAAATGCTAGAGAATTCTGGAAGCATGACACTTAGACAAAACATAGATCACAATCAAAAAATAAACAATACCCCAATTAAGGAACTACCAGCTCAGACAAACAAACTATCAGTAAATAACAGTCTAATCAAATGAGAGCATATCCCACTCCTTGCTAGCACTGATGATGTTAGCCAGTTTGATAATGAAACATCTGCAAGAAACAATCAAGCTCAGAGGGCACCAAGGAACCCACAGTTCCTTCTTTTGCCCTACTTATGTATGCATGAATAGACTTAAACATAAATCATGTATTTGAAAGAGGCAGACCTTTTTTTAAAACCAATATTCATCAATCACATCTTATTAATTTGTGAGTCTATGAATGGCCCAAAAATTCTATCGTGCTCCCTCATCTTGTTTTGATCCAACCATTCATGACAATTAATAGAGTAACTGTATTCTTTTAGCTTTCATTCATTCAGAATGTTGCACAGGTTTTTTGCAAAACTAATTTCTGATACTGTTATTATCAGTGTTCACTAGAGTATAACATGGAAGTACCATTACACTTGAATTTCTACTGCAGGCACAGTTACAAAATAGATGACACCAGGAAATATTTTCTAAGGTAATGTTAGCCCTTTTATTCATAATTAAGCCTACAGCTTCCCTTCCCTGCATTTATTCATCAATTTATCCCCATAAGGTCAGATACTACATACTTCCCCTTTCTCTACACATCTACACATCTATTTAATTTCCATTATATCTTTCATTAACTTTCACTGTGTACTACTTCTATGTTCCAAGTCACAACTTCTATCACCCACCATGGCTTTGGTTTTATGTAACATTTTTTAGTAAAGTAAAGTAGACCAGGCTGGGACCCCTGAAAGTACCTAAGCTGCATCCATGTTTCCTGCTAATGGTAATGCCAAGATATTAGTCAATTTGGGCATGCAAAGCATTGAAAGTAGAATAAAATTCCTAGAAAGAGAAAAAAGAAGAACAAGAGACTTACCTGTCTGCTAAGTACCAGCAAAGTGATGAAGAAGATGAAAAGAGATACAGAACCCATTGTTTTTAGATCTTTCAGGATCCCTGGCCTGTAAAAATAAAGTATTTTGATCACAGGCAATCCAAACTGGTCTACAGATTCTGAATATGCCCATTTAAATTCATGGTGCAAGAATTTCTAGTACAAACTCAGGACCACTTCATTCTATGCACCTAATCAGTTTTTCTCCGAATGGTAACATTTTAGATTGCCAACTTATATACAGTTCTGTATCTGAATGTTCCCCCATTATGGAAACAACATTCAGGGGAAAAAAAGAATAAACAGGAAAAGGTAAAAATATTCTTCATGAGAAAGTGAAAAAAAAAACCCCAGCAAATTTTGGGGAAAAAAGTATATATCCACCAATCCAGTCAAGTTAACCATAGCTAAAAATTCACAAAATCTCCCTTCTTCCCAGCAGCAAAACTACATTTACAAAATTTAATACCTAATAACTTGTAGGAATTTCAGGATTGCCAAAATCAGTGATTCAATAAGAATTTCACTCTCCATTATTTATAGAACATAGAATCATAGGGCCGGAAGAGACTGTGGAGTTCTTCTAAGGCAGGGGTGTCCAAACTTGGTCCCTTTAAGACTTGTGGACTTCAACTCCCAGAGTCCTCAGCAAAGCTGGCTGAGGAACTCTGGGAGTTGAAGTCCACAAGTCTTAAAGGGACCAAGTTTGGACACCCCTGTTCTAAGGTCTGGATGGTATAAGGCAGGGGTCTGCAAACTTGGCTCTTTTAAGACTTGTGGACTTCCACAAGTCTTAAAAGAGCCAAGTTTGCAGACCCCTGGTATAAGTTATCCTGCCGTGAGCTGGATAATAATACCATTTCTCTTAAACATTACAAGGAGAGAAGAAACATGGAGGAGTTGGCATCCCCTGCCATCCCAGCTCCCCATGGCATAAACAATGGTTTTGATTTAGTGGCCTACCTTTTTAGCGGTGCCATTGTATAGAGTAACTTGCTGTAATTATCTAGCACAGAGCCATGTGTGTGCAAAAGAATTACATTGTAGACAACCAGAGCAACCAACATGATTGCCATTTTCAGCTCATGATTTATCCGGAGGAAAACAGAACAAGAAATGAGGCCCAGGATGCAGCTGTAAATAAAATACTAGAAAAGAAAAATCAAAACAAATAAAAATTTGGAAATCAAATATCAAGACCCAGTTCTTATTGGTTATAAAACAGTGCCTAGCATGTATTATAAATGGGACGAGAGGTGAATACTTTTAATTAAAATACTCTTATCTGCATATAAAATTAGAGGATTAGAAGAAAGATTCCACTACCACTTTCCCTGATTCACTAGTTTCTATTTGAAGGATTTTTGACTCATCAAATTAAAGAGACTGAATGTTGCATTTTATACTAACATGGTACTTGGAAATGGCTTCTTCATTAATGCATGACAAAAGTGATTTTCATGTAAGTATAGAGCTAGTGTTTTGCAAATCATTCAGTGAGGTACTTTGCTTACAGGGAAATCATGTCTTGGTTTCGGATACTTCAAAGACTCCCAAAGTCTTCCAAGCAAGTATGTACAGAAGACACTTCCCCTGGAATAGCTACTTTGTGATGTCATAAAATGTGAAATGATTGGCACAGGCCTAATCAGGAACAGGACAGAATACAGGTAGCCAGAAGTGAAATTTACTTATCTTTGCTACCAGTTCGCAAATGTGAGCGTGCATGTGTGCATGCTTGTGCGCAGAGGATAAAAAGCAGGACGTGATGACGTCCGGGCGGGTAGGCAGAGCCTCCTGCCACCAGCGCTACCGATTCGCCCGAGCCGGATAGAACCGGCTGAATTTTACCACTGCAGGTAGCCCTTGTTTGCAGACTGCCTCGTTCAGCAGCTGCTTAGTTATGACAGTAATGAAAAGGTGACTCTGCAACCAATCCTCACCTTTATGACCTTTGCAGGTCTCTAAAGCAAAGAAAAAGTACGATGAAGTACGATAAAAAAACACAGTTGCACTTTTTATTTAGCAACTGCTTCACTTAATGATCAAGTTGCTGGTCCCAAATGCGGTTGCTAAACAAGGACTACTGAAATGCAGTCCTGCCTAAATCCTACTGAATCCAGCCAAATATTTTTTCAAAGTAAACAAGAAACAAATTAGTCTGTAAGTCCTAATGAAGTACTACTTTTCTAGATAGTATATTGATACTTTCAGTGTAACCTTTACCTTCAGTGTAACTTTTAGTTTTACTTGGAGAAAACTGGTAGGGTAATTAAAAAATAAATAATTTGCATGGAATAGCCTTTCTACAGAGTGTTTAATCATTTTATAGACACTGTCTTTTTCTCCTAAGGATCATGAGAATAAGATACAAACTTACTGGTAAGAAAAAATTGTTGTTTTGAATATACCAGAGAGTCTGAGCTCTTGTATCAGGAGAACTTATATTTGATGAATTAAGAATGGGGAGAGATTCAACCATACCACCATCATTCAAGAAAAACTAAAAGAAAAAGAAAAAAGAAAAGAAAAAAAATTCATAAGCTTTCAGTCAAATATACAGAATCTAAACAAAATAACAATAACAACATGTGGATATATGAAATGAAATAGGACTTTTGATTATAAGTTAAACATGATGTTGCTCTCTTTTTTTAAAAAGACAAATGTTTCATTATGAAGGGGGAAAAAGCTTCTACAAAGCTGTATATTTTTTTTCAACCTATCAGAAGGTTTCTGTTTGACACATTGTTCTGATAAAAAATACAAATTATCTTAATGCATTGAAAGCAATAAAAAACAGAATTTAATCCATGGAGGTTACACATTTCTTTTCTCTCATCACTGAAAGTAAGATGCCCAAACTGAATAGATAAATCAATACAATTAAGTCGAAGAAAATCTTATTAAACCTACCATGTTGAACACAGCCATAGTTAATATTACAGCTGTTGTTATCAATGTAATCATGATTCGTGGCCAAGGGCGGTTTTCAATGACTCCAGCTGATTTCAGAATCCACCTCAGGAAAGCTGAGAGTTTCTTGTTACACTGCTGAATACAGAATACATGAAAATGCACATATCTATTTCTGATTAGTCCCCAAAGGAAAAAAAAAGTGTTCCAAAAATATCCAGAGCAACAGCAAGCAGAAGATTCAAAACAAAAGGATAGAAATAAGAGGTTAGGAAGTATCATGTTGATGAACTGCTATTTATTTAGAATGATAATGCTCTGAACAGGAAAGGAAACGATTTAGCAGACAAAAAGGACTTCACAGTCTCCTAGCATAGACAATTGCTCAGGTTTTAACTTCATTTCTGGTCTATAAGCAAATCTCAGAATGCCTAACAAGACAATTAAAAAAGAAGACGAAGAAGATAAAGATGGCCTCAAATCAAATTCGATTCCTGGTTATCAGTATAAGTCGTTTGACTTTTCCCTTTCCCGGGATATTGTTTATTTTATATGTTGTTATATATGTTGGATATATGTTGTTTTATCCATGACAATTGTTTGTGTATACTGTTGTGACAAAAATAAATAAATAAACTTCTCAAACTATTAACAGATATTGACAAAGTTGGAAGGGACCTTGTAGGCCATCTAGTCCAACCCCCTACACCATTTCTGACAAATGACAGTCCAGTCTCTTCTTGAAAGCTTCCAGTGATGAAGCTCCCACAACTTCTGAAGGCAACTTCTGTTCTATTGGTTGATTGTTCTCACTGTCAGAATTAATACTGTAGTTGACCCCAGATTCTCCAGAATTATACTCTGGATTCTTCCACACAGAGCTGTGGATCCTTCAGTGGAACATGATGCCCCCATCCCTCTATCTTCTCACGATTATACCATCTGCAATAATCTAAATCTTGGCTGCCTTCTGCCTCAATTGTACAATTTGGGACAACAGGAAGTTCCCTGCTTAAAAAAAAGGGTAAACTTGGGACTAATTGTAAATGCAACACTTGGTATGTGCCATGGAAGTTTAGAGGTGGAAGGTTCAACTTCCTCCATTGATAGATCTCATCACTCTCAGGAAGAAACTCAAATCCACACAAAGAGAGGACATCATAGTATATAAGTAACATGCAGTATAATAGCATATTTCACCAATTTATACTAGCTAAAGCAACATATGTCATTAAAATACAAAAGACCTTCAAATCCCAGGGATATCTAGTGTGATCCGACTTTCAAGACCCATATCATACCTGGAACATCACTTGATTATCAGTGTATTATCAGACTTTAGATTTGCTTAATTTTCAGAGATGGTCACCTTACTCCAGGTATTTAATAATAATAATAACAGAGTTGGAAGGGACCTTGGGGGTCTTCTAGTCCAACCCCCTGCCCAGGCAGGAAACCCTACACCATTTCAGACAAATGGTCAGCTTCTGAGCTCAACCAAGATTGACTAGATACTTTTAGATTTTCTTGAATCTAAAATATTATTTGATGTAGCCCTCATACACTCTACTTACAATACTTAGCAGGAAATGCAGAAAGATCAAGTCACTTATTAAAAAGTTATAAACGAATGAAATGAGGCAAACCTGAGAGGATGGCAGGCAGCACGTTGTGAAATCATCCAAAATAGGCAAGTCTATTCACTACTAATTCAAATATTTGACCTAATAAGTTAAAAAATATTCACTACTGAAGCTATACTGCCATATTGAGTAATAAAAAAGAGCATTGCTTGTTTATTTTGATCTCCAAATTTAGAAACATACAAAGATATGCAAGTTTACAAATGTTATTGTTCATCATCTGAGCTAAAAGCTATTTGAGCCATACATACATACATTTACACATTCATGCATATTTACCAAGTAGTTATGCTAGGTTTGATTTCTAGGTTCCAGGTTTGATTTTGAAGTCCACAAGTCTTAAAGGGACCAATGTTAGAGATCCCTGTTCTAGAATATTCAAAATGAGTTTACCGATAAAGTTATAGCGTTGCTTTTCGGTCTTTAGTATCCTTACGTTGTATTACATTATAAATGTCATTTTAGTATTCTGATTTATGCTGCTGATTAATGGCTTAATTTTAATTATCTGGTTTTTCTGGATTATTTCATCAATAACAGTGATTACAAAATTCCTTTGGTGTAAAAGTCCTGTCCCAACTCTTCTATTTTGAAGGTATTTCTTAGCTTTATTTTGTCAAATGAGATTAGTTTATTTGATTCAAAAGCAGCACAAAACAACATTTTTAAACTATAAGATTATGAATCTTCCCATACAGATTACAGGCAAATTAAATAAAATGTTAAATTTATAAATTAGGAGTCTAAAAGTCTTATATAAATTAACATGCAAATAATCACATTATGTTTAATATTAAATATTATTATGGAAAATATATACTGTGATGCATAATAACAAAATAAATGTAATAAAATATGGTAAAATATTATTCAATGTTATGTAAACAGAAAATAAATGAAAATAGTTCAATCTTCTATATATCTATAAATAGAAATATCTATCTATAGAAATATTCTATTCCATTCCACTCCACTCTATCTTCTATATATCTATAATATAGTTCTATATTATAACTACCAGTAATTGGAATGAAAAACAAACAAGCATTAAATTTACAAAAAAACGAGGAGAAAGAGTAAGGGAAAAAAGTATTTTTTAAAGTTCTGGAAACTAACCTCATATACAAAATAATTCATGTTAAAAGTGTTTATTTTTTTAAAAAAAATCCTCTTTGTTGGAACCTCCCACCAATTCAAATGTAGAATGATCCCTTAAATTATCCTAAAGTAAAAATATGATGGATCCAGTTCATCCACTATTTTAAAAGTAAAATTATCTCTTAATGTAAGATATTCATGGGTAAAGTTCAGTGGTGGGACTCAAATAATTTAACAACCGGTTCTCTCCCCTAATGATTTCTTCCAACAACCAGCTCACCAAACTGCTCAGAAAGTTAACAACCGGTTCTCCCGAAGTGGTGCGAACTGGCTGAATCCCACCAGTGGTAAAGTTATATCTGAAACTCATAGATTTCCATAGATTTCTCATAGCATTAAGTGAAGTATTGAAATGTATCTGCAGATAAACAGGATATCTCTGCAGACAAAATTGTTTAATATCTCATTAATTTGTTTGAAATGTAAGACTTAAAAAAACCCTTTAAAATAAAATATAGATCACAGCAGTGGGAAATATTAACAAAATCAGAGGTGGCTGGATGGAGTCACTGAAGCAGTAGGCATGAGTTTAAATGGACTCCAGAGGCTGGTAGAGGACAGGAAGGCCTGGAGGAACATTGTCCATGGGATCGTGATGGGTCGGACATGACTTCGCAATTAACAATAACAACAATAAAATGAGAAGTGATCAACATGACACCTATACAATAACTTCATAATGTCTGACACTAGCACAAAAGATTTGTGAAAATGTCATTATATACATGTCTTGAATCTTCATTTCAGTTATATTAAGGTTTGAAGGGAGTCACTCACCAGGTATTTCCAACCTTGTCCCTTTGAAATGCCTATATTTAATATCCTTTGCAAGTTTTTTTGTGGCTATCTTACCAATAGCCCAGAATTCATCATTATGAATGATGATGATGATGATGATTTATTTATTTATTTTTATTTTTATTTATTTATTTTTCAAATTTATATACCGCCTTATCTCCCTAAGGACTCAGGGCGGTTCACAGGCAGTTAAAATACATATAAATACAGATTAAAAAACAATTAAAAAACTTATTCTATTGCCCCAAATTTAAAATAATATAAATAATAAAAAACCCCTTAAAACCCATAACTTTAAAAACCTAATCCAGTCCCGCGCAGATAAATAAGTGTGTTTTAAGCTCGCGACGAAAGGTTCGGAGGTCCGGAAGTTGGCGAAGTCCTGGAGGGAGTTCGTTCCAGAGGGTGGGAGCCCCCACAGAGAAGGCCCTTCCCCTGGGTGTCGCCAGATGGCACTGCCTAGCTGACGGCACCCTGAGGAGTCCCTCTCTGTGAGAGCGCACGGGTCGGTGAGAGGTATTTGGTAGCAGTAGGCGGTCCCGTAAATAGCCCGGCCCTATGCCATGGAGCGCTTTAAAGATTGTCACCAGCACCTTGAAGCGCACCCGGAAGGCCACAGGTAGCCAGTGCAGTCTGCGCAGGATAGGTGTAACTCGGGAGCCACGAGGGGCTCCCTCTATCACCCGCGCAGCTGCATTCTGAACTAACTGGAGCCTCCGGATGCCCCTCAAGGGGAGCCCCATGTAGAGAGCATTGCAATAATCCAGGCGAGACGCCACGAGGGCGTGAGTGACCGTGCATAAGGCACCCCGGTCTAGAAAGGGGCGCAACTGGCGCACCAGGCGAACCTGGTGGAAAGCTCTCCTGGAGACGGCCGTCAAATGATCTTCAAAAGACAGCCGTTCATCCAGGAGAACGCCCAGATTGCGCACCCTCTCCATCGGGCCAGTGACTCGCCCCATCAGTCAGCCGAGGACCCAGCTGACTGTACCGGGATGCCGGCATCCACAGCCACTCTGTCTTGGAAGGATTGAGCTTGAGCCTGTTTCTCCCCATCCAGACCCGTACGGCTTCCAAACACCGGGACAGCACTTCGATAGCTTCATTGGGGTGGCCCGGTGTGGAGAAGTACAGCTGGGTGTCATCAGCGTACAGCTGGTACCTCACACCGAAGCCACTGATGATCTCACCCAGCGGCTTCATATAGATGTTGAACAGAAGGGGCGAGAGAATCGACCCCTGCGGCACCCAAGTGAGGCGCCGCGGGGTCGACCTCTGCCCCCCTGTCAACACCGTCTGTGACCGGTCGGAGAGATAGGAGGAGAACCACCGATAAACGGTGCCTCCCACTCCCAATCCCTCCAACCGGCGCAGCAGGATACCATGGTCGATGGTATCGAAAGCCGCTGAGAGGTCTAATAGGACCAGGACAGAGGAACAACCCCTATCCCTGGCCCTCCAGAGATCATCCACCAATGCGACCAAAGCCGTCTCCGTGCTGTAGCCGGGCCGGAAACCGGACTGGAACGGGTCTAGATAGACAGTTTCATCCAGGTGCAGGGGAAACTGATATGCCACCATACTCTCTACAACCTTCGCCGCGAAGCGAAGGTTGGAGACCGGACGATAATTACCTAAGACAGCCGGTCAGGAGGGCTTCTTGAGGAGGGGCCTCACCACCGCCTCTTTCAAGGCGGCCGGAAAGACTCCCTCCAACAAGGAGGCACTCGTAATCGCCTGGAGCCAGCCTCGTGTCACCTCCTGAGTGGCCAGCACCAGCCAGGAGGGGCACGGGTCCAGTAAACACGTGGTGGCATTCAGCCTACCCAACAACCTGTCCATGTCCTCGGGAGCCACAGGGTCAAACTCATCCCAGAAAATGTCACCAAGACCACCCTCAGACGCCTCATCTGAATCGTCGCAATTTTGGTCTAGACCGTCTCGAAGCTGAACGATTTTATCGTATAGATAACCGTTAAACTCCTCAGCACGTCCCTGCAACGGGTCATCCCGCTCCCCCTGGTGAATGATGATGATGATGATGATCAATTATGATGCATTCCTGAGGAAGTCATCATAATTGCTATAGCAAATCATAAAAATGTAGCCTTACCAAGGCATTATAAACTGGTATTAACACTTCATGTAATCTTGATTTTATCCCTCTGCTAATGCAGCCTAGAACTGTGTTGGCTTTTTTGGCAGCTGCAGCACATTGCTGGCTCATATTTAAGTGATTGTCCACTAGGACTCTCCAAGATCACTCTCACAGTTACTACTATTGAGCCAGGTACCACCTATACTATACTTGTTCATTTGCTTTTTCTTGCTTAAATGTGGAACCTTAACTTTTTTCACCACTGGATTTCATTTTTTAGATATCATCCAATATTATATGTTGTTCTTTCTCACTATTGACCACAGAAATTTCACAGAATGTGGTCTTTTACCAGACACTATGGAGTTCTCGGCGCCCTTGAGTTTGGTTGTTTTTTACCTGACTAGCTAATTCCAAATTATTTGTTTTACTGAAATATTGCTTGGAATTATTAGCAGACACAATAACGAAACTTGTAGAACTTTTATTTCGCCAGTGCAACCACAGGAAGAACTGAAAATAGTAAGATATTTTTCTTCTGCAAGATTTTTTGAACAGATCTTTGGCTTCTGTCCAGAAATTGAATAAGATTTACTGCATATGTAATATAGCCTTGAAACTTTCTCCCACACAATGTCAAACACATTTTTGTTTTCTAGGAATAGACATAACATGAAACTTTGTCCTTTGAAATTGAACGACATCAGATCTGGCTTTTTGACTATTTTATCCCTCCCAGCAAATACAATAAACTTAACAATAAATACCCAATGCTTATCAGAGGAACAAAATGGAGAGGCTGAAACATGATGAGCTCTTTTAGTTTCTAGCTGATAAAATTATTCTTGCAGGAATAATACTCGAGATATTAGGGCTTCCACAAAAATGACAGCTTTATTTTTCTCCTCTTGCTCTCAAAATCCCATTACATGTAAATCCGACTGATGACACTGAAATTCTAAGTCTACAATTTTGTTCTAAATGGTTTTATTATACATCATTAAATCAGTTATGGATGTCTCAACATACTTCCATGCTCTTCCAGCTGACATTCTGGTACTTAACTCTATTCTGAATGAACTATAGCTTTAATATCTTTTCAATACACCCAAAACTCTTTATGAAAACAGACATACTCCTCAATTCCTAAAGCTGTTGCCTTGGAGAGAAAATAGCAGAAAACTTTTTGAGTTCCAACCCAGGGATTTACAAACAATCCCACTTTGACAGCAAAACAGAAGATAATCACTATTTGTATTCCAGTAGTACTAATTAAACAGTTATCAAGATAAAACTCCAGAGAAAATGCTGAAATCCCTCTGACTGTAGCGTACACTTAATTGGAAGTACCTCCTTTTAAAATGAAGATGAAAGTGGATCTTGATCTCCATTCCCAATTCCCTAACATACTGCAGAAGACTTCCCTGGGAACGCTGATGGTAGAAAGCTCTCTTAGGGCTGTCACTTGACTGGGCCACTGTCAAACTTAGCCCAAGTACAAAATCCAGCCAGTTCTTTATTGCTTACACCATACAGACAGAATCTTGCCAGACTAAATTTATATTAGCTTTAATCTAATGGATATATCATGCAAAGTTCTATGGAATGGTTATCCTAAATCTCTTCTACTTCACATGACCCAGCTTGGGACTGTGCTGTCTCTTGTATCACCTCCCTTCTTGGAATATTTTACCTTCTTCCTGGGAACCTGATAACAGCAGTCTGTCAAATTTTATTTTTTTATTTATTTGTCCAGTACGTATTAGATAATACATATAAGCATGAATTGAATACATAAAGTGAATACAATTAAAGGGAACATTAGGACACGGACGGTAGGCACGCTGGTGCTCTTATGCACGCCCCTTACAGACCTCTTAGGAATGGGGTGAGGTCAACAATAGCCAGTCTAAGGTTAAAATTTTGGGGATTTTGGGATGAAACCACAGAGTCAGGTAGTGCATTCCAGGCATTGACCACTCTGTTGCTGAAGTCATATTTTCTGCAATCAAGTTTGGTGTGGTTTACCTTAAGTTTGTATCTATTGTGTGCTCGTATATTGTTGTGGTTGAAGCTGAAGTAGTCATTGACAGGTAGGACATTGTAGCAGATGATTTTATGAGCAATGCTTAGGTCATACTGAAGGCGGTATTACCTCTCCCTTGGTAGAAGCAGTCCATCACATTCCCTAAGCAACTCAGAACACAAGTACACAAAACCACAATATCACTTTGGTAAATCATGGTAGTTTCTTCAGCTTAATCAGTGAGGGAAGGGAGATCTGGGATAATCCCAGCAATTATTTTCTTATTCATATAGTCATGGTTTATAAGGGCAAGCATCCAGGAAGATCCATAACAATACCCTTCCCCGATCTTTGATATGTGCTTTTGAGAAAGAAAACAGTCTTATTTGGGAATAATAGTACAGAATCTTTTGACAGAAAGCAAGGATTTAGGCAAGCCAATTGGATAGATCCTCATTATATCTTCCACCAAAATAGCCTATTTGTTTTGAGTCACTAAATTTTGGAAGGAGGACTTCAGAAGGATCATGAGAACAATGAATACTAGGTTGTTACCTAATCTTAGTCTATGCTATTGATGCATTCTGAATTGCCTAGCAGTCTAGGATGGAATGATACCTAATACCTTTTTTTGCTTATTTTCTATCTTTGACATAAATCATTTTTAATATTGCTGGCTTTTATGAATATTATGCTAAATCCATTTGATTTTAGTTTAGCTTTTAATGGTAAAAAGTTTAATTCAAAATATTTGACTAGTAATCATACTTAGACTTACTTAGGAATAAGTAACATTACGAATCTAAAGAAATACCTTTCAGCTACAAAAAGCAATTCTGTTTACCTTGTGTTGAAATCACTAACATCTAACGTACAATGACTGTTTTATCCAATCCATTTTCATCCGTCATAAGCATAATACAGGCATGGAAGAAGGCAATGGCAAGCTACTTGCATACTGTCATAAGAGCAAGACATGTCCCATGAAATCACCAAGAGTCAAATTCAGCCTACAGAAGACTTTATCTTTCTTTGCCAGAGACCATATAAGGCATAAAAGACCTTATAAGGCATAAAAGACCATATAAGGCATAGTTGATATGACATTATTATGTCATTTCAACCAAAAAATTACTTTGAAAATTGTCCAGCCAGGAAGGCAGCAATGTTAGTAGGAAACATTAAGTCCTTGTACTGATGTCGTTCCAAGATGTAAGTTTTAGAAGTCATATTTTGGTTGGTAAGCAGCAGTACATTTAAAAAAAAAATATTTAGTTTCTAAGGGGAAAAACCCATAAAGGCATAGTACATTATCTCTAGTGTTCAAAACTTTAACTGCAGTTAGTTGCAAAAATGTAGTTAAGCCAGACAACTAAGAGACTTTAATTTCCCATAAAAGAAAAATATCTTCCACTGATTCCAACTGTTGTAATTTATACAGAGGGATTGTGTTGTTAGGGAAGCAAAGATGCACCAAAATAATATTCAACCATCTTGAATTCAAAATGACGCTCTTGTGTATATGTAAACAGTTCTTAAAAAATATTTTCCTATTTTTAATATGATGGTGGCAGAACAAAAAGGAAACTACCGGTATATGTTAGTATGGTCAGAAAAAGGTAGAAATCAGACACAAACAAAAACTTTTTTCTAGAGAATCATCCAATACTATACTTTTATTCCAAACTTATGTTGCTCTATAATTATTTTGCCTATTAGGAATGTTCTTCTATTACTATTGTATTTCCATTGTGTTTTGGTTTGTCTTTCCTTCCCAATGCCTTGCTCCCTTGTCATGTGTCTCTTTTGCTTTTTGCTCAATTTGGAGATGCAGTAAGGACTAACAAAAGGCACAGAAGAGAAAGCCAAACAATTTTATTTGATTCAGGTATGTCAGTTTCCATTTTCCAGCCATTAATTGATGCATAAACTTTTTAAAATGGTTGCATAGAATGCCACTGGATTCTATTGCAAGAAAGCAAATATGTTTTTCTTCTCTAAAAATTGCAGAAATCATTGTACCTAAACAAGCTATATCTCCTGGAAAATATTTTCAATTGTCCCCAAAACTCTTGAGATCTATTACAGAGTGGTGGTGGAGAATATAAGCCAAGCCTTATTGCCAAGAATCTCTGTGACCCTTGTGCTAAGTGGCGATATCTGTGGCTGTTTTAAGCAGAAGGAGCATTCGCTTCAGCCCTTCGTCTTTTTTGTGAAAAGCAGTAAGCAATGTTTTAAGATTGAATTTGCTTAAAGAATCTTCTACAAGTTAGCATCATATTACATGTACATGAATATTGATTTAGTTTTTAAAAGAAGGGAGAAGGCACAACTTCTTATACTAACCCACAATAGTTAAAAATAATTCTTAGCATCAAGGATGTTGGGTTTTTTGTTGAAAAATAAAACATTGTGAGCCATGTTGCATAGAGCTTCGCTGGCTGAGGGACTCTGGGAGTTGAAGTCCACAAGTCTTAAAGTGACCAAGGTTGGAGATCCCTGGCATAGAGCTAAGTATCTTAATCTGGAGGCTTAAAAGCAAGTATCATTCAGTTTCAAAGCAATCTGTGACATCACATGGAAGCCTAATGGTCTATCATTTCGGGTTGTATAGAACTTCAGATTTGATCTCCAAAAGGTGCTTCAGAGAATATGCAAATAGCAATGTAATATTTATCTGTTTACAACACCTAAACAGAACTGTGCTTTTCCCCAGAAGCCTACAGGAAAATATGCTGATGCTTGAAAGTATTGTACAGCCCTCCTAGCTATAATATTTTTTATCAGCATGTTTTCATCACATGGTATTGATTTAAAATTAGCATTATTTTTCAAAAAGTTAAATCACCTTTAGTAACATGGCATGAAATAAATTAGATAAAGCACATTGCAATTTGAATTTCTTACATTTTTGGAGTTGTGTGGCAATATCTCTGTATAATTAAATGCATTTCAGAAAACTTAATAAAATGTAAATAAATAAACAGCAAGTAAGTAAGTCATCTAAGATCTCCTTTCTTAATTAAGTAGCTGAGAGGGATAAATTGCTGTTTGGTCAGAGAAAGCAGTCTTGAAGAAGTAAGGAAGTGTTTGAGCCCAATTATTTATGCTGACAGATTTGTCTTTTGCAGTCAGTATGCATTGAACACTTACCAAAAGCTGTCCTGCAAAACAGATGAAAAGAATGAATGAGAGTACCAGAAAGGCAGTTCCAAAGGAGATTCCAAGTATAGATTTTCTGGAAAACAAGAAAAAAGGGGCTTTTTTCACAGAAACCAATTCCGTGTAAAAGTAACACAAATGATGGTTGTTTTCTTTACCTTGGCCACATCCCTCAACGAAAGTGACTATAATGAAGTAGGGACTCATTTGAACTTCCAAAGGGGCATATGCTGATGAGATTTTAAAAATATCATTGCCTCGAGATCTTAAAACATCCCAGACCCTTTTCTCCTGAGGTAGTGATTCACTAGAGAAAAAGGAGTTTTGAGTTTAGTTTAAGACTAGGGAAGGCAACATGAAGGAGTGTACCATACCCTCCTCACATGCAGGACTCTTTCAATATTCAAATTAGTTTCCCTCCCCAACTTGGGAACATGGCTATCACTATCATATTTGGTGCAGATCAAGTCCTGAGAGAAGTAGAGACTTTCTTTAATTTATGCACATATTATATTTCTTAAATACGATAATAAATGAAGAACAACTCTTCCCTCAACCAATGCCTAGATGTTTTTAAAAGGGAGAGCTGAAAAATATAGTTCTAAAAATTCCATTTGTTCCTATAATAACCAAATCTTTCCTGATGTAAAAACGGTTTTTTCCATTAGTCCAGAAGAAGGAAGGTAATATAATCACTCTCCCACAGCCCCACCCACCAGATCTGTTGCTGTCATGGGGAAAACCAGAGGCAGGAGTTTTAGATATGTTCACCATCTTGAGAAGACACCCCCCTCCCCAAAAGAAGTGAGATAAAATTACTGATGTTGTTGGATTTACATAACAATTCTGTTGATGTTCCATTCCATAGTGGTCAATTGTTCATTTCAGAAATTCAGTATTACTGGTAAATGCTTATTTTTGTCTTTAATTATATTGTATGTGTATGAAAAAGAAATTCAGGGATAAATTCTTGTAGGAAAATTACAGAGAGCTAATTTTCATCTTTAAGAGCATTAGATTAAGTTTGATAATTTCCGAGTCTGTTCTTTTCCATTTTGAAAGTACATTCATAAAACTTTCAAAAGATTTCAATTAGAGCAGAGGTTTGGAACACATAAGAGTTTCATTGTTAAAACATTTTTTTTCTAATATAAACATTTGCAGTAGCTCTCCATTCTATCAGGTGCAACAAAAAAAAAGCCTTCATATAAATGAGTGGCATAAAAATAAGAGAGGAAGTGAGAGAGAGAAAGAGCTTGTGGAGTGTCATTTGCTTTCAAACAATCAGAGCACTAAGTGTTGACTTTTTGAAATTCAATGTGCTGAAAATCCTGCTTCAACCTTCAACTCAATACCCTGAAAGTTTCCTATGTAGAAAATAATAAATTAAATTATGAAAGGATTGTTCAGTTTCATGTTTAAAATGATTTTTTGCTTTCACCTAGAAATAAAGCTAGTTAGTTGTAAAATAGGGAAAATATACAATGGGATGATCCACTGCCCAATAGAGTCAGAATCAAATATCACTGTATATAAGATCTTGTTAATGTCAATGAATAATCATCAATAGGTTCAATAATTTTGATAAAATTTTGGTAAAACTTTTGATAAAAGAGAGTTCCTGAAAAAAATTCCTAGAATATTTCACCATCATTCAATTTTCCTAATATAGGTCCATAAGTATTTTAGTGATGAGCCACCCAGAGTTGCTGAGAGTCAGGAAATATATAAAATAAACAAAATATTTCAGAATCTTCTGAACTTCTGAAGTGAATATAAGTTTGACAGTGCAGTGAATCCATTCCTTGATGAGACTTTAGGGACATTTTTTCCCATAAAGTCCCAGTAGCAATTAGCAAAAAGAAAGAATTGTGAACATTAAGATACTGAGAAAGTAAATTGGTGAAAGATGCCATAAGTGAATATAGTAGAAGACATCACCGAACTAACTTTGTCTGATATTGAGAAACTACAACCTGTTCACCAGAGCTCAAATTTGAATCAAACTAATTTTTATGTTTCCTTGCCTTGCTGCCAGTAATTAACCTGGGAGGCTAGAAGTATTTGCAAGAAGCCTGAACTCCGAAGAATAACAAGAACAATGAAAAGTATGTAAAATTGCAACATTATTTAAAACATTTTGTTTCCTTGCTTGTTTGCTTGTCTATAGAACTTTTGGCAGTACTACCTTGCTGTTCAGCCAAAAAGACTTCCAGAATTATTGTTACAGGGTTATAGTTGGAACTGGCCTTTCAGCAGGTTTTAGAATGAATTTGTAAGATATTAACTTTAATAGTAACAATATTAATATAAATATCCAAAAACAAAGGTGCAAAACCCATAGATTATGACTAGATCTGCTGACTGAATCAGCAGCAACATCTTTTAGCTGCACAGCAGCTGAAGAGGCACAAGATTAACATCTATGGAGATTCTCAGTCATTCATAGTTGTCCCAAAAGTGCTTTTCAAAAGGCAGCTGGAGTTTGTTTTTTTCTTGAAGACGTTTCGCTTCTCATCCAAGAAGCTTCTTCAGCTCTGACCAAATGGGATATACAAGATTATAAATCTTGCCATCTATTTGGTCAGAACTGAACAATCTCATTTTTTTTTAATCAAGAAAAAAAACCCTGTCCAATTGCCTTTTGAAAAAGCACTTTTGAAACACAAGGTTAATAATATCACATGCCCACCAATTGGAAGTGGAAAAAGGGAAGTGCTACATCTTTGCTGAAGTTGTTAAAAAAAATATCCAAGGGAGTAAATGGTCAGGATGTCTCTGATAGCCTTGCTTGCACCAAATCTAATTGTGATCAAGTCATGGCCACAATGGCTTGCATAATTTTCCTTTTGAAGAAAGACAAACTGAGAAAGAAGAAGTAACAAAGGAAGGTGGTGGTGGTGGAAAAGACAAAATAGACATAAAGTAGAGTGTATCTTTTTTAAAAAAAAACCTGCCAGTATGATGGGATTATAGACAGGTCTAATTCAGTCTAAAAGAGGTTCCATGGATATAAGCAAAGAACAGCAGTGGTAGGTTGCCCCCGGTTCGGACTGGTTTTTGCAAACCAGTAGTAAAACTGGGGGTAGACTCCGCCCACCGACCCCAACATCATCAGGAGCCGCAAGCGCGGCGAGCGAAGCAAGTGCATGAGATCCTGCTGAGAACTGGAAGTAAAGGTAAGTAGAACCCACCCCTGAAGAACAGTATACATCACTCACTTACTTTGGTAGCACTAGAATCTGCACAAGAAAAATGCAGAAGAATATAAGACAGGCACAGGTTACATAGTACTTGAATGCAGGAAGGGTTGTTGCTCTATACTAAAAGAAAATGAGAGATTATAAAGAAAATCAAAATATTTCCTTGTTAAAAATGACTACAAGTAAATTATAACATCTATTGGATTTTAAAATATTTACTGATACGAGGGTATCCTTTATCTAGATAACTTTATGGCTTTAAACAAAAACTTTGGAAGAATTAAAAGATGATGGTTAATCAACAATTATTAACCATGATAGTTAAATTAAACTTCAATATCCAGAGGACACATAATTGAAAATTATAACTGCTGAAATCCAGGAGGGAAGAGCCATCCATAACAAATCCTGAACAAGTTCCATGCCTTTGATGACCTCTATCAATTAATTCACTGTGATTGATGACAAGCCACATTGGTATGGTGAACCTGAGCCAACCATATCTTTTTCAAAGCATCAATAAGCATTATGAAGCTTTTTTATTAATTACATTTTCTATATTGACAAAGTTTAAAAATGTTCCACAGAAATGAAACTCTCATAAATTGTTCATTTTGGGATACATGCTGTTTGAATTACGGAACAACTTCTACAGACAACCATATTGAAATGCATAACAGCAGCAAAAGTACTGCCATGGATTGCAGTACAGGAATTTTTCAATCAATTGTACCTTGATCTTTCAGGAAAAAAAGCAGGTTTAATGGGTTCATAGGATCTATTAACCTCCCACACATGAAAATGAGTAACACAAATTGATTTTGAAACTCTGGGATGATTATTCCTATTCCTGAATAAACCAAGATACTTTAGATGAATTGTTAATAAGGACTGACGACAACTGTATCATAGGTGGCTGTCATTCAATCACTGATGTCATTCAGCTCATTTCTGAAAGAGGGTCAGTACCTATTAATAATCAACATGATACTAAATATTTTGATTTTCTAGATTTATTGGACTTCTCTAAAAGCTGTTATAGCATTAAAATCATTCAACTTCAGTTACTTTGATTAATTAGATCTTTTTTTTGCAAAATTCTGACTTAAGTAATAGATATATTAAATTGAAGAGTATGAAGGAAATCCATCATTTTCTGATAGCCAGGAAATATAGCCAAAGTTTCACCTCTTCCCATTTGATTTCTGGTTTTTTTCTGTAATTTTCCCCCATGTGCAAACCCAAATTTATGCAACTCTATATCAAAGATGAAACTATATATATATATATATATATATATATATATATATATATATATATATATATATATATATATATATATATATATATATATATATATATATATATATACATATAAAAAAGAATCTAATCTCCCACAACTAAGTTACATCCTTTTTTCTTATTGACTAGAGAATTTGGGAAATATATGTAAAATAGAATTTATAATTTAAATACAACTCACTTCTTTTTCTAAGATTTTATTGTAGAAAAGCAATGATATTCTTTGAATATCCTCAGATTTAAGCCACTGCCTAGAAAAGAAAAAGAACCATAACAGCATTATACATAAGCTGCTAATATTTTTTTCTGGAGACTTAGATAAGAAAAAATAAACCTGGTTCAAAAAGGAAATCAAACAGTTGGATGTGTTTATGTAATAGAAATATACTAGTTCAATAGCAATTTCTCTTCTTTAGGGGAGGCAGTGAATAGGAACCATAGATCTCCATCTATCTACATTGTCCAGGCTTCTAAAATGGTACCAGTCTAAAAATGTAATGTAGGGATGATTTCTAAAGTTGGTGGCAGTTTTAGACTGCCAACCTTGTGAATAAGGGCTGAATAATGTATTGTAATAAGAAGCATTTAACTTAGCATCAATAATTAATTTTTATACATAAATTTCATAATCTACATCAGGGGTGTCAAACTCACGTCTTCACAGCATTGGTCACATGACGTATCGGGAGTTTTTTTCCCTCCTTCACTAAACCGGGCATGGGCATGGCCAGCACATGATGCATCTGGCCCATGGGCCGGGTATTTGACAGCTCTGATCTACATAGAGGCTCGCAAC
Organism: Ahaetulla prasina; assembly: GCF_028640845.1. Lineage (NCBI taxonomy): Eukaryota > Metazoa > Chordata > Lepidosauria > Squamata > Colubridae > Ahaetulla > Ahaetulla prasina. The sequence continues at coordinate 104,965,937 of NC_080541.1, read as the reverse complement.
TCAAAATAACTTATTGTATCCACAGTTCCATGTGACAATAAGTACCCTAGAATTCTGCTAAAGGAAGGGAAGGAATGTAAATATAACTTGGTGCAGGTTTCAGAGCTAATGTGATCAGAATAGATATGCAGTTCTTCTCATCTAATTTTGAATAAAATGTTGCTGGACTAAATTCCAGTGGATCAATAAAATATTGATTTCTTGTCCAACAGACAGTTAAGTCATAGAACAGCTTATATTTTTCTATTCTGTGTTATCATATAATCTGGGAAGAAAAGTAACAGTCAGATTCCTATCTTGAAATAGGCTCCTCCAACTCCAGTTCAAAAAATTCTGCCTTCAGATTTCTCAAGGGGCTTCAATGCTTACTTCCATAATATGAACAGCAGTTGTACAAACAACAACTTTGTGGGCAAACATACTTTTGAGCATTTATTCCATCAATTGCTTGAATCATCCTTTCATTTAATTCCTCTTCAAATTTTTTCTTCTGAGATTTTGTTCTGCAGAGATAAAGTAAAGGAATGAAGTTAGCATCCTGAAGGATGAAATTTAAATAAAATTCAGGTAATTCTGAATAACTGTTCAAAATTGCTATGGCTTTGGAAAAAGTTATTTATTACATATCTTCAGAATTGTAACTGTCACACACCCCTTGCGGTTTCAGGATTGCACTTTGGGCATTTGTCAACCAGCTTCCATTTACAACTGTTTGCGGTGTCTGCAGTCACATGATCACATTTTTCTTATTTTTTCCTGCAAAAAGCACCGATTGGGTTAGCTGGATTTTGATTATGCGATTCGTTAACGACTACGGTGACTCAAGTTATCATAGAGAGTCATAAAATTGAGTCCAGCCCCATGGTGACTTGACTTAAAACCACAAAGACTTATGGCCAAATTTTTAGGCTATACTGTGGTCATAAATTGAGGACTACCTGTAGCCCTGGTGGTATAGTGGTTAAAGTTTTGCAGGAAAACTGCCCACAGCCTGAGTTCAATCCTGACTCAGCAAATAATGCTTACATTCGAAACTGCCCAGTGAGTGCAATATAAAACGCTATGGGGCGGTATATAAACCTAAATGCTATTGCTTACCTATATGGCATTCATTAGGGCAAACAAAATAAAAGCAATGAGAAAAGCAGAAATAAGGCCAATATATTCCTATTCCTATTTCCTGTAGCAGGCCAGCACAAATTTACACATATTGCAATGATCTGTACTTGATATCAACTTTTCATTTTACAATATAATGTTAAATATTGCTGATGTGACTGTACACTTACATAGTGTACACCTATTTTTATTTCAGTCAAAAAGAGCTGCTTGATAAGAATATAAATTTAAATACTGGATTTTAATAATTAGACTCAATGGCTTTAGCAATGTTATAAAGGAACCTCAAATGAAGTGATATAATTATACATTTTGTTTCCAATGAACTTGGAAAATTTCCTTGTTGTTTCTATAACATCATGGAATACAAAACTTGGTATAATATATCTAATTTTATACCTCTTTGTCATGTGGGACAAAATGGTCAGGATTGGCCTAGTTAAAACTTGAATGGGAGACTATCGAAGAATTTCAAGCTGCGAGTTAGATAGGGAACTTGAACAAAGCTCTTGAGAAAAGGCAGTAGAAAACCACCTGGCATATTCTAGATAACTAGCTTGACTTAAAGCTATCACAGTTCTAGCAGATGTATTTCTATTGAGCTATAGATGTTAACACATCATTTCACAATGAGTTGAGAAAAGATTAAATACATTTTTACAATTGAAGGAACAAAGAATGTCAACAAAGCTAAAGGATGATTAGCTGCTGCTCGGGGTGGAATGGGGGCAGGGCTATCAATAATCAGGGCTCAATAGGCTATGTGCAGATATATAATCCATATATATGTGTGACTCCCGAAGACCATGATGAAGACATTATTGGGTTGCAGTACAGAGAATGCTACCTTTTATGAGCTTCCTTCCTTCTTAACAATTCTCATTTCTAATTTTTACTAGAGAAATAGTATGCTAATCCTATTGTAATTTTAGTGGGAAATCTCTTAACACTTATTGATTGGGCTCGTATGTGCTCTTGAAATATTCAAATGCTTAAGGACAAAAGCCTAGCTTCTTTGAAGAAGAGAAAATGTTAGTTTCTGAAACTAAAATTTCAGATAGGATTTAAGACAGGGGTGAAATCTAGCAGGTTGTGACAAGTTCTGAAGAACTGGTAGCAGAAATTTTGAGTAGCCTGGAGAACCATCAAATGCCACCTCTGGCTGGCCCCAGAGCAAGGTGGGAATGGAGATTTTGCAATATCCTTCCCCCAGGAGTGGGGAGGGAATGGGGATTTTGTAGTATCCTTCTCCTGGAGTGGGGTAGAAATGGAGATTTAGCAATATCCTTCCCCTGCCACGCCCACCAAGCCATGCCCACCAAGCAACACCACACCCAACAGGCCACACCCACAGAACCGGTAGTAAAAAAATTTGAATTTCACCACTGATCTAAGGACTAAGCAAAATCAGTCGCCAGGGACAAAGAAGCTAAAGAAAAAGCTTCAGAGCAGAGTGAAAAAGGGGCATGAGAAATAGAACAGAGAAGACTACTCAGAAAGAAAGAACGTTAAAGAATTTGAGAATATTTAAGATCAGAAGCCACAGAAGGGAAGGAGAAGAAAATCTAGCAAGGCTGATTAACAGATAAATAAATAAAGTACTGATCTGAAAAGCAGAATTAACTATGGTTGATGAAGAGATGGGGAAGATAAATGTGAAGCAACGAGGAGGACTAAAGAAAATAAAACCTATAAACTGTAGTGAATAGAAGGAGGTGGTCTGACAAAGAAAGTAGCTACAGAACACAGAATTACCAACTATAGTTTTAGAGTAATTATTAAAAAGAGATATCCTATAGCATTAACACCATCATTACAATTCAACACCTTGTCTGAATTTCACATGTTAAACTATATGGTACACAGTTTTAAGGCTTTTAAAAGTCACATCAATAACATTTTGACAAGATTTCAAAATAATTTCAAAATAATTATTATAATTACTCAGACTAGAACTTAACTTTTTGTTTTGCTGATGATTTCATTCTACCAACAAATTCCTATTAATAAAAATACCTAACATATTTCTATCTTGCCTAAATTAAGCTGATGAGGTTTTATAATATTTGAATTATTTCATTTATCCTCTTACCTTAACAGTTATGCAAAATTATCATGGCTATTAAAAAAATATGCTTGTGTAGAATTACTGGGTAAACTAGCATGGTTTTCCATGATACTGAGGTCTTTACAAGTTACACATACCTTTCTCTACAACGCTGGAAATTATACTGACCCATAGGCATGTCCTAAGAGAGAGTAACAGAAAGTATCATCCAGATATATAGAACTATAAAATAGTTATTGGATTCAATGTACAAGATTGCTCTATAATGCAAACTGTTTTTCCTTTTTATATAAGTTTATTAAAAAAATTAAAGTAAGATTAAAAACTAATAAGAATTAATATTTAGAATACAGAAAAAGAAGCAGAAAAAAGAAAAGGACAAAGCCAAAAGTGCAGGAAAGAAAGAAAATCTAAAAACAAGTAGCTTCTAATGTTCTTTTTATATTTCTTGTTAAATGTCTATTAGGGTATTCCAATCAGCATGCAAGCTATTTGTCAATGAACACTTTTTCCATTCCCAGTTTAAAATAGAGATTCTTAATTCTTAATAGAGATTTCTTTTTTTGTCCTCTTGTTTGATGTTGAAAGTTTGCATTTAAGTCAGTCCTTGCATGAACAGACTTCGAATTTATGTTTAACATAACATAACATCAGAGTTGGAAGGGACCTTGGAGGCCTTCTAGTCCAACCCCCTGCCCAGGCAGGAAACCCTACACCATCTCAGTCAGATGGTTATCCAACATTTTCTTAAAAATTTCCAGTGTTGGAGCATTCACAACTTCTGCAGGCAAGTCGTTCCACTGATTAATTGTTCTAACTGTCAGGAAATTTCTCCTTAGTTCTAAGTTGCTTCTTTCCTTGATCAGTTTCCACCCATTGCTTCTTGTTCTACCCTCAGGTGCTCTGGAGAACAGCCCAAATCCCACTTCTCTGTGGCAGCCCCTGAGATATTGGAACACTGCTATCATGTCTCCCCTAGTCCTTCTTTTTGTTAAACTAGACATACCCAGTTCCTGCAACCGTTCTTCATATGTTTTATCCTCCAGTCCCCTAATCATCTTTGTTGCTCTTCTCTGCACTCTTTCTAGAGTCTCAACATCTTTTTTACATCGTGGCGACCAAAACTGGATGCAATATTCCAAGTGTGGCCTTACCAAGGCATTATAAAGTGGTACTAGCACTTCACGTGATCTTGATTCTATCCCTCTGTTTATGCAGCCCAGAACTGTGTTGGCTTTTTTAACAGCTGCTGCACACTGCTGGCTCATATCTAGATGGTTATCCACTAGGACTCCAAGATCCCTCTCACAGGTACTACTATTGAGCAAGGTACCACATATACGGTACTGGTGCATTTTGTTTTTTTGGCCTAAATGTAGAACCTTACTTTTTTGGCCTAAATGTAGAACCTTATGTTTCTTGAAGTACAAGTTCACAATAAACAATTCTCTTCTTAAAAGCCTTTTCATCTCCTATATTATTGTATTCCTTCATTTTCCCATTAAATAGCAGCATGCTGACTTTTCTTGATCTTGCACTTAACATCTCTTGTAGTGTGTCACAGAATTCCTCAAGGTCTTTCTCTTCTCTAGTTGTAGTAAATGCATATACAAGTGCATTTGCATAATGTAGCCAGGTAAAAATAATTAGCTACCTCATTTTGAAATTCATTGCCATTTCATCATTCACAGGAATTCCAGCCCTGAATTTAAGCAACTGAATTAAATTGGCCCACTGTGATCCATTTAAGTTCACTTATTCCTATGACATCCAATTTGCTAACTTTTAGAGCTTGCTTTGCTACTGCTTTGACAATTTCAAGTTTTCTTTGATTGACGATTCTCACATTCCATGTTCTGACTGTGTGTCACTATACAGCAAAGAACATCTATTTCAATACTGGCACAAACATTAATCAGAGTTCTTTGTAGCTTTGCTCTGGTCCTGTCACCATCTCCAGATCTACTTGATGAATTTCTGTGCTCTTTCTAAGTAATACCATGTTTCCCCGAAAATAAGACCCTGTCTTATATTTTTTTTTGAACCCTGAAATAAGTGCTTGGCCTTATTGCCATGCACTCAAAAGCCCAATTCGGCTTATTATCAGGGGATGTCATATTTTGGGGAAAACAGGGTAGAGAAATACCACCCAACCTGGAGAGGAGAGGGGTTCATCAGCTGGGACCAAATAACATTGCAATATTGTAACCATTTCATTTAATTTTCTTGGCAATAGCTATGAAATTCCCTTGCCCTTGCCTTCTTCTGGCTCCACTTTTGACATTACTAGCAGGAATAACTCTACAGGATCTCACACAATCAGCAACATTCTTATGCTCAGTGAAACAATTGAACCCTCCCACCATATAAGGTAATAATTTCCTAGGAGGAGTCTTAAACAGATATTACGTTTTATTCCATGTTTTGAAATTATGCAGTACTGGCATTATAATGGGAACTGAGAATACGGTAGTCCCTGACTTACAATCATTTACTTATTGCTTGGTGATTGCTCAGATCTATGAAGAACATACACACACACCCGCCGAGGTACTTATGATATGGTTCTGATATTCTGACGTGGGATTTGGCAACTGGCCCACATTTTTGGTTGTTTGCAGCATCCCGTAGTCACATGACCGTGTTTTATGACTGTTTGATGAGAACAGGTATTTCCTTCAAGTTTTTGGCAAAAATGCCCTATAGCAAACAATGGGTTCACTTTACAACAGCTGCATTTGCTTAATGATCACCACAAAAAAGACTTATAGAATCAGGTCACTCATGTAGGTGATTGCTTTACAACAATCACAATCTATTATCGTAACGGGCAAGCTCTATTATAGTTGTAAGTTGAGGACTACGTGTGGTGGTTTTTAAATTTTCTGCATAAGTAGAAGTAAGTAGAAGTAAACTAAGTCTATGACAGCTAGAAAAGCACTAACACAGGAGTCAAATACTTTACAGAAACTTGGCCTCTCCAGGCCTAGGCACTATTTAGTCAATTATTTATTCATTATAATTCTAATACATTTAACAATGGCAGTTCTCCATCTAATTTTCTGCAGGTAGTATATAGCATTATTTCGGTAATGTAATATTATCTGAAGAAACAATGCGCAATTCTGAAGTTTATTAATTTAATGAAGGATAACAATGCTAAAAGGCTGGTGGATTATTCTTAGGTGGACCCCAAAAAATCAGGTTAATTAGTGTGTCCCCACCCTGCAAAAAAAGATATTTTAGCTATTTAAAAATATACAGAAGCCGATACCATGGTGCTGATCTTGCCATTTTCAGTAATCATACTGTCCCGATGGTGCAAATGAGCAAATGGCTTAGCTGCTCCCCAAGATTCCAAGTATCTAGTCATACGAACAGAGGCTCTCATTTTAGCTCCTTCTAGGGTATTTCGGGGTCGGAAATGATGTTGTGGGCTTCGTTTTTCTTCCTAATTTGAAAATAAGTACAAAAGAGACAAAAGGGTGAAATCAGCATTGAACACTTTCCTAGAAAACTAAATTTTTAGCCCAGGGTTCTATTCAATATTTTTCAGTATTAATTCCCCACTTTTCAGAACTATTCCAGTCAAACCTTCGTCACTGACTGCTTGTAGATTATCAAACATAAACACTTCGCTACAGAAGAAAAACAACATTACTTACCTTAGGATTGATTATAAAGAAGGTTTTCACGTTATGTTCCTTGAGGTATGGATCCCTTGCATCACCATCCCCTTCTTCCACTTTGTACGCTCCATTCAAGTGTGCCAAGGTGACTGAAGTAATGTGAACACGGCTGAAATTATGGTTTATTTTAAAGTGACCATTATACAACATTAAGAAAGTAGCATTTATTTTCCTTTTAGTTATAGCTGAGAATTATTTCCTCAAGACTTAGATACATAACTACATAAGGAATGAGTAATAAGTAATGGAAATATAGTAAATAACTCAAACTGAGATTTGATTCCAATGATGAGAGACTGTAACTAAGGCATGCCGCTCTGTGTGTCAGTGGTGGAAGCATTTGAGTGGATTCTTTTTATGGGACATACAATGCTGGCTTGTTAAGGAAAAGACTCAGAAACTTTTCTCATGTATATCATTTTAATTTGGTAAAAATGTGATTCCTCCAATTGTAATTTGACCCTCAGACCCCAGCTGACTGTCATGATGAAAGTCAAGCCCACTTTTAATCTGCATTTCAGAAAACATGATTTTTAATATTATAAATGTTTGCTGAACTTGCTAAATTGTGGGGATTGAGACACCAATAAATAATAGTTTCTCTATTCGGAACATTATATCTTAATATTTGAATGTAGCTTTAAAGTCTTGGATCTGCCATGCATACATAGAACAGCATACAGTGCCTTCAAACACTATTCAATTTCAATAAATGGAAGAAATCTGTATTCGCAGTAGTAACAATCTGAAATTACCGCCAGGATTATTCTCTATATATGAAATATATCAAAATACATATAAATTAAGTAATGATCTTACCCAGGAATTCCTCCAGCTTCCATATGATTGGCCAGTGTTACATCATGTGACCACACATCATATTGCCATTTTTGCAGTCCAATCACACCACAAAGGACATTCCCAGAGTGTACTCCCACTCTCATATTAATATCAACTCCAGTTGCATCTCTCACCTTCCTATTATTGAGAAACAATTCATGGAAGATGTTCAACATTAGTCTTCAAAAGTCAAACCAGTACCATACAATTTGTAATAGGCAACTCTAGAAATTTTAATAAATATGCATTTGCAAACAATTTGAAATAGCGAAACTATTTTAGCCTTTTAAAGTGCTGATTTAATGTTTCTCTGATTAATATAAACATTTAAAGAGACAAATACCGTGTTGCCCCGAAAATAAGACCCTGTTTTATATTTTTCTGAAACCTTAAATAAGCGTTGGCCTTATTGCCATGCGTTCAAAGGCTGTTTGGGCTTATTATCAGGGATGTCTTATTTTGGGGAAAACATGGTATATATATTTAAAATGATTCATAGGTGTATATTTGCCTATGATGCTAATCAATTCAGGTGATTAGCAAAACTCAGAAAAGAAATAAAAAGCAGGAAAAAACCAAAGGCAAGTGGTAATAAAAGAAATCTAAACACACCTAGTTTCTACCAACACCGTTCATGATACGTCTCTATTTTATTTATTTTTTGCTTTTCTACCTTTGTGAACTATCCTTCTTTCCACCACATCCTTCAGCATTCAGACATGACCTTTTGCCCCTCTTTTTCAGGATCTCATCAGTTCTGTCCAACCACAACTTTCTTGACCTACTCTTTCTACTCAGTGCATTCACTCTTCACCTATTTGTCTAGCTATTTGATCTTAATTCCTTCTCTCTCTACATCCAAGTCATTTATTATAATATATAATAAATATAATATATATGGTACATAAAATGTATAATAATTACATTTATTATCCATTTATTCTTGATCATATATTTTCTTCTATTACACATACTTTTTAAGTACAATAAATGTTCTCTTCTTCCTATATCCCATCTCTTATCTATAAGCAAATCCATAAAAGAGTGTCATTTCAATCCTGGTATCAGCGCAAGTCCACTAAGTGTTATCTATTTTAACCCCAATCAAATAAACCAGCTTTATATTCTTTCCCTTTACTTCTAACAATCTTAATCTTTAGTCCACTAAAGATTAATGTTCTAATGTTATAGAACTTGTTTTTTTTATTTTTCTGTCTTCCCTTCTCATAAGATTCTTCAAAATTTTATTAAGCCTCTTTTGTAACCCAATATAGGTAAATTATCTAGGTCATTTTTTGGATCAGTGTTTGTATATCCCTTTTAATTACTAAGACATCAGACAGTTTCTTTTGAATGTCCAGTGTAACAACTGTTTCGAAGTCATTCTTGCAAAGTGTCATTGGTAGATCTACTTTTAACTCCATCTTGACCTTCTCAGGTAAAACTTGTTCCTCTCTCATAATATCTTTTACATACAATTTTCCCATAAGGGCAGACATTTCTTTTGACAGTATTAAAATTATCTCCTAGATCCATTGTTAAAAATATCTAAATGTTTAATATTCTAACATTGATCATATTGAAGATATTTTTGAACAGGTTTCATACATTCTTTTCTTGAAGTCATTCTATTTTTATCAGCTCCCTTTTAATTTGCTTCCATTTTTCTAAGATCCTCTTTTGATACTACCAAAATAAGGCCTATCCCTTACAGTACAGGTAGTCCTCAACTTATCATCACAATAGCGACAAGAATTTCTGTTGCAAAGCAAGGCAGTTGTTAAGTGAGTTGCATCCAATATTACCTTTTTTGTCATGGTTGTTAAATGATTCACTTCAGTTGGTAGGTGAATCATGCAGTTGTTGAATGAATCTAGCTTGCCCTGTTGCCTTAGCTTATCAGCTACTTCTCGTTTTCAACCCATCCAGCAATATCAGAATATTTTTTCTCCTGGATCACATTGATTCAAAATGTTGCACAATGTCCACAACAGTCATCTCTATTGCTTTATTAACATCATACACTAGATTGTAACATGAAATGACTGCCAATCTATGGATTTCCTAAGCACATAACACCGTAGATAACATTTTCTAGCTTCTGATACAAATTTTAGCTTTCATTCACAAAACCCTAAAACTTTACAATACTTCCTTCTATCTATTCATCTGCTCCACCCAGAGATTGGGCTATTTTCATTCAGAGTTATTACATTTTTCTCTGTTTCATACACACAAAATGTACCTATTTTTCTGTCAATTTGTTCATTAATTCATATTGTTTTCTTTTTACATTCTAAGTTGCAATCTTCCACACATGGTGTTCCCCATTGGTCGGCCTAATAGATATTGAACTCCACCATCCACCCTGGCTTTCATTAATTGAGGTTTTCAAATAATATTGGGTTTTATCTTTGTAAGCCGCCTGGAGTTATAGAGTTGGGTGGCCATAGAAATTTTCTCAAATAAATAATACTTTCTATTCAATTTGAATATTCAATTATGGCTTCCTAAATTTACATTTAGTTACAGTTCTTTCTTGTAAGAGTCTGGTGCAAAACCTTATTCTGTTTCAACATTGAGATGGTGTTTGCCTTTATAAATTTAAGTTGGGATAACCTATGATTGGTAAATTCGCCTGGCATTACCAGATAGGAAAAAAATGGTTGGGAAAAATAACCACCAATTTATTTCATTGAGAGAGAAAGTTTGGTGTAGTGTTTAAAACACCAGGCTAGAAATTGGGAGGCCATGTGTACTAGTCAATATTACATAAGATTTATTCCCAATTAACATTACAACAAAATTGTAAATTGTAAACAATGCCAACCAATTAATTTTATCCAGCAGCATGAAGGAAGAAGTGAAGTTCTATCTATCAGGACACAGCTTAGCATTTCACTACATAATTATTAAGAGAGTAGGTCAAAATATGAAAATCCCAAACTATTATTTAATTTGCAATAAATTAGTTGCTGTGAACCTTGGTTCCTATGCTCCATTTCCTTCCCTAAATGTCACTTATCAGATCAGTTCAGGTTTAGGAAAGAACAGGAATAGCGAACCATACAGCACAGTTGACTAAAGAATTAAGCCTGCAATTGGAGACTAATTAAAATTGAAAAAGGAGCTTCATGGATAAACACCTTGATTAAGATTTGATTTCCTTTTTCTTATGACCTGCTTTTTGAAAAAAACATTATTTTGTGTTAGTTTGTTTGGCACTATCGAAAAAAAAATACATTTGGACAGGAGAGAAACAGCACTGAACTGGGAGTTTCATTTTTTCCATATCCACAGTTACTGTTTAAAATACATTCTACCATTTTATAGGAGCCTCCCCAGTGGTGATTTCCTACCAGTTCGCCCCAGATCGGATGAACCGTTAGCGGCAGCAGCGGGAGGCTCTGCCCACCCACCCAGATGCTTCTGTGCATGTGCAGAAGTGTTGCACGTGCATGCATGAGCGAACCGGTAGCAAACTAAATTGAAACCCACTACTGAGCCTCCGCCGATTTCCTTGGACTAAAAAGGAAATAAGCAATACTCACCTAAGAGAGCAGGCATTCCTCTCCCACCCCTGACTTAGATGAGTTTGCCTACCAAATGATAAATCTGCAGGGAAAAATTAAAGGGGAAAAATCCCCTTCTCTCTCCCATTGTTTTTCATGAATCCCTACCTATATTTGATTATGCTGAACAGCTATTCTCAATAACTCGAACATTAAGATAATTTCTATTTGCTTCTTTAGCAGCATAACAAGATCATTTTCTCAATAGGAATTAGTTTCAGAAAGTTCATGATGGTTACCTTTTAAAATACAAAGGAGGAAATGAGGGAATTAAGTGTCTATGGAAAAGCAGCAGCATTGCATTTAATTTGCAAGTTAGCACAAATTAACATTACAACAAAATTGTAAATTGTAAACAATGCCAACCAATTAATTTTATCCAGCAGCATGAAGGAAGAAGTGAAGTTCTATCTATCAGGACACAGCTTAGCATTTCACTACATAATTATTAAGAGAGTAGGTCAAAATATGAAAATCCCAAACTATTATTTAATCTGCAATAAATTAGTTGTTGTGAACCTTGGTTCCTATGCTCCATTTCCTTCCCTAAATGTCACTTATCAGATCAGTTCAGGTTTAGGAAAGAACAGGAATAGCGAACCATACAGCACAGTTGACTAAAGAATTAAGCCTGCAATTGGAGACTAATTAAAATTGAAAAAGGAGCTTCATGGATAAACACCTTGATTAAGATTTGATTTCCTTTTTCTTATGACCTGCTTTTTGAAAAAAACATTATTTTGTGTTAGTTTGTTTGGCACTATCGAAAAAAAAATACATTTGGACAGGAGAGAAACAGCACTGAACTGGGAGTTTCATTTTTTCCATATCCACAGTTACTGTTTAAAATACATTCTACCATTTTATAGGAGCCTCCCCAGTGGTGATTTCCTACCAGTTCGCCCCAGATCGGATGAACCGTTAGCGGCAGCAGCGGGAGGCTCTGCCCACCCACCCAGATGCTTCTGTGCATGCGCAGAAGTGTTGCACGTGCATGCATGAGCGAACCGGTAGCAAACTAAATTGAAACCCACTACTGAGCCTCCGCCGATTTCCTTGGACTAAAAAGGAAATAAGCAATACTCACCTAAGAGAGCAGGCATTCCTCTCCCACCCCTGACTTAGATGAGTTTGCCTACCAAATGATAAATCTGCAGGGAAAAATTAAAGGGGAAAAATCCCCTTCTCTCTCCCATTGTTTTTCATGAATCCCTACCTATATTTGATTATGCTGAACAGCTATTCTCAATAACTCGAACATTAAGATAATTTCTATTTGCTTCTTTAGCAGCATAACAAGATCATTTTCTCAATAGGAATTAGTTTCAGAAAGTTCATGATGGTTACCTTTTAAAATACAAAGGAGGAAATGAGGGAATTAAGTGTCTATGGAAAAGCAGCAGCATTGCATTTAATTTGCAAGTTAGCACAAATTAACTTTACACCTAATCCACAGAGTTGAGACAAAACTGTTGATTGCACATTTGGAATGGGTAACATGCTTAATGGAACACCTGATAGTCTGAGATTTGCTGATGGCTATGTAGTGGGCACCTAGCAATTGTTAACAGTTGTAATTAAGACTGGGTTTCTTCATGAAGTTAAACAGAAATAACTTCAGAGACACAGGAGGTCTTCACAAGTTATCTCCTGGGCAGAGAATGAGCATTTTTTCAGTTTTATATCACATGTTCATTTAAGAAGCTGTTTTATTAGCCACATGTCACTCAGAATGCAACTGACAAGCACTCTTCAGAGGTTTCTAGCAGCCCAGATGCCTTGCAGGGGAGATGAGCAGCATAAAAAGTTAATAAATAAATAAATAATAAACAACAAACAAATTGACAGAAGGCAGGGCGATCCATCCTCTTATGCTGCCCTCCATATGCAGGGGGAAATTGTCTGCCGTGGAGAACTTCCTATAGTTGTGGAAATATTTTATTACTGGTGAACTCTACATATTTCAAAGAAGTGTGATCATTCCCACTACACTGAATGTAGTCAAATTTATACCAAGCTTTTTTTACAGAACACTTTCATGCCATGACTTTTTTGCACATTCCACATCAAATAAATGTGCCTCCAGAGATCAGGGTTTGTTTTTGTTCACTCTGTATAATTTTAAATAAATAAATTTTTCTTTTGAAGTTAAAAGACTGACATTCTCCTAGTCTAAATTCTGCTGCATTGTAATGTTTTAATGTTTATATTTTAAAACTTACATTTTCGGTAACCTTAGGAGCCCTTTCCGTGTTTGAATAAAATAAATAAGTTTAATATCCTTCACTGCCATAATTTCAGGACAAAAAAAATTCAAGCTGCCCAATCAGATTTGAGTTTAAAATATTGTGCTAAAAAAATTAGAATTTGGGAAAGAGACGTAGACTAAACTTTTCCTATTAAGTTTTGTTTCATAATTATGAAAGAAATGAATATTTTATATAGTTTAAATATATATAAAATATTTACTCACTTTATAGCTTCGCACATATCCAGTCCCATTTTCACACAATTCTTGGCATGATTTTGTAGTGATATTGGAAGGCCAGACACACAGTAGTAACAGTCTCCTAAGATTTTAATTCTCATACATTCATTTTCCTTAAAAAAAAAAAAAGGGGGGGGGGGAAACAGGGGCTAGGGAATTAGTTATGGGACAGTCAAGGTAGCAACATAAAGCTTATTAGCAAAGCTGCAGAATCCGATGCACCTGATTGTGTCAATTGTATTCCATCTAAAAATACCGAGATGACTGGGCCAGAATGTTTATAGATGAAATAAACTCCAGGGCTCTGTGCTTCCCCATTTCCAGTGACCTACTTTTCCTGAATTATGAAATCAGAAGCATGCTCAAACAATGTTGTCTCCAAACTCCCAGGGATTTAAAGCCAACACTCCTTCTTAATGGCTCCAAATTAGACAGGTCCTTTGGGAATAGGCTTGAAATTTTAACTCAGGATATTTGTCACCATCTCTATTTGAGCACTTGCACGAATACAGACACTTTCTAAGCTATAATACTATATTGTTATATTGCTAATCTCCTTTATGGGATAAAATTAGCCCTTTAAATGAAATCCAAGCATTACTTTAATTCATTCAAAATTTCATTGCTCCTCTAGGGATCCTTGACACATTCAGTAATGTTTGGGAAGATGCCCAAAAGACAGCTTACAGTGTTCGCCAAAGTTCTTCTTATTCTGCTATTCTCCATAATAAAGAAACCAGGGAAGCAAACCAGGGCATGTTCTGAACTCACTATTCAACAATCAGCTGATGCGGGAATGCACGTGCACATCTAAATGCTGTGTCCTGACAAATTCCCTATGCCAAGACAAGGAGACGTCAAGGAGATATCTAGGATGCACCAATTCCTCTCAGATACTTGGTTTTTTGCAATGCAACTTTAAATGGCAAAACCTAAATTTTGATAGAATTTAAATGAATAATTTGGCTGTCAGTCTCTACAGTACAGTGGCAGAGTAGGCCAGTCAAAGAGGAGAAACCAAACTTTGGAACATACGCTGCATCTACTGTGACTCAATCAGGATAATAAAGATTATGAAAACTCTTGTTATTCAACAAACTGAGCCTTAGAGTAATGAGTGATATTTCTAGGACTCAAAAACATTGCCTTGCAACACCAATATATACCTGCATATAAATAATGAACAGTTCAGAGTGAAGAGACGTCTAATAGAACAAGGGGGTTTTCTTCCAGATCCCCCGATAAAATATTACTGCATTTAATGCATTAATTGTATTTTTTATTATTTCCAAAATTGTATATTGTTTTGTCCTCATTTTTGTTAACTGGAGGTGTTTCAAAGTAATTTATTTTCTCCCTCCTTATGCCAGGATGTGACAAAAGCAATTATTACAAAAGGGGCAACTGTATTTTTAGGAAAGCATTTTTGGAGGCTGTGAGGAAGCAGAATCCAGGAAAGGCTACAGTTTCTTCATGCCATTGTTACCTATTATGGTTATAAAAATACAACTTTGATACATACTTACTTTTGCAATTTGATCAAACTTGCCAAAGAGTTCATTCAGCATATGCACCAGTTCTCCAGGGGAGCAATCACTAGCCAAGCGAGTAAATCCCACAATGTCGGCATATAAAATGCTGCACATAAAAGAATTTAGCCCTGTTAATTTTTTTTCAAGTAAAAAACAATATTTTATTTTAACATTCATTTAAAAGAACCAGGAATGGGGAATGTTCCAAATACCTTATCAGAAACAAACACACTTGGCCACCAACAATTTTTCGCAAGGGATTTACAAAGAGCCAATTAACACAGCTATTTTTAGTGGATTGGTCATGTGTGTGGTGATTTTATCCCAGACATCAAAAACTATTCTGGCAGGCCTCCAGCATTCATCAGGCTTCATCTAGAACTATACCAGTTAAAGTCTCCCTTCCCTGGAATCTCTAATAGTACTCCTGCAGAGTCCATATTGTCACTGCTTCCATTTTCCAAACCCTCAGAAATAGTTTGAAGGGGACTGATGGTTATTTTTATTTTAATGTTAAGAATAAGGGGGGAAAAGCACAATTCCACCTCAGGTGTTACAGATCCTACAGTAGCAAAAATCTTCTCATCCCTATTTCACGCTAATGTAGACCTACCAACCAGGACTGTAAAAATCTGAATAACCACCAGATTACAACAAAGAATAGCAGGGCCACCTAGCTATAAAGAAAAAAATCGGTGTGGAATGAGTCAATAGCCTGGTGTTTTGCAAACTTGGAGGCAACTGACAAAACTCATTTCAGTTTTGCCCGTTTGGTTTCTTTGGTTCCTAAAAGGTAGCTGCTAGAAAGCTATTAAGAATTGTGGCCTGTTGGCCACCGGCCAAATCAGCCAAATCAGCGAAGGCGGTGGTGTGGGAGTAAGGGTCAGCATCAAGGCAACCTGAGAGGTCCAAGAGGGAAGAGGGAATGGAGCTAGCAGAAAGACAGACAGAGATGGAGCCTGGGCCGTCCATCAGTCCTCAGATAGAGAATCAACAGCCCCCAGGCCTGGAGATGGCTGATGAAGAAGAGGAGGAACAGCTGGGTCCAGTGCCTGACGCGTGGATGTGCAGAAGGCAGAGAAGAACAGCAGAAATATGTGGGCCAATTCATGGGAAGGAAAAGCCACCACTGCTAGCGAAGCCCCACCCTTGTTCTGGGGATAAAAGGCAGTGGGCGGAGATTAATAGATGTGGCAGACAACTATTCATCTTCCAGGCAGATGGATTTGTTAGCCTGCGGTGAGAGAGAAACTTTTGCTGGGGCAGCTGGCACCCCTAATAAAGGAATCTTTGAATTAACTTCAGAGGATTTGTCGTGTTTGGGGAGCTGGGTCAGAACATTAAGGAAGAGCAACAAAGCTGAGAAGTTAGCTTTCCGTTTCCTAGTCCTACACACAGGAGTTGAGAAGGATGCATGTCTCCAACTTCCTCCAAAACTATCAACATTTCAGCAGTTTCAATCAGTGTATAACTGTGCCAGACATAAATCATACCAGCTTTTCAAATTCGATAAATGGCACAAGAATGCAGAGGTTTAATGTTATAGAATCACTATTCTACTGTTTCCCCATTACTTCTACTATGGGCTGGAAATGTGGCTGATATGGGCAAGCCTGATTATTCCATTTATTTCTAATGACAGCTCACCATATCCTTGTGACAGAGACACATTCTAGCTTTGCTGTCTTGAAAATCAGCTGAATTTGGGTTAGTTAATCAAACTGACTGAAGCCATACCATCAGCTAACTTATTCTTTTTACGTTCAGTATCTCCCATAAAAGCCATACTTTCAGCCTGCAGGGTGCATTTAATTCAATATCCCCAACTAAATTCAGTTTCTTCCAAAAATAAATTTGTTGAAATTTTACTGTAGATTTTCACAATGTTACATTTTAACTATCTTGTTTATATGCTTTTACATTAGTATCAGAGAAAGAATAGGAAAAAAATGAGCTAATTTCTCTTAAGTTTTACATTAATGAAGAAAATATTAATTTTGGTGCTGCTGCTGCCAATTTATTTATTTATAAAATTTATTGGCCACCCATCTTATCATAGGGTAACACTGGGTGGCTTACAGTCATTAAAATATGTTTATACATACGTATCGTGTAGTACATTAAAACATAAATGAATTAAAATCAGACATTAAAATTGAAGGACAGGTGGGGAGGGTGGGAGTGGAGTAGAGGGAAGTGGGATCAATTGTTACTTGATCAACCACCTCCATTGTGCTGTTCTCCCATTGGGACCCCAAGCCATAGGGGCCCAGAGCCCTACAAAAGGATAAGATCAAAACAGTTCCAAAAACTGGCTCAGACAATACCTTACATTGGTGTGCCTTTTGACATACAAATTGTGAAAGTTGTTTGTACTTTCCAGCTGGCCTGCTTTGGGTCCTTGTAACCTTTGAATGATCTCAGCTTTCATTTCCATGGCTATGTGAGCAGGAAGCAGAGAAAGCAGAAGACGTTCCTGGTTTTGAAAATAAAAGACAAAAAAGTCCAGGCTTCCACTATTTTTAAATATGAAAAAAAAATGCTAAGGAAAACCATAATTTCTCCAGGGATGCCTGGGGTAAAACAGTAAGTGATGAACTATCATTTGTATGGCTGACTAAAGCATTTGAAAGTGGTGCTTCACTAAGCATTTTAGCCAAACTGTTACACCTCTTGAAGCATTAAAGTAGTCACATCCTTTGCAAGTTCCTGCGGCTGCTTTAAAGGCTGGCTCCTGTTTATTAGTTTATTGATATACTGTAGTCACAGACAATATTTCTGCTGGGATTACTACAGAAGCTGCAATTATATACAATCTCAGAAGCAAGTATGACAGCCTTGCAACAGCCAAAAATACTTTAACGTTGAAGAATGGCATATGCTTTGCAAAGCTCCTCTTTTTAATGTTTTGCAAGGCCTAATCATTTGTAATCTTTCCTCTAGTTTTCTTCTGCAGAACACAGATAGAGGGAATGTAACCTTCTGTAGAAGACCGATTGGAGGAGCAACTCTGCAAACCTTTCTACTCTAATAATTTGGAAGAAAAAAAGGGAAGAAAAGCAGTCATAGAAGATAAAGGAAAAGGGTAAGTATACGGACACACATACACAATATTTCTAAAGGTCTCTTTATGTTATCAATCAGAACTTTTGCTTCCAAATAAATTTTCTCCAAAAGCAAAACATAAGGGACTTGTCCTTTAGATGGTTATCAGAAATGAACAAAATAATATTGTATTGCTGAATCAGGATAAGGCCCATTTTAACCCAGCATTTTATTTCTCACAGGGGTCAACCTGATGTCTTTGAGGGATTCACATCATATTCTACTCTCTATTGTTCCTCTGAAATGGCATTTAGGGACACTGCTCCAAACTGCAGCTAAAATAGAGGCATTGATAGTCTGTCCAGCATGAATAGAATAGAACAGAATTTTTATTGGCCAAGTGTGATTGGACACACAAGGAATTTGTCTTGGTGCATATGCTCTCAGTGTACATAAAAGAAAAGATACGTTCATCAAGGTACAACATTTACAACACAATTGATGGTCAATATATCAATATAAATCATAAGGATTGCCAGCAACAAGTTATAGTCATACAGTCATAAATGGAAAGAGATTGGTGATGGGAACTATGAGAAGATTAATAGTAGTGCAGATTCAGTAAATAGTTTGACAGTGTTGATGGAATTATTTGTTTAGCAGAGTGATGGCCTTCGGGGAAAAACTGTTCTTGTGTCTAGTTGTTCTGGTGTGCAGTGCTCTATAGCATCGTTTTGAGGGTAGGAGTTGAAACAGTTTATGTCCAGGATGCGAGGGGTCTGTAAATATTTTCACGGCCCTCTTCTTGATTCGTGCAGTATACAGGTCCTCAATGGAAGGCAGGTTGGTAGCAATTATTTTTTCTGCAGTTCTAATTATCCTCTGAAGTCTGTGTTTTTCTTGTTGGGTTGCAGAACCGAACCAGACAGTTATAGAGGTGCAAATGACAGACTCAATAATTCCTCTATAGAACTGGATCAGCAGCTCCTTGGGCAGTTTGAGCTTACTGAGTTGGCGCAGAAAGAACATTCTTTGTTGTCCTTTTTTAATGATGTTTTTGATGTTAGCTGTCCATTTTAGATCTTGCGATATGATAGAACCTAGAAATTTGAAGGTTTCTACTGTTGATACTGTGTTGTCTAGTATTGTGAGAGGTGGAAGTATGGAAGGGTTTCTCCTAAAGTCTACCACCATTTCTACGGTTTTGAGTGTGTTCAGTTCCAGGTTGTTTTGGTTGCACCACAAGGCTAGTTGTTCGACCTCTTGTCTATATGCGGATTCGTCATTGTCTCGAATGAGACCAATCACTGTTGTGTCATCTGCGAACTTCAGTAGCTTAACAGATGGATCATTGGAGATGCAGTCATTGGTATACAGAGAGAAGAGAAGTGGGGAGAGCACACAGCCTTGGGGGGCCCCTGTGCTAATTGAATGGATCTAATCTTCTTTTAAAGCCATTCAAATTATTGGCATCATGATGTTTTATGGCAACGGATCTCACATTTTAATTCTATATGTGAATTAAGCCATGAATGAAAGTGGTATAGGCAAATGATGTGAATCCATCAAAGACACCAGACTTTGTAAATAATGGACCCTAGGCAACCATGTAATAGCTATCTCACCTGGAGACATCACCATGCATAGTTAATAGCTCCCATTTCTTTAAAAAAACAGATTCAAGGGTCAATAATATGCCTTTTACCCTATGGCCATAAATATCTTAAGTGCAGCCTAACTTGCCACTTATTGCATTGAATATTATTTGTTTCTCTTATTCATAAGCAGAACACACATAGTTTTTATCCAATGAAAAGCAACACTTGAAAACCTTCCATTCAGGATCATGAAGTCACATTGCGAAAGCACATGAGCAGATTTGAGCAGCACAGACAGCAATTGGTAAATGGATACGACTTTCAGCATAGTTCCTGGTCCCAGGGAATCGCCCTATTGTAGGTTTAAAAGAGTGATTTTCCTTCTTTGCTTTGTAGCTTTTCCACAGAAATGAATTGCTGAAGGTACTGAAAACTGTTACGATCCACATGGAAGAGGAGAGAGATTTCTCACTCGGAGAAAGGGAAACCTCTGCCAAAGCTCTGGGAAAGAAACTGTTAAAATATCTCCAATGGTCATGTCTACAGAAACAATAGCACTCATCATATTCAATAAAGCCATTGTAGACAATGTATTACACTAGATCTAGGAAGACACAATTCAAGCCCACCCAAAGCCACGGAAGGTCCCCTGGATGACTTTGTGCTAGACATTCACCTCGATCTATCTTAGATTGTTTTAGAGAAAAAGGGAAAAGAGTGAGTGCCTTGAGTGCCTGAACAAAAGGTGAGATTTAAATTGAATCAATGAATGACGGTTCTCTTCAAAACATGCCCCTATTTATGTATTTGATAAAAACATTAAGGGCACTTCGTTCCTCAGAAATCTGTTTCCTGCTTTCTGTCGCATTATAAGCAGGTCAAAAAAGAGATGCTACAAACAAAAGCAATATTTGTCAGAGATTAGACCTCAATTTTTGTTGTTCTGAGATTTTCTTTTTCAATGAGAGAACATACAACAGGCTGCATTTACAAATAATACATGACAAAGCATTGATGTGCCTATTTATTCAGCATACCATATTAAGCAAAAATACTTTGTCTCCCTCAGGCACATCATTTTCTTTAGAACCAAAGCACAACTCTGTTACAAAGGCCAACAAATTTCCATATATCACTGCTAATTCATTTTTCATAATTGGATCAGTCATCACATTGGGAAAACTATTTAGTTGGATGGGTATTGCAACTCTTAAGCTTTTACAATAGTCAAACCTGAAACATATTAATTAATTAATGTTATTTGTCCCCCTTTTATACTCTGCTGCCACAGATCTTCCACCTGCCATGTCTCGGCCACACAAGTCTCCCCTTTCTTAAATAATTCTCTTCAGTCTGCCTTACTGTCACTAATACTTACAATTCTTTTAGAGTTTAAACTCTCTCCCCCTCCCTCTTTATAATCAATGCTTTCCAATGATGCCCCTTTGTCCCTTACCAACTCTGAAATTCACCCCAAGTACAAAGTGATTTGCCTACTTCTACTCCAATGTTCTCTTTTTTTCCTATATTACCTTTCTCTTTTGCAGTTTAGACAGCAAGCCCCTAATTTTTAAAAAAATCTCTGAATTTCTCATTATTAATAAAGTGAACAGTTACATAATACAAAATAGATTTGGGTCTTTTTTTTATATCAATTCTCTCCTCTTTTTCCTTTTTTAAAAATGTACATATTCTCGTTTATTTAGAATAAACGTCTTTCCTTCTGACATCATTTTTGTAGTGACAACAACACTTTTCATTCTCATTTTTTAAGAAGGGCATTGATTCAGTTACACATGTAGAATCCCACTCCATTACCTTGTTCATTTAAACCTGTCACAGCTTTTGAATCCTGTTTCTAAGCACATTATTATTATTAGGATCCTGCATCCTCCATGAAAGTGACATTCAGTGAGCTATCTCTGATACCAACAACGCCTCCTGGAAGAATCTTTCAAAACATCTTATAAGTCACACAATGCAAAATACCTGAAATGAACAAGGGTAATTATGCTAACTGCTTGTCAGTATCAAAACGAGGCCTGAAGGCTTTGAAATTGCCTTGCCTTATTCTCTTTGAGAGTTTAAACAGCAGGGCAAACGATTTTATAAGGGGTGGAAATATATAAGCTAAGAAAGCTAAGCGTGCATATTTCTGTGTACATATATTACACACGTATAAGACAGAGTCCTGAATTTAATAGATAGTTATCAAAGAAGTAATAAACAAAATAAGATGCACAAAACCAAGCACGTTTTAATTGTAGCAATACATCAAAAGAAAGGAAACATCTATGAAGATAAGGGGAACAGTTAAGATAACTAACAGTTTCCTTCTGAGCTCAGTTCCTATTTTGCTTTTATTTATAATACAAATTGGTAATCTTTGGATAATTGAGGCCCATATTTCACATTTTGTGGACCAAATTAATGGATGATAGGTAGAATCAAGATTTCCTATTTTTCCCCCCAATTTTCTAAAGGATGTTGTCTTTATTTTATAAATTATATTCAACCTCTTTTAGGGCATATGCTTTGTTTTCTGGTTGTTTCCCACTTCAAATAGTAAAAAAAACCAAAAAACTATTTTTGGTTACTGTAGTATAGTTGGAAGTGATTCCAGAGGATTCCCAAGGGAAAAAAACAGTGGGGGGGGGCTACATCAGGCACTAGTATCTTAGGCTGCCTACATAATTATCTAATTTACAACACAGAACTTGAATCTGTTCTATGCACCATGCAATTCTGCTCTATCTTTGGAACAGAAAATGGAAAAGTGACAGTTATAAAATGTGGTTGGCCATCAGGTTTCTCCTACCCTGGCCTACATGCTGGCCTCATCAGGAACAATACAAGTTACAGTCCAACAACATCTAGACAGCGATAGATGCCCAATTTAAAAGAGAACCACCTAGTGGGATATTGCTGGTGAATTCTAAAAGATTGAGGAAGTCTTAGAGTCACTAAAGCATCTCTAAGGGATCTCTAAGGCAAGATTATTTGTAAACAAGGATCTGAAGTATAAAAAGATTATAATAAATAATTAACTCATATTCCAGGTTTCTGCATTATTTAATTTACAGTTCGTATTCATTCATTCATTCATTCATTCAATCATTCATTCATTCATTCATTCATTCATTCATTCATTCATTCATTCATTCATTCCTCTTTACGGATTAAAATGATGCCATGGAAATGCCCACAGTACAATATGTATGGAAATTCTCAGTCATCCAGTTCATGGTTTATTTATTTATTGAATTTATATTGCTGCCTATTTGCCCATGGCGACTCAAGGAGGCTTACAAAATATAAAACCACATTTAAAACAATAGTTTAATATAATAAAATAACACACATCCCATGAGTGGGATCTGCTGGGATGGGCTCCATCCCACTCTGGGCTCCCCAGGCCCACTGGCAGAACCAAGTCTTCAGTGCCTTCCGGAAGAGTATTAGAGTGGGGGGCCATTCTAATCTCTGGGGGAATGATGTTCCAAAGAGAGGAGCCACCACGGAGAAGGCCCTTCTTCTGGGTCCCACCAGGTGTATCTCCCACAGAGATGGGACCCACAGCATTCCCTGCCTCCCCGCTCTGAAGGGGCAGGTAGATGTGACTGGCAAGAGACAGTCCCTCAGACAACCTGGTCCCAAGCAATGAAGGACTTTAAAGGTGACAACCAGCATCTTGAATTGTACCTGGAAGCAAATTGGCAGCCAATGCAGCTTCCACAGGAGAAGTGATACATGTACACACTGGGGTCTGCACAAAACCACGTGGGCCGCTGTATTTTGCACCAACTGGAGCTTCTGGATGCTCTTCAACGGCAGCCACATGTAGAGCATGTTGCAATAGTCAAGATGGGAAGTGACTAGGGCATGAATGACTGTGACTGGTTGTCCCAAAGATGCTTTTTTTAAGAGGCAACTGTACTTTCTGGTTTTTCTTTGAATACGTTTAGCTTCTCAAATGAGAAGCAAAACTTTTTTAAAGAAAAACCAGAAAGTCTTGTTACCTCTTGAAAAAATCAAGTACAATAGATTAGGTAAAGAATAATGATATACTGTAGATACATGCTTATCCATATATGTTTCACTATGTTTAATGTTTCTTCCAAGTAAGCATGCAGTTTTCAGCAAACTTGTATCATCATAACTGTGAATATGCTGCATAAGAAACGCAGACAAAGAAAATTGTGTTATAGGATACAAAATTCAGAGTCTTATAAATCTCACCTTCCTATGTAAAAGAATACTGTGAAGTTTTGTGAAGCCATCATGTTTGAAAAATGTATGGAGACAATGTTTGTTGAATCCCTGGAATTATAGGAATAAATGAATAAGGTATTGTTGTGACCCAAGTTCCTGGACCCGGACTCCTGGACTCGGATGATTCAGAAAGTGAGGGAGAAGACCTGGCAAGCCCTGCTTCTCTTGAGCCCTTTCCCTCCCTGGCACCCACTCAAAGGGAGGAGGAGGGGCCGGCAAGACCTGATTCCCTGGAGCCTTCTTCTGATTTGGCAACGCCCCAAGAACAGTTTTGGAGTGATGCAAGGCTGCGCAGGCGTGACCGGCGTGCGCAGCAGAAGCAGCGTTGGGATAAAGCCAAGTCATAATTGTCATGCAGTGACATCTGCAGAGACTATAAATAGGAGGCGAGACTTCCTGGTTTTTTGTCTTGGACAAAGCAATGAATTTGCACGGGCAAACTGTATCAATGGAGGGAAGAATATATTCGTGAGTAATTCTGGCCTTATCTATAATTTCCTCGTTATCTCCAGAAACTTGGCAGGCCCGTGGGTAGACGTGGCCAGGACATATATCTATGTAAATAAAAGGAGAAAAGAAGGCCTCTGACTGACTCTTTGTTGGGAGTATTGGGGGGAGGGAAACAGAACAGGTATCTAGTGCAGGGGTGGGGTTCAGCTGGTTCAGACCGGTTCAGGCGAACCGGTAGTTGTGACCTGTTGGTGGGCCCGCCCACCCTGGTGCTATGCTGTCCTATTTAGCTGCGTTTTTTTAAGCCACGCGCATACCAGGGGTGAAATGCTCCCGGATCGTATCGGCTCGCGCGGTTCGGAGGATCGGTAGCAAAAATCCCTGGCCCCACCCCCCCTGCCTCTGCTGAGCTGCACCATCTGCAGAGGTTGTTTTTTTTTGTTTACTTTTAAAAGACGGTTTTGCTTCAGCCGAAACATGCCTTTAAAAGTAAAAAAAAGCCTTTGAGGATCCCGCCCCTCAGCTGAGATCGGCAGAGACTTTAAACTTTAAAAAAAAAGCCTTTGAGGATCCCGCCCCTCAGCTGAGATCGGCAGAGACTTTAAACTTTAAAAAAAAAAATTTAAAGTCTCCTCTGGCAATCTCACCTGAGTTCCTCATCAGCAGAACCTTACTTGTACTCTTACTTGTAGAAAACATGTTTTCTTACTTGTAGAACATGTTTTCTACAAGTAAGAGTAGAGATTCTAAGGCACTTACCTGATTACTGATGAACACATGGCTCTTTTTCCAGCCTGAAAGCAGTTTCACTTTCAGCCAGACAGAATCAATTGCTTAGCTAATCTATTTCCTTGGTGATCAACTGGCTGGTTTTGCTGGCTGAGGAACTCTGGGATTTGAAGTCCACAATAAAATAAAATAATAAAATAAAATATTTGTGCAGCTTTCTGAGATTTGGTGTGTTTCTGTAGTTTTTCACTCTAACTACACAAACACACAAAATCTCAGAAAGCTGTATGTGGCATTTTGTGTGTGTGTGTGTGTGTGTGTGTGTGTGTGTGTGTGTAAAGTGTGAAAGTTGGTTTTTGAGCTTTTTGTGGCTGTGTGAAGTGCAGCTGCTTTTACATTGTGTGTGAGTCAGTTGTGTTGTGTTGTGTTGTGTGTGCGTAAAGTGTGAAAGTTGGTTTTTGGTACCTCTTATTGTTTTTTATATTTTGTTAATTATTTTTATTATTTATTGTTATTGGCCACGCCCACCCAGTCATCTGACTACCAAGCCACGCCCACAGAACCGGTAGGGAAAATTTTTAGATTTCACCCCTGGCGCATACGTGCAAGTGTGTGCATGAACAAAGCGCATGCACAGAAGCCTGCACACATGCGTGCATGCTCACATTTTTGGTGCTGGGGCAAATTGATGGTTAATTCATGTGCCGCCCACCTCTGATCTAGTGGCTGCTTTTGGGTTTTATATCCCTCTATGGAAGTTGCAAAGTATTGCCTCACTTGTTTAAAATAACGTCATCGGACAAATTTTGTCCCTTTGATGGATAGGGCACTTCTTTTTTCATGAGTAATTAACTGAGGAAAGAAGGAATTTGTTATTTTCCTCGTTAGAAGCAAAACATAGGAAAAAGAACTTAATAAAATGATAACAAACATAGTGATGAGGCAAGGCAGAATAAAGAAACCAGCACAGACAGATTCAGGTATAGCCAAAAACTTCTACACAAAAGCTTTTACAGGATGCCAACAGCATCTTTCAGATTCTTTATATACAGCCATAACTGGAGGAGAATTTAAATTGCCTATAGACTATGGTTATTATTAGGGTAATAATAATAGTAGAGGCAGTACCAGCAGCAATGTTGTCTACATTGCCTTTGATTTATCCAAATAAAAGCTTCCATTTTTTTGTGGAACAAAAAGTAGATAATCTTATTATATTCTCCCAGCATTTCTTTATATCATAAGATCCTATTGTTGAAAGAGCTGGCTCATTTATTAAAAATATATACACATTAGTTTTGAAAATGCTTCACAAATCTCAACGGTATTTCTTTTAGCATTAAGAATGTTCCTTCAAGTTTCAAAGCTATGGACCATACCAAAAGAAGAACTTTGATGTCAAGAGTCTAATATACCTTTTATCTTCCACTTTCTTTCATTATGAGCCAAACTAAAGGGAGAACAAAAGCTTAAAAATAATAGAATCTCCATCTTTTCTATTCTTGGGTGAAAATTGGAACAAACAAAACTCTTAGATTGATTTCTGAGGAGTTCTTCCTTCCCCTTGCCTGGCCAATAGCAATTTTAGTACATCTAACAAAACGATATAAATGATGATTGGAAACATAATAGTAAATAAAGCCTTTACCTGCTGCCGCTTCTCAAACTCCAGCTTGATGCGTGATTTGATGCAATTACAGGTATCCTGATATGTCTGCTGTAGAGCAAGTTCCATCAATTGCTTGTGATAGGCTCCAGCCAGATTCCCACAGATAAAAATGATGACATTTGCCAGAATCTACCACGACAATAAGACAGATCAAACTCTCAATCAGTTATCATTAACACAGTCTGTTTTACCCTTTAGGTCCTGTTTCAAATTCACTGTTATAGACTTTATTGGTCCCTACTTCCTTTCCATTCGGTTTACAAAACTGTATTTTGCATTTTAAAGTATGAATATTAGGAATATCATATTTGTATCTGGGGAATAATTTACCTCACCCAAAATTCAAAGCCTCCCTCTAACTCTGATGATTTAATATTTGCACAGCAATCTATACTTATTATAAAATTGTACCTCCAAGAATTATTGAGGTACTTCTAGAAATTGTTTCCATTCTCTCCCATTAACAATATCAAAAGAAAATTCCAGAAGATAATATTGAGGAATATCCAGGGATCCAGGACAAGAGCCTTCTCTGCTGTAATGCTGGGTCTTTGGAACACCATGCCCTACAGAGTGAGGTTTGCCCTCACCCTCCTATCCTTCTGCAAAGTCCTGAAGACCTGGTTCTGCTGGGCCCCCCAAAAGAGAGTACATCACTGGAAATGCCTGCTGGACTGACTAGCTGACCCCACCTCCCCCTTGTGCTTCCTGCTCCCCCTCTGCTCATATTTTTAATTTCATATTATTGTACTTAATAATAATAACAGAGTTGGAAGAGACCTTGGAGGTCTTCTAGTCCAACCCCCTGCCCAGGCAAGAAACCCTACACCATTTCAGACAAATGGTTATCCAACATTTTCTTAAAAATTTCAAGTGTTGGAGCATTCACAACTTCTGCAGGCAAGTTGTTTCACTGGTTAATTGTTCTAACTGTCAGGAAATTTCTCCTTAGTTCTAAGTTGCTTCTCTCCTTGATTAGTTTCCACCCATTGCTTCTTGTTCTACCCTCAAGTGCTTTGGAGAATAGTTTGACTCCCTCTTCTTTGTGGCAACCCCTGAGATACTGGAACACTGCTATCATGTCTCCCCTAGTCCTTCTTTTTGTTAAACTAGGCATACCGAGTTCCTGCAACCGTTCTTCATATGTTTTAGCCTCCAGTCCCCTAATCATCTTTGTTGTTATTATTAACTTCCATTAATTATATTCATTGTTTTATTCATTTACTATTTATTTTTATATTTTAATCTCTTTTTCCCCATTTTATTGTCATAAATTGCCCAGAGTAACCCCATAGTGAGATAGGAGGCAAATCAATTTAACAAACAAATGAAGTGCAGAAAGCCATCTTGCAAAAGAATGATGATTCTGGAAAATATGAATTCATGGTGATAAGTATCAGCCAGTTTCACAGTCCCATAAAGCAATGGCGGCTTGAATAGACTAGCCACAAATCATGATCATAGCCCAAGATATAATGTTGGAAAAGAAACACACTGGAATAGTCTTTGTTAAATTCCCTTGTATTTGATATTGGACTTAAGTAATAATGGAAGAAAAAAAATTATCTTTGATAAGTAGATAACTTACTTTGATACAATAACATTTTCAGAAGTTACATTTTAGGTTTTTTTTAATTTAAACAAATAATATTGCATTAGCAGTATATTAATATTAACAGTATAATAAAGAGTAAGCAAAAGGTAAGAACCAGCAGGAATTTTATGTCATCTATATTTTATAACTCTGCTTCCAATTAAAGAAAATTGTAAGGTCATGTAACTGAATATGTCATATCCCACTAGAAATCTAACTCCCATATGATGTGGAATTGTTGATCAACATTTATTTTGAGTTCAGTTTCAAGCCAACCATAGATTTACCTAATAGACTTGTCATGCATCAAGTATTTAACAAGCTGTCCATTTCTTTTCTGTTCAAATATGTCCAATTCTCAGATTCTGCATGGACAAGCCTCTGCAGTTTTCTTGGCAAAGTTTTTCAGAAATGGTTTGCCATTGTCTCCTTCCTAGGGCTAAGAAAAAGTGAGTAGCTCAAGATCATCCAAATGGCTTTATGCCTAAGGTGACACTAGAACTCAGAGTGTCCTATTTTCTAGGCTGATGCCATAACCTGTACACAAAAACGGTTTTTTAAACTTAGGTCCATACCATTCCCATAATCTACAAATGGTTAGGGTTGGGATTGACCCTATTGAGAATAACTGACCACCTTGATAATCTAGGAAATTTGCCACCGAATTTGATGTCCAAAATAAAAATTGGATTCATCTGTCTCACTTGCCCTGAATATGGCAAAGATGATTTTTCTACCTCACAGAATGCAGGCTTAGAAATCTCTTTCTTGTCTCGTGACCTATATATCAGAGGTTTCTACTGTTTCTTCAGCATTAGATCAGCTCACAGGAATTCATAAGTTTTTTTCCCTCCACTGATCTCCTAATGCTGCTAGCATTTTTCAGCTTCTTTATTTCTCAAACTATATCTGCCTCACTTTTTTCTTAATTCAAATCTTCAAATGAGCTATCTTGTGTAGTTTACTCCTGGTGGATTTACAGCATTCTCATTTGCTGTCTCTTTTTATTTAATTTCCACCCAAGGCAACTGTCAGCTGATTGATGACAGAGTTTTTGAATTTAGCTTTCAACTCTTTCTTAACCATTTAACTGGTCCTTAAGCCCACTCAGTTTTATCTTTTTAGGACATCTTCTAACTAGCTGAAAATTTTCACAGCCTTTAGTTAAATCATTGTGTCTTCAATAGATGTCACACACTTGACTGATAGTTGAACTAAATGCTACCTCCTTATTGCTTCAGAAAAATTTAAACCAACATTAACAGTAAAAATGCTAGACAGGGTGAAATATCTACAAAGGTCAAACATTGAAAAATCACAATCAGTATTCTAATGACCGTAGAGAAATTAACAGTCTGGTTATTTAAAAATATCAATTACAATTATTAAACCTATATGCCACTAACTCCCAGTGACACTATTTCTACATAGCTTGAAATAAAATTATCTAGTACCCCTGGATCTCTGAACTCATAGGGAGAACTGCTAGATGATAGCTAGATTGATGGAGGTGGTCTTTCAGATATAGCCTATAACCGAGATGGCGAACCTATGGCACGCATGCCACAGGTGGCATGTGGAGCCATACCGGTGGGCATGCAAGCTCAGCTCCGGCATGCTAGCCAGCTGAATTTTGGGCCTTCTGGGCCAACTGCAAGTAGGGAAATAGGCTGTTTCCTGCCTCCAGAGGACCAGGGGTGGGGGGGAAGGCCCATTTTTTGCTCTTCTCAGGTTCCAGAGCCTCTCTAGGAGACTGGAGAGGGCAAAAACGGCCTTCCCCCCCGGAGGTTGGAAATGGCGCGTTTGCCAACTTCCGGTAGTGGAAGTCAGCAAATGGGGCATTTTCGGCCTCTAGACGGCCTCTGGAGGGGTGGGGAAGACCGTTTTCACCCTCCCAAGGCTCCTAGAGAGCCCCTGGAGCCTGGGGAGAGCAAAAAATGGGCCTACTGGGCCCACCGTGCCATTGAGTGCCTAAAGCGGGGGAGTGCGGGAGAGTCATGCGCACATGTGCGGGGGCAGGACGCATAGAACTATGGCTGTGGGCACACATGCGCATGACCCCCCCCAGTGCCCCCACTGCTTTTGGCATGTGATGGCAAAAAGGTTAGCCATCACTGGCCTATACCTTTCATTGTCCTGAGACACTGACATACAGAAACCTTCCATTTGCTTAAGTTGTTAACTGCTAGATCTTATACTATTCCTACGAATGATTAGGACCCCCTTTTCATTAGGGTGAAGAGAGAAGGTGGTCTCTTTAGGAAAAAAATCAGCAACAGAATTGAGTGAAATTATAATGAGCTGTGCTTCTACACAGCCAATGCTAGGCATCTGTTGGAATTGCAATTCAAAGGTCCTCCCCTCCCCCCCAACTATATCTGGTAAGTCACTTAGCTAATCATTCTGAAATTTAGCTTTGAAAACATTTCTGTGTGAGTCATCTGATAAGGTACACGATACAAAGCAGCATGACATTTAATTAGAGCTTTTAGGCTGGGAACTAACTTATTTGGGAGTAGGATCCATTCGACATAACAGGAGCTGTTTCTGGGCAAATATTCTTAAAATTTCCTCTGCCTCTTTTGAGGTTCTAAGTTTTAAATTCTGTAGCCAAAACAGATATCTTTGTACATCTAAGAATAAGAGGGGTTTGTTAATCCGCCTCCTGCCACTAATAAAATTGTGCAATCTTAAAATGCTGTAGTAGATTTGAATATTTTAGCCCGGATAGGGGGGGATCACATTTCAATGTTCCCCATTCCAATTCTTTATAAAATGTATGTGTATTATGTGTCTGTCCTTCCTTTCCTCTCACATGACAAATTCTAAATTTAGCATTTGGGATGCTACATTTCATGGGATGCGGTGGCTCAGTAGCTAGGACACTCAGCTTGTCGATTGAAAGGTCAGCAGTTCAGCGGTTCAAATCCCTAGTGCTGCCGTGTAATGGGATGAGCTCCTCTTACTTATCCCAGCTTCTGCCAACCTAGCAGTTCAAAAGCACATAAAAAATGCAAGTAGAAAAATAGGCACCACATTTGGTGGGAAGGTTACAGCGTTCCATGCGCCTTTGACATTTAGTCATGCCAGCCACATGACCACGGAGACATCTTCGGACAGAACTGGCTCCTCTGCTTTGAAACGGAGATGAGTACCGCCCCCTAGAATCGAGAACAACTAGCACATATGTGCGAGGGGAACCTTTACATTTACCTTTATGCTATATTTCAATTAGGAGAAAAAAAGCAGTAAAACAAGATAGCCAGCCAGCCAGTCAGCCAGCCACATGCACATACATACGCTGCCATTTTATTCACTGGAGTCCATTCCATTGCCTTTAGGGAATCATATTAGTTTATTATCACTACATTCTCCTGACACCTTGGATAAGGCAAAAAAGCCTGTGGAGGACATTCTGACCAGAATAATAACCAGAACTGATAATACAGGCATACTAAACATGGACAGGTTTTTTTTAAAAAAAGAAGAAACATGTGCCTATACCCCCTGACTATATTTTAAAACTAGAGGAGAGATATAGACAAATACTTCATATAAAATACTTTTCTACAAGATGTTTATTGACTGATTGGTAGAATTTATATCGCTGCACAAGTCAAACATGATTCTGGGTGACATTAAAAAAAAATCATAAATTACAAATGCAAAACATAAAGGAAAACAACACATGGAATTAAAAAATCAACTAAAACAATAAAATGGCAATCAGAACTAAAAATACTATTACTTAATCAATGGACACTTTTATTCATCCTGTCCCAAAAGCATGGAGAAAGAATTAGATTTTCTCTGGGGATGTGATTATTCTTCAATGCATGAGAATTCTCCTACAAATACACATCTCTAATCAGATAATGAGAAATGGTTTAACTATGTGATTCTCTGCCTATAATTTGCATGGGGCAGAAGTCTAGAGAAGATTTTGCTGCTGTGTGTTGTTTGTAACAAAATTATACAGTCTCTACCCCGTATCATCCTCAACTCCAATTTGACAGAGCTTAAAAGATGCTTTCTAGTTTCAGAAGCATCCCAAACCTGAAGCTAATGAATGAGAAATCTGCACTCCAAAGTATGCTGCACTCTGAGAGTGCTGGGCCAATATAAACACTCTAGTTACAAGACAAGAGAGTGGCAGTGTTTTTCCCACCATCTCTTAACAGCTGCCTCCTCTGGTCTGGTTAATTTGGTACTCCCACAATTCTAGATTGAGGCAAGATAAATAATACATTTAGGCACATATCTACACACAGCATGAACTGAACTGCTGCTCATTTAACTCAACATGCATGTTGATGTTCGCTCAAGGAAAAAAACCATTTTGCCAAATAAAACACTCAAACCACTCATATCCATTTTAAATTAGGATAATGAGCAGAGACTAAAAGGAACTCTTGTGGTACACAGGGAGGAATGAGAAGGAAGACTAAACAAGAAATTGATCTGGGAGGTTTTTGCATTAAAAACTAAGAAAAAATAGTTAATATTCTTTTTTTTACTGAAAAACTTTTACAAATTTTCCCCCCATACATCCCCCCCACCCCACAACCCCTAACCCTTTCCCTCCCTCCTCCCTCCTTCCCCCATCCCCTTCCCCCCTCCCGACTTCCCAGAGCAAATACAGGGTATTGTATCTAACAATCATAAACTAAAATATGCTAATTAACATAAACTCCCATCCATCTTCTTGAACCTCAACTCCCCTTTTCCATAAAAAAGAAGAAAAAGGAAAATATTAATACTAATACAATTACATTATATTCATTTAAAAACTATTTAGTATTTTGTTATTTCAATCCAATATTTTTTTAAAAAACAAACAGTCTCCATTATATATATCTTTCGAAAATACTCTTTCAAATACACTGATAATTCTACCTTCTCATCTAAATCCATTAAATTTAAAATCCAATCTTCTGTAATGAACAATATCCCATCTTCCAACGTTGTAATAAAAAATTATTCCTCAGTATACCTTATAATCCATCAAATTTATATTATCCATCATACATAATAAATATCATCTTTTTAACTTATATATATTTAACATTTACCTCATATTCTTCCCCATATTCCCCACACTATAAATTTCTAAACATTTTACACCCCATTTATCATACAATCCATAACTAATTATATTTCTTATCCCTACACTATCAAAGGGTTTCAATATATCTTATATTCCCTCAAATTTATATATCCATCATACCCTGAAAACTTTTATATTATCTAGTTTAACTATCCTTGCTAAAAGTAAATATGACTTATTCTTTCTACTTTTTATATTCAAAAATATCCCTTATAATTTACCCTATCCCATGAAAGGAAAGTCTTTTCATTTGAAAATATTACTTCTTTACTCCTTGCTCTTTACGTTTAATAGTTACAATCATACTTTGATCCTCCCCTGCAGTTTTCTGTGTTTCTTCTCCCAATATTACAGCCCCAATTTTAGGTTGTATTTGCTTTGTTTCCTTTTCCCCTTTTTTAACCATTCCAACCTCTCCTTCTAACTTAACTTCTAACAATGGCAAACTTCCAGCCTTTAATACTTTAGTATAAAAATCTCTTGCTTTAAAAACTGTATTAAGACAATATTTCCCTCCCTTATAGTTTACTGTTAATCCAGCTGGTACATTCTATTTATACTGTATCTGGAGATTCCTAAGATGATCCACCAGAAAAGCATATTCTTTTCTATTTCTTAACATTTTAGAAGGAATTTCTATCAATACCAATACCTCTTGTCCCAGTATTTGAATTTTGTTTTTATAAGAAACTTGTGAAATTTCATTCCTCATCTTCCTACATGTAAAATAAATTACTACATCTCTTGGCAAGTGTCTCTGCTTTGCAACCCATGAATTAACACGGTAAATTTTTTCAATTTGGATTTCAAAGTCCACTGGTTTCTGTCCAATCAGATGTGCAAAAGCCTCTGCAAAAAATTTTTTTAAGTCCTCTTGTTTATTTTCTTTCAGGCCTCTTACTCTCAATGCAGATTCCATAACTCTGTATTGCAGTAAAACCCGCTCTTCTTCTGCTCTCTCCGCCTTGATCTGGAGCACCTCTATTTTATTTTTTAAGTCCAAATTAACTTGATTAATTTCTTCAACTCTATCATCCAATTGCTTTATATTCTCCGCCTTGGTTTGAAACTCGTCTATTTTACTTTTTAAGTTCAAATTAGCTTGATCAATCTCTTCCACTTTTTCACCCAATTGTTTTGTATATTCAACCAGATTCTCAATTGCTGCCTCCACAGCTTCTCTTATCTCTTCGTTCTCAGCTACAACAGAATCTTTAATTTTCAATATTTTTTCTTCAATTTTCTTAATTTTTTTATCCCGAACAGCAATTTGAGCCTTCAGAAATTCCTTCAACTCCTCTTGTAGTTTATGTAGTTGAACTAATTGGGGCTCCAACTTCCTTGAAGACAACAGGCTGTATTTGTACAGAAGCCATCTTACTTTGATTTTATAATTTAAAACGAAGTCAAATCTTTCCATAAACACAGTATTTAAGTTGAATAAATCAGTTGTATAATCTTTCCAGCTTTTACTTTATCATTTCTTCATATAAACATATAATCCAGCAAGTTTAAGTAAAGTTACAAACAGTAACAATGTTAATAAGCACCTCTTTGACTTTCACTTTCACACCCTTTATACTCAGACGCCATTTCCTTTCTTCTCAAACAGATTCCACACAGGGGGTTGATGTCTGGTACTTACATCTACTTTGCCTCCTGACATTGCTCTGTCTGGTTAAGTCAAAAATCCATTTAAACTCATTATTGATCGCAGATGTGGGCACGGTGTTTTGCTCTGCCAAAAAAAAAAGACAGAGGCGTCCTGGATCCGGAGCTCTTCGGGTTACCAAGGGAGCTCTTTCCTTCAAGTCTCCAGGATCATTCCGGGGGCTTTTAGGGGAGCTCTACCTCCACCTGATCACTCACCTTTCCCTCTTCACCTGAGGGAAAGGTTTCCAAGCCCCTAGACAGCTGATTTTCACTGTCTTAGTGGCTCTACGCGTTCCAGGGCTGGCGATCTAAAAAGACCGTCCTCAACGACCAGCGGAGCCACAGGAAGTCCATTAATATTCTTGTTACAGATTACTTTTGAAAAAAAAATCATCTCTCTTTCCCCCCCCCCCCACATTAGTACGTGGCTGTGGCTGTGTTTATATGAAAGAGAGATGGTCACACAAGATAATTTCTTCACAATGAACAGGTGTGTTTATATTCATTTTCTTTTTTATATTTATGTGTAAAACTAGCCCTTGAGACTAAGGCTATGGACATAAAAGAAGCACTTCTGCATGTTAAAAATACAACACCTTAATATTCCATAATATGAAATTAGTGAATAGCAATTATTTACTCTAATTTAAGGTTGGAGATCCCTGTACTAAAGCACAAAATCAACACAGGGTAACTAAAGCTATACTTTATTGAGATTAGCTTTAGTACAATTTTTCAAGTCTGATTATATTATTCCTCCCCTTCTTCTTATACTTATATGAATCAAGGAGGTGTTTACATGAGCTACTTCTAAATGTTATCATACTTCCCAAGACGTAGACAATTTTCAGGTAACAGTTCTTGCATTTTTCTAGCTACCTTACTCTCTATACTAGCTAATATTACTCTGCCAATCTAGAGGAAAATTATTTTGGGGGAAAAATCTGTCACAAATGGTTCACATTTATGTGGGAGAAGGTGTAAGTTTGTCCCCTGTCATATATATTGAATGAACATGATGTTATGCCCATATCAGTTGGTCCAGAAACACTTAAAACACTAAAAAAGTGAATGTTGTGAGTGAAGGATTCCTGAATATATAATAATAATAACAGAGTTGGAAGGGACCTTGGAGGCTTCTAGTCCAACCCCCTGCCCAGGCAGGAAACCCTACACCATTTCAGACAAATAGTTATCCAACATTTTCTTAAAAATTTCCAGTGTTGGAGCATTCACAATTTCTAGAAGCAAGTTGTTCCACTGATTAATTGTTCTAACTGTCAGGAAATTTCTCCTTAGTTCTAAATTGCTTCTCTCCTTGATTAATTTCCACCCATTGCTTCTTGTTCTACCCTCAGGTGCTTTGGAGAATAGTTTGACTCCTTCTTCTTTGCGGCAACCCCTGAGATATTGGAACACTGTTATCATGTTTCCCCTAGTCTTTCTTTTCATTAAACTAGACATACCGAGTTGCTGCAACCGTTCTTCATATGTTTTAGCCTCCAATCCCCTAATCATTCTTTGTTGCTCTTCTCTGCACTCTTTCTAGAGTCTCAACATCTTTTTCACATCATGGCGACCAAAACTGAATGCAATATTCCAAGTGTGGCTTTACCAAGGCATTATAAAGTGGTATTAACACTTCACGTGTTCTTGATTCTATCCCTCTCTTTATGTAGCCCAGAACTGTATTGGCTTCACATATTTTGCTTCACATGATAATGAATTACAGGTAGCAGATTTAGTGATGATTAAAACTAGGCCTTTTAAAAAAGGAAGAATGACTATGAGTTTCCTTTTTAAAAAATGCTCTAAATTAAAACATGAACATTTTGATACCTTTGTCTGCTCATTGACTTGAACTTTCCATAGTCAGTGCAATAATAACAACATATGGAAAACTTCATGCAACCTACCAGCTTGCTGTATCATTTTCATATTATGTTCACTGAAGAACAAGACTGTCTCAGAGATTGAGAACATAGCTGGTACACAGTTCCTCATTTAATAGAAAAATGAAGTTAAGCACACAATGTTTTCCCCTTATAAAGTTATTAAATAAAAAAACATGGCCATTTAACAAAATTTATTGGTTTTGCTTTGGCAAATTGTCTTTTTTATCACTTTGTCTGGAAAGTGACAAATGCACAAAAAATTGAATAGTTTACTGCAGTGTTTAAGGGAAAACCGATTCTCAGTCTTTTAAAAAAAGTGAACTCATGCTAAATTAGACAAAAGAAAACTTAACTTCATTGGAAAGTAGTGCTTTACTCTGTCTTGATTATATAGATGCCTCAATATCACACATCTTTGAAACACAGATATATTTCAGCACAAGCTGAAGTGCTCCAAGCTATAACTTTCTTCTGTACATCTCTGAATTAATTGACTCTATGGTAGGACTGCACTTGCCATGAAACTGAACATTAATTTCCCTCTAAGCTTCAAAGCCCTTTCATTTGTTTGCTACCCAAACTGACTGTTGCCTTAATGCCATTTTGTTTTCATATTGACTTTTACTATCAAGGGAAAGATAATGTGATTTGTTCTCATCCTCAACTAGAAGTGTAGTAAGAAAGTCTAATTCCCCAAGTCGCAAATACCAAGGAACATGCTATTCAGACAAATGGAATAAGAATGTCTTCTTTTATCTCTTGGTCCAGAAACAGTTTTATACAGTTCCTACTTAATTCCAAAATTGCTTTTATGGATACATTTTTCTAGGTTAGACTTTTTTGTTCATTAATTCTCTTTTAATGTTTGGTGGTTGTCCAGTAAGATGACAGAGAAAACAGCTTGCCTTTAGAGTGCTTATATGCATGCATGATACTCAGGGATCGTTTTAAGATGTCATGAGAAGCCAGATAGACAACTGTCTTAGACCTCTATGGCAGTGGTGAAATCTTCCCCGGTTTGCCACCGGTTCGCTGCCTCCGCATGCACAGTGCGCACCAAGCATGTGCGCAGCGAGGGGAGAACAGCTATGCCGCACGATTTAGATTCACTAGAAAGCAGCGATTTTAAATCGTGCGACACAGCTGATTGTCGGAAATACCAGTTCGGACCAACTGGTAGCTTTTATCACTACTGGTTCACCCGAACCAGTGCGAACTGGTAGGATTTCTCCACTGCTCTATGAGGAACCAGTTCCTCTTCCTCCATGGAGGTAATCTCTGCCAGGAACATAGACTGACAGAGTATATGTAAAAGAACCATATACTAGAGTACAACTCCTTTAAATTCCTTGAAATCTCACTGGTCTCTTTCCTATTTTGCAGGAAAGAGAAGTTAAATCCGGTATACTATTATTGAAACAGCTGATCAGTCAGAATTTTTAACTTATTATTTTATTTATTTATTGAAACAATTTATATAGCTACCTATCTCACCAAGGTGACTCTAGATCAGTGATGGCGAACCTTTTAGACACTGAGTGCCCAAATTGTGCGTGCGCATGCCCAAACTGAAAGGTGTGTGCACGTGCGTAAACACATGCATGCATGGACATATGTGAACATGCTCATGCACTGACATGCACATGCACATGCATGGACATGCGTACATGTGCAGCAGAGACCCGAGGACCAGCTGGCCGGTGGGAGGTGGGCAGTGGTGAAATCCAATTTTTTTTACTACCGGTTCTGTGGGTGTGGCTTGGTGGGCGTTGTGTGGCTTGATGGGATTGGCAGGGGAAGGATATTGCAAAATCCTCATTCCCACCCCACTCTGGGGCCAGCTAGAAGTGGCATTTGCCGGTTCTCCTAACTACTCAAAATTTTCACTACCGGTTCTCCAGAACCTGTCAGAACCTGCTAGATTTCACCCCTGGAGGTGGGGCATCCCAACACCGGCAGCGCAGCAACAGGTAAGATCTTTTTCTTTCATGAGCATCTGTTTCTTTGTTTGCAGGGAAACAGAAGCTCACGAAAGAAATGCCACAGAGATCTGACCTAGGCCAATGGCGCACGTGCCGACAGAGAGAGCTTTGCGTGCCACCTCTGGCACGCATGCCATAGGTTCGCCATCAGGGCTCTAGATAATATAGAGAAATTAAAGTTAAAAAAACAAAACAAAAAGCACAGTCACAAAATCAATATTCAAAACCATGCAGTCATGAATGCTCAAGAGTAAAAAAAAATCTCCTTCCAATCATTAAAATATAAGACAGATAAAAGGCTTGCTTAACCTCCCAGCACAAATACCTGGGAGAACATCCAGATCTTTAATACTTTATGAAAGATGAACAGGGTCAGGGCTACCTGGTTCTCTGTGACAATGCTCTTCCATAAGGCAGGCACAGTGACAGGGAAGATATGACCCCTAGGTCCCACAAGATGAAACTGACTAATAGGACCTGGGGCATGGCAACCATCAATTCTGGTGTGATGAGCAGAGATAGAGACAGGCAGAGCCACAAATAATCTAACCTTTGTCATGTAAGATTTTATAAGTAATAACCAGCATATTAAATTACACCCAGAAATCTACTGGGAACTACTACGGCTTGTTGAACAAAGATGCTACATAGTTATAGTTTATTATATGTAGCCTCAGTCCATTGGACTAAGCTAAAGAACCAAATACATGTAGTTTTTGCTTAGCAGCTGATAATTCAGCAACCATTCAAAGTTACAATAATGCTGAACAAGGAGCCTTATGACAAAACCTCAGAGTTGTGGCCATCACAGCATCTCTTTGGTCACATGATTGTGATTTGATTTTGATCTGCTTAGCAACCAGAGTACAATTACAAGAACTGCAGGGTCCCGAGGTGACATGATCTCCATTTATAACCTTCACTGCCACTTTCAGATAAGCAAAGTCAACGAGGAAGCTAACAGTACTCTCAAAGT
The DNA here is from genome assembly GCF_028640845.1 of Ahaetulla prasina. Lineage (NCBI taxonomy): Eukaryota > Metazoa > Chordata > Lepidosauria > Squamata > Colubridae > Ahaetulla > Ahaetulla prasina. Next base: position 104,925,659 of record NC_080541.1, on the reverse strand, counting down.
GCTTGATGATCACACATGATTCACTTAACAACCACAACATGAACTGCTGGAACTGCTGTCAGCACAATCATGTTTGGGGTTTTTTTTGGGGGGGGGCCTTAATGACTGCATCACATATTAATGGAGTTCATGGTCATTAACTGAGAGTACCTCTATAAAATTCTCCCGGATCATCCAGCCTAGGATGAGTTCAAGGTGGGTGTCTGTTCTCCCATTTCTCTAATGTCATTTTTTTAATATAAATGAACAGGAATTCAGTCATGTAGAATAGAATAGAATAGAATAGAATAGAATAGAATAGAATAGAATAGAATAGAATAGAATAGAATAGAATAGAATAGAATAGAATAGAATAACACAGTTGGAAAGGACCTTGGAGGTCTTCTAGTCCAAACTCCTACTTAGGCAAGAAACCCTACACCACTTCAGACAAATGGTTATCGAACATCTTCTTAAAAATTTCAAGTGTTAGAATATTCATAACTTCTAGAGACAAGTTGTTCCACTGATTAATTGTTCTAACTGTCAGGAAATTTTTCCTTAAGTTGCTTCTCTCCTTGATTAGTTTCCACCCATTGCTTCTTGTTCTACCCTCAGGTGCTTTGGAGAATAGTTTGACTCCCTCTTCGTTGTGGCAGCCCCTGAGATATTGGAACACTGCTATCATGTCTCCCCTAGTCCTTCTTTTCATTAAACTAGACATACCCAGTTCCTGAAATGGTTCTTCGTATGTTTTAGCCTCCAGTCCCCTAATCATTCTTTGTTGCTCTTCTCTGCACTCTTTCTAGAGTCTCAACATCTTTTTTACATCGACCAAAAGTGAATGCACAACAAAAATGTATAAGTATTTTACCATTTTTTAAAAAAATTATCATTTTTGTCTTTGAGTAAACCTTGATTCCTGGCAAATACCTGGAAAATTCCCTGCAATTTGCAACTTTTTTAGAAGTGATTTGCGCTTGCCTGCTTCTTCAGGTTAAGAGACCATACCTGGCTCAAGGTCACCCAACTGGCTTTGTGCTTAAAGCAGGACTAGTACTCATGGACTTCCAGTTTCTAGCATGGGACTTTAACCACCACATCAAACTAGTTTTGTTTACTAAATTGCTCTGTAGATATTCAACTTGATTATGTAAATTTACTGTTCATAATTAATATAACGTTTACTTATACAGTATCTTTTTAATATCTATACATATTTAAATATATTAGCAATTTTTAATATATAGATTTGCATATGCTCATATCTAAACACACTACAAGTTCTGTTTTTCCAATAGATATTTAAGCTCATCACAGAAACTTTGTGGCACTCTGCTGGATTCCTGATAGCTGAAATACACTAATTTTTAATGGATTGAAAGATTTTTAAAGTTATTCTGACAGCTTAATTTTAGTGCTAAACTAGAACTGCTGCATATAATTTCATGGCTGATCTTTGAATTCCATTAAAGAAAAGTGGCAAAGGAGGTAGGGCAATATGGGTTTGGATCCTGCTATTCAAACTGAGAGAGGACCTCTTACTATCAGTCAATATTCTATCTGAGTTCTAGAATCCTAGTCCAAATCTTCTTTACCTTCATTTTGATTCAATTTAGTACCTGGAAAAAATCTCAGCTCCATAAGTGTCCATTATGTGATTAACAACTATTTTGATTTTTCTAGCTTCATAAATTACTTTAAGTCATTATTTGGGTTTACAAACAAATCACAACAGATTGGGTGCATGAAACACACTGAGTTAAAATGAAATAAATCACATACTGTAAATATTAATTAGGATGATGGCCTATATTATCAGTATGCCTAGAGGTCCCATATTAGTAAAAATCTGTACAAGTATTAGATGACAGTAAAGAGATTCAAAAATAATTGAATTTCTATGGGAAGAACAAAACAACCCAGAATTTTTCTTTTACCACCACATATGTTAGCAATGGTTTTAATTATTCTGATTTCAAAAAATGCCTTTGGTATATTTGCTAACCTTAACAATCTATGAAATAAGACATATGATCTTTTACTGCTGTGGGCTCAACTTGAAAGCTGTGACCTGAAATCCTGAAGGTCTTAGCAAGATGCTGGTTTCAACTATATTTGTTGAATATAGTTGTTTATTTTCAGACATATTTGGGCTTTATTTGAAAGCAATTTAAAAATTGATTTTAATGCTTATGAGAAATTGATGCCTTGGAATAATTCTAATTAAAAATGGCTGATAATTTTTGTATCATAGGTTTAAATTGAGATTATTAATTTATTAGTAACTATTAATCAATCAAACTTTGAAAATTCTGAAATACTGAAAGAATACAACTTGTTTAAAATGGTCACATGGCAACAGAACCAGTTAAAATTATTGGGTTTTATTGCCATGTCCTGATGTGCCAGCAGAGCCTTAAAATCTCAGAAAGTTTGGTGTATTAGAGAAGTTTCCATCGAGTATAAACCAGCAATCTATTATTACCAAAAATATTTTTAACAGGAATGGATGTGGATAATACATATATTATGTATTAATAGAATAGAATAGAATAGAGATTTGGGATATTCTCTATAGCAGGGGTGTCCAAACTACGGCCCGCGGGCCAACTGCGGCCCGCGGGTCAGTTTTTATTGGCCCGCAGCAAATTCTCGGTGGACAGTGGGGTGCGGCCCCCGTCCTGGCCCCCAAGGAAGCCGCCGCTCGCCCGGTTGCAGATGCGGAGTGGCTCCGCTGAGGCGATCCCCGCCCACCCGGGGCTGCGGGCCGGCCATTCCGCCACTGGGCTGTAGGGGGCGCCCAGGACGCCCATGGCTCCAGCCCGGCCCACCAGACAGAGGAAGAGGCGGGCGGGCGGCGACGCCCATCGTCCCCACGCGGGGCTGCAGCCCCGGAAGCCAGGCGGGCGGGGCGGTCTGCTTCCCCGCCCCGCGGGATTCTCCCCGGGCCCGCCGCCCTGCACGCGCCCAGGGGGTGCTTACTTGTCGCGGATGATGGTCTGCAGCTCCCGGATCTGGTCGTTCATGGGCAGGAGTTTGAGCTGGGCCGCCGCCGATCCCAGCCAGTCATGATGCGTCGCCGCCGCCGACGTGGCCGTGGCCTCCTCGGCGCCCCCGTCGCCCGCACAGCAGCCGTTCCCGCCAGCGCAGCAGCATCAGCTGCCGTTGGCGCTGCTGCTGCTGCTGTCCGGGCTCAGGCTGTCACCGCTGCCCGGGCCGGGGTCGCCGAAGCGCAGCTGCCGAGGCCCGCCGCCGCCGGCATCCCGCCTCTGCCCCGCCGGGCCCACCACGCGCCGGTCGCGGCAAGGCATCGCCCATGCGCCGCCGGCAGCGCCGCGGCGCCCGCCACACGCCTCCGCTTACCTCAGCCGCGGGCCCGTGTGCCGGCCCGTGACGCGCCGAGCTCGCCCGCTCCCATTGGCCGCGCGCTGCCGCTCCGCGCCGCGCCGCCACTCGGCGCTCGGAGGAGGGGCGGTGCCCGCCCACTCGCCCCTAGTTAGCCCGTCCCTTTCTGGCCTGGGTGGGAGCTGCGTGGCACACCTGAGTGGCTGCGAGGAAGCGGTGCGGGCCTCGCCTGGGCCTCCCGGAGTCCCTCCATTGGCTGCTGTGTCTCCTCAGTGGGAAGAGAGTTCGCGACGGACGGCGGAAAATCCCAGTAAATACATGCTGGTTGCCAAAAGCTTGACTTTTGATGTAACTGGGGATGCTGCAAGGTCATAAATGCAAAGACTGGTGGTAAGTCACTTTTTTCAGTGCTGTTGTATTGGTCGCTAAATGAGTGGTTGCAAGCCGAGGATTACTGGTAGCCGCTGTCAGTATTTAGGTCTCTATGTATTTAGGTTTCTATGCCCATAGCCACATCCACTCAGTCACATGAGGAGTTAGCCACGCCCACCAGTCACATGACCACCAAGCCACACCCCAAAATAAGCCACGCCCACAGAACTGGTACAAAAAAATTTAGCCCCCCCCCCCCCCGGTGGCCCGGGCCTTTGCTTATTTTTCTGTATTTGGCCCTCACTCAAAAAACTTTGGACACCCCTGCTCTATAGCTTGAGGCTTTTTTTTCAGAAATGTAAAGTATGATTGATATGATTTTTAAAATTCATCTAGTTCAGTACAAATTCTTTTTCAGATCTCTCAAAGATTTTTCAGAAGAACACCACTATGATTTTTCTATGCTGGTTATAGAATTAACAAAGGAATGTTAGGTCAGCTAGTTTGAACATTTCTACTGGGACTTGCTAATTGGTTAGATAATATTACTATCCTGAATCAGGTTCATGGGAAGAAGCTGAGGGTAATGTTGTTACATTATATTTCAAAAATCTGGAACTTGTCCTTTATGAAGAAAGTAAGAAATAGCATGCTTGGATTGCTGTGCAGGTGATTGTGTATTTTTAGGAGGAAATTTGTGTACCAAATTCTAAAATTTGGATTAATTAAATTTGTCAGCTCCCAGCCTTTGAATTACTAAAATTGTTGTGTTTTGCTGGAGAGACAAGAAGGGAAAGTTGGTTTGCTTGATTTCATTTAGTTCTCATTCCTATCTAAATTGTATCTCTCTGTGTGTGCGTGTGCAGTGGTAGGTTTCAAATTTTTTTACTCCCGGTTCTGTGGATGCGGCTTTTTGGGCGTGGTATGGCTTGGTGGGCATGGTTTGGGCATGGAAGGGGAAGGATACTGTAAAGTCTCCATTCCCTCCCCAATCCAGGGGAAGCTTATTGTGAAATCCCCATTTCCTCCTGATCAGCTGGGACTTGGGAGGCAGAGAATAGATGGGGGTGGGGCCAGTCAGAATTTTTACTATCGGTTCTCTGAACTACTCAAAATTTCCGCTACTGGTTCTCCAGAACTGGTCAGAACCTGCTGAAACCCACCTCTGTGTGTGTGTGCATGTGTACATATAGATATACACAAACATACATACTTGAAGAAATATTTAAAAAACATAGTAACAACACTTTGAAATTTGAATTTTTATTACCAGATTTTTTCTTTGATTCTTGTTAAAAAAAAGAGCCCTCAAGAAAAGAAATTAACATTTTTAAATTTTCTTTTGTTAGTCATCTTTTAAATATCCTTTTATACATTTAGTTTTTTACAATTTTGTGGACTATAAATAAATCTGTTAGTGACTTTCTCCAATTATTATGTTTTTAAAGAAAATACAATTGTATGGTGCATATTTGTGTGTATGGACATATATATGTTTACATAGATATTGATATAGATAAAATAAACTCTGTTTTCTAGTCCTCTAATCTAATGGTTGCTCAGATTTTTGAAGTCTGGATCATAAACCTATGCACTGCTGCTATAGATATGTTTCCTGTTTTAAAGGAAATCACTGAAGGTCAGTGACAGCATTAACATGCAGCTGCCTCTGAGGGAAACTACTCATTTTGCAACTTTGGTTTGGTTGCTTGAGAGATCCAATCATACCTAAAGCCAAAATAGATTACCTGCTTCTAGTTGGAGCTGATTTGAAACAATTAAGGGCAGCCTTGTGAATCACTGAAGCAGAGAGGAAAGTTTTGCAGGAGCCTTTCATATGTAGTTCATTTCTTAAGGCACACTAGCAGTTTCCTCACAGCACATTGGGGGGGAGGTATTGTTTTTTTTTCTACTGCAAGTACAATTTTGCAGATAAGAAGTATGCTGTGAAAAACATATCACTCTTCCTAAGAACTAGAAAACAAAATGTGGATTTTTGAAATAGAGAAAATAGCCCATCACTAAGGAAAATGGGTCTCTACTGAATGGAATAATTGTATCTATTACTTTATCCTGATCGGATTTACTTTTCCTAAGGGCAACAATCAGCAGTAAGAATACTGTACTGTATAGAAAACCAAACTGGCAGTAATGTCAGTGCTTCTTTTTTTCTCTGTAACTAGGCATTGTATTTACAAGGGAGCTAAATGAGCATCTGGAGTAGGTAAAAGGTAAACTGTCTCTCAGGTTAGTGACCTCATAGATACATCCCTCTAGCACTGAGGTATCCAACTTTTGCAATTTTAAGGCTTGTGGATTCCTCACAGAATTGCCCATGTTGGCTAGAAAATTCTGGGAGTTGAGGTCTTGAACAGCCAGCAAACCTGGCTGGGGAATTCTGGGAGTTGAAGTCCTCCAGGCTTAAAGTTGCCAAGGTTGGAGACCCCTGGTCTAGAAGTCTTAAGGTTGCCAGGGTTGACATCCATTCTCTAGCAGTACCAAAAGGATTCTCAGGCTTCTGCTTAGGCAACATCCAAGCATTAAGTAGGCTCAACCCAGTTTAATTTCTAAGCCAAAACAAGTTTGACTAGGTGCTATCACACATAAGATGAGAAAGATCTTAGAACTAGAGCAGGGGTCTCCAACCTTGGTCCCTTTAAGACTTGTGGACTTCAACTCCCAGTTCCTCAGCCAGCAAAGCTGGCTGAGGAACTCTGGGAGTTGAAGTCCACAAGTCTTAAAGGGACCAAGGTTGGAGACCCCTGAACTAGAGACTTCCGTCAGTTTGCCTGCAGATAGGACTTATTAAAGCTAATTTCCCATTATGTCTGTCGTGCCCTTTGTAATAGGAAATGGCCCACAATATATAATATATTATAGAGACTTAGTACAGTTGCCCAGACTTCCAATTGCCCCAAACAACCTTGTGGGACACCAACTTATTTTATCACAAATCTTTATAGGAAGAGGCCAGTTCAGAAAATTGATGAAATTATATCCTCAATTGCCCAATTATCAAGTAGAAACAAAACATAAACCAAATTGCATTATCATTTTTACTGGATTGGTTTGTAGGATTGTGGAGGATGGGTGGTGTTGGTTTTCAGAGGGATGTTGGTGAGGAAAGCGTACATTTGAAAAATAAAATAAAATCAGCATACCCTCAACAAATAAGAGAGACGTTCTGGTAAGAAGCAGTGTCAGTTGTTCTACGTAGGATTTCTCAAGTAACAAGGATGCCATTTCAGCATATCTCCACCACATACAGTTATTGTGGCAATTTCTGTGCTGAGGACTGCTGACTGAGACAGCACAGGCTCAAAAAATCATTTCTTTATTCAATTTCTATAACTGCCCAACTCAACCAAGTGACTCTGAGTGGCTTACAATTCTAAACAATTTTTCTCAAAAAGAGAAAATTCCTGAAAATAATAATTACTCCGTTTTCTTTAGATCACCCTCCCTCATCTTAAACACAGCACAAAAATTTATAGTAGTCTCTGCAATCATGAATGAAGATTTCACTCTGGGAAAAAAGGCTCCTCTGATCCCTATCTTGAAATAGCTACTGCCAATTGAGAGGTATGGCTGCTTGGAAATCTCCCTGAAGTGTTCAGAGTCTTTACCTGCCCAGATGTTATTTTTGTTGGCAAAATTAATAAAGTATAGTGCCTTCTCATACAATTTGCACAAATCAATATTTCCTAAGAGATCCAGGAGATGCATAGAGTTCCTATGAAATTTAGGATAGGATATTCCAATATAAACATGTAGAATTCTAAAATATGATTTTCAGAAGTACAGTAACAGGTCCTCTCATGTTCCTAATTATATACTGCTGACATTTGCTGTCCAAGGCAATCATCAAATCATTCTGCATGTTGCTGAAGACATACCTGCCAAACCAATTGTTCCTTCATGATGTCTGTGGATGATATACAGATGCTGAGCACAATGGTATGTGATGCAGAGGTTAGAACGCTGGCAATTATTGCATCCTGCATGTTGAAGGGCAGCATGGTATAGACGACAAAAATGATGAATAGGAAAAATGATACCTGTGCAGAGAAGACAAAAGCAACTCATATAAAAAGAATAACTCAAAAACCCTTCAAAACTGCATTAGATAAAAGTGGAATAAGCTAGAATCCAAAGCGACACACTGCCTTGATATTCACCAAACATATTTGTTTTGGCATGGCATGATATGCAAATCTGACAAATTTCATTAACCCAGATTTATGGCTTAAGCATGGAGTATGAACTAAGATAATCTCTCACATCATTCAACCCTAACATAGTATTAACAATCTGGTATAGTTTGTTTTCCTGGTGAAAGTTGTTTTTTTTTTTAAGTACAGTACAGAGATTAACTGTGGAGAAGCTCATAAATCATTTTAATAAGGGATATAAAACCCAATTTCCATGTGTTTTCAGATTTCTTTCTTTTTTCTATAGTCTTTATAGTACACTGATGTGCTTTACAAAGCAGGAGAGCCAATTCAGCAACTGAAATTTAGGTTAGGATGGTTTAGGTTAACAACAGTTGAGGCTACTTAGATATGGATGGTGGGTAGTTGCTTTGTCAGATGGAACCTAGGCTCTGCAGTTAGAATTGCAGGGTACAGGTGAGAAAGACTGAGAGAGGAATAGGAGCATTCAGGTGGGTAGACCATATAATCCGGTTAGTGAGAGACAAAGGATATAAGGTGGAGACCTGGGAGTAGGCTGCTCACAGAAAAGCAATTTCATTGTCTTCAAAAAATTCAATTTTCTGGTCCTAGAATTCAGTGCCAACCCCAAGTCACCAGATCCTCAGAAGTCCTGGTTTCTGGCTTTGGCTATCAAATGTCAGGGTGTTCTGTAACAAAGCAATCCTTATACAGAATCATCCTGAATATGATGGCTGTTCTGATATGCTACCAAGACCTTAATGGGCCCAAAATGAGGGTATTTTTCTCTTGGATATAAAACTATCTGAATTTCAAATGTGAAAGCACATGTTCAGAAGGGAGAATGGCAACTGTCATCCCTGAAGGCCTAACCCCTTCCAGAGGTTCTGTGCTACAGTTGGTTGTAAGATCCTGTGGTTGAAGCTGAGTTGTAAGGATGAGTTGGATTTGTTACAGCTATACTAACCTCCTTGCTACACAGTGAAATTTCTGCCTAATTCCATTGTTTGGTTTTTTTTTTTTTTTTTATTATTATTATTATTATTATTATTATTATTATTATTATTATTATTATTATTATTATCTTGCCATGTTATTGGGGATGTTTTACTGGTTGTTTTTATTGTAAGCCTTCCATAGGTGACTGAGTTGGGCAGTTCTACACATTTGGTTAAATAAATAAATGTCTTCCTTGATATGACCAGCTTAGTATACGCAATCATTAAGGAGATTGTTTTACAAATTGTGCAGCAATTGACAAAAATCTTGTTCTTTTTTTTCTTTTAAAATAGATTTCAGTTAAATCCCCGTATCATATGAAGCAACACATTTATTTTTTGTTGGTTGCACCTTCAGAAAATAAATACATTCTCTGAATGATACACAAATAAATATTTAAGCAGCATTTACTGCCCAAGCCATAAATAGCTGGATTCAAATAAACACTAAGCCACAAACAGCTGGGCTCACCCAGAGTGTTAAGACACAAGCAAAGTATATTATCGCCTAGCGTGATAAATCAAGCCACAGTATCATATTATAGTACTGGTACCAAAAAAAAGCTGATATTTAAAGACTGGATAAACTATGTAGTGCAGTCCATTTATATTGCCTTAACCAGACAGATCTGAGCAGTGCTCTGAACTACTTCAGTCTGGAAAAACTTCAGTATCTTTTGTCTTTTCCCTTCCCTATCTGCACCAAATGGAAATTCCAAGCTATTTTTTTTTAGCTCAGTGCCTTGTCCTCTCTCAGCTGTTCTTGAAGACAAATATAAGAAACTTCCCATGGTGGAGAGCCAGTGCTCATGTGCTTCAGGGCAGGTTAAAACTATAAATCGGTTCCTCCTCTATTGTTTATTGTACAGAGTTGCTTGTGACAATCTTATTATCCTTGCTCTTCCCCAAACTATCAAACTGCACAAGCCATTTCTACACTTCTTGACTAATTTAGATGAGACCCTTGCCCTTATCTACAGCTTTATAACATTCTGTGCAGCAGCCTATTGAATATGAGAGGCCCAAAGTCTCGTCCAAGTAGACCATTATCTGCATCACTGCAGCATGTAGCTAATCCTGTGCCAGTTGCAGGCTTCTGATAGTCTCAGGCTTCATAGACCCACATACTCAATTAGAGCCAAGAATGGCATAATGTGCATGCATTATCACCTCACTAGTGTTAGAGAAGTAGGTCTGTGCCCAGACTTTAACATATTGGAATATTAAGTAGCTATTCTTAAACCCAAACCTTTAACTTCTAATTGTTAATTTCAAATTAGAGAATTCTTAGTATCTAGTAAATTACCTCTTTCCTTAGATTTAGGTGTAATTTCATTTTTTATGGCTCAGGATTTTAAGTTATTGGATGCTTTTTAGCTGTTTTGTACTCTTCCTATTTTGTAGTTTTACATTGTTCATCTTTGTTGCTTATGCTTCTAGTATATTTTGTATGGCTCTTGTCTTTTTACAGTCTTAGTCAAATCTTATTTTGTAGGTATCCAGATACTGAACTACTACAATAAAGATTTGCTTTGATTTGATCCTAACCACTGCCCTGCACTAGCTTTTCTGGCAAGTAAGGTTACCCCTCAGAACATTTCTGAATTGGACAAAGGACCAAAATTCCTTCCACAAGCAGTCCAATATAGAGGGCATTTAGGGATAACTTTATACATTTTTTATTACTCTTCTTTTTCATCCTGCAATGCCCTGAGGTTGTACCTAAAAATATTTGGATAGAGGACAAGTAAACACAGTTTCTTTATGTATCTTTTGATTCCTGCAGTACACTTAAGAATCAGAATAGTTTGATTTATTTTTTTATTTATATTCAAGTAATTCACATTCCCTGAATAATAAACTAAAATTCCAGTGTTACTTTTCCAAATTTTGCAATGTAATTCTTCCATTTAAAAGAGCCTAGCTATGTGTGTATATGAGGGAAACCATATTCAGGAAAATGTATATTATTTTAAAGAAGTTTTATGAACACATTAAATGCCTGGAGAGATATTAAATTTGGAAAGAGTATATTAAAATACATATAAATGAAAAATAAACAAAAAGTTTTGTGTTTAAAATTATGAATCCTGATGTTTACATGTGGTTAGAAATCAAACAATTTCTACAATTCCTATATTACAGTATATTAAAGTAATCTAATTCATGTAAAAGATCACCTATGATTTCTATATATTTCACACATTTGATTTTGGTTATAGACTAAAACCTTGCAGCAAAGTTAATCAAAAGCAGTAGTAAAGAAACATTTCTAATATAAAATACGTTCAAATATTAACATCTTATTTTTTATATATATAAAATTTTTATTTGTTAAAATAATACACACCATACATATTTTGTGGACAGTGTATTGACTGGGTTAAATCTTTTTAAAACAATGCTAATGGTAATAATACAAATAAATATGCATAATCCTGATCTTCCAACTTCAACAGTACCATTCTCTCTTTATAATTCTTTATCATTTTTTCCATTAATTCATTTAAACATAAATAATATTTCTTTGCACCATGTATTTGTTATCCCCTACCAAGTTACTAATATTTAATATTTTGAAAATTACTCATTATTCCACCATAATTTTAATATCCCAAATGTCTAGGACTACTAATAAGGCCAAATTTAATCAATCCCAGGAATATATCTCAAAATCCCCACAATTTCTAATCCTTAAAAGTTTAAGTTCACAATATACTTTAATACACTATTAATATCAATTAGATTACCTTATCCTAAACTTCCACCTACTAGGCTTAGTTTATTTTTAATTATAATAGATTCTATCATCTGTTAATATGTATGCTACTATTTTCCCTATTTGTATTTTCTATTTTTTCTTTTTATTAATGTATTTTATCATTATCCATCCATCATCTCTTAACCTTTTTGGAGTTCCATCATTTATTGACTTTTTAGTCACCCTTTTATTTCTCCCTCTTGGAGTCTTATAACTCTTTTTGATATTTTTATACCTACTGAACATTCCCTTCGGGTTGCCCTTTGTCTCTTTCTACTGTATTATTTAAACACCCATCAATAAGACTTTCTTTTTTTAAAAGTTTTTTTTCTCTAAGCCTTTCTCTCTTTTTTGAAGAGATTTTTCTTTTTTTCTCTCTGTTCTATTATAAGCTTTTAAGGAATTGTCTGATTGATTCCTACTTATTAATCCTTTCTCTTCATTATCTTTATCTTCTTGCATCTCGTTTTGATTTTTTCCTTGCACTGCTTCTTCTAATTTCTCATTCGTTTCCTGAATACTATGTCCATATCCGCCCCCCACCCCCGGCCACAATTGTTGAGTGGCTTCTAAACTTATTTATCTTTAGACAATCCCCTTGTCTCCGTATTGTTCTTTATAGTTTCATGCATGTCTTTGAGCATCAAAATTATTTCTTCATTTGCCTCTATTATCATGTGTAGATCCATTTTGTAACATTTTAATAAAGATTGTTCAATATACTTCTTTGGTTCCAACATCTCAATATTTAAAAACTCCAACTTAATAAAATTCAATCAATCCCATAGTTATGCCTCCAAATCTTCTAAGTTCATAATCTTTAAAATTCTTTAGTGGTTTACAGCCTTGTGATTTTCCAATTGCATATCTTCCCAATTGTCCAAATTTTGAAGTCTTATTTAACTTTTCTTCTTTTCTCTTTTCTTCTATCACCTTTTTTCTTTTGCCTCACAGTATGTTCTGTCAAATAGCCTTAATAAACCAAATCCAAATTAATCCATTAGGTTTCTCCAATCTTTCAAGTCCATAATCCAATAGACAGTTTCAATAAAGTTTAGTTATTTGCAATTTAGTTCATCTTAAAAATCTTCAAGAGGAAAAAGAAACTCATTAGGTATTTTCAAAATATCCAAATCGTCTTCTAGAATAGAGTCGAGGTCAGGTTGCTTTCCAGGGATTATTTACTTTCTTCTATTTTGTGTATTAGACTTTATGTATATTGGACCTCACTTTCACTAAGAGTAGTGCTCTTAGACACTGTAGTGCTATAGTGCTCCCCTTCTTCCAGTAGATGGCTCTCCTGCCCCCAAGTCCAACATTAAACAGTATGTCAAAAACAGCTGATTATCCAATAAGTCCAGGGGGTTTAAAAATACAAATAAGCAAAACAGTTTCTCTCCAAAACCACCTTTCAAATTGTTTAAGCTTTTTTCCAGGCTTTCTGTATTTTAAAGCTTCCCTTGGGCATTTCTTTCACCTCTTAATTATCAGTCTTTAATCTTCTCTGTATGTCTAATCGATGCTTCCTTAATGCTTGGAGATTATCTTTTAAAATTCTTGTACTTAAATTAAATCTTTGACGAAAGAGTGGAAGATATCTCACCCAATTTCAATGCTCTGTCCACAGACTGTTCCAGCACAAATCTTATGGTCCCAGTTGTCCCAGCTTGTGACTGCCAAAAATTGCCATTGTCCCTGCTGCTATTTGGAAGATTTTGCTTCGGACCTAATGAGGAAATTGCAAGTTCCTCATGGTCCATGAAGTACCTCTCCTTTCTTCACCGCCCCTACAAGGCAGCTTTGACCCCATAGGGCTCCCAACAGCGGTTACCGGCTAGATTTTGTAGGGCTCGGCAGAGCCCACTATGTTCCAAGCTGTTCTCGCTGTGACGTCAACCAGAAGCCCAAATATTAACATTTTCATATAGTCAAATTCATCTATTCATCGAGTAATTTTAGTCGCTGTTTAATTTGATGCAATTTAATACAAAAATAGGAAATTAATACAAAATCAATACAAATTTTAATAAAAAAATGTTGGCCTCAGTTTAATACAATGCCTTCCAAATACAGTAACTGCAATAAATTCAAACTCAAATAAATGCAATAACTGATTCTTCTCCCAAAAGCAAGATGACACATTTCATACAAACACATGATATTAAAGCAATACAGGAAAAAGAATAAAAAAAGAAGCATATATTATTCCTGGATTGTAGAATTACAGTAATACAGAATAGATGGATATAAGATTTTGCCTTTTTGTTTGATATGAATTCTTCAATTGTTTTACCACTTTGCCTTATCACTACCAGTGGAATACCAAATATACCCTTTGGGTTTAAATCACATCTGGATCCTTTATGAGTCAGAGAAGCATTTTTGGGACTATAAAATTTGGTGAACAGAAATGGTTCACAACCTTCATTCCTCATTATCTCTCTGCTCTATGCGCCTACATAAAAAAGTTGTTTTTTCTTTTTAAGGGAATATTTCGACTCCAAGGTCTTCAGTGAGAAATATTATGAAGAAGACAATCATTTTAAACGTCCAATTCATTTAGCCAGCTCTATGTCACACCCAAATCATTTAATAAGTAAAGTAGCGCATCACTGACTTTGATGATAAAGGATATAGTAAAAGAAGATGGAAAATGTCACTGCAGCACATAAAGAATTTATTTTCTTTCAAGTATTTTCCCCACAACGACTTCTGCTATAAAATATTGCAGACACTGTTGCTCAGAAACTGAGAAACTCATTCCTAAATGTAAATTGTTTTCAATACATCAAACAGACAATGCTAAAAGAAAGCAGTCTGGATCTTATTATAGCCCTCCACACTCGAATGAAGTTAGTTTAGACCACTGCTATTTTACTATTGCTATTGCCACCCGGCACGCACACATTCTTATACAGTCAGCAGGAGAGACACTTTATGCCAGCAGAACAGAGGAATCTTTATCTCTGAATTTCTGTTAAATTATTATAATATAAAGTTGATTTCTTCCTTTAAAATGGTTGGCTTTCATCATTTACAAAACAACAACTGTTCCATCCCAACTACAGAGTAATGTTACTGCCAAATATAGCACATGAAATGTGAATGTATCTGGTTTCATTTCCCACATGCAAATGGACAGAACATCTTGCTATGTGGAAAGATTAACTGGTCTGTTTTAGACTCTCTGTTAACAAATGGGTCACTTCCTTCATAGCAAATAATTCTGGAGTAAACACAAAGAACGTCAAATTCTCTGACTGTTGATGGTAAGTGTTTCGCAGGGTTATGAAATAAAACTTGCTGCCCCCATTCCTTCACTTCCACATGTCATGTTGCAACCAAGGCTGTTTTATCCAAAATTATCTAGGTTGAAATCCTAGAAGTAAGCTTCATTGAACTTAATGGTCCTTATTTTGAAGCAGACATTGTAAATTTTCACATAAAACATCATCTGATCTTAAGTTCCATTAACTAAATGTTGTCTGTAAGCTTGCTTACTGCTTTAGTTTAACTAAATAAATCTCACAACAATTTCAAGCCATTGGTTTTTGAAAGCAGCAAAAGGAATTTGAAACTGGTTGCGCTAGTCTCAGCTTTACCAAAGGCTTTTGAGCACAAACCGCGAAAATCTTCTATCTCCTCAAAATACTCCATAGTACAAAGCATTTATATCCAGAATGTTAGAAGAGACAATTTAAATCCCTATGATCCTGGCTTCTTGATTTGGTGCCATCTTCTATGAAAAGGACTCATGAGTTTCCACAGTAAACTAACTACACTTAAACTTAGCCAAAAGGCCTAATATTGTATTTATTGCTTCACTTTGTTTTTCTTCTTTTAAATTTTTGCATATCATTGACCCAACAAATATTAACAAATTAAACATAATAAACATAAAGTATAAACATATAATATAATAAATAATATTTATAATTTTATTATGATTTATAATATATTATAATTTATAATATAATAAATAATATAATAAACATAAAGTAACCTCCACTGCCCCAGATATTTATCATGAAGTCCTTACTATTATTCCAAAATTAACAAGAAATAAAACTAAAATTAACTGAAAGGAAGAAAATGGCATTTATTTATTTGTTTATTTATCTTTTAATCAATTAAGTTCTATAGCTATCCATCTCAGTCAATGACTGTTAAAATGACTCTTACAATTCAAAAAAATAAATTATAATTGAATACTAAAACATTTTAAAACTATAAAATAATTGTTTATAAATATATATTTATAAATATATTTATAAAAAATAAGTAAAATAAATATACATAGTAGGCAAGATATTTGGCCAGTTAGCAATACATCCAGGAAATGGGGCCTTTAACACATTCAGCAGCCCAGGCTTAGGATCAGGTGTATTTCATTGCTATGAGAAGGAACATTGGCTTACCTGAAGGTTCCTTCTATGTACGCTGCGTGAGAGTCCAAAGCAATGGGTTGTTAACTTCATCTGATTGGCCTGAGACTGAGTTGAATTTGTTTAAACACACCTCCTCTTCCTGTTTAGCTCCAGTTTATTAACGAAGAAGCGGTATTGGAGAAGACGAACTCAATGTGAAAACTGGAAAAAACGGAACAATAACCTCCAGATCCCTGTATATAGACAAAAACAAGAGGTGAAAATAGGGAGGGGTTGGACTCTCACGCAGCGTACATAGAAGGAACCTTCAGGTAAGCCAATGTTCCTTCTCCTGTACGCTGCTAAGAGAGTCCAAAGCAATGGGATATACCCAAGCAAAATATCCCTAGGGCGGGAAAGGAAAGATTAGGAAGACTCAGCAACAGGAAGAACTCGCTGCAGGACCCTCCGTCCGAATGAGGCCTCGGCTGAGGCAAATTGGTCCATCTTGTAGTTTTTAATAAACTGCGAAGGAGAGGCCCACGTGGCTGCTCTGCAAATGTCCAAGATAGAGGCCTGGGTGGCCCAGGCAGCTGTGGTGGCCGCGCTGCGGGTGGAGTGTGCGGTGATGCGGCCTGGAAGATGGTGTCTCTGCTGGTCGTAGGCCATGGAAATACATGCCTTTATCCACCTGCCTATGGTGGATGGGAAGACTTTGGTGCCCAGAGCCCTTGGTTGAAAGGAGACAAATAGAGATTCTGTCTTCCTGAAAGGAGCTGTTCTGTTGAGGTAAATACGCAGGGCCCTTCTTACGTCCAGCGTGTGCCATCGGCGCTCCGATGGATGCTTGGGATGAGGACAAAAATCCGGTAAGATGACTTCCTGAAACCTATGAAAACTTGTGTTTATTTTAGGGAGAAAGGTAGGGTCTAATCGGAGAATGACCCGGTTAGAGTGAAAAATGCATAAGTCCTTCCTAACCGAAAGGGCAGCGATCTCGGAGATCCTGCGGGCTGAGGTTATGGCTATGAGAAAGGCAACTTTAAAGGTTAAGAGTTTGAGACTGGAGGAGCTCAAGGGTTCAAAAGGGGAAGACGTAAGCTTCTGAAGGACAAGGGTTAGGTCCCAGGTAGGGTATCTGTGTACCGGAGGCGGTCGCAGATTGTAAGCTCCCCTCAGAAAACGTCGGATACGGGGGTGTTGAGAAAGTGTGGAGGTCCCGTCACAGAATAAAACAGTGGCAAGAGCTGCAACCTGACGGCGGATGGTGTTGGTGGCTAAACCCTTGTCCAATCCGTCCTGGAGGAATTGTAGGATATGTCTGATGGAGGCAGAAGTAGGTTCTATTCGCTGCCTAAGACACCAGCGATGGAATGATGACCATGTGGCCTCGTAAATACGCGTTGTGGATGGGCGTCTAGAAGCCAGAAGGGTGGAGATGACCCCCATGGAATGCTTTTCTTTCCTTAGAATCTCCCTGTCAAGTGCCAGACGGCTAGTTGGTAATATTGGGGTTCTGGGTGGAGAATGGCTCCTTGGCGGAGGGAAATCTGATCCGGTGGAACTCGCCAAGGTGGATTGACGGACAGGCTCACCAGATCCGCAAACCAACTCCGTCGAGGCCAATAAGGGGCTATGAGGAGAACTTCTGCCCTCTGTTCCAAGATCTTTCGTATGACCCTTGGAAGAAGGGGAGTCGGAGGGAAGGCATAAAGAAGGCCCCGGGGCCACTGACATCGTAGGGCATCTGTTCCTTCTGCTCCTGGGGTTTGGAACCTGGAGAAGAACCTTGGAAGTTGTTTGTTGGTCGGGCTGGCAAAGAGGTCTACTATGGGTTGCCCGAATTTGATCGTGATTGTGAGAAACAGATCCGGATGCAGTTGCCACTCTGATTGATCTATGGTCGTCCTGCTCAGCCAATCCGCTTGTGTGTTGGCGACTCCGGATATGTGGGCTGCCTGTAGTGAGAGAAGATGTTTTTCTGCCCACAGGCCTATGGCTGCAGCCTCTTTCATCAATATGCGGGATCGGGTGCCTCCTTGACGGTTCACATGGGCCTTTGTGGTAGTGTTGTCCGTCAGCAGTAGCACATGATGGTTTGATAGCTGCGCTTGGAAGTGCCTGAGAGCTAGATGCGCAGCTCTCATTTCCAACCAGTTGATGTCGTTCTTGAGGTCGTTGGGGGACCAGCGACCCTGAGTTACCTGGTCTGATAGGTGGGCACCCCAGCCGTAGAGGCTTGCATCCGTGGTGAGGACGAGACGGCAATGTTCCTGGAATGAGCAGCCCTTTGTCAGGGCTGGAGACAGCCACCACTGTAGAGATTTTCTTACCTTTGGGGGCAGAGGAATTTTGATTTCGGTATGGCTGTTGCCTGTTCTTTGATGTGGGAGAAGAAGCCATTGTAGGGGTCGTGAGTGAAGACGTGCCCAGGGCACGATCGACAGACAAGAGACCATCTTTCCCAATAACTGTGAGAGCAGTGAAAGTGGAACTCTCTTGAGTGCCTCTACCTTTTTTGTCGTGTCTCTCATGTTGAGGAGACGGTCTCGGGAAAGGAACACCTGGCAGGATTTGGTGTTGATTCTTGCTCCCAGATGGACAATTTCGGTTGTAGGCACTAGATGGCTCTTTGCTTTGTTGACCGAAAAGCCGTGATCTTGTAGGAATTGAATTGTTACCTGTAAGTCCCGTAACGCCTGCTGGGCGGAAGACGACTGAATCAATATATCGTCGAGGTAACATTGCATTCTTACTGGAATTGTGTGAAGATGGGCCGCCACGGCATCCAGAATCTTGGTGAAGGTACGAGGAGCGGACGATAGACCGAAGGGCAGGGCCCTGTATTGAAAATGGGCTCCGGCATAACTGAACCTGAGCAAGCGTCTGTGGGCTGGTCTGATGGGTACATGTAGATAGGCCTCCTTGAGGTCGATGGATGTTAGATAGTCCCCTCTTCTGATGCTTCCTAAGATTGAATTGAGGGAGTGCATCTTGAATCTGCGGTATTTGATGTGAAGGTTCAGTTGCTTCAGGTCTAAGATGGCTCTGGTGCCGCCTGATTTTTTGTCCACTAGGAAAAGAATTGAATAGAAGCCGGTCCCCTGGTGGGGCATGGGAACCGGTTCTATGGCACTGATGGACAACAGGTGTTGAATCTCGTCTTCCATTTGAGCCCTCTTGGTGGGGTCTTTGGGAATCTGGCATTGGATGAATCTCCTCGGAGGACTTGAATTGAATTCGAGGGATAGACCAAGAGAGATGGTTTGCAGTATCCAGGCATCGGTTGTCGTGTGGGACCAGGTAGGGGCGAACTTGGTGAGACGACCACCGATGGGATCGTGGCCGGGATAGTCATTTGTTCCTGCGATAAGGTCGGAAACCGGATCCACGGTAGGGACGTCTGGTCTGGGATTGTCTGGTCCTATCACGAAAGGACTGTCTGTCCTGAAACCTGTCAGGGGGAGGTTGGAAGGAGCGTTGATAGGCCGGGGATTGAAACCCGGGATCCTGGGCGCGAAAAGGCTGTCTGCGGTAAGGTAGAGAAGGACGTCTATCTGAACGTCTGGAGACGTAGGGGAGGATCTTACGTTTGTCTTTTCCCTCAACTAAAATAGGATCTAGTGCTTCACCAAAGAGAGCTCCACCCTTAAATGGGGCAGCCGCTAACCGCCATTTGGTCTTCATGTCGGCTTGCCATTGTCTGAGCCATAATAGCCTCCTGGAGGTGATGCTGGAGGCAAGGGCTCGGGATGCAAATTTTGCAGAGTTAAGGGTGGCATCCGCAGTGTATTCAGCAGCCGCTATCAATTTGTTTATGTCCTGATGCAATCTGGAGTCATCCTGAGGAATCCTCTCCTGCATTTGTCTGAGCCATATCAAAGAGGTTCTGGCAAAGAATGAGGCTGCTGTGGCAGATCTGATAGCCCAGGCAGCCGCTTGATGGGTTTTGCGGGTGGAGAGTTCCGCTCTGCGGTCCTCCGTTCGGAGACCGTCTGCTGCATCTGAAGGTATAATGTTGGAGGAAGAAGCCAAAGTGGCAATTGGGGTGTCTACGGTAGGAACCTTGAGGAGGTCCTCCAGATCTTGATCCGTCATGTACATCTTTTTGTCTGAGCCACTGGGATTAGGAATGGCACCTGGGTGACCCCATTGACGTTGGATGGTGTCCAAGAAGAGCTTGGGTGAAGGGATTACCCGTTGCTCTGAGACTGGTTCAGTAAAGAGGAATTTGTTGGGGTCTGACGGATCTGAAGCTCCCTCAGATTGGCGCAAGGCAACCCCCATGTTGGCCGTAACTTTCGCCTTGTGTAACAATGTGTAGAAAAGCTCATGGCGAAAAAGGCCGGTGGGAGCAGGCTTGTCTGGGGCAGACTCTTCGTCCTCAGACAGATTATATTCTGCTATGTCTTCCTCCCCCAAAAAGGAGTCCTCACTATGGTGTGAAGGGGTTGGAGAGCGTGTGCGCAGCGCGCATAGTCTGGGTGGGTGGCTCTCAGAATGGGGTCTTTGGTCAGAGCTGCCCGAAGGAGATGGAGCTGGGAAACCTCTCTGAGTGAAAGCGTTGTCAATGCCTTGAGAAATGGTTTGCATAATAAGATGACGTATATCCTGAGAAATGGCAGGATTACTGTCTTCTCTATGGGAGACTCCCGCTGCTGTGGGAGTGAAGGTGGCAGAAGTGCCTGATGTGGAGGCTCAGGCATGGCTCTAGAAGAATCTCCAAAAACTGTACAAACTGTTTCCTGGTTTTCTCCTGAACCACTAGGGATAGTGGGAGACCATCCAGGCTGATTTAATAGAGGAGAGTCTTCAGTTAGTGGAACAGAAGTTTCCCTGCCTTCCTCTGCTAATTTTTGTTTTGCTTTATCAAATTGCCTATCCAAGGCCCGTTGTCTTCTGGAGGCATCTCTCTCTGCAGCAGCAGAGGTTTGGAGAGAAGTAGAAGACTTGGATTTGGTGGCAGAGGCCCTTGATTTGGATCTGCTCTTGTGAGAGGGAGGAGCCACGCTAGTAAGGTGTCCTTGGGAGGGCGAGGCAGAAGCCCGGGAAGGAGATCTGCTGCGATCCGCCATCTTGGAAATGAGGCCTAGTGGTTATCAGAGGCCTTGGAATATATGCCCAAATAATCTAGTGGCCCTGATCTGAGAATCCTGGAATAAGATCAAATGAGGGCCAGTTAGCACCAAGCTGACACCACAGCTGGAATCAAAGCATTCAAAGGCTGCATGGGGGGTTGCTTGGGGGGGGGGGGTCCCCAAATGGGGCGAAGCAGGCACCACTGCTCCTATGGCGCCCTTTTTACTGCAGCGTTGGCAGGGGGAACTAGCATCCGACACCACGGATCTTTCCTCCACCCCTGCAGGCGCGAAGCTGACACCACGGCTTCTCCTGCGCTCCGCTGGACTCAACTTACAGTTTGATGAGGTCCAGCGATGTCCGTTCCTCAATCCGGCGATCCCACGAGGCTTAAGGGTCTTGGATTGAAGAAAAAATGGCCGCCGGCCTTCGGGCGGCTCAGCTGTGCGGCGCTGGGCTGTGCGCGAAGCGCGAGCCTCTTTCCCTGCCGCTCCGGTTCCCAGCAATCAAGAGAAAAAATTTGGGCACTTTAAAACTCTTTTTAAAATTTTTTTCTAATTTATTGTTTGGTAAAAGAGTCAAAAGCAATGGAGCTAAAGGAGGTAGTCTCTCTATGGCCGACTGAGTTAATAAACTGGAGCTAAACAGGAAGAGGAGGTGTGTTTAAACAAATTCAACTCAGTCTCAGGCCAATCAGATGAAGTTAACAACCCATTGCTTTGGACTCTCTTAGCAGCGTACAGGAGAATTTGTTTGTTTGTTCATTCATTCATTCTACTTCAACTGTAACCAACTCTTTAAATGGCAGACATTCCCAATTCCTGGATAGAGACTAAAAAAAATAAATCTAATAAACAAGATAGCATTAACTATAAATTACCATCCCAAGAAACAAGAATTTTAACAATAAATCACATACTACAAGGGAGTAAATCAAGTAAATCAAAGTATAAATAAATAAATAAATAAATAGAAAATAAAAACAAGTAAAAAACTTAAAGGGCAGACTCAATGGACCACTGGGACTTTTTTCTGCTGTCAGTTTTCTGTTTCTAATTATATTTCAGATAAGAAAAAAAATCGGTACAAATTGAAGAGAAACCCAGGACAGTTTTCTCATAAAGAGGAACTATATTCTTTTAGAGCTATTTTCTGCAAGCCATCTTTTCTCAAGTATACTTCAATCTTTCCCTTTTCCTCAACTCCAAAATCCAAATTTAGGCAATTTTTCCAAAAATATTTATGGAGTAGTTTAATTTTACTGCACAAACTCATTATTCTAAACTTTGAAGACTAAGATCAAGAATATTATTTCTCTATTCTATTTATTTGTTCATATATCTCCCTGCTTGAAATTATTTTTCACTATTTCACCTCTTTTTTTATTATGTCAGAGGGTTCAGAGTCTCACTATCAAAACAGATTTTCTAATTATAATATAATAACTGTACCCAAAAGAGATAAAGTAGAAATAGAAGAGTTAATGAGGAAAACGTAGAATTTGAAAATCTTGTTAGTAAAAAAAAATCCATTCAAACACATTGAGAATGATTCATTCATCTCTGTCACATAAGGTTAGGTCTATGATGTCACAATCTATTTTAGGCATAACAGATTCCCATTTTGCAAAAGGCAAGTGAACAGAGGTAGTAGGCTTAACAAACTCATTCAGAGGTTGAGGTTTTTCATGTTGCAGTTTATGAGTCATGTTTCAACATATAGAAAAGGGATATATATATATAAAGGAAGAAACAGCTGCGATCACACATTGCTCCCAGAAGCACGAAGCTGAAGCCTGAAGATGACGAATGAGACTTCGTCTTTGGTTATTCGGGTTAACCTCAGTTATTTGGTTAACCTCAGAAAACAAATACACACACACACACACACACACACACACACACACACACACATAGAGGGGTTTATATGACAGTTAACTCACAGAACAAAGATAAGCTCCAGGCACAGCACAACCTATACATATATATACACAACCTATACATATATATACATATATACATATATGAAAGGCCTGTAACTTAAAATACAATGGTAATAGTAGTGCCCAAATTAAATCAGATTGGAGCAGTCTATCAGTAATATCGATAAATCAAAATAAATCACCTCTAAGTATAGCATTGTATCTTAACAAATACAGCTCCATCTATTTTGATAAGTCATCCTTGAGCTTGATTATTACACATGGCAAAGACTTCAAAACAATTTTCTTCTCTTCTTTGTGTCAGCCTGGCAGCGTTCCTTATAGCAGCCAGTAATTGCTATTCAGCTGCTATAGAACTTCATTTCATCTTGTGTTCCTGGAGGAAAACTCTGGTGACCTCATACCTGATGGACAATTCTTGGAATTGACAAAATAATCATTTAGCACGTTTGCAACATGAAATCCTAGATCAAAACATGAAATCCTAGATCAAAACCCCAGACTCTAAAATTTATAAATATCTCCTCTAAATCATTACTGTAAAAAAATGGATATAATGTGCTTCCTTGACTTTTTTTTAAAGAAAAAGCATGTGGACTGAATGTCTACGGAGATTCTCAGTCATTCAGGTCATGGTTGTCCCAAAGGTGCTTTTTTCAAGAGGCAACTGGGAAGCGAAACATTTTCAAAGAAAAACCAGAAAGTCCAGTTGCCTCTTGAAAAAAGCACCTTTGGGACATGTGGACTGAACAAACTAGGACATTAATCAATCCACAAAATCAATAGTAAATAGACAACTCATTAGGGAATTGGAATAATTCATGAAACCCTATTTCTTCAGTACACTTTTTTCAGTACACTTTCCACTCTATTTGAATGTTTCTACTGGGTTTCAAAAATAATATTGTTAGGTGCTATGAGTTTTTTTAAAAAAACACAACCTTTCTGTTTCATAATTGCAATGGTGGAGAATTAAAGCATATACAGGCATCCATTATGAAACGTAACAGTTTAATTTAAAAGCAAGCTTTCGGTCCTGTAAATGTGTTTCCAGCCAAAACATTTTGTGTTTGGCCATATTTTCCAAATTCACATTTACTGCTTTTCTACTTTTCCAAATACTGTAAGAAAGCTTAAAGAAAATTTCATATACTTTACAACCCTGCCCTCTTGTGACTGAGTCTACTGTTGGGTTCACCCGCTGTTACTCTAAAGTGGGATTATAATTTTTGGGCCAGAGGATAATATCCCACCAGATGTGTGATGACTGCAACTCAGTAGGATAGCAATTACACTGCTTAGCCTATCTACCATATTATAGAATGTTCACAGCCAGAGTGGGCCAACAATAAAACATATTTGGTAGGGGTGTAGAAAACATTTCAAGCTTGAAGCAGCTATTCCAAGAATTATAAGAAAACAAATCTCATGTGTTCCAAGATAACACATGTTCCAGCAAAACATGGCTGTTTTCAATGATGGTATGTTGAATGTTCTGGTTATAAAATAATTTTAACTTGGTCAAGGTTCTGATCTCAAAATATGCATATTCTAAATATTGTCTGACAACAGGATTATCTCATGTTTTATATCTGTGGAAGAGGGTGAATTTAGACCATTACAACATTCTACAGTACTTCAAGTGGATCTGTTTTGTTTCAAGCTCAGAAATGGGTTTTCCATTTAGTATTTACATCTTTAGTATCCATTTACATTCTTAGTATTTAGTGACAACTTGAAAATACTTTTGGAATTTTTATAGTGGTATTGGATTACCGAATTTGAACTGGAGAAAAGTTTGTTGTGCAGACCATAGTATAAAAATGAGCTAAGTATCTATCTGCCTCTCACCTGAATCCTAAAAGGATAATTGCAATGTAAGATGACACCAATGGAAAGCTGTTATATCTATATAACAGTTGGCATAGCATTAGGCTGCAGGTACTCTAGGGTTATAATAGTTGTTAATAGTTACCATTTATGATATAATATAATCTCACTGTATCCTCACCACTGCAGTCTTCCAGAGGCATTCTCAAAATCCACCCAACTTTTGTCAGACAGTAGATCAAAACCTTTCTGGTTTTGCTTTCCTCTCAACACTTCTAGTTCTGAATTTCTTCCTCCACAAATGTAAAACCAAATACAGAAAAATAAGTACAAAAGTACAAAAATGAACATACTAACCAGAAAAAAAACACATAACATACCCTTAACCTAGAACAATTTCCCTTTGTATTCTGGTATTTAGGCAAAAACAATATTTGTGTTTCAAAGTACTAAGAGCAGGAAGATTTACAGAAATACTCACATTCATGGATTGACATGCAAAAACTCCCTTCTGAACTACAACTGCAACTTCAGAAGGGAGAAGAGGTAGAGGGGAAAGAATGCTCTGCCCAAGCCCAGAGACTTCTCTTGGTCTTATTCTCAGGAAGCCACTGGAGATAAAAATTACCTTCCTACCTGCTTCTCAAGGACTACTCAACTTGCTTGTTCTCCCAGCCCAGGTCAAGAAGGAGATCATAATTCCTTCTATGGTCTCTGTTAGGGTTAGCTGGAAACTAGCTGTGGGATGTTAGTAAATCAGAATCAGTAAATCATACAGCTTCATCTACTTTTAATATGGTCTAAGGCCTTCTCCTGAAGGCTACTTTAAAGGGTGCTGATAGCCTTGGCTGTTCAATTTGTGATTTCATTCTCATTGCTTGATTCATGAGAAGCAGTGCTGTACAAGTGTGTGCATTTAATCTATCATCCAGAAGGAAATTATCCTCAGCAGCAATCACCAGAGCAAGCAATATCTAAATCAAAGAATTCATATTGAAATAATAAAAGGAATAGTGCAAGTTTCAGTTTTCTAGCTGTGTTTGGTATGATGTTTTACTTTCCAGAACTCTGGCATGCTGGCAAATTCTAACTCTTACAGAATGATTTTCCAGATGGGATGAGAGGGAGTCCTTGTTTTGAAAAATCAAAACAAAATAGAACGAGTCACAAAATAAAATAGCAGAAAAGAATTAAGAAAGTTTTGGGCTGCATAAACAGAGGGATAGAATCAAGATCACGTGAAGTGTTAGTGCCACTTTATAATGCCTTGGTAAGGCCATACTTGGAATATTGCATCCAGTTTTGGTCGCCACGATGTAAAAAAGATGTTGAGACTCTAGAAAGAGTGCAGAGAAGAGCAACAAAGATGATTAGGGGACTGGAGGCTAAAACATATGAAGAACGGTTGCAGGAACTGGGTATGTCTAGTTTAATAAAAATAAGGACTAGGGGAGACATGATAGCAGTGTTCCAATATCTCAGGGGTTGGCACAAAGAAGAGGGAGTCGGGCTGTTCTCCAAAGCACCTGAGGGTAGAACAAGAAGCAATGGGTGGAAACTGATCAAAGAAAGAAGCAACTTAGACCTAAGGAGAAATTTCCTGACAGTTAGAACAATTAATAAGTGGAACGACTTGCCTGCAGAAGTTGTAAATGCTCCAACACTGGAAATTTTTAAGAAAATGTTGGATAACCATTTGTCTGAAATGGTGTAGGGTTTCCTGCCTGGGCAGGGGGTTGGACTAGAAGGCCTCCAAGGTCCCTTCCAACTCTGTTGTTATATATTATATATATTTCATGTTCTTATATAAAGTACCAAAAAAAACACCCTCATCTGCCTGCAGGTGTGTGTATATATGTGCATTCATGACACACACACACAGAAACAAAGCCCTCTACATTTTATTTTAAGGCTAACAATTTTTACTTGCTAATTAATTATATTTTTTAACAGGGCTGATATATGTTGAATTTAATACATGCAACTTTCTGGCATGGTAATAATTTAATTGTGTAAAGTTCAAAAGAGATTATGGAATGCAAGTTCTTGTTTTAAAAAGATTTTTTTTTATTTTGCTTTTGAATGTATGAATAAAATAAAAAGACTATATAAAAGACGTTGAAATGCATTTTTATTCTTAAAAATGGCTTCATTGTTTTCAATCCTTACAGCTTCTTTAAAGCTTATAGATTATAACGGAATAAATTATTCCCACTGGTTATTTTTATGTAAGCATTACATATAATAGGATTTTTTTAAAAAAAGGCAATTAGTGATTGTGTTCTACTTATTTCAACCAACTGTAAAAAGATTTTCAACTAGAACATTTAATGTTAATGAATTTATTCAATATTTTAAATGATTTTCCTTGCAACAAATAATTCATAAGTAGTTGCCCTCCCATGGATAAATCATAATCCCTGGTATCCCAGCTGGCTTTTTTTCTTTTCTTTTTTTAAAAAAATGGATTTAAAAGCTGAGATCTGAGACAAAATATAAGGCCCCTTCCTGATTTTCTGAGTGATTATGAATAAATAATCTTAACGCTGTGTTTGATTTTTTAAAAAAAAAAATAACTTTGGGTAACAAAAGCTCTAAAGAATGTTTTTCACCAATAAAAGAAATATATAAATCTAGACTCTGGCTATATATGTGATTAGGAAGACAAACTTCAGAAACAAGACAAGAAAGATAGATATTTGTAATTGTAACGGTGCATTCAAACTCAGTTCTTGCTTTTTAAAAAAAGGATTACTTCTTTGAATGTCTGAATATTTTTTAAAAAAATCCTGTTCCTACAACATATGTTGTCATGCATATTTATTTTGAAGTTTGCTTCCCTATCTTCATTTGGCCTACCCCTGGTAAGCAGGCTTCTGAGAAAACTTTTCTGCCTTCTTTTTTATTCCAGTTGCTGCAAGTTGGCCTGTGCTTAGAAACCTCCTTCATATGATTTTGTATATTCCAAAAATGAAGGGAAAGAGATATATACAATTTCTCATACAATCACAAAAGATTTGTCATCTATGATGCTAATCCACAAATTGTACATCAGATATGCTCATCAACAAGTGGTGGTTCAGCAAATAGTGGTTCAGCCATCAAGCTTTGCTGTTTTTTAATCTTTCAGGAAAGCTGTCTAACATCACAAATTATGTTTACTCACTTGCTGTGTCTTCAGTTTTTAAGAAAATATTTTGAAACAGGTACAAAATCACTCCAAAAGATTCCATACTAATGATATCATCTTATTGACTGTGCCTCTGGACTAGGAAGAAAATTATTCTATTCTTATGAGGAACACCAACTCGGTTACTGCTAAACCCCTTTCCACATATGCATTCTTATTAGTATTATTATTTACTAATTATTTGTTACTCATACCATCTTTTCTTTCAAAGGAATCTAGAGCCTTTTATATTTTAATTCAAATATAATTGTTATCAATTCTGATAACAAATAGACTTTGGACAGCTCCTCACATAATAAATTATAAAAACCCAATACAATGCAAAACAAGGTGACATTAGGTTCTATATAAAAATATAGACCAAAACATGTTCAACAAGATGCTCCATTTATCTTAACCCAATATCTGGGAGAACAATCAGGTCTCCAAGGCCTTATGAAACACCAAAAGGACAAAAACTCTACAGATATCAAGGGAAATTTCATTCCAGAGATCAAGCACAATGGTAGAGAAGGCCCACTTCCTGGTTCCTAATAGATGGTATTATTTAATTGGGGAACTCAATGTGTATCAATTCTGGTAGTATGTTCCAGCAAAGAAGAAAACATGTGATATAGATGCTCCATCAACTAATCTGGCCCTATGCCATGTAGGACTTTTTAGGTGCTGATCAGCACCTTGAATTGGTTCCAGAATCAAACTTGCAAAGCAAAGGTATCATGGGAGCTTACAGAGGTGCCTATACCAGTGTAAGTTGGATTACTTGAAGCTTTTGAAGCCCGTTGCAGTAGTTGAGCCCGTGAGATGACTAGGAGATGAATGATAGTCTGAAGTGCCTCTTGATCCAGGAAGGGGCACTAGTGGCACATTAGATAGAGCAGGAGTTGGACCTCCAGTAGAGTACCTCCAGATTATTTATTTATTTATTTATTTATTTATCAAATTTATATACCGCCCTATCTCCCGAAGGACTCAGGGCGGTGTACAGGCATTTAAAACACATAAATACAATGTAAGAAATATAAAAACAGTTAAAAAACTTATTCTAAACGCCTATTAATTTAAAATTAAAAATATAAAATAAAAGCCAATTTAAAAACCAGTAATTTAAAATTTAAAATTTAGCTCAGCCCTGCACAATTAAATAAATGTGTTTTAAGCCAGCGGAAGGTCCGGAGGTCCAGCTGACGAAGACCGGGGGTAGTTCATTCCAGAGGTGGGGGCCCCACAGAGAAGGCCCTTCCTGGGCGCCAGACGACATTGCCGCGCTGACGGCACCCTGAGGAGACCCTCTCTGTGAGAGCGCACGGGTCGGTGAGAGATATTCGGTAGCAGTAGGCGGTCCCGTAAGTAACCCGGCCCAATGCCCAATTATTTACTAAATACATACTGCATATTCTGACTTTCCTCCAGAATCTCAAGGCAAATTCATAACATTTCTTCCTCCCATATTCTCCTCAATAAAAACTGCAAGTTAAATGGATTTGCCAGTAATTGCCAGTGATTGGTCCAAAGTCACTGGCAGAGCTTCCATGATGAGATGCTTTTTCACTTCATTCCCCATGATATAGGCAGAGCTGAAGAAGCTTCTTGGACAAGAAGCAAAATGTCTTCAAAGTAAAATAAAAAGGTCCAGTTTCCTCTTGAAAAAACACCTTTGGGACAACCATGACCTGAATGACTGAGAATCTCCATAGACACTTCCATAATGACAGACTTGGCTCTTCCTAGTGTCAGTCTAGAATCTTAACCCCTACAATGCATTGAGCCATAAAATAGCTTTGAAGCTTCAAGGATAGCTTTAGAGGAAGCGATAAGGAATAGCTGTTAGCGAATAATGGTTTCAGTTTGGATGTCCTGCTTCCTGCAAGCAGAATTTCTTTCTTTTATTGCAAATCTATAGGTTGGTTATCAATTTACACCCTCTGAGTTATTTTTTAAATAGAATTGCATTTCAAACTTGTTTTATCAGAATGTACATAGGAGAAGAGAATACCTATTCAGAATCACAGAATACACGGACCACATACTTATTTATTTATTTATTTATTTATTTATTTATTTTGTCACAACAATATATATAAGTATTATACAGAAAAGATTATATAGTGTATAAACATATATATGAGTAAATAATAGGAGGAATAAGCATATATATATATATAAGAAGAAGAAAAGAAAAACAATAGGACAGGAACGGTAGGCACGTTTGTGCTCTTATGCATGCCCCTTATGGTCCTCTTAGGAATGGGGTGAGATCAATATTAGAAAGTTTTTGGTTAAAGCTTTTGGGATTATGGGAAGAGACCATGAATAGATTATGGGATTATGGGAAGAGACCATGGTAAACCATTCTAAACAGAGGGCTATGCAAAGCATTCAAACAAAAGGAGCCCTTCACAAAATGTGTTATGCAAGTATAATGTACTCCTTCAAACACTGAAGCAGCTGCATCTTCTGGATGATTCAAAAATGTTCCAGTTTTTCTATGACTGTCTGTACAAACACATGCAATACAAAAGAATTTATTTGGTTCCTACAATAGAAAACACCAGCTTTTTTCTATCACTTTTCCAAAACTATTGCTATTAGAAACAGATATCTATTGCCTGAAACTGGTATCTAGCAATAGACATCCTTAATGTTCAAATCCCCTTTTGAACAAACTTTACTGTCAAAATTCACCTAAGAGCAAACCCAGATTTGGTTTTGTTATGTATGAAAAGGCTCTGCCAATGGGGTGGATGATAAATTTCAGCTACCAAAGGAAAAAGATTCCCTATATATAAATGAACTATTACAAAACTCAAGGTATTGTGTGAATAAACTTTTACCATTCAAGTTTACAGTTTATATAACTAGTAGTAGAACTACTTTATTCATTTATTAGCATATAGCAGACAACAAACATTTAATGATCCTGAAAAAGTAGAATTTAAATTTACCATTCATGCCCATAAAGCTATCTAAGGAAATATTACGGAGTGGTCATATTTATGTATCTTGATTCATATTTAGGAAAGCAATTTATTAAAATTATGCAAACTTGGAATTAACCAGTTCCATATCTTAAAATATTTTGGGCTGGAAAATAAAAAGGGAGGCTCAATAGAAATTACCATTTAGATATCTGCCAAACAAGTCTAGAAAAATTTCCTCTGAATTATTCAGTGTCCCAGCATCAGTTCATTGGCTCTCAACTTTATTAATCAATGACAATGTGTTTGGGAATTCCTTAATATATAAATTTTCTAGCAAATAAAAGTTCTTCAATCTGAAAAAACCATTTATTTAAATTGCTAGTTCGTAACAGTAATTTTTAAAGCTCCTCAACTGAAAAAACGAGCTAAGAGTAATTTGTGCCCTCATAGAGTAACAATTGTAAGTTCAGATCCCTCTTCTTAATCAACATGCCATGTAATGAGAAAATGCATTCAACAAGCTAAAGTATTTTGCTCGCCAACAGCTTAATCCCATTGCAGCCACGTTTTTCTCTGGTCTTTCAAAACCAGTTTTATTCAAATAAAATTCAGGATGCTAGAAGCAGTAGATACCTGATGACTCATTGCTTTCCTGGCACCTTCCCTATTGTTCTCTTTGAACCAAAAGAAAGCTTAGATCAGTAAAGAGAAGGCGGTATGGGTAGATATGCATTTTGCATGGAAAAAAAATCAACCCTGGTTGATAGACTAAAGATGGAGTTAAGATTGAGGTACACATTTTTTTTTAACAAGGTCCTTATAAGGGAGCAACAGAAAAGAAAAATTCTACATTTATAAATAACCAACAAGCCTAGGTCTCCTGTCATCATTATACTGGGTTTCCTAAGCATTTGCTTTTTTACCAGGGCAAAGAAGCTTTGTGCCTCGCAGCTGGGCTGCACTGGGGCAGTTGAAGCTTCCTGGGGCATGGTAGCTTTGAACTGGGCCACGCTACAGTGGCTGAACTTCCAGAGAAGGCTGTGACTTATGCATTGTGGCTCAGATCTGAAATGGTTTATGGCAAATCTGGATCTAACACTTACTATAAAATAAATAGCTGCGCAAGTTGTCCTCCATGATGACTATAATTGAGCCCAGAATTTTGGTTGTTGAGTGAAGTGGTCATTAAGTGAGATACCACTTCACCGTTTTACTCAATGACCGCAATCCCAGTTCTCTCAATTGTGGTTATTAAGTAACCATGTGGGTCATTAAGCAAGCACTGGAGAGAAAGCCCAGATCTCCCACCTCTCCCAAGGCCTGGGCCCTCAACCCACCCCACTGAGGAGAACAATTGCGAGAATGATGGTTTTTGCTAGTGAGGGAAATCCCTCAGTTTGCTGGAGAAACACACTTCAAATCTGGTGAAAATGCTTGTGAATGCTCTGTTTCTGGAAGGCACAGTACACTGATATTTACTTGTTTTTCCACTTCTCTCCAGAGAGGAAAACACTAATGAATGCCATCATTCTGAGCCTTTCAGAATGCTGGTGTTCACCAGCACTTTTCCCTCCCCTACAGAAGGGGAAAAAGAACATCAGCATTACTAGCCTTCCAGAACACTGGTGCTGGGAGGGGAGAATTCTAGCAAATGCCAATGTTCTGGAAGGCTCAGAATGCTGGACTTCACTAGCATTTTTGCAAGATTTGAGATCCGTTCCTCCGGCGTGTGGGACAATTTCCCCACCCTGCATGGAGGGGAGCAGAAATCCCTTGGCATACTGAAAGAATGAACTTCAGATCCAGCATCCCCTCCACTTATATACTGCCTGGACTACTCCGTAAAGGTTTTTTTGGCAATTTTTTTGGGGAAGTAGTTTGTCATTGCCTCAGTGGTGAAATTTAAATTTCTTTCCTACCTGTTCTGTGGGCGTGGCTTGGTGGGCGAGGCTTCGTGGGGTGATGTGACTGAGTAGGCGTGGCTATGCCCCCTACATAAATGGGGGATCAAAAGACAGAAACTCACTAACAATGTCCTGCTGGAGCAGGGTTGGAATAGATGACCTCCAGGTCCCTCCAGCCCTGGATTATCCTCTGAAGCTGCGTCTAGTGCCAGGTTTGTAGTCCTTCCTTCCTCCTCTCCTTTTTCTTTCCTTCCTTCCTCTCCTTTTCCCTTCCTTCCTTTCTTCCCTCCCTCCCTTTCTTTCTTTCTTCCAAAAACGGACCCCTCCACCCCGTTTTTTGCCTACAACCCGTTTTTGAGCTAGCAGGCTTCAGGGAAGCCTGCTGGGGGCAAAAATGGACCCCCACCCCCCATTTCCCCCCTGTTTTTGGCCTAGCAGGAAAGCCTGCTGGGAGCAAAGACGGATCCCCCACTCCCACCCCCATAAAAAATGATTCCAACGATCGTGCGCCACAGCTGTGATACTCAGAGCATTTTTTTACTTTTTTAAAGCATTTTTTTACTACCTATTCACCAGAGCTGGTAGTAAAAATATGCGTAAAAGTAAAAAAAAAGTTCCAACGATCACCTGAGCAATGCACGAATGTCGGAACTTTTTTTTTTTTTTTTACTTTTTAAAGTAGCTTTAACTATCGGTTCTGGCATGTACCTCTGCATGTGCAGAGGGTACAAAACACATTACTTCCTAGTTAAAACCAGAAAGTAATGAAAACTGGGTGGGTGGGTGGACCCTCGCGCCGGGATCGCTACCAGTTCTCCGAACCACTCGCCACGATCGCCCGATCCGGTCTGATCCGGGAGCATTTCACTCCTGCATTGCCTCTTTCCTAGGGCTGAGAGGCAGTGACTGGCCCAATGTCACCCAGCTCTGTCTCCTGATTTTTAGCTCGATGCCTTAATCACTTTACCACACTAGCTCTCTTAATACCAACCTTCCAGTTTACAATCTACTGCAGTCTTGTCCATCCTGGTTACATTGAGATGATGGCCATGAACTTTAGCTAATATCTGAAGGGCATCAAGTTGGGGAAGGATTTTTCAAAAAAGAAACTTAAGTAAAGGGATCAGAAAATGGTAACATAAAGAAAGAATGCCATATGAATTGTTTAACAGTTTCTTGAAATTGACAGAAACATAACTGGCAATATGCCATGGACAAATGGACTGAGAACTGTATAAAGTACAAATTTTAATATAGTTTTTTTAGTTAATATTTTGTGCAATTCCATTATTCCATTAATCTGCATGATTCCTTAGTGAAATGGAATTTATAATAGATTTTAAAATAAAAGGCAGGGCATCCATTTGGAAAACCTTTTGTATCGTCGGCTTAATTTTCACACTATCTAATACATCATAAAGCTCTGTGAATGAATTAAAATAGCCTTAAGTTGCTTGGAATGTTTTTGGTTGATGGACCTCTAGCATACTTATTGCACTAACTATGGTATAAATATGGTGGATGTCCAAGCATCCAGTAGCGATTGATACATAAAAACAAATTGACCACTGGCACCTGGGATGCCTTTACATTTTAGAAAGGGAAAAACAGCTTTCTTATGTGATTCCTGAAAAACTTTGCTATTTCTCTCTATACCCTTTCTAATACAGGCAGAAGAGTAAATAAGAAAACAATCTACAGTATATCACAGCATGGAGATGTTCTGAAATATGGCACAATGATACATAGAAGGACTTTGTGAAAGGTGGACTCATTCCAATCTATGCTTAAATTTGTGGCATTTTAATGTACTACTACAGTATGTAGTCATTAATCTGTAGGACCTTTTTGACAAACATTCTATGCACTGAATGGCAAATGATCCCCATATCACACAGCTACTTTTCCTCAGGGTAGCCCAACTTCTCCCATCTCCATAGATATACAAATCAAGAGATATGACACAGGTAAAAATAATTTGATATATTCCAGGCAAATGGCCATATTAGTTTTTAGCAGAAAAATCTTTATTTGTGTGTTATAAACTTTGAAAGAACAAAATCCTTAGTGATATATCTGTACATCTCTGATATTTTCCCATTTGTTTATTCTGATAAAATTGACCCCCTAAAACTCTGAAGATGCTTCATGCACCCTTTTCACTCCTTAAAGCAGGAGTGAGGAATAATAGCCCTTTTATGACTTATGAACTTCAACTCTCAGAATTCCTGAGCCAGCCATGTTGAAGTCCACAAGTCATACAGGGGCCATCAATCCCCTGCCTTAAAGGAAAGCTGAACTTCCCCAAAATATAGGCTGATTATTAGGATACAATGCTGGTGCTCTAACACTCACACCCCTATAGTCCTTAAAGGTCAACCTTTAAAAAATAATACCTATCCCCCCCCCATCTGTAAGAATGTTGAAGAGTCTTAGGTGAAAGCAACCTCATTTACTAGAGGTAGTCCTCAATTTACAACAGTTCATTTAGTGACCATCCAAAGTTACAACGGCAATGAAAAAAGTAACTTATGCCAATTTTTTGCAGTTATGACCATTGCAGACTCCCCATGATCATGGGATAAAATTTCAGATGCTTGGCAACTGGTTCATACTTATGACCATTGCTGTATTCCAAGATCGTTAGACCACCTTTTGCAACCTTCTGACAAGCAAAGTCAATGGGGAAGCCAGATTAATTTAACAACCAGGTTACTGACTTATCAACTGCAGTGATTCACTGTGTCAAGAAATGAGACAAAACATATGTCTCACTTAACAACATAAATTTTGGGCTCAATTGGGTTCGTAAGTTGAGGTCTACCTGTAATTTTTTTTTAAATCCATGCCTCATAAAAAATCTAGCTTTGTTTTATCTAATATCAAAATCTTGAGGGGTGTTTTACATGGCTGTTTAAACATTTGTTTGTAATAGTGAGCACTATTTATTTAAGTAGCTTGAAATTCACAGTATGATATCCAATCTTACAATTTGCTACACAATTATAACTGTGTATAATTATAATACAGTTCTTATCATTTGTATGGTTATCTCATCTTGGAAAGTAAGGCTATATAACCAACCATAATTTTTTGGAATTTGCCATCTGCAAAATTCGATACAATTCAGAAAATGGACAGACGTTTGGGTAAAAAAAAGTGTTTGTAATTTTAAGTAAGAACGAACAAACAGAAAACAAAAAACTTAGCACAGCACACATATACCCTTAACTTTGCCAATTTCCATGGATTCTCACTTTGGTTCTCAATTCACAGTAGGAACTGATGAGAGGAGTCAAAATGGTATCCACATAATTGCTAAAAAATTCTGCTTGGGAAACATCAATTGACATCAATCATTTTTAAATAAAATATCAACAACTATTTTCTACTATAATAGTTTTATCCTATATATTTACAGATAAGCCAAGAATTTTAGATGCCAGAATACTGTACCCCTCCTCCAAGATTGGATTCAGTTTATCCATAGATAAGCTAGTCCACAAGTTTATATGGTAATACTTTTTAAAAGTACCTGTATATCCCATATATACTTGTTGAAAAGCCCACCCTTTGATTTTTTAACCAAAATACCATGAAATTTCAGGTCAACATATTCACAGGTAGCACATTTAAAAAATTAAAGGGTTGCCTTATCTGTAGCTGGCCTTATGTGGACATGGAATGTCTACTGTTGCTTCACTATGAGGTTCTAAATTTAAAGTATCCTACATTTCCCTAGGGTTCTCTGCGACATACAAATCAATAGTTTTGCCACTATTCCATAGTAACACAATAAGATGGCTATGATAAATAATACTGAAGCAGAAAAAATTGAAAAAAGGGTAAGTGAGAAAAAGAGACCCAGATCTGAAAACACAAAACTAGAATCTGGTAAACCTGTTCTGCGTATTTGATGCCTGGGATCTGACTAGTCAAAAAGCACTTCTAGGATCATCTGACAATAAAGACACAAGGAAGGATGAGAAATCTATAGTTTTCTTCACTTCTTATCAGAGAATCCAAACAAACAAGAGGATTTCCATTGGGTATCAACACTTTTCTCACAGATGATGATGAATCTTCAATCTCTTAGATATGAAAAATCCAGACTTTGGGACTAATAAACACTATTGGATATGGAGCATTTTTCAACACTCTCACAGTAAACTGCTCTGAGATTGGGGATTTTGCTTGCTCATCCAATCCCTGCCACAGCTGGAATGGTCAGTCACAAGAATGAACTGGTGAATATGAACAAAAGTAGATTGGCTAAGAATGAGGCTGAAGCTAGATGAAGTCCAAAAAACAAACTATTCTTTGGAATCCAATTCTTCCTCCAGATGTGCTGCACTGAAGTCAAAGTTGTGATATTCAGAATAATCCATATGCATAGGAAAAATTTCTACCCACACACTACCTATGCATACAGACAACTAAAATGCAAAAAGTCTAGACAAAGCTTGTCTGCCTCTGTCAGTATTACTTCTACTGCCCTCCCTTCCAGCTTAACTTATTTTGTTCTGCTTCAAAATGAAGTATTGCACTGTAACAAATCACTATTCCCATTTGCTGAACATGTGGGGATCGTTGGCATTTTTAGAAACAGAGATGGCATTCGGTGCTAGCATTTCACTTTGCAAGAAACATATTTCTCAGTCAATTTTCTTTTTAAAGAGAAAAATCAAGAAAAGCCAGAAATTTAACAAGCATCAAATGTGGTGATTGAATAAAACCCATGACCACCAGTGAGGAATCCGAGCCAAACAGAAACCCACTGTTACTCACAGCTATCATTATTGCTGATAGGATTCAAAACACTGCATGACAATTTTTTCAATCTGAATCAACAAACAAACAAACACCATTAAGAAAAAGAGTTTAGCCCTTCTTCTCCTATTGCGTGTATATATATATATGTTTTGGCGACGTTTCGACAAAGTCTCATTCGTCATCTTCAGGCTTCAGCTTCGTGCTTCTAGGAGCAATGTGTGATCGCAACTGTTTCTTCCTTTTAACTGCTAGTGGGGGTTTGAACTGATTGGGTGGGAGCTTGGCTGTGCTCTGATTGGATGGGGTTTTTTTGTGCTCTGATTGGCTGGAGGTGTGTCCTATTTGGGTGGGGGCTTGGTTGTGCTCAGATTAGTCTGAGTTGCAGGGGGATTTGAGCTGGTGAGCTGCATTGCTGTTGTTTGGCTTCGTGGTCATGGTCGTGCTACATCTTCATGGTGGGTGTCAGTCTGCTGCATGTATGGATTGGAGGGGTTTGAAATGGCTAATGTTACAGCTGCGGTCTGGCTTCTAGTCCTTGGTTGTGCTTCATCATCGGTGTGAGTTTGAGTCTGCTTTCTGGGTTGATGTGCGGTGGTGACATCCTGTGTGGCTCTCGTGAGTATGGGTCTGGTATCATTCCTCGTGTTAGGGACTCGTTTGTCAATAAGGGCGGGTTTCCAAATGGCTGGTAGGCGGGAGGTATCATCTCGTTTATTCATGCTGTGTGGGCGTTTTTCTATCTCGATGGCTTCTCTGATTATTCTGTTGTTAAAGTGTTCAGTTTTGGCAATGGTTCTGGTCTTTTTAAAATCAATATCATGTCCTGTGGCTTTAAGGTGTTGAACCAGGGAAGAAGTTGATTCCTCTTTTTTGACTGAGTTCTTGTGTTCTTCAATGCGTGCACCTATTCTTCTGTTGGTTTGTCCGATGTATGTGGTGGGACAGGCGGTGCATGTGATTTCATATACTCCTTGATTTTCTAACTCAATTTTGTCTTTGGGGTTTCTTAGGATGGTGGATATTTTTCGGTTTGTGGAGAATGCTGTCTTGATGTTGTGTTTGTGGAGGATCTTGCTGATTCTGTCTGTGGTGCCTTTTATATATGGGAGGAGGACTGTGCCGTTTTCTTGTTCACTGTCTTGGATTTTAGTGGGCGTTTCTTTTTGGATTAGGTTGGTAATCTTATTTCTTTGGAATCCATTGGATGTTAGTACGTTAGTGAGAGTGTGTAGTTCGGTTTTTAGGTGCTGTTCGTCAGCTAAGCGTTTTGTTCTGGAGATGAGTGTCTTGGCTACGGAGTTGATCTGTGCTGGGTGGTGGTGTGAGAGTGCATGCAGATAGCGGTTTGTGTGTGTTTTCTTCAATCCATACATGCAGCAGACTGACACCCACTATGAAGATGTAGCACAACCACAAACACGAAGCCAAACAACAGCAATGCAGCTCACCAGCTCAAATCCCCCTGCAACTCAGACTAACCTGAGCACAACCAAGCCCCCACCCAAACAGGACACACCTCCAGCCAATCAGAGCACAAAAAAACCCCATCCAATCAGAGCACAGCCAAGCTCCCACCCAATCAGTTCAAACCCCCACTAGCAGTTAAAAGGAAGAAACAGCTGCGATCACACATTGCTCCTAGAAGCACGAAGCTGAAGCCTGAAGATGACGTATGAGACTTTGTCGAAACGTCGCCAAGACACTTCCAATTTTACGCGGGAGAAAACCTGAATAACCAAAGACCTACATTTATATATATATATATATATATATATATACATATTTATATATATATATATATATATATATATATATATATATATATATATATATATATATATATATATATATCCCTCCCTTCCTCTCTCTCTTTCTTTCTCTCTCTCTCTCTCTCTCATGCACACATACACACACACAAAGTGTGTACTAAAGCATTCTTTTTTCACCAATCAAAACAAATAGGATTACTATTTTAAGGGCTAAGACTGCTATCAACGGTGTTTAATTAATGCAGAGGAAAATGAATTACATATTAGAGACATTAAAAAAAACATGTTAAGGCTTATACTTAGACCTAACTCAGTCTAAGTGTGATTAATTTATTGCTGATTACTGAATGCTCTTCTATACAAATAAATTCGCTTTACAGATGAAGGACTGAAAGATTCTAATATAACATGTTCCATGAACTGGTCATTAAAATATTATTGATTTGGAATTGAAAGCACATGAAAAATGAAAGATAATATATTTAATGGCTTGTTTCCTTCTTCTTCATGAGACTTTTGAAGTCCATCTTTGTACCATGGCAAATTTTGGACACACACACACACACACACACACAGTTTGAAGTCACACCCAGTTTGAACAGTCCTACACGGTTTAGTAGAAAGCCAAGACCATATGATAAGATTCTAGCAATAAAAAATACTCAAGATAATCAATACAAGCAACAGTTAATTGGCAATAATAAACTCAACATCTGAATAATTTTAAAAAAACTTTGCTTAGTGTCATCAAGAAATGGGGTAGATGCCAAATAACCACTCTGAAGACATTTTAAAACAGG
Source organism: Ahaetulla prasina (assembly GCF_028640845.1). Lineage (NCBI taxonomy): Eukaryota > Metazoa > Chordata > Lepidosauria > Squamata > Colubridae > Ahaetulla > Ahaetulla prasina. The sequence goes on along the minus strand of NC_080541.1, from coordinate 104,885,454 downwards.
TTGCAGGGTATCCATCACATTTCTAGTTTTGTGTCTTGTATTTGAATACAAAAAAAATCAATATATCCTGTATAACTCTAAAGCTGCTACAGAGCTAGCAATGAATGGTAAAAAAAGTAAAGGAAATTAATAAAACAGTAATTATTTTGTGGGACTATTCACAAAATCTAAAAGGCAATGTATTTGCCTTCTTTAATAACTGTACATAAAATACATGATATCTGAGTAGGGTGAAAGTCTTGGCAATGTCATTAATTAACCTCAGAACTTCTGAATTAACACTGGGGTCAAAATAAGACGTTTCCTCACTCTGGACCTTTCTGAGAGTTTCAGTTCAATTCTTTAAAACTGGATGCATTTCATTTTTAATCCACTAATGCATGTTCATTCTAATGAGTCACTAAAATGAAGAGACAGACAGTCCTTACTGCCTGGCTGGCAGCAGCAGATTCCTGCTGATGGCAACAAATTATTTGGTGGTTGCTTAAAAGCCCTTTTCAAACATTTTATTGAATTCCAAAAATGCTGTTTCCTCAGGAGTTATTTTGCTATACATGCCACAGGACAAGTTAAATCATACTTTGATTTGAGCACTGCTTTCAATAGTATCTTCAGATACCCAACATGAACGTACAATTATATCTTTCTGCCTCTGTCACATAACACTTCGTCATTTAAAATTTAGTCTCCCAGACATGGTGTAGTTAGGGAGGGAAGAAATTTTAACACTATTACATTCACCTAAATCTTGATCAAATCCATCATAAAGATTTAGGTAAGTGTAATAGTTAAAATTTCTTTCCTCTCAGCCTCAGGTGCCACAATTTCACCTGCGTGTCATTCAATGCAGTCCTCTAGCTATTTCTTAAGCACTTGAGGAATAGATGAGCAGGTGTGGGAAAGAGCTACAAGCTATTGCCTTGCTATATACACCTTAATTTTAGTCCAATCCTATAATCTTTCTTGTGGCTACTTTAAGACACAGTATTCTAAGAGAAGTGTAAAGGAAAAATTCCCATTCTAAAGTTCTAGGACTGTTTCCTCCACTGAAGATTTTTATGTTAAATTTGAGGCCACATGTGTTTTTAAAATTGTCCTTAAAATCATGTCACATTATTTATTTAAATTAAAAATAATAATTCAAGTAAATCTACTTCTCTTTTTTCAGATTTTCAGATTTTCTAAATTTAACCTACTTCTATTTTGAAATAAAAGGGGAACAAAGAAAATAAACAGTTCGTTGTGTGTATCATAGGCAGATGATTTTCCTTTATACAGAATGACCTTATTACTTAATCAGCTGATCCGAAAGAAAAGCTATTACACTTCAAACTACATCCTTAACTTGACATTTCTATCATTCAGCAAAAATACAGATTGTTTTCAGCTCTTGACAATAGAAGTTTTTCTATTCAGTCATGAGGAGTCTTAACTTGTTAACTTTCTCAATCCACTCTTCCCCTAACATCTACATCTATGTACAGCTAAAACTCTAGTTTTCAAAACCTTTAACTGGTTTTGATGTGCAATGCATCCTAGGCATAAATTTTGAACAAAATTGCCTCAAATGTCATGTTATGACATAAACATTATCATAAAACAGTTTATATAATAATACAGAACATGTTGTGAAGAACCTTCATTGGAAAAGATGGGATATATTCAGAGAGGTATATCTGCCTTGGAAAAAAAACATGTTGAACTGTGTAACATATCAATATCAGTACAGAACATGTTTTATTACATTTTGTATTATGTCATAAACTATTTTATGGCAATTTTTATGTCATAGCACGTTTTATAAAATTTGCCAAATTTGAATTTGGCAGTCATGTGTTCCAGATTTTGGACACATATTGTAAATTAGATCATTTGAGGCACTTTGGTCAAAAACTGTTTCACCAAGCTAAAGGTTATGGGAAGAAGAGTTTTAGTAGTGTATTAGATAGCTCTTGCCTTATTTAGTCATTGTTTCAGAGATATTTACTTACCTAGACAGAGAAATAGAATGACAATGGATAAGCAATCAGCGATGGTGCATGGAATGCTGCAAGAATCAGGGAAGACATGCAGCATGGTGGCACAGGTTGGAGGAGGATGTAAGGAAGTGGCATGGGCTGGAAAGGTGATGGGGATTTTGTCTTCCCTGTTCCTCCCTTCCTTCTTTCCCCTTTCTCTTTCTAGCAGGCAGGTAAGTGGCTATTATTAGGTATGAGAAGAAATAAGGGATTGTGTGATTGGCTGGGAAATTGTCACAGAATGTTGAAAAGGAAGATCACAGACTACAGCAACAGCCCAATAACAATGAAGCAGACACAACTTTCACAAATTACATTTTCTCAGGAATAATAGGTCCCAGATTATGCATGCACTCTGTAAATTAGCCCACTTGAGATTCAAAAAATGTTACCCTATCATGCACCATTTCACCGAGTTGAAGGTCATTCGCTATATAGTTAAAATACATCTTTGAATGTATCTCAACTTTTCCAGTGAGCCCAATACATTAGACATGCTTTCATTGTTGAAGTCATTGAAGAAGCTAGACAACCCATAAATTGTAAGGAAATATCTCTGAAAGGATCTCTCAAAGGATCATGGGTTGTCTAGCTTCTAATGCCTTCAAACCAATAGAAATGTTTTGTATATATATAAAAAAAATCAAAGCCTACCTGGTCCCATGGACAGATTATTCCTCCAAACCACATGAAGAGATATCCCATGGCAACAAGGCATACCCAGACAACCACAGAGAAAACTCGTAGGAACTTCTTGAATAGTGGTTCTACGCAGGCAAGGATAAATATGGCAAAGAAAATTGCCAGAGCAGTGGGAACTGTTATCAGGAATGCGACATGGTCCTCCGTTTCCTGAAAATAAGAAAATATGAAAGCTTACAATTTATTCTTACCATCGTCTATTGAAATAAATAACAAACTAGTGAAATTTTTCCAGATCAATCCTGTGTTTAAATTACCATGTATTGCATTTTTAAGGGCCAATTATTTTTGTATAAAGCAGAGGAGGAGCGTCAAAGGGCAAACTGATTTAATCCAATTTAACAAACAATATATTTTAAATAAAAAAAGAGAGAAGCAATGTATTTTCTAGCTAATGCTTGAACAATTAAAACCTGTTGGTTTGTAACTTGAATTAAATTCTCTTATGAATATAAGATTCTATTATGCTGCTCAGTTCCCTTTCACTGTGTACTGCATTTGCTACGAGAGAAAAAAAGTAGTTGCAAAGTTTGTCTTTCTGCGTGTATATGCCAGAAACTAGATTTTATTAAATTCAGGGCTTCTGAATAAACACACTGAGGAATGCATTGTCACTTACTTGCAGTCTAAAGCTAGTATCCAAAGAAGCATGAAACTAATTCCATGAATTCCAGGAATTAGTTTATGGTTTCCTTCCATAAAACATGGCAAACTCTAGATGGAAATTTCCAAGTGGTTATGTCAGGATAGTGTGTTTTCGAGATTTCTACAAGATGGCTCAAGCCCTTCACATGATCTTAAGGAGTCCTTGAGAACCAGTCTTTGGGATCCTTTCTGTATGACATACATACATTTTATTTGGAGACTGTCTAGCTAACAAAATCATTTTATGGTGCTCAAAAAAAAAATGGTTCTCTTAAAATAAAGTAAGTCTCTTCCAAACGTTAGCTTTCAGGGTGGGGTGAGGTTGAGATTAGATTTATGTTGAGTGTCTGCCTAATCTATTTCTTTGGCCAAAAATTCTAAAAATCTCCATAATTTACTTTGCATCTGTTTTCAGTTTCCATCTTCAAGTGCAGTTTCCCTTTCTGAAAGCCACCCACATTAGATTTAAAAGAAATTTTTGTCAACTTCTATACAAAATAATAACAAATTCCTGAATTATTTTGCTAAAAAAATTTTGCAATCTAGATTTTATTTTCATCGCTTTTCCATTTCTCACATAAGGCAAACCAACCATGTATGAAAAATAAACTAAAATCTGCTTGATTCCTTCTCATGATCAACTGGGAGGAGGAAAGAAGAGTGGAGTTCACACTTAAAACTGCAATGAAGCTAGATAAATATTTTTCCATAAAATAGAATGGAAGGTTAGAGTATTCATTGGATAACAACATAACTATTGATAACATATTTGAAATACAATATATAATGCACTGTATTTAATTTAAAATTTATTAACCTCAAGGACTGATCAAACCACACTAAATTTTACATAGATAAGCCGCTTTTAATTCAGTCTGAAAGCATTCAATAGGAGTTCTGTAATTTCCAAATTGATTTGTCACTCTCTCACTGTGAGCATTACTACAACTTTCAGAGTAGCAAATCTGATTTCTAGTTATTCTTTGTATAGGTATTTTATTTAATATTTCTGTCAAAGGGGTTTTCCAAATAGCATGTAACACTGTAATGGTCAGCTATTTAATAATATGAATTCTACTAGCCTTACTAAATCAAAGTGCCTCTGAAAATTTAACCATCACTGTCTGGGCCTTAAAAAGATATATCAATCAACCAAATCTTTCTAACAGTCATAGAACAGCATTATGGATCATACTACCTACTGCAGAAATTAATAATCTGGACATTTCACCTGCATTTTCCCCCCTTCTGTGATGTACAATGAGACTTTTTTCCCCATAATTTGTTTCTTATTAATGGCAGTGTGGCAATACCTTCCTTATTTTCTATTTATATTTTTGCTAATTTATGTGCAAATTTATCACTAGCCTTTACTTAGCTTATACTATGCTTCTACATGTTTGATATAGCATGTGAATCTATAATATGTCATATTTAACGTTGACAGCATTATTAAAATGATCTTGAGTTTCATAAATATTTATTTTAAACACTACGTTCTTTGCCCCCTCTTTTCTTTTTTCAACTATGAAAATATACTTAAAAATAAACCTCTGGCATATGCTTCTATCTTTCCCTATTATTTTCTTTAGTTGTGTTAATATGAAAAAACATCAGATTTCTACTTATCTATAACTTTATTTGCGCTAAGGTTACAAAACCCTTTTTTAGTAAGAAATCTAGAACAATCATTCCTTAAAGCCAAAAAGAACATATACTGTAGTTATTTTATTCTAAATTCTGAACCCCTCTGTAGACCCTCTAGCTGAAAATATTTAGTTCTTTTTTCAGGCTTAAGATTTTGTATTAGATTCCACCTTGACCTCTATCTGCTGCTTTCAATTAATCTTAACTGAGAATGATAAAATACAGTATTTGAAAATTATATAACCTGCCCTCCTAGGTAACAGTAGCTGACGGAGAACAAATTCAGAAAGCTTCAAGTAAATGCTAAAACACATTACTGCCAGGAGCAATACAGGCTCCTAAAGTTATGGTCTAGCCCAAAAATGAGGCAGAATTTCTTCCACAGACCTTTTAGCTAAGCTGCAGGAATGACTCTAGGCACAGGTCACAATCTCCCAGTCCTGGTTGCTTGGTCACATCTGCAGTATCTTGTCACTGACCTCACAAAAGCAATAGTTATTCAGAAAGACTGAATTGCTTGGGTGGCCCATTTAATTGCCCCCCTGACAGCCTAGGAAGCAAGACACAGAAGCTTAACTGAGGAAAGTGGCAGGAAAGATGCCATGAAAATCAATACAGTAGAAAAGAAGCAGACAGGCCTATTACTTATGTTCCTCTAGCAAGACAGCAAGACAGCCATAGTAGCATGGATGAGCAGCATTCATTTTGAATTTGCTTTTCTAATGTAATTGCTGAACCAAATAAAAACTGAATGCACCAATTACCACACCAAGCAAGAAGAAGACCTTCTGCGCAGAAATTCCAATCGTGCTTTTTATAATTTTGTGAACAACAACAGAGTTGTTAATGCTTGGAATAAACTACCTGACTCTGTGGTCTCTTCCCAAAATCCCCAAAGCTTCAACCAAAAACTGTCTACTATTGACCTCACCCCATTTCTAAGAGGTCTGTAAGGGGCGTGGATAAGAGCACAAGCATGCCTACCGTTCCTGTCCTTTTGTTTCCTTTCGTTATATCCAATTAATATAGTTATTACATACTCATACTTATATATATGCTTATATATTGTATAGTCATTTCATGTCTTATGCTTATATATACTGTGTGACAAAATAAATAAATAAAAGAAAGAAAGAAAGATGGGTCATGTTTGGTGTGTGTGTGTGATGTGGTCTATGTCTGTATGTTGGACAGGGAGAGAGAAACAATGTTGCCCTTGTTTTGCTAAAGATAAGGGATTATATCCGGCTGCTTGGAAAAATAGTCTTTAAAGAGCAACACTATAATCTTTTCCCATGCTTCCAGCCTGCTATTTCTTAGGCCTTACTAAGCATTTAGTATTATTTTTCAAAGGACGAGGAGAAGGAGAAAGAGTGTAATAACTTAGTATAGATTCCTCCCCATTAACAATTGCTTTCCCTTCCCTCCACGATATGATCCAATTTCAGGTGTAAATACCATTTATTTATATTTATTATTCTGCTTAAGCTTTCTGTTGTCTTCTAGAACCACAGCTTTTCCCTGATTTCTTCTTTTTATATAGCTTGATTGACCCTGATCATATTTCCAAAGTTCCTAATGTTCTATTTTTTTCTATCTGTTTTCAATTTAAATTTTACATGGTAAATAATATAAACATTGAAACTTGCATTAACAGCTTTGTTTTTTTTTGTTTCGAGTGGGAATTCATAGTTATTAAATATGTTTATAAATCTACTGAGCATTGTGTTTATTCAAGTTTATTGAATCTGTATGTAAACTGAAAGATCAGTCAACATCTATTTTATAAAGGGTTTATTAAAATGATTTCTGTAGAAGGCTCTAATGCTGGAAAAGGTGGAAGCAGAGAAGAAGAGGGTGACCAGAGCCAGATGGATGGACTCAATTGCAGTGCACTGTTGGAAGAACTGAAAGACCAGGTTAAGGACAGATTGTGATGGAGAAAGTGTTTCTATCTGGTGAATAAGGGTTGATAACAACTTGAAGGCGCATAATCACTTATTAAAATAAAAATTAAAATGTATCTTGTTTATTTACTACAAAACATCATTTTAAAAAACAAAATTATCTAAAAACTGGTAATAATCCATAAAATGGATTCAGTATCTACCTTGGATGAAAGAAGATACGCTACATCAAATACAGGCTATCTTATAATAGCAGTCAGACCAGTTTCCTATATCAAGTGTGGCAACTAATCTCCAAGTGCCAGCAGTGAAGGTGCTCTGAATGGAATGTGTGACATTTGTGCACTACATATGTCCACTATTATGGAGCTACAGCTATTCAGCTCAATGTTTTGGCCAACTGTCCTAGACAGTTTCCCTAGTACAAAACTAAATTCTAACAAAAATGTTAATCTCCTAATGAAAAAGAGAAACTAAGCATTTAAAAACTGGCCAAGATGGATTAAGCAAATGTTCAATAAATGCAACTAGGCTGCACCAAATAATTATATCTTGGCCACAGAAAGAACTAGATATGTCCTTTCTCTGATCTTGTCAGGACTGCCATCCTGCTACACCATGCATTGACTGCTGTCACCCTGCAATACTCAAAGGGGAGGGGAAAGCTGTGGGGTGGGATAAGGGGGAAGGTAGCATGTTAGGAATCAAAACAATGCATCGTGCTATCCCGTGAGAGCTGCCAACCATTCCAAGGTCACACTGTAGAATGCAGAATCATCCAGCCTGCAAAGACAGGAACTGTTACCCAGACAAACTGTTAACACTCAGCTGAACACCTGTTGATAATCAGCGGGGAAGATGGGAACAAGGTAAAGTTAACTATATGCTTTGGGCATGAAAATCTCAGAGCCAGCGTTGCTCCTTCTGTAACCACTTGGCTTAAGTAAAGTATACTTTCATTAACAATGGACCCAAGAGCCTTTCTTTTCTAATCAAGTTGGGACAGTTGACAGATCTTGCAATGCAGCAGAAACACCTTCAAGGATGAGGACATTGCAAAGACAGCTATAAAGGCCTCTGGTGGCGCAACAGGCTAATGCAGCCTATTATTAACAGCAACTGCTTGCAATATTGCAGGTTCAAGTCCCACCAGGCCCAAGGTTGACTCAGCCTTCCATCCTTTATAAGGTAGGTAAAATGAGGACCCAGATTGTTGGGGGGCAATAAGTTGACTTTGTATATAGTATACAAATGGATGAAGACTATTGCTTGACATAGTGTAAGCCGCCCTGAGTCTTCGGAGAAGGGCGGGATATAAATGCAAAAAAAAATAAATTAATTCTACCTTTGTTTCCCTGATTGTAACTTTCTTACTAAATTCTTATTTAAAAAACCAGTACAAGAGCATTCTGAAAAACATTTCAACTACGATTACAGATTTTCTATTGCACATCCTCCCATTAGGCAGTCTGGGATGCATTTTAGACATGAAAAAGAACTTTCATTTGGAGTGATGATAAGGCTGAACAACTCCAGATCAATAGGGAACTGGAACATGCTCAGTGTCATATCTTCGGCTCCCGAGCCGGGCCTCCTGGCAGAGAGTGGCTCAGGGAGTGAGGGGGAAGAGCCGACAGAGCTTCCCTCTGCAGGACCTTCCTCTCTGGCTCTGCTCCAGGTCCCAGAGGCAGGCCAGGTGGAGGAGATGACAAGGCCTCTTTCTCCCGCACCTTCCCCTTCCCAGGCAACGCCCCAAGACCCAGCTGCTGACAATCAGTCTTGGTTAAATCCCAGGTATCGCAGAAAGGAGAGGCGGGAACAACAAAAGAAGGGGTGGGGCAGGCCTAGAGAGTGCTGAGTCACAGAGTCACACCCCACAGGGTATAAAAGCAGGAGGAGCTGCTCTATAGCTTCTTGTGACGGACAAAAACTGACTCTTGGAAACTTTGGCTGCAATATTTCGAGACTAAGAATTTGGCTTCTGGATTTCTGTTTATTAACTGCAGTTACGCTGGCTTCTGAGGAGATAAGAGAACTTGGCAGGCAATCGCAGGTTCGTTGCCAGAACTGATATCTGTCGTAGGAATAAATTGCTGGAAAATATAGTCAGCTCATGTGTCTTCTTGGTTGTGGTTGGGGGAGGGGACAGAACACTCACAGGGAACTTTATTCCATCATTTGGAATTTGCTCTATGTGCCTTGAATAAAAATAAATGGAATGTTAAAAATGGAAATACACCAATAGACAATAACTGAACCCACCTTCCTAGAATTCAATTCAATTACATTTACCACCCATTCTATTAAAATCTGGGTGGCTTGCAAAATACAAAAAGTAGTTGGAGAGTTAAGTTTGTGAAACAATTTAAAAAGTTAAAACATACATAAAAAGGCAGCCCAGACTAAAACAACCAGAACAATAAATAGTATCAATATGACAAGACTCTACATATACATTGCCAAACACGTTAACACTAGGCCAGGGAACAGAGCCATGTCTTAAGGGCATTCTAGAATCCCAGCAGTAGCGGCCATCTACATCTGGGGTAGTGGGGAAACTGTGTTTCAAAGGTGGCGGCACCACAGAAAAGACACTTCCTGGATCTCACAATGTGACAATATTTAACCGAGGAGAACTTGAATGCGCCCACTCTGTCTGAAAGTACTGGGTAAGAAAAAGCAATTGGAAAGTGTGGCTACGACAGTATCTCAAAAAAGCAAAGAAATCTCTGTACCTAGCGTTATCATTGCCTGCAAAGGTTTTTTTTCTAAAAGAAAAAATAGTGCTATAAACTTAGCTCTTTAGGAAGAAAGGATGGCCTTGGCATGACATTTATTTCCAATAAATGTCATGTACAGCGAAGTAAAAATGAAGTCATATACTTTGAAAATTTTGTTTCTATGTGCATCTCCTTGCTCACAAATACTTAATAGGCTTTTTAAAAAGCTGTGGCAGCATTTGGAGGTCACAAATTTGGAGGTCACATAGTTTATAAACATTCCTTAACTTTTCTAACACGTCCTACATTTCCCCTGCATTTATAATGTTATATAGTGGAAAGTGCCTTGTACTCCTATTTTAGCCCAGCTACTCTTACACTCTATTAATTACATGTTCCTCCTGAGCAGCAATTGCATTTTGAAGGAGCAGTGATTCATCTGATGCACAAAAAATACTACAATCTGTCTTGGTTGCAATAATAGAATCCTCTTTTTCTAAAATATCAGTAAGTCCTTTAAGAATTTGGGGTTGCAGCTTTCTCTGTTTTTGCTAACACCAGCACAAAGAATTATTAGAATGACTAGAAGGGATCCACTACGGAAATAACAAATGGAAGCAATGAATCATGCAATGCAAATCAAGTATTTTCGCCTGTCTACAGTACTATATGTAGATGTCAATACTCTCATCTTGTTTACTATCACTAATGTACATGATGAACATATGTCTATCAAAATAACATCATACCTCAAAGTATTAGAGCTTATGATTCTATGTAGATACATACATTCCATTTTAACTCAGTACAAAACAACCATACAATAAATGATCAGGAATTTTAAATAAAATGCTTTAAAATAATGGAAGACATTTTTCATTAGAAAACAAAATATGTATTTATTAGCAACATTACCAAAAGTAGCACAATAGTTTGTCCATATAAAATTGGACATTCAGTAGTCTTGTATTTTAATCTTTCCACTTAATCTCCATTTAATTTCATTAAAATTCTCCATTCTCCATTTAATTTCTCCATTTAAACTCTCCAAAGAGTGAGTTTTAAAACAACAACAACAAGGTAATTACAGTGTTCTAATTTTATTATTCTATTACTCTGAGCCAAGAAAATGCAAACCACTTATAACATTCAACATAGATTTAATTGAGCAAAACTCTTCTTTAAGAAAGTTTAGTCATGTATTGTGGTTTCTGCAAGGTCAGTGAGGCTATTTAATACATAAATCCATAAAGAAAAAGTAATTCCTAGTAGTTGATAGAAAAACAAAAGCAACAGGCCTCACACGTCTTCATAGTGTGAAGATCTGAGAAAGATCTAGAATATGTCTGTGTGAAATTAATTAATTAAACAAATTTATACAGCTACCATCTTCCAAAAGAAACTCTGACTGGGTAACAAAAACACCTTCAATTTAAAAAAAAACTGCATTGAGAGCCCAATAAAAACTTCTATTGAGATATTTCTCAGCAAGCAAGTCAATACTTAAAAGATCCTCTAGAATTATATTAAAAATCATTACAGTTCATTTTATTGTGGTTTAAAATCATTACTTTTTGCTATTTTTCTTTGTATGCCCTTCAAGGCAGCAGTACAGTCGCTAGTTATCCCACAGTTATGCCTGAGGCTCTGTTTATAAAACTGCACATGTGTTCATTATCTTCTCTGTTCTTTTGTTTATTGAGAACTACAAAAAACACAAGCAACTGCCTCACATAACAGTTAAGCAACTTCTTTAAGAATTATGGATAAGATAAGCATATAATAAATGGTAGTTTACTGTTGAGTGCATTAGGATTCCAAGGTAAAAAATACCATGTACTGTAAGTGCAAGGAAGTTCTCAAAGATTTAATCCTTATCAGCCCTGACCACACCAACTGATTATTTATGGATGGAAGCACTGATTCAACTTTCCCCTTTCTCTCTGTCTCCAATTTTTTAGTACTATCCATGCAATTCCCCATGCAGAAAATAACTTAACAGCACTCATTAACTAACCCCAAATCCAAAATTAATATTGTGGCTCAATTCTGAAATATTATGACAACATTGAGAAATGTATCTTCAGCTCTCTGAATGTTCACATAGGAGTATCCCTTCCATGCCACATACTCACAAAATGGTCAATTGAATAAGCCACTATTCCTCCTTACATGCCAGCAGTGCATAAATTGTGATAATCAATCAGGGAACAGACACTACAAGAGTCCATGAGACTATCAATTTCTGTATTTTCCTTTTTCGACCTTGGACAAGAAAAAAAAGTGTGATGGGTTTCTCATACACAACACTATCACAGCATGTTCAGTAGGAGGACCTAACCCAGAACTATAACCAAAGGAAAATGATTAAAAGATGCTTAGAGAAGTTATTTTTAGCAAGCATTCTCTATAATATTTGTTTATTTGTTTATATGTTTCTTGCCTGTGTTCTTTTTACAAATAACGCAGGGTGGCAAACATATATAACATACCTTCCTCCTCCTATTTTCTCTACAACCACCACCATGCGAAATGAATTGGGCTGAGAGACTGAATGGCCCAAAATCACCCAGCTGACTTTCATGGCTAAGGCAGGACTTTCAATTCACAGTCTCCCATTTTCTAGCCTGGTGTCTTAACCACTAGACCAAACTGGCATAATTTCTCTATCTTTGATGTTAGAAGGACTTTTAATCTCTGATAATTCTTTCATCCTAGCTCAGGTTGATTTGGGGAATTGTTTAGCCCCAAACAATTACAGGGTTGCTTTAGCTTAGAACTCCTATGAGTTATAATCAAGTGGATTACAGTATTTTCCTGACAGGCTATCTCAGGGGTGTCAAACTTGCTTCATCATGTTGTCGTCACGTGACGTATCATGACTTTTTCCCCCTTTGGTAAAACGGGAGTAGGTGTGGTTAGCACATGACGCATCCGGCCCACGGGTCACAAATTTGACACCCCTGAGCTATTTTGATTTAGTTAAGCATATTATACAAATGAGACTATCTAGAAAGGAGGGTTAAGAAAGGTGGCTCAGGGGCTAAGACAGCTGAGCTTGTCGTTCAAAAGGTCGACAGTTCGGTGGTTCGAATCCCTAGTGCTGCCGTGTAACGGGGTGAGTTCCCATTACTAATCCCAGCTTTTGCCAACCTAGCAGTTTCGAAAGCACGTAAAAATGCAAGTAGAAAAATTAGGAACCTCCTTTGGTGGGAAGGTAACAGCGTTCCGTGCACCTTTGGCATTGAGTCATGCCAGCCACATGACCACGGAGACTTCTTCGGACAGCGCTGGCTCTTCAGCTTTGAAATGGAGATGAGCACCGCCCCCTAGAGTCGGCAATGACTAGCACGTATGTGCGAGGGGAACCTTTACCTTTACCTTTAGAAAGGAGGGGAAGTTGTTTCCAGCCGAATAATTTTTTTAAAAAAATCACAAAAGAAAACAAGACAACCAAAAGTTTATTTAAAAGACCGCGCAAAATGTATCATTCCTTTCATTTATTAACTAGGATTGCAATCCTGAAAAGTTTACCCAGGAGTAGACATGATTGTAGCAGACATGCATGCATAGGATTGGATCTGTTTCTTTCAGTAAGTCCAAAGGAAAAGGCTCTACAATTCAAAGGAAGTTCAAGTTTTTCCTAATTTTATGAAATCTCTGGTATTATAGATCATGGTGTTCTCTTCAATACCCTAGTGGATTGGATCTTGGGAGAGTCTGTTATGCAATATAATAGTCCCAGTTCTCCCTCTCAATCATATCCAGCAGAAAAAATCAAGTATTGCGAGTTCAGGGTGGTCTGGATACATTCCCTAAAACAGTTCATTAGAACTGTATATATTTGAATATAGTTTTGTCTTATTGTATTTGTATATTTATTTTGTTGTATTTGTTAGATGCGTTAGTTGCCTTAAATATTCTATGAATGGGAAGGTGGAAATATTGATTATGAGGATGAGGATGGTGATGGTGATGATGATGATAACAAGGTTGTCTGTTAGGTAACGTGACCAGCTACAAATCACATTACCAGATAAAATTTCAGATGAAAAATATCACAAAGCTAATCCTGGTACTGGTTCTCCCATGCTCCATTTTCGCTGGCAGAGGGTTACAGGAGGCTGTTGTAGCCAGAAACGGAGCTCGGGAGCCTGTTTTCACTGACAGAGCGCTCGGGCCACCACAGGCGCTGCCAACACAAGTGATGTCAAGCTGGCCACACCCAGCCCGGCCACGCCCACCCTGGACCCTGAGGTCAAACACAACCCAGATGAGGTCCTCAATGAAATCAAGTTTGATACTCCTGATCTATGTTGTCAAGGAATTTACTTTTATATATTGGGGGGGGGAGGAAAGGAAGGCGGCCTATACAACATCATATTTTAATATTTCATGCCCCAACACTGACTGTAAGCCCTCTTGACTACAGATTTCTTTATGGGTAGTCTTCACCTGTTCCCCTTTTCAGATAGATGGCTAAATATTCACAATAAGGGTAGGCAAGACTGACACATCACATGAACAGCTTCTGTGTACCTAGCATTTGATAAGCTATTCTAAGGAACATGTAAAGATTCAGGGGCATTGTCAGGGGCACAGTCTAATCCCTTTCTCCTTTCATATCATAATTCTTTATTGTCTGAAAAGAGTTCGAATGATATTGTTAATGTCAACTAATTGTTTATATGTATTGATGTCAGCAAAATGTGAATATCTTTTTTAAAAGAACTGCTGTTTGAACTGTGTTGATAGAATTTTATAATTCTGAAATGCAGAAACTTATTAAAATTAATTTCTGAAAAGCCAAAAAATCTTGAATATAATGAAATTGCATTGTATATAATAACATAAACCCAGTTGAAATTAACAGTAGCAAAACCACAACAAGTATTGCATTCCAGGTTATCCTCTCCTGCTTGAAAATTGGTTATACAATTAAGTAGAATGAAAGAAAAAATTATGTTAGAGAAACTGTTTTATGGAATTTTGAGAAACAAAGTCCCAGTGTCATGCTGTGAAATGCTTGTGGACTGGAAAATTAACTTCTTAATAAAAATCATGAGATTTTAGACAGAAGGATGGAGGGAGTTGGAGAATGATTCGCAAGCGCTTTGGTTGTATTACACTTTCCTGAAAAATTGAAAAGTTTCAATTGACTGTGGTATTAAAAGAAACAATTGTCGTTTGTGAGCTTTTAATAGTTTGCCTATGGAAGATGTTACCCTCTCAAAATTAGGCTGGAGATGAGGCCACATACAATGGTTTTCCTCCTGATTTTCATATATTAATCTCAAGTATAAATAAGTAGTTCTTGAAAATAAAAATAATATATAATGCTTAGTTAGTAAGGAACTTTTGAAAACCTGCAGGGGGAGTTCATTCTTTTCACTTGAAAACACACGTTCAAAACTGAAGCATTTCTTCTTACTAGTTTTCATTTTTCTTGCATCAAGAATAAAAAAGTAGGATATATACTTTGTTGCAGAATAAGTAATGGGATAATACAAAAGAAAAATATTCAGAGTCGTCATTGGAATGTCCCATTTTCAAACTGTGCAATTTCCTCTCTGATATTTTTTTTTTTTTACATTTATATCCCGCCCTTCTCCGAAAACTCAGGGCGGCTTACATTGTGTAAGGCAATATTGATTTAGGAAATGAAATGTTTAATTGTCTAAGAAATTATATGTTGAAAGATGTAATATTCTAATGAGTCAAGCTGAAAGGGAAATTCTCAAACCAATCTGGGCAGGCAGAATTCCTGCACTGCACAAGTTTAGAAGATTTGTTTCTGTACCATTTCTGCATATAAATAAGACTTGCCATTATTCTAGGGGAATATACTGAATTAAATAGGTATTTTGTTTACAGGCTCAGCTACAACAGATTAAAGGTTTTGTGAAAGGTATTTTTTAGGTGGCCACTATGTATAATCTGTTATTTTGTTTGGCATTATCACAGCAAAAGCAAAATCCCTAGTTCTAATAAGAGCTTTAAATACTATAAACTGCACAGAGGGGGGTATTTCATTAATTATAAACTGCAATTTATATATTGCAATAATTTTTATACAAAAAATTAAGAAAAGGGTCTCACATACTTACAAATCCAAATCAGTAGCCAGATAATTATTGAACTGATTACTGAATTGTTAAAAAGCAGAAAAAATAATGTTCTCATTACATCTTAATATTAAAAATACTGAACATTGTACTGCAAATTACACACCAGTTACATAATTATAAACTTAATGTTTCAAACTATTTTGCAAATAAGGAATTTAACATTATTTTCATAACTTTGTTTTATCACTGAATTGAAACAGAATACTGTGGTACGAATAACCATATAATTTACAAACAATAGCTGGTGTTTTAAAACTTTCTAATGACAAAGTAAAAATTATGAATTTATATCAATGCAATATATTATGCAATGTACTGTAAGCAAGAGATTGATATATAGATTGAAAAAGTGTTTGACCATGAATAGTTTCTTGGCAAGAGGTACCCTCAGACAAACAAAAGCTTTTAAGCAAGAAACTTCCCAGTACCCCTAAATCTCTGATCTATCATATAATGGCAAAAAGAACCAAGAACAACTTTTCTTTTGACTGTAAGAGAAAAGTGCTGTTATGGACAAAATAATATGTGGATAATTATTTCTCCTTCTCCTCATATCATTTTTGTTATTAACCGGTGAGAAAAAAAGCCTCCTATTAAATCTCACAATATATAAGAAATGAACTCACCCCCACTTCCTATGGCATGTTTGGAATGCCAAAGACAAACCAAACTCTAGCATTCAAAATATCTCTCTAAACCAGCTGAGCTTCTGCCAATGCATACACTGGTTTCCGTACCTCACAATAGCTTCTCAGTTCAGGGCACTCATGACACATTCAGAGTCAGGAAAACATTTAAATTGGCCTAAGAAGTTAGACATAAGATCCAGAAGGTATTTTTTCTCATGGAAAGGAATACAGTAGGAGGAAAATCAGCAACATTAAATCTCTCAATTCAGACATTAAAAAAAGTACTGGAATGGGTTTTTGAGGACTAATCTCTGGATTCATTTTATCCCATCACTGGAACTTCGGATTGACTCACAAGACATTTTCCAATTTCCCTGATACCACTGTTCATCAATAGTCCATCCCCTCCTTCCCTCCCTCCCTCCCTCCCTGCTTTTATGGCTGGTCTATTGAGTGGCTTCAGTTACCATGCACCGCTGAGTAAACCAAGCTTGAATATTACAGTATTGTAGCTGCTACTGTGGCGAATGAATTCAGAACATGGCTGTGTTGATAGACATGGCCCACCAACTTAGAATTGTGACTATAGCAATTGAAAAACTATATGAGATCTCTGATTTATTTCCTGTAGAGAGAGAGAAGTGAAAAGGAACAATTGCATATTTTTTTCAAAACCCTGTTTCTGTGCAGATCTACACACTCACAAATACTTCATAGGCCTTTTAAAAAGCACATGGCAGCATTTGCAGCCCACAAATGTAGTCTTCTAGGTTATTAACATTCCTTAACTTTTCTAACATCTCCTATGTTTCTCCTGCATTTCTAATGCTATAGATTGATTATGTGCCTAGTACTCTATTTAAACCACAGCTAGCATCATATAGTAATAATTATTTTTAATTAATTTTTAATTAATTATAAATAAATAATAAATAAAATAATTATTAATTATTAATTATTTTAATTAATTAGTATTAATCTCCTGAGGAACAACTGTTCTGTTGACGGATTTGATGCACAACAATACTCCAGTGTAGATCTTGTCTTGGTTGCAATAAGACAATCCTCTTCATTTGAAAATATCAAATAGTCTTTAGAGATTTCTACTGTAAACATGAAAACATTGGTGCACATGCCTTAGAAAGAAAGTAATTTTTTTTTGTTATAGAAAGAAAACAAGCATCTCTCACCCCACAAATTTCTAGTATTTTATTTTAGATAACAGCAGGCTTTGGGATAATCCTACTTGTATACAGTATATGTTAATGCTATAGGAAGAATGCCCCTGGGGTTTTTTTTTAAGGAGCATGGAGCTTAGTTTTGATGTTGTACCCATGCTCTTTTCACACTGAAAAGAGCATGGGATGTCCATGCTGGGCCCGATTTTAACGTCCCCATTTTTCCATGACAGTTTTTGTTTGAGCATAGAATTCAGCCATGTTCACATGAACTCTCCAAAGCTCAAGGCTTCTGTTTTATCAGAATTCTTATATGCAATACAAACAAAAGTAGCAAGCATAGGAATTACCAGAATGGGGCCGAAAGTATCCCTCAGCATACTTTCCTTTCTCTGAAAATTATGAGTTTATAATATTGTCAATCTAATATGTAGAACAGACAATTTGAAAAAAAAAGGTTTCTAATTGCATGAAATAATTAGAGCAAGTATATATTGAAAAATGGGTTGTAGTATTGACTATTTCTGTTCGGTGTCAGTCAGTTATGATCTTCTCCAGGATACTTAATTCCATCCTCTCTATTTTCAGGTTTCCCTGCAATCCAAAGTCCGTGGCCATTAAAGACACTCAAATAATGCTCTGTTTCCTAGCTTTAGAGGCAGAGTTTATAATGATAAGTGGTACTAGTATTAAATATGATTAATATTTAAAAATATTTATAATATCCTCTTCTACACTTTTAGCTTTAGTTTCATATCTAGCCTAGCTCTCCTACTTTTAAACAGTTTCTTGATTGTTTTCTTCAATTCTGGAGTGAAATAAACTTTGAACAAAAGTGACACTGATTCTCCACCAGTTTATTCAGAGGTAACCTTTCCTTAAGAGATCTTCCTGAGGACAATTTCTGCATACCCTTGGGTTTCCCAAAACTTAGTGATGGAGCCCTGCAATATGTAGGTTGCTCTGTTTGGCCATCTATACTGAGATGAAAACATTTTTCATCTCATTTCATTGGGATGAAAACATTTTAAAAAGTAGATACCAAAGATTTGTGTAGCTTTAAAACTCTTGTCACTTAGACAACAAATGCCAACAAGGTTAATCTGTCAGCAGGAGAGAAACCAAGAAAATGAATTAGAAGAATTAAATTTGGACTGAGAGCCTAAGCAGCTACTTGGCTGTGAACTTCACTGAAATCTATGAGACTTATTTCCAAGGAGCCAGGCCGATGACCAAATCGTTGGTATGTGTAAATTCCACTAACAAAACTGGCAACTAATAGGACCAAGCACAGTAAAAGAACCACGAAATTACCCTTGGAAATAATTGCATGGCCCCTTTTATTTACCTGAACTGTATAAGTTATAGAGACAATTACATAAAATAATATTGCCTTGCAAATCAAAAGGAGGCTGCAGTGAAAATCAGCTTAAAAAACAAAAACTCAAAGTTAAAAGATTGCAGGGCGTGGAAGCCAGTCCTTGCTTTAAAGAGAGACAAAATCCTGTGAAAACTCAACAATAACTCTGCAATTGATTGTAGAGCCAGACATAAAAATGTAAAAGGGAGGAAGAGTGCAGATTCTGGAGTACAAATAATAAATTCAGACCTGGATATATTTGGAAGAATGAGTGCTTCTAATACTAAAGTAATGCCATTAAAACAGAGAGTACTGTACAAACTTTTCAAAGTGTAAAACAAAACTAAATAAAATTGGACTTTTTCCTAGGACTTTTAATCCTAGGGATAACTGCATTTCCATCAAACATTTTTTAATTGGCTTTGGATCCAGATATTTAAAAAAATAAATACAATTAGGGTATATAATTGCAGCATTAGCATTTGCCACCACATCCTTAACATTCTGAAAATCAGAGGCTTTCCCTAGATGTGATATACAATACAGTAGGTGAAAAATGTTTTCAGTATTAGACAACACGTGTCTTTAACTCAAGTAATGACAAGGATGACATGCCCAATTCACAATCAAATTTTTTTAGATAAAATAAGATGGTTACTTGATCTCTTAATGTTTGATGACGGTGGGAAATCTACACAAAATTCTGTATTTAAAAGTTTCGAAGGGCTTGAAAAACAACACCCTGGAGCC
This sequence comes from Ahaetulla prasina, assembly GCF_028640845.1. Classification (NCBI taxonomy): domain Eukaryota; kingdom Metazoa; phylum Chordata; class Lepidosauria; order Squamata; family Colubridae; genus Ahaetulla; species Ahaetulla prasina. Next base: position 104,865,770 of record NC_080541.1, on the reverse strand, counting down.
AGTGCTCGGGGCCACAAGTACTGGGGCATCGTTAAAGCAGATCGAGGGGGATGTCTCAAGCTCCATTCTCTGCTAAACTCTAGTGGGGTAAATCCTGAGCAAGGCCTTGAAGCTGAGCCAGACCCCGGGGTCCGGTACTAGTTTTCGGAGCAAGAACTCCGGGGCTCTTAAGAGCGAAACGGAAGGCCACCTCCCGCAAGTCTGTCTGGGACTCTGAAGGGCAGGGGACGCTTCCTCGAGGTGGCGGCAAATTTCTTTGCCCGCCAAAGAGCGCCACTCTAAGCGACAGGCAACTTACCAGCCCGGAGGCGAAAAAGAAGACGGCGAGCAAAGCTAGGCAGGCGCCAATAACGATGAGCAGCAGGAAGACAAGCAGCGGGTGTTGTTGGCTCATGCAATAGTACGATTCGTAGAGCCAGTCGCGGTGGGGGCGGCGGCGGCGGCAGCACACGCACAGAGGGCCCCGCTTCGAGCCCTCGGGGGCCCCGCAGCCTTCGCCCTCCGCCTCGGCCGGGGCGTCTGCAGCGCCCCGCTCCAGCAAGTACCGGTGCCGCCTCATCGTTATTGCGCTGGAACCGGAGGAGCCGGCAAAGAAAGAAAAGAGCTCAACTGCTCCGGAGCAGCCGGACGCCTTTCTGGGTTTGCGCCGCGGAGCGCGAAGAACAGCAGCAGCACCAGCAACCCCCGGCGGCTCTGCCCAAGCATGATGCTGGAGCGAACCGAGGAAAGCGGGCGCACGGGGGCGCGGCGGCAGCAGCGAAGCAACTACCTCTCGGCTGGGGACATGCCCGGGCCCTTCCAGTAGCGGCTGGGAGATAAGTAACTGAGCAGCCGCCCAGTCCCGAAATGATACCGCCGCTGCCGCCTGCAGAACCACTACCGCCGTCCAACCTCGGGGGGGGAGGAGGCGGGCTCCCTCTTCCCTCCCTCCGCCTCCTTCCACTGTGCTCGCAACTGGCTGCCCTCCCGTCGGCAGCCGGGTTACCGTGAGGCTGGGCTGTCAGCCTCTGGGAAACCTGGCGTGCCCGAAGGGGGTCTGCATCTCGGGGCGCAGGTGGCGGAGAGAGCCGTGGCGAAGGCGCGCGAAGGAGAAGCCGGCGCTCAAAGCGTTCTGGTTACCTTCCTCGCCTTAACATTTTTTTTTTCCTGAGCGGATGCCCCGGCGCTCGCGAATCCGGTCTGTCAAACGCAATTTTGATCGGGAGATAGGCGCCTAAAACCCTCTTCTTTTTTTTTCTTTTTCTTTTGAAATATTGGGTTGTACAGACGCAACCTGTGTAGCTGAGCAGACGTTATCCACTGCTGAATTAGCATTCGGCAATCAAAGCCTTGGGACAGATTGTGACTGTGTTTCTTTAATAGTAGAACAACTTGCTCTCCTTCGATCTTATTTTTTGTTTAACCTTTATTTAGAATATAAGTAAAATCAGTAGGTCTTATCTCCAAGTATTGGATGTGGGGCAGAGAGAAAAAAGACACCAAAAAAACCCTAGAACACAATAGCAATATTCCAATCCTCTCGATCCCATGGAGAACTAATGTACTTTCATATTACATTGAAGGAGACTGAGTCTTAGTATCTGGCTCTGTGTTTGGAAAAGCAGGATATTGTTTCCACCGTGACTTGCTTGGCCACTCCAACCTTGAAGTTTGTTTCAGATTTCCTCAAATTTTGATTCCAGAATTTTCAGAATCATTGCTTGGGAACATTTTGAAATGAAGCTTGCTAGCAAAATTGGAGTCTTTGGTATTCTCTGAGCTTGATTGTTCATTTGCCAACTTTTCCTTACCCAATTAGCATCAGTGCTCTTCTCTTGGAAAAAAATAAATCTTCCTTCTTTTCACACCATATAATACTGGCCAAGCCTGTCTTATCAGTAATATCTAAAACAAATAGTTTCCAACTTGGAAAGGCATTTGGGTTTGGGGTAAGTTAGAATTGAGAGCTAGAAAAGTCTACCCAGTAATACAGGAAATATTTTTTTGAACCCCAGGAAGGTTAAAAGCAATACTGTCACTTTCTTTGTTTTGTTTTGATTTGATTTCCTTCCTTGATCCATCAATTAAGCACAAAAAAATATATGGAGGCAAAAACTTGCAAGAGCCTGAAGGTACTATAGTGATACAGTGAGCCATTCATTTAAAAATCAATACTTTGGAGCCTTTTTTCCCAAACTATTTGTTTGGAAATACAGCTGAACAGGCAGATGAACAATACCAAATCTAGTCTACAGAAGCATAATACATCAACATTACCTTTTTAAATATAGTTTTTATTTTTTTAAAAAATTAAATACAAACCAATAGAAAGTATGAAAAAGAAATCAAAGAAAAAAATAAAAGTGCAAGGAAGAGAAAAAAGGCAAAAAAAGGAAGGAAAAAAGATAACAAAGCTTCCAACCTTCTTTATAGCTATCATAAGTACAGTATCTCTTCCTATATGGTTATACATAACCCTCTTCTTTCTATAATCTATGCTATCTAATCTCAAAACCACGAATCATAAATTTATTTTCTTCTGTTTTACTCCAAAAGCCTATAAGGAGTTTCCAGTCAATAATAAACATATATATTGTCTTTTCTCTGATCAAAGAAGTCAGTATGACCATCTTAGCAAATTCCATCCCCAACTCACCAACCATTCCTGCATTGTGGGCAATGCTGAATCTTTTCATCTTTGTGCATACAATAATCTTTCCACAGCTTTCTTGTATGAAATCAACTTCTATAACTTTTTTCCATTGCTTGTCCATCAATCTCAAAAGAAAAACCACTGGTCTCAATTGTATATTAATCTTTACTATCTTCTGAATCAGTGTATGTATTTTAATCCAAATTTGCAGCTTTTTTTACATAACTGTTAAACATGTTAAACATACATTTGAAGTGTCTTTATACATTCTAGATAGTTTCTCTGGTTACATATACCAACAGTAGTTCATTTAATAAAAAATTTCTTTAAGATCCATTTGTGTTTACCTATTACTTCTTGTCTATAAAATGTTTCTTGTGCAGAAAGCTACAAAGGTGTTTTGGAGTAAAATCTGGGTTTATATCTATACAATACTCTCAATATCTCTAACATAATGATTTTTAAAATCCACATTAACCTTGACTTTATTGTACCATAAATATCCATGCCACCCAAATCTCAAGTCATGTCCTTCTAATTCCAAAAGCCTTCTATTTCTCAGCAGCAGATGAAAGAGTGGTCTTTCATCCAAATAAAAAAATAAGCTGCAAAATACCATTTCAAATCAGATGAACCCAATCCTCCTTTCCTTTCCATCTTTTAATGCCGTATACTTACTTAACTGATGTTTTTTCTTGTCACACAAATTTAGATATATCCTTCTGCCACTATTTAAATGGTGGATCAGTTGTCAAAACAGGTATTGTCTGAAACAAAACATCATTCTAGGCAAGACATTCATTTTTGTCATAGAAATTGTCCCTTGCAATGACAGTTGTAATTTCTCTCATTTTAACATACCATTTTAAACTTCATTCAACATCTTAACATACCGTATATACTCGAGTATAAGCCGAGTTTTTCGGCACGTTTTTTGTGCTGAAAAACGCCCCCTCGGCTTATACTCGAGTCTACCCTTGCAGAGCCGACCCAGGGAGAGGGTTTTTTGCCCTCGGGAACAGCTGGGCGGCAGGGCGAGCAAATGCTGCCGGCATGCTTTGCCAGCTCGGCCGGCTCGTTTGGGCGGCGGCTGGCCTCCGGCGTTTTCTTCCGCCGCTTTTGATGGCGGCGGCGGTGGTCGGCGGAGGGGCGGAGGGGCGGAGGGGCGTTCGACATTTCGCCCCTCTCACTCGTCCTCCTCTTGCCCGCGGTGGGGGCGGAGGCGTTGTCACCCTCGCCCTCCTCTCCAGCCGAAATTGAGTGCGGCGGCAGTGGGGTGGGTGGGTGGGGAGGCCGCCGTGAAGTGCCGGCTGGGGAGCCAGGAGCCAATCCCGGGCTCCCCAGCCGGCACTTCACGGCGGCCTCCCCTGCCGCCGCACTCAATTTCGGCTTTTCGGAGAGGACGGCGAGTGTGTCAAACGCCAAGCGAAGAACTCTCTTTATTTGCTTGTCACTCTCGCCCTCGGAGGCGGAGGCGTTGTCACCCTCGCCCTCCTCTCCAGCCGAAATTGAGTGCGGCGGCAGTGGGGTGGGTGGGTGGGGAGGCCGCCGTGAAGTGCCGGCTGGGGAGCCAGGAGCCAATCCCGGGCTCCCCCAGCCGGCACTTCACGGCGGCCTCCCCTGCCGCTTCGCACTCAATTTCGGCTTTTCGGAGGGGACGGCGAGGGTGTCAAACGCCAAGGGGCGAGAAGAACTCTCTTTATTTGTTTGTCACTCTCGCCCTCGGAGGCGTTGTCACCCTCGCCCTCCTCTCCAGCCGAAATTGAGTGCGGCGGCAGTGGGGTGGGGAGGCCGCCGTGAAGTGCCGGCTGGGGAGCCCGGGATTGGCTCCTGGGCTCCCCAGCCGGCACTTCACGGCGGCCTCCCCTGCCGCCGCACTCAATTTCGCTCGGAGAGGAGGCGAGTGACAACGCCTCCGCCCCCACCGCTGGCAAGAGGAGGACGAGTGAGAGGGGCGAAATGTCGAACGCCCCTCCGCCCCTCCGCCGACCACCGCCGCCGCCATCAAAAAGCGGCGGAAGAAAACGCCGGAGGCCAGCCGCCGCCCCAAAACGAGCCGGCCGAGCTGGCAAAGCATGCCGGCAGCATTTGGGCTCGTCCTGCCGGCACTTCAATCCCGGGCTCCCCCAGCCGGCACTTCACGGCGGCCTCCACCCACCCACCCATCCACCCCCACTGCCGCTTCGCACTCAATTTCGGCTTTTCGGAGAGGACGGCGAGTGTGTCAAACGCCAAGGGGCGAGAAGAACTCTCTTTATTTGCTTGTCACTCTCGCCCTCCTCTTACTCGTCCTCCTCTCGCCCTCGGAGGGGGCGGAGGGGGCGTTTGTCACGAATACATCCCAATAAAATGCAAAGGTTTCAAAGCATGTTTTGGAAAAGCAGCGAGGGATGGGGGGAGAATGCTGCCTTGAATGTGAAAGAAACGTGGAAAACTCCAACTACAGTATAAAAAAAAAACATTTGCACTCAGTACTTTTTATTTTATTTTATTTTTTGCCAAGTTTTCCCCAGGGTTTTTTTTTCCCCCTATGGAAATTGGGGAGGTGGGGAGAAAGAGGTGAAAAAGAAAAGCCTCTTGGAAAGCGGAGAAATACGGCAAGAACAAACAATTTCTCCCCCCGCCCCTCCCGGCGCCGTCCTTCTCTCCCGCCAGTCACACGGTTCAGTTTTTTTCCAGGCTAACTATACTTTGCGTTTCACTTCCCCGAGTGAACATTGTAAAGTAAACAGTGAGCAACAGTGAGCAAAATTACGGTAATCTCCTCTGCCAAATCTATTCCCAAACCCTCCCCCCCCAACACCTCCGCTCCACAAAGGCAAGAAATGAACGCCGAATCCGAGAGGGGGGCAGGAGGAGGAGGAGGAGGAGGAGGAGAGATGGGGGCATTGCAAGCTAGGGTGGGAAGAAGGAGGAGGAAGAAGAAGGGAGGCAAAAGAAACCGACCCTCGCGCAGATCAGCAAATTAGCTTTCCTTCTCCAAACCAATTTTTTTTAAAAAAAAAAACCCGTTCTACCCAGAGCAAATGGCAAATAAGCAGCCCGTTTTGAGTCTGATTATTGTTTCGCGGTGGTTGCCCTCTCTGATCTCCTTGTACATGACAAGGCACCTCTAACCCAGCGCTTTGTGTTTGTTATTGGTAATTCTCCTCTCCCTTCTTCCATTGGAGTCCTCTCCCCTTCCTTTCGAGCAGGCGGGCGATTTACCTTCTCTGCCTCTTTTATTTTCCTGGAGGTGGAGGTGTATTCCTAAGGATGCCTTCAGTGCTGGGGAAGGAGCCGATCCATGGAGGGAGGGGCGACGCTGCCGAGAAGCCGCTGCTTACAGAGGCGAAAGAGCCAGGAGACCTTGGCATAGGTGGGCGGCTGGTGTAAGGCAGGGCAGAACCTTGACCCGCAAGGATCCCGGGAGGTGGGGGAGGAAGAGAGGCAGAGAAGGAGGGAGGGAGGGAAGGAAAAGAAAAGAAAAGGGGGAGTGAAAATAAGAGCAGTCCGAGCAATAAATAAATATTGCTGGGCTGCTTTCCAAAAATCCTCAGCACGGAACTAAAAGTTGCAAGTGTTTTGTGAGTTCAAACAGTCCCTTCCAGACTAACACGTTTCATTAAAAGATACAAAGTTTGGTAAACTGAAGCTCGCTCTGTCCAATGCAAAAAAATCATCATCATCATATAATAATAACAATAACAATAACAATAATAATAATAATAATAATAATAATAATAATAATAATAATAATAATTGTATACCGCCCTTCTCCCATATATTTGTAATATTAGCAGGAAGGGTTACAGCAAGGAAAATCAATACAACCCGTTCTAAGCCGAAAACACATTTATATAAAGAGACCTGAAAACGTATTTGTATAGAAACAAATGTACGGTATTTGTCTCTTGTGATGATGTGTTGCAGGGTTGCCTTAAATTGCTGTGTGATAGTTACAGCATTTCCAGAAAACACAGACTGGAAAAGAAAAGAAAAGGGAACGGTAGGGAATGAAAATGGATGACTGTGTCATCCATATCATCAACCTTTTGTGAAGTGTATTGGGAAGCAACTTTTTAAAATAAGACCTTTCTTGATCGTCTCCCTTATTAAAAGGGGCATTTGTCACTCTCGCCCTCCTCTCGCCTCTTGGCATTTGACACACTCGCCCTCCTCTCACTCGCCCTCTTTTCGCCTTTGGAAAAGATAGCTTGCCGGTCCATGGGTCTCTTTGGACAGCTTTCTGGGGGTGATGGTTTCCTGATGGCAGTTGACGTCGTAATAATTTTTTTTTCCTGTTAGGAATGGATCCCAGTACTTCTAATCCTGGACCATCAAAACAAAAACGCATGTCATCTGAGCTGCTTTCAAACTTAAGGTTGTGTCAAGAGCAGAAGAAAGCAATAACAGTATTGCAAGTAGAATTTTGTGTTGATGAAAACAAGTAAGGAGTGGCGGAAAATGAAAGCTGACTTGGAAAAGCTTCCAAAGGCAAAAAGCTCGGCGTGGTTTAACGAGTCCATTTGGGGCTCTAGAGACTGAATTGCATGAATGGGTTATGGAGTGTCGTCAAAATGGTTACTGTGTAACACGTATGGGAATTAAACTTACGTGCCTTCAAATGGCTAAAGAAGAAAAATTTAAAGTACCAGGCACTGAAAAATTTGTTGCATCAGCAGGATGGTGTACCGCTTCATGAATAGGTTTGGCCTATGTTTGCGGCAAAGAACAAAGATTGCACAGAAGCTGCCAAAAGACCTTGATGAAAAAGTGATGTCATTCCATTCATTCATCATAAAACAAAGAAGGATCCATAACTATGACCTTCAAGATATTGGAAATATGGATGAAACGCCTATGACCTTTGATCTTCCAAGCAACAGAACTGTGGCAAGTTTGGGAGACAAAACAATTTTACTAAGAACCACAGGAAATGAAAAAAACCATTTCACAGTCGTTCTGTCATGTTTGGCTAATGGAACCAAGCTGAGGCCTGTTATTATTTTTAAAAGAAAGACCTTGCCTAAAAAGGTAAAATTCCGCCACAATTACAGTGCGTGCACATGTTAAAGGCTGGATGGATGAAGATGGAACAAAAAATGGCTGGAAGAAATTTGGAGCAGACGACCAGGAGCAGCCTTAAAGAAAAAACCATCACTGTTAGTTTGGGATATGTTCAGAGCCCACATATCTGATGACATAAAAAAATTGGCAAAGTCATCTCAAGTCACTTTGGCCGTTATTCCAGGTGGGCTTACATCTGTATTGCAGCCCCTAGATGTCAGTTTAAATAAACCTTTCAAGGACCGTGCGAAGGATGTGGCATGAATGGATGACATCTGGTCAAGCTCAACTGACAAAAGTTGGAAATCTGAGAAAGCCAGACATACAACTAATAGCACAGTGGGTTCGTGATGCATGGGAAGATATTCCAGAGGACATGGTGCAACGTGCCTTCAAGAAATGTGGCATTAGTAATGCTATGGATGGCAGTGAAGACAGCGCATTGTATGAGGGTGACAGCAGTGATGATGACGACTGTGAACTCAGTGATGATGACAACGTATATGCGGATAACATCACAGACGCTGAAGTAGCTGAAGCTCTGTTTGGACAAACAGATGATGAGGAGGAGAGTTTTGAGGGATTTTAGCTCTCGTTAGCTTGGTTGCTGTTACTTTTAAAGATACTGTATTTTTGATACCATATTCTTTTTGGGGACCCCCTTTTGCACTTTTATTGTTTTTCGTTCAAATAAATATTCATGTTATTTTACTTGGCTCTATCTTTATTTTTTACATTGACCAGTAGCTGCCTCATTTCCCACCCTCGGCTTATACTCGAGTCAATAGTTTTTCCCAGTTTTTGTGGTAAAATTAGGTACCTCGGCTTATATTCGGGTCGGCTTATACTCGAGTATATACGGTAGTTATTTTGAAATAATACACAATTCATATCTGTTATAGTGATATGCGGATAGTTTACCTTCTCAGTCTTAAAACCCATTTTAGTCATCAATATAGTTTGATTTTCTATTTTACGTTTTTGTTAATATCTTCTGTTTATTAATCTTGAAACCTGCTAATGTACCATTTTTATTTGCACATTCATATTTCAACTCCCTTTAAAGGACCTTCGAGAATTAACACAGTCACCTGCAAAAGTTGATAGCTTATAAGTTTTTTTAAATCTTTATTTCCACAATCCTCACATATTGACATATATCTTTATTCAGTACTTCAAGAACCAACATAAAGAAGAGAGGAGATAGTGTCTTGTTCTTTTTTTTAAATCTCAGTGGGTTTTGTTAGATCTCCATTAACAATTATTTGTACCTTCTGACAAATGCAAATTGATATTACCCATTTTATAAAGTTTTCTCCAAAACTCATATCCTCCTTGAATAAGAAAGCCCAGTTCAAATTGTCAAAGGCCTTCTCTGCATTATATATTAGCATTACCAACCAAGAATCATTTAAAAAAAGAATTCTTATACACTTTCTTTCTCTGTCTTTCCCCTGCTATGCTGTGGTCCTTGAAATTATAACTTTATTTTAGTTTTGTCTTGGTTTTGTTTAAAACAAACAAAAATCCACAGGTTCCTGTTCCTTTTTTGAAAGGAATGAGTGGTTTATTGTATTATTGTATCTGTTGAATTTATCAAGAAAACTAAGATCGTGGCATCTGGCCCTCTCAATTCCTGGCAAATAGATGGGGAAGAAATAGAAGTAGTGACAGATTTTATTTTCCTGGGCTCCAAGATCACCACAGATGGGGACTGCAGCCAAGAAATGAAAAGACCCTTGCCCCTGGGGAGGAAAGCTATGGCAAATCTAGACAGCATAACTAAAAAGCAGAGACATCACCCTGCCAATAAAAGTGCATATAGTCAATGTTATGGTTTTCCCAGTTGCAATGTATGGCTGTGAAAGTTGGACCATAAAGGCTGAGCACCAAAGAATTGAAGCCTTTGAACTATGGTACTGGAGAAGACTCCTGCAAGTCCCTTGGTCTGCAAGGCAATCAAACCTGTCAGTCCTAGAGGATATCAACCCTGACTGCTGTTTAGAAGGCCAGATCCTAAAGATGGAACTCAAATACTAATGAGAAGGAAGAACTCACTGGAGAAGAGCCTAATGCTGGGAAAGATTGAGGGAAAAAGAAGCAGGGGGTGACAGAGAGTGAGGTGGCTGGATGGAGTCACAGAAGCAGTCAGCGTGAGCTTAAATGGACTCCAGAGGATTGTAGAAGACAAGTAGGCTTGGAGGAACGTTGTCCATGGTGTCGCGATGGGCTGGACACGACTTCGCAACTAACAACAACAATCTGTTGAATTATAAGCATTGAGCTGCAGTCACTATTTGGATACCAGAAAACATGTGCGTGTTTGTGTACATGCATGTACATAGATATACATTGTGGTAGTGTAATAAAGAAACAGGACAATGACATAAAGATGATCTCATCTATTACTTTTCAGAAAAAGATACAAATATATGCCACATTAATGTTCCTGTGTTAAAAACAAGTTCTCAGAAATATAGTCCACTGTATACCGGACTTGTAAGTAGCATGCGGAGTAATTTCCAGTGTAAAGCTGAGCAATAAAAAAAAGGATATTTTATTCATGTAACTTCAGAGATCTATTTTATCTTCCCTCCATTGGTACTTGTAATTGCTCAGGGAGTTTTGCTTTGTTTTTGAAATAATTGATTGAGGAGGAGCGCTACAGGAGTTAAGTCAAGATATCTCATTGCATTTTTCATTTTTGTTTTTACATTGCAGGATGTGACACATCCATATTCAGATAGCAATCAGATCAGTATTTATATCAAAAGAGCTGTTTAATGAGAACCAAAGTCCCATATAATAACCAACTAGTTACCACTGCTGAGCTACAAGAAAAATGGGAACAGAACAGAAAGCTTCTGTTGCATTTCCCACAAATGTTATAAACAGTCTTACGCATTCTAATATTGTGGGTAATGTACACTCAACGTGATTTGTAACCATGGCTAGCCTTAACCTCCGTGAATGTGTTTAATCCTCTTTTAAAGTGCTCGAAGTTGGTAGCTGTCATGACTTCTGGTACTAACACATTCCACACATTATTGTGAGAAAAAATATTTTCTTTTATGTATTCCAATCCCACTAACATTCAGCTTCACTGGGTGATCCAGGATCTGAGAATTTTGAGAGAAAAAGAAAATCTCCTGATTTCTTTTTCCACACAGTGCACAATTGTATTCAACTCTATCCCTCTCCACTCTCTGCTTTTTAAACAGTTTCTAAACCTTCCCAGTCCCTTGATCATGTGGATTGCCTTTTCCAGTTCTTTCTTTTTCAGGTACAATGACAATTGTATCCAGATTTCTAAGGTGTCATATTGCAAATCTATAAAAAGACAATACAATAGTAGCAGTTTTATTTCTGTTCTTTTGCAAATAATCTGCAAGGTGAAGCCTGCCATTGTAATGAGGATAACATATTGAACTGACTGTCCATCAAGCACCTTAAGACCACTTTCCTTATCAATCACTGTTCACTTGGAGTAGGGAAAAGTAAGCATTTTGCTACAATCTCCATAGTTTGACATATGCTTTGATTAAATGGCATCGGCCATATTCATGCTTATTTTTTAAGTCTGAGTGATTTTTTTTAATGCTGTGCCTTGTTCATTTTATCAATCACGCTGATAATTCCTAAATCCAGATAGTTTATTAATACATCAAATTACATCAAACAGACTATGGGTCAATACAGTTGGCAAGGAGGAGAGAAGTATTCTTTGCATTGCTTCCTGGGCAGAAATCCTTTTTGCTTTTTACCAAAAGAATCTATTACTATTTGCTGGGATTGTTAATGTTGCTCAACTTTTTGAAAGGTCAGGCTAACTAACACTGACTGGATTACTGCGGATCTTAAATTTGCTGTTCTACTTTAAAAGATCAGTGGGAGAAACATATCTTTGGAGAAGCCTTTTTTTTTTAAATTTATTAATCTGTCATCTTTTATTCATATTTTTCTAACCATACATAAAATCATCCCCATGTCTTGAAATACGCCGATTCCTCTTTATCTTTTATTCTTAATGTTAATCTGTTCATTTCTGCACAATCTAAAATCTTCTTTATTACTTCACCTTCTGACAGGATTTTTTCTACCTTCCAATTTTGTGCAAATATAATTTTTGCTGCTGTTATTGATGTTTTCTTCAGCAACACTTGTTCTTATATTTACTTAACAAACTTGTCTTTTATGATGCTTTCCTTGTTTTTATCTAGAAAAAAATGTTAACCTAAGTAGCTTATACATTCTCACTTCAATAAGTGAGAGCGTTGTTACATATTTTCAGATGATCATCAGTTCTTTATTTGAGTTCTTTTAGGACTTGCACTCTACATGAAAATTATCTTGCCTGATGTCCTGTTGTATCTCATTCAAGTTGCTAGAAGTAAATGCACTGTCAAAATTTTATAAATGTTTCAAATTTTTTAAGAGGTGTGAAGCTTTTTGCTCTTGCTGAGTTCTGAAGTAGCCAAAGGATATGTGTGAATCTTAAAAAGCCTTTCCTATGCAATCATTTCTGCCCTTGTCTGTTTCTCCTTCCTCCCTCACTTCTGTAACTTCGTGAAAGGCCTGGGAAAGACATCATGAGGTAATTTCTCATTATACTTTTTTCAGATTGATCAGAGAATCTGCAGACAGATAGCAGGAAGTGTAATAGATAGGGATATACAAAATTAGTTGATCTGGAAACAGAATATGCCAGGGAACATTAAAGAAAATGTAAAAGAAACTCTCAAGCGCCATAAGAATAAGTGGGAAAACAGTAACTTTAATTACATAGCTCAGTATGATAGAGAACTTTTAGTTGAATACTATTTGGACTTAATGCCTTGCTTTAGATCAGTAAGCCTGAAACTTCATCTTTTCACCCTTATTTGGCTGAGTGCATTCCTGAAAGTCAGTTCAGGCTCAGTTTTATATACATATTTGGCATTACAGATAAATTCAAAGAATTAATCAGCTTACATGCAAATTTGTTTACTTTCCTACAGTGGACAAGTGGTCTCTCAAAGTCCCACAATCTCTCTAACCATATTTTTGTTTTTAATCATTTATTTCTCTTTCAAAATCATTTTATCCTCATTTTTTAGAAGTTTTAGCTTCAGAAATCAAATGTACCTGCATTTGATTTCCTTAGTAATTTTCCACTTGTATACAAATGACATTTGATACCATCATGCATATAGTTTCTGTGTGTTTCAATCTGATTCACCCTTCAGCACAAATTCTTGAATGCCAGGTTAAATTAATTTCAACATTTCAATACTGTCTTTCTGGTCAGTTTCCATGACCACTTTTTCTTTTGTGCTATTATTTAGAATGCCTAAGCATTCTGCTTCCTTTTATCTGTTTCCTATGGATCATGTCATAGATACTCAATAGATGATCATTGAAATCATCCTGACTATACATTATTAAAACTGTTGTAAGTGTTTGAATGTTAGTAATGTTCAGTTGGGTGAAATAGTACATTTTAGGCCAACAATTTTTGAACCAACGCACCTCAGTTGGGCTAACTTACAGAAGGTGTCCAAAATTTGGAATCCATGCTACCACCTTGCCACATGGCTGCAATCAACCAAGTTCATATAATTCTCATAGGCATATGAGCTGGTAGCAAGGCCTGAGAGATGAGTAGCTATTGTCTGCTTAGAAAAGAAGGTTAAAATTTGAAATCTCTTAATAGTGGTAGATGGTGAGGGAAGATTAGGGGAGTAAATTGGATGCCTACTGGTGAGGCAGGCTGGCTGGACGGTGCTGGCAATTGATCAGTGAGCCCTCTTCCTCCCTGGAGGGAAGTGATCCTGGGGGACACACTGATTGGTTTCCTCTTCTCCTAGCAAAATGACAGGCAGTTCTGCAGGCCAGCTGAGGAGGAAGCTTTACTGGGGCTCTGCTGAGGATCATGAGGGGAGGGGAAACTACGGCCCATGTTATTTTTTAAAAATTTAAATTTATTGTTCTATCTTAGAAAATAAAATACAAAACAGTAAAACAAACAAAATGTGAACAAAACAAAAACACACATTCAATTCTAACAACAATAACAAAAGAAAACAATAGTATACAAAAAAGGAAGAGAAAGTAGTCAATTAATGTTTTCTTTTCATCATTTTCAAATCTAATTGACTAGCTTATGTTATATATGAAAAGAAAAATGCTCCCTGCCAGCTTTCCACAAGTCAAGAGGGGGCAGTAGGAAATCTTCTGAGGTGATGACAGCACTGTGTATTTCAAGAATTTGACAAATTGTTGCCAGGACCCATTATTCCTGTGGGATTGAAAGTTGATAAACTTTTTTCAAATGCTTCCTGCCAACTTGCCACAAGAAAAGTTGGAAGTCGGTCCCACACCCAATGCTTTATTGCCCACCCAGCGTTGTTCTGTTTCTTTATTTAGGCAAAGCAATGACTGAAATGACATTGGGTCACAGGTTGTCTAGTATTTTGCATTTTCTCCACAGAGGAAAAAGCAATGACTTGATTTTTCTCAGTGTTCATGCTTCTATTTTTAGAACCTCCATCTGAAAAAGGTTAGACCAGACAGAGTGACCGGCTTAGACCGCAACTCACTTAGTGAGCTTTAAAGTTCAATGGAGATTTGAATTATCCTCCTCTCCCATTTGCAATCCAGTACTGTAATTACTACTCCATAGTATAACACCATTTACTGAAAGAGGGCCAGTATCATCATTTCAGCAAACATGGCAGTTCAGCAAAAGAACCTCTGTTTTGGGATATCTTAAAGGATGCGCAACAATTTTTGTTTCTTAGACAAACACCTGCAGACATGAGTTCTTAAAAATAACAGGAATTCTTGAACTTATTATGAGCAGGACCTGGAGGGTAATGTCTCTTGCTAGCTTTCATTTCTCCTGTTTATTGTTTTCCTTGGAATACTCATGGCCCAAGAAGACTTTCACTTTTAAATTGGTGCTTCCAAATCCTATGTTTGTAAACTAGTTTGTTTAACTAATGAGGCCTAGCTGTGGCTTATCCACATGGCTTAGCCATAGTTCCTCTTCATTTTGAAACTCAGAATGTTATTCTTGTGTTATGACTTTCATCTTATTCTAGATTGCTTGGTATATCATGTATGTTGGCAGTCAAATGAATTATATCAATAATTATGAAAGGAACACAATTAAAAACACATGGAGCATATTAATTAAAATTAAAACTTGTTTAGCTTTATAAACCTAGTTCTACTGTTTGGAGAATGGGGTTTCTAACATGCTGGGTAGAAGTTTTGGCATCTAAGGTCACTGTCATCTTTCTAAAGCAGATCAGCATTATAGTTCTCCTCTGTGGGCCGGCCGGGGGGGGGGGGGAGAGACATGGGACGGATGCCTCCTGCAGCACCCTATTGGCCAAAATGGGGCACTTCAGGATGCACATGCCCCCATGCCTGGTTTTTGGCCTGAATGGCCTCCTGCAGCCTCCCATGCCCCGTTTTGGCTGGCAGAGTGGTACAAGAAGCCATCCAGGCTGAAAAATGGGATGGCGGGAGCCACGCGCGACCCACTCATGTCCCGTTTTTGCTAGCAGAGGCACCACAGGCTAGCCCTTTGCTATTTCCAGGTTGACCACACAAGCCAGATTTAAGCACCCCATGGGCCAGATCCAGCCTGTGGGCCTTGAGTTTGATACCTCTATTCCAAAGTATATATCATGTTGCTTATTATAAGGAACACAATCCCCAACTTCAGTTAGAGTCTAACATATCACAGTTGTTAGGAATGGACTGATAGCAGAATTATCATCTTTCTTTTAAACCAGTGGTAGTCGACCTGGTCCCTACCGCCCACTAGTGGGCGTTCCAGCTTTCATGGTGGGCAGTAGGGGTTTTGTCCGATACTGAAGCACTTTCCTTTTTTTAAATTTAATTGACTTTTTAAAAAAATTTCATAGCATTATTTAAAAACATTTTCATTAGGTTTCCATAAAATTCTCTGTGACAATTTAAATTTCTGAAAATATACTATTTGTATCACCCGCGCATAAGTTTAGTTCACGTTACGTAAGTGAAATTAAATGGCACTATAGTGCAACCGCAAACAAAAGAGCCTCATCCCAGAATAGCTCGCACATCTCCCACCACATCACCCAGCTGTAACAGACAAGCAGAGCTGGTAGCCGGTGCCCCCCCCCAAACCCAATCCACGATGCGCGAGAGGCATGCACAGAAGACAATACACGGCACATTACTGTGGAACCGGTGGGCGGTTAGAAAATTTTTAATACTAACAGAGATACAAAAGTGGGCGATAGGTATAAAAAAGTTGACTACACCTGTTTTAAACGAATAGTAAAATGTTTGTGAACAAATGTTCTTCCTCTGTCAAGCTTTAGAGCAAAATCTAGAGTGTCTACAGACAATGTCTCTTGAGACATTGTCTAATTTTTCAGATTTACCACATATAAATGAATACTAGGAATGGACAAATCTGTTGATTTTAGTTTTCCTTCGTTTATCCTTTTTATTGTCTTTCATTAGGAGACCACTATATTTAGAAATAAAAATTATTATGGAAATGATTATACATCTGCATGCATATTTTTCATAGATAGATAGATAGATACAGTAGAGATGATAAATAGATAGATAGATAGATAGATAGATAGATAGATAGATAGATAGATAGATAGATAGATAGATAGATATTCATATCTCCACTTTCCCAATGTTTACCTTTGAAGGCTACTCGCAGATGCTCCTGTCACTACCAAAGTAGGTGAAGATCAAAGTGCTGTGCAGTCTATAATAAGAGAGCAGCAGTATTATGTTCCACAGAATTTTGCTGCATCCCGAAGACTAATGCAGTAATCTTATTCCTTTTCTTTTAGGCTCCTTACATGGAAGAGATTGATAGTGTAAAAATGGTATGTCCTTTCTTAAACAATTCCGTTCTATCATCTAAGAAACTAGCATCTTGCGTTATAAGGAGGAGGAATGAATGTGGAAAAACAAAACTTCCATTAAGCTTAGATGTGAGAAAACTGACACTCTGGAAATGGAATTCAAGGATGGTCATTAGAATAGACAGTATAAGACTAAATCCTTCATTTTTCTAAATTCAGATTTTCTTGTAGGAAAAGAATATTGGAAAAGTTCAAGGAAAGGAAAGACAAGAGGGTAAGAGAGGAGAGTAAGAAGCACAAGCAGTTATTCCATTGTGCTTGCTTAAGTGCAGACCAGCCAAGCATGTAATCAGGGACATAATAGAGAAAAAAATAGGCTAGGTGATGTAATTTATTGAATCAATATCTGCCAACAGAAGAATCAGCCCCCTTTCAAAATCTCTCCTGAGAAGTTTCTATGCTAAAAGGAAATTTGAACAAAAGATACAAAGGTAAGAAGCCTTTATGTTTACTGAAAAAATGCATGAACCTGGAACAATGCTTTTATATTTCTCAAGGTTCTCGATGTAATTTTGAGCATCTAAGAAGGCAAACTGAGAGCCACTTTGGTCTAATTATTAAGGCATTGAACTAGGAACCGGAAAATATGAATTCTAGTCCTGCCTACACATGGAAGCCAACTAGATGACTTTGACCAATCATTTACTCTCAGAGCTAGAAAGAAGGCAATGGCAAACCTCATCCAAAAATGTTCTGTAGAAATGTTGCATGATCTCAGGTTTTATTTGAAGGCATGCGTGCATGCGCACATACACACATGTACAGTGAGAAAGAAAGAGAAAGAAAGATATTTGATACAGGGCTCTATCAAGAGTTTGAAGAGCCATGAAATTTGCCAAGTGTGGGATCCAATTTGATGGGTCCATTATGAGCATGGCCTTATTTGGATAATAGTCTGGCCAGTGACAATGTATCAACCTGACATTCTCCAGAGTCTCTGTATTCTATATAGTCCTAGTTAATGAGCCAATTTTATATCAAAATTTCTAATTTTAAATTTAAGAGCTGGTTTCAAGATACTACGATTGACATGCAAATGCATAAGGGAAAGCAAGAAAGGGATGGATAATTAGTTTAATAAACTAGGGATTGCTCATTTAGAATAGTTTTATGCAAACTGACCAACCAGTTATGTGTTGGTATCAATAACAGAATTATAAAATAATTATCTCACAGATTGGCCTGTCAGAGTCCAATTGCTTCAGACAAGGGCTACCAGAAAAGTCAACCGAATGGCTCGTTTCTCTTTTAAACTAACTGAGAAGTTAACTGATCAGTGATTATGTTCTCTCAGATTTTGAATAAGTTCTAATATCTCAGATATGCAATAGCAGAATAACTAATTCAAGCTGTTCATTTCAGTCTGCAGTCTACTAGGAACAGATTAAATTCATCTATCTTAGACATTCTTCCTACCAATATTCTCACTTAGCATATGTAAATAAAAATCCAACTCCCAAACTTGCCTGGTAGCTTAATTCAACATTAATTTTTCAGTATCCTAATATATATATATATTTCATTTCTTATTAGTATAACCCTCCAGAACAAAATAGCTTTTTATAAAAAGGAAGAACAAGCATGTGCTTAATTCACAATCCAGTGATTAAACTTGCACTCAGTAATTATAATGGCTTCATCCTGATTAATCAACCAGGACTGCAATTATATACACATTTATTTGCGAGTAGGGTTCATTAAGCTAAGGAGGACCTGATTTTGAAGCAATAAATATTAAGTACACACTACACTTAGACTAGTACATTTCTACCTTTATACTTTTAGAATAGATTTTCTGATGTTTCTGATACATTGAACACTCTGCTCCTTTCATTTGATAAGCAGTCACTGATTTTTAGTGAATGGCCTATTTTAGAACCGTAAGGGAAGGGCTTAAGCATAACAATCAGTGGGATACATGGCTCACTAATACCTCTAGATGGCATCTTCTTTATTATTAACATGGCTACCCAAGACCTAGAAGCTTCTAATGGAAATCTTGCCCAAGAAAGAGAAGAATTTAAAAAGAAAAATTTAAAAACAGAGCTGCCTCTGGAAGCATGAGGAAAGAAGCAAATAAATACAGGCAATCTTTTAGAAATGTTTGTTCATGGAGGCATGACCAGTGTCGCGGGCGAGACAGTCGCAAACCCCGATGTCTCCAGGGTTTGCGCCAATATCCCCCTGCCCAGGGGGTCCGTCCGAACTTCGGATCGGACCATAGTTGCCTCGAAGGGGCAGCGAAGTGTGGGAGAGCCGCTGGAGTGAACGGGGAGTTGGCAAACTCCCCATAGCTCCGGATCTTTCCCCCCGACCCAGCGGGGAGGAATGCAGCGCCATAGTCCATCATGGCAGCTGAACCAAAACCGCGGTGGCTACAAGAGCGGGCAGGTGGAAGAACCATCAAGAAACAAATTGTTGAAGTTGAGTGAGTGATGATCTCACAAAGAAACAATAAGAATTCAAAAGAGGCACAAGCCTTGGGGAGAACTTGTACATTGGCAGCTAATTGAATAACAAGTGAAAGTGAAAGTCAATTTGGAAAATACACATTCAGGAAGTGAAAGAGAGAAGATAGGGCTTGGAATGGAAGCCCCATTTAAATAAAGAAAAGAAAAATAAAGTTTTTCCAACTAAATAATGGTTTGGAGACTCTTGGAAGTTTTAATAGATTATATTGGAAATTAAAGAAATAGGAGAAAAAAGTAAAAGAAGCTATTGAATTGATTTTTATGTGAATATCTCAAATCCCTCTGTTTTAAATTTATGAAATACTAAAGATATCAGTAGGACATAAGAATTTGGAAGATATAACTATAACTAAGCAAAAATCCTGGAAAATTGACCTCCATGTACCAAAGTATTTGAGAACAAAGGATCTTTGTCACCAAAATGGCTACTTATCATCTGTGAGCAGTAACTGTTTCAAAAAGACATCTAGAGGCAGAGAAAGAGAGCTACAGGATTGGTCGCTGGGATTACACAACAGTTTTAGAAGAGAGTTTCAGATTGCGTGTCCTTGAATTATGGAAATTGAATTCCCTATTTAAACAAGAATCCAGAGGCAAAGAAAGTTATAAGAATGGAATAGCAGACTATTCACCATGGAGAAAGTTATGTGGGTGTGGGCACACGACATTTTTTTGGGAAGGAATTTATGGCTGCTTTTATAATTAGAGGCAGAGGAAAATAGCAAGAGTCGAATAGCTTTCTTGTGACTATTCCCATGAGGATTGGTGTCATTGGGACCACACAACAGTTTTAGAAGAGACTTCTAGATGGTGTCTTTGGATTATTGATTTAAGCAGAGATTCTTATTTAAGAAGAACTCAGAGGCAAAGAAGGAAAGGAAGAATGGAATAGTGGACTATTCCTACGGAGAAGGCGCTGTTGATGTAGACGCACATTTTTTTTTGAAAGAAACTAATGGTTGCTTTTAGAGTTATGTTAAGAGATTCATTTTAAAAAATGTTAATATTTATATTAAAATATGAGTGACAACTATGATAAAAATAATTGAGGTTTTGGGAAATGGAGGGAAAAATACTAGAATAAATTGAAATAAGAGGGAAATGAGTGTTATTATACTGAGGAAGAATAATTCCCCCCCCCCCCCGCAAATAAGTAAGGTAATGAAAGGATTTGATAAAACTTCTAAGGAAACAGTTAATATTTTGGGAGAATAACTGGGGGGGAAAATTAGTGATTACCCATGCAAATGTTAAATGTTCTACTTGATATTAAAATGGATTAATCATTAGATGGAAAACTTTAAATATATGTTATTGATTTAGAGGCAGAGGAAGATGAGAGAAGAATGGAATTGTCTATGTGATCTCTGGGCAGTTTTAAGAAAGATATTTTAGAATAGATGACCTCTGATTAGTAATGTAGATATAAAGCTGAGAGTGGTGAAATTATAAAACGTAAATAGACTTTATTAATGATGTTGAAGGAAATTAAGCACGGGGACTAGATTTCATTTAAATATTCTCCTGAATGGGTTGAATTTGATTTACTTCTATAATCAGATTGTGTGCAAATAAATAATTGAATTTAAAGAAGAAGAAGGAAAATACATTGTATTAGATTATAATGTAGGTGAAACTTGATATGTTTAAAGATATACCTGACCAATAATTTGTTCACAATGATTTTTTTTTATTATGCTTGTAAAAAAATAAAAAAAAATTGGCAAAAAAAGAAGAAGAAATGTTAGTTCATGAGTTTATGCAAGAGTTGTATTAGTGCATTCTTTTCCAAGCTACATCTTCCAGGGAGTTACTAAGTTACTTAACATTTATTTATTTGCTTATTTATTTATTTGCTTATTTAAAAGTATATTTAAATAAGCATGTTTTTATTTTTATTTTTTTATTTGGCTTTTTAAAAACCTCAATTCTATATTCACTGAGTATTTCACATTCTTTCCACTTATACTTTTGTTTTTAACTTGATAAATACAACTTTTTAAATTGAATATGATTAACAAACATTATCAAGCAATTAAATTAATACAAATTTAAGATGCATAGAGAAAAAAGATATAAAAATACTAAAATAATCTACTAAAAAGTGAGTAAAGAGACATGTACTGAATATGTGCCAATTTACCATATATGATAAAATATTATCATATTATATATAATCTTGTTAGAGTTAAACCAGATTTGGTAGAATTAGGTTTCTACCTGTGATGTATCATTATTTTAATTTTATCTGCATTTTTAATGTAGTAATTGAAGAGGTCTTATTAATCTGATTTTTAATTATCTAGTTTTCCAATGTTGGGCAACTATTATTTTAGCAGCTAATAAATAATATTTTTAAGCTTGACATTTGGTCCTGTAACTAGATGCAGTAAGCCTAACTATGGCGAGTATGCAATTGTTTGTTTAGTAATGGTACACCCAAATTTTTTATGCTGAAAAGACAGTACAGTTTTACTGCATGACTACCACAAATCAAAGAATGTCCCCCTCCTTTTGAGAACCTCTCCAACACTTGAAAAAATAATTTTGAAAACCGATAATTGACACATATAGATGTGTCAATCTGACTGGAGTGAAATGCCAGCAATGGATAATTTTCCACTGCATTTCTTGATTGAAGCTGAAGTGAATCTACCTGCTAGGAATTTTTCTTACATAAACTTATTTGGAAATCCCTACAGTAGAGAAAACTATATTAATGTTTGGAGGCAACTTCTCCCCAAAGGAAAAACAACTTTTACTTTTACTTTTTTGATATACAAGCAGGAAAAAAATTCTACCTCCATATGTTTAAACTGACTTTTTATTAAGCAAACAAGCATTAAGAAAGACAAATCATTTAAATATCAATGTTTAATATTTCCAACCTGAATGATATTTCTGTAATACAGAGCTGAGAGATTTTAATAAGCCTATTTTTAATTATAGCATTCTTCAAAAGCCTTGGTTTTTTTTGGCCAAAACAATTTCTTATCAATGCCATTGATCTAAGGAAAGTTATACTTCAATTGTATAACTGGGGTCCCTTTAGCAACTAATAAGAGGAGTTTAGTCAATTTCTTATGAAAAATGGATAGTACACCACCTGCATGATTCATTGTCAAAATTGTTGGATGATCTTGCTAATTTCTTCACAAACTTTTAACCAAAAGGAATGATGAATTGGTCATAACCACTAGAGATGGAAGTAAGTACCAAATTGCTTGCAGCACCACCAAACAAGGTATTATAATTACAAGTTATATAATGTAATTTTAATTCTTAAGGAAATGTTGGAACATACTTTTAAAATATTCCCTGTCACAAAAAATTCCAATGAAATTTATGAAGTTCAGGTTCCACTCATCCTTCCAAAATAGTTTTCAAGAATACCTCTCATGCTTAGTATAGCATTTTCATATAAAATTATGGGGTTTTCTTGACTTCAGATGAAATATATGTATACCATTCATCATTCTGAATATAGATATTTTGCAAGTGATTACACAGAAACCCTGTAAACTAGTGAAAAAACTCTTGATGAGAATTTTATTTATTTATTTATTTATTATTTATTTATTTTTGTCACAACATCATATAAAAAGGATTATATAGTATATAAACATATATATGAGTAAATATTAGGAGGTATAAGCACCAATATATATATAGGAAGAAGAAAAGAAAAGAAAAAAAATTAAAAATAAAAAAATTAAAAATTAAAATTAAAGAATTAGAAGATTCTTGGAAGTGGTTTTGGAAAAAGTTACTAATAGCTCAACACAGGCAGAGTTTAAAGGCCTATAAAATGTCTTTCCTCCAGAAACTATTTTATTTTCACATCCTTGTCACTTCTGAATTATCCATGCCACTTAGCTATCAGCTACATTTTCACCAAAACCTTTTCTCCATTTAGTCCTTTCATAAATAAAATGCAATTTTGTTCTTGATGCAGTTTACCAATTGCAATAAAAGTCCCACTATAATAGTTAGAAAGGCAGGATCTTCCTAAAAAAAGGAAAAAAAGTTTGGAGGTGACAAAATATGTTCATCTTTCAAAAAAAAAAAAAGGGAGAGGAATATTAAAGCATAAGAAGAGCCTTAAAACTGTTTCCCCAATTGTGCTACTTTTCCATTTACACTTGGCTAATTTTAAAAACATCATTAAAATATGGCACACAATTGCAACCAAAGTGGACAAAAAAATCCTATATCAATATGTCTTAAATAGAAGAAAGCAAACAGGATTCCAGAACCTGGGCAGAATTAGATTTTTGTTCTTAAAAAAAAAGAACTCTTGGGAAGACTAATGGTAGTTGAATGGATATGCTTAAACAATAGGAAGAACAAACACAATATTGGGCTAGAAGTGTCAAAATTGTAACTCCACTCATGTAACTTTATAACGCAATACTCAGTAGAATTCTGGGTTCTAACATACTTACAATCTTGGGTTTACTTTAATCTGGAAAAGAAAAGGAAATCTAGTTGTTCCAAAATAAGCATATTTCCGCTTTTTGTTGGAAGTTGTTAATGGAGACAGAAAAATGAACAATTCAGCTTAAGGCTGTCCTGCAAATGGAATGAACAGGATCTGACCCACAACATTTCTAATGTTTATTATTTCCCAGAATACCTTTCAAAGCAAGCCATACTGTTCATATCAATGCAACATACACATTATTAAAAATGTACTTCAGGAACTAAAATCTACAATAATTTGCATTAACACTCGGCCTTATAGAAAAATATTAAGTCCAATATTTCACAACATACTCTAATTTCAATCAAGGTGGACCCACACATTTAAAATGGAGTTATTTCTTTATAGAAATTCTTTTTTTAAAAATAAACTCATATCTTACAAGCTAAAGCAAGCTAAAAATCATTAGAACATGCAGTGTCACGGCTTTTGTAGTATCAGATAAATTTCATATTATGAAATTAAAAAGTGATAGTTTAGAAATGGACATCTAATGCTGAAAAATTAATGTTAATTTTTATAGAAATTAAAGGTAGAATTTCAAAACTACTGTTTATCAAATCTTATTTGAAATGGATTTTGGCAAATTTACTATAGGTGTGAAAGAAACTTGGTTTTAGGGCTAAAAGATGTAGAGAAACAATTAGATGAGAACTCAGCCATTTTATGGTACCACGGGGGATGGGGGTCTTATCAGCATCTAGACTGAAAATAAGCTTTTTACATTGTGGCATGAAACTGCAGGAAGTATGTCATATATATTGTCTAAATATTCAATGAATATAACTAGGCTATTGTTATATTATAACTTTGATATTATTATTATTTCATCATTGGTAGGTATGTACTGGTTTCAATTTATGAAAGAAAGTTTCATAATTACACCGAAGATTGAGTTTCCTCAAACGTTGGACTGCAGCTGGAATTGTGTGCAGGAACATCTGCACAATGTACAGGCTAGAGTGTCCCAAGTCCAGATAGGCAATTCCACAGAAGGTTGTGGAGAATAACAGGGCTAAGATCCTGTGGGACTTCCAAATCCAAAGAGACATTCTGCTATCATCCAGACATTGTAGTAATAGACAAGAGGGCAGAATAGAGTGCTGGTGATAAAAGTAGCAGTGCCAAGTGACAGCAATCTCAGAAAGAAGGACTATGAAAAACTGGAGAAATTCTAGGTATCAAAGAGGAACTGGAGAGGATGTGAAAAATAAAAACCAAAGCTGCTGTCAATGGTGGTAGGAGCACTCAAGACTGTGACTCCTAAATTGGGAGAGTGACACCAACAGACCCCGGAAAAACATCTGAGCTCTTTCTCCCAAACAGTGCAGTGCTAGGAATAGCTCAGATATTGTGCAGAACCATCAAACTCCCAGGCCTTAAGTAGAAGACCGAAGGTTCAGAAAGATACAACTCACCCATAGGGTTGAGAAGGGATACTGATATTAATTTTATTTAAAAATTCTCCTGATCTGTTAGTATCGGTCCTGTGCCATTTAAAGATATACTGCGTTTAGTTAGCATATGTTTAGCTTATGATTGTTAGATGTTTGTTATATCCTGTATTTTGCTCTGGAAAGTCGGGGGGGGGGGTTTGGGGAAAGGGGAGGGGGAAGGGGAGGTTGGGGAGGGGTAGGGGAAGGAGGGGAGATATTTGTTAAAATTTTGTAAAACTTTTTCAATAATAAAAAAAGATATACTGCATAGTGGTTCACTTTCCTGAACTGTATTTTTAGTCTGGTACGTTTAAATAGAACAGTGGCTCTTAATTCATTCACAGCAGGAGCTGTGTGTTTTCTGAGAAACAATGTATTCTCTCTCTCTCTCTCTCTCTCTCTCTCTCTCTCTCTCTCTCTCTCTCTCTCTCTCTGGAATTGGTTCCAGCTGGCAGCAACACCAAAATTTTGCAGCAAGCACACATTCTTTTTTTTAAATGGTTTAGATCTATCAAAACCTGCCTTAACTTGGAGGGAGAAGAAAACAAAATCATTTCTTATGTTCATTGTTTTACAAAACACAATGTGAAGTTCACTTAGGTTTTCTCAAATATAGATGGATGTTCTGATTTACTTAAGCCATAGGTTTAACCAGGCCTGTAGGGTTATTTTCCCATAGGGCTGGGCTCTGTTTCTCTGTAGAATATAAGAGAAGCCTGGTGGACTAATCCAAGACACAGTTTAATCTAGCACAGAAGTGGGATTCAGCCGATTTGCACCAATTCAGGTGAACCGCTTGTTAACTTTTTGCACAGTTCAGAGAACTGGCTAATCCCATCACTGCCTGGCCCTGCACCTCCCAGAAGTCCCAGCCACTCCTTATCTTGCATTGCCTGCCTTGGCTGGTGCCTGGAGTCATGCCCGAGGCACAGCTGCTGCTGCTCTCTGGCTCCCTCTTTCTGGCTCCTTTGCTTACTTGCCTTGACCACTTGCCTCTCTTTCTTCCACCTGCACAAGCACTGGAAGAAAGGGAGTCCAATTGTGGTGGGGAAGAGGAGGTGGAGAGCAGGCATTTCTAAGGCCAGTCCTAGAGGGAGACAGAGATCTGTGTGCCTCACCTCCCCGTGGTTGTAATTTTAAAAAAATTTGGGGGGTTGCACACATGGGGCACTGGGGGAATTGGTGCCTGGAGTGAGAGGAGAGAAGAGCGCAGGCTGACTAGGTGGGGAAGGAGTACTGGAGCAGCCAGGGAATGACTTGGTTTCCAGCGCTCATGCAGGGAACCCAGGAGCTTAGCATCAACATGTTGCATGCTTTTCACTCCAAGCAGCCCAGGCTGGAAAATGCATGGCTAGGGCAGAGTGGTCCTCCTTAACAAACCTGCTTGTGGCCTCTGGGGTCTGGAGGGTTGGCTGTAGCCAGAGCCGGGCTTGGTGGAGGAGCGGCAATGGTTTGGAGCTTGAAATCAGGCAGGAGAAACCAGGACAGAGAGGTGGACCAATCTTCCCCACTCCCCTTCCTTGAGGAAGGGCTGTCACGATGGGCAATGTGAGGAGCATGGACTCTCAGCAGATGGACTTCAGGGTGCACAATCTACCCCTCAAGCTCTTGATGCCCGAACTGGGCGAGCTGGAAAGAGATTCACCGTCGTGCTGGTGAGTGTGGACCAAGTGGGCTTTTTGCTCTTTCCCACCTCCCCATCCTATTCCAGTGCACACAGACAGCCCAATGGAGGCGGAAAACAAGGGGTTTCCATTGGCCCTTCTCTTTTTTTCCCCCAGCCTCCTTTTGCCAGCATGCGCCAGGCAACCTTGGCAGGCAGTTGCGATCTTTAGATGGGCTTTTATTTTGTCAGCCCAGTGGTGGGGTGGGTAAGAGGCTTGGAATGGTATATAGGAAATCACCCTATCTCTGCAGCACCCATTGTTTGCCAGTGGGCAGGCAATGAGGAGCAGGAGGAGGCTGCAACCATCAGTATCTTGGGGTGTAGAGCAGATCATTCCCTGAGTGACCGAGTTGTGCCCAACTGCACCAACAAAGGCCAGAAGTAGCTGCCTGCCATTTCCTGCTGCAAAAATATTTTTAAAAACCCTGACTATCGGGCAGCGAGACCCAGCAAGACATGAGGCACCACAGAATCAGTCCCGGCTGCTTGTCTCCGTGGCAGTGCTTCCCAGAATTGCCACCACTGCTTTGGCCTGCCTGCGCTGCCCATCTTGTTGTGAGTGATGTCAATTTGGCCACGCCCACTCAGTCACATGATCACCACCCCAGCCACGCTCACCCAGCCGGTCATTAGGAAGAACCAGTTGTTAAATTACTTGAATCCCACCACTGATCCAGCACAATATTTTTCAACTTTGGCAACTTTAAGATATGTAGATTTCAACTCCCAGAATTCCCAACTAGCATACTTATAACAGGAGATAGAAACATACTCATCTCTCTTCCTTTATTCCTCTGCAATGGGCATTTGAATGCATGCAACTGCCTGGCTGGAGGTAATCAATTCATCTTATTTATTATAGTTCTGTGCCATTGCAATCCAAAAGCTTCTTGGCGGCCTACTGAAAAAAGCTACAATAACAATAGCACTTACATATTGCTTCATTGTGCTTTACAGCACTCTCTAGAAAGTTTACAGTGTCAGCATATTGCCCTCAAAAATCTGAGTCCTTTTATTGATTTCAGAAAGATGGAAGGCTGAGTCAACCTTGAACCGGTCAGGAGCTAGTGTCATTTCCACCAGCGGCTGTTCTGCAACATTGGTGCTACTATAGAACTGCCTGGACAGTGTTAGAGCTATAGCTGTTTATTCCTGATAAAGAGAATTGGTTTGGCTACTGCATTGGAGCAGGTGGTCCCTGCAGATGTCTGTATGCCAAGCCATAGCTTCCCCCTGCTGATCCAGCAGGAATCATAAGTCCAGAACCACCTGCGGGCAGCAAACTGATGGGTAGTGCCTGCCCATCATAGAGTAATGGTGGTGTGGCAGAGAATCCTAATGCATTTCTGACGTTTGACTACCCAGGGTTCAACCTCTCTTCTCTCCAGATCCGAGAGTCTCTAGGCACTGAGAACACTAAGTCTTCAAGATAATAGTTCTTGACAGATCTGTCCTCCTTGTATTTATCCAATCACCTTTGAAACTATCCAAGTTATTGCCTTGGATTATTTTGTGACAATGAATTCTACAAGTTGAGACTCCCTGCCTTTTTCTATCTTTCCAATTAGCTGCCCCTTGCTTTTAGAAAAGGAGAAAAACTTCTCCCTCTCTACTTTCTCTCAGTCATGTCCTTCCCCAATCATCTTTTTTTCCAAGCTGAAACATCCCAAATTTCCCAGGGTTTTCTAATAGAGCAGGTATGCGTGCCCACTGAAAGTTTTGGTTACCCCATTTTGCAGGAGCACCAGGAGAAATGTTCCCTTGTTATTTCTTGTCCCCCATTTGTTTTCATTCCATCCTTTCTACCAATTAAACTACTCTTCCACTCATTGTTATAGTTCAATTTTGCCTCTCCTCCTCCTCCTCCTCCTCCTCCTTCTCTTCTTTATTTTTATTTTATTTATTTTGTCACACAGTATATATAAGCCTAAACATGAAATAACTATACAATATATGAGCATATATATAAGCATGAGTATGTAATAACTATATTAATTGGATATAACAAAAGGAAACAATAGAACAGGAATGGTAAGCACGCTTGTGCTCTTATGCACGCCCCTTACAGACCTCTTAGGAATGGGGTGAGGTCAATAGTAGACAGTTTTTGGTTGAAGCTTTGGGGATTTTGGGAAGAGACCACAGAGTCTGGTAGTGTATTCCAAGCATTAACAACTCTGTTACTGAAGTCATATTTTCTGCAATCAAGATTGGAGCGGTTAATATTAAGCTTAAATCTATTGTGTGCTCGTGTATTGTTGCGATTGAAGCTGAAGTAGTCTTCAACAGAAGGACATTGTAATAGATGATTCTATGAGTTATATTCAGGTCATGTCAAAGGCGGTGTAGTTCTAAATTTTCTAAACCCAGGATTTCAAGTCTGGTGGCATAAGGTATTTATGAGGAGAGGAGAACTCTTCTTCTAAAATATTTCTGGACACGCTCAATTGTATTAATGTCCAAAATGAGGTGTGGGTTCCAGACAATCTTATCTTCTTATCCTTCTTATCCTCCTCCTCCCCCTCCCCCCTCTCCCCCCTCTTTATGGAAATATCACTAAAAATAAATACACTCCCAAATAACTCACACCAAATGACTTACTGAGCTTTCTTGGTGAAGAACTCAACATTTCATAGAGCACCCTCAGAGTCCCTGGTTTCTACTCTGACATTTATTATTTAGTGAGAGGGATTTTGCTTTCTGCAAAACTTTTCAGGAAATGCTAAAAGCGCTCTACTAAATGAGTGATGTGCAAAAGCTATTTTGATCTCCTAATCTACATGAGTCTCTAAATGATTTACCATCTGCTCTTTAAATCATTATTCTTTCTCGTTTGCATTGAGCCTGTAGATACTTTATAAATGTCAGTGCGCATTTGTGCAATTATCCCACCAGATATTTTCTCCTACCTCCAGTGATTTCCGGATTCTTTATTATTCCATGAATGTCTTTGGGTGGTGTTATTTCCCGTAAATATATGTAATAAAATTAGAATCTTCTTCAATAAAGGAGATATGGGTTGTATGGGGAGGCAAGATAGTCAAGAATATGATAGCAGCAAAATGAAAGCAAGTTACAATGAAGCTGAACAATCACACCAGGGATGTTAGAAATATTGTTAAGGATTAATGGATTGGCGGACAGGCAGCCCCGCAGCCTCTGTAAAAGTGGAAGAGTGGCAGTAATAAGAGCCAAAAGACTTTGCACCCAGTGAGGCAGATTTAAGAAACTCTTTTGAAAAAGGGCTGCAACCTATCTGGGTCTTCCAAGCCCATGTTTGTCACATTCAGTTTTTGCCACACAGTTGACTTAATAATGAATTTTCATTGGAAATAAGCTTTTAAATAAAATATTTCAGGCAGGTTAAAGTAATTCTCTGCTAGCTGCAGCAAAAGGATGGAACAGACTGAAGCAAGTTAAATATGGCTGGAAAGAAGAGTAATTTCCAGCTTCAAGGCAAATGGCTTCGGGGTAGGCGTTATGAAGGGAAAACAAGGAAGGTGGGTAAGCTGTATTTGTTTATATATAACTCCTACTGTTGCTATTATTGTTGTTTGTTTCAGAGACCTAAAAACCATAATCTGAAATCTTTTTGAAAGATTGGATAAAGAAGCTGAATACAAAAAAAGAGAGAGAGCAAAGAGATTACTTTGTGCAAATATGCCCTGTTGCCACTTTTGGGTTATTCAGCAAATGCAGGAATTGGCAGCTCACATTTTTCAAGAAAATAAACTGTTCCTATACACAAATAAAGAAGGAGGTCATTGGTTTTTGAGTCTTCCCATTTTCCACAGCTGCACCGGGCTCACATCCAGAGCCTTTTCCTTTATATTGAAGATAGCGGTAGTCTTGGGCATAACAACAGAATTAGAATGGCCACAGTTACATACCCCAAGGGATCTTCTACTTGGCCCAGAATAACCCAAATGCATTTGAAAGCAAGATGAAATTCCACTACAGAGCAATCAAAAGCACAGATGGCAGGATAATGAATGCTTCTGTCAGCAGCAGCTACATCAAACCATCAGGAATCAAATGCAATAAATCAAGACCATGAGGAAGAGAAGCAAACTGACCTGCCTTGGGGCTGCTGCGATATATTCATCTCATCTGTAGTTGGATGTATTTATGCTACTGTAGTCCCTTTAAGGGACAACTGTCTATCAGGTATGCAATGGCCCTGAGTCTTGTTTCTGTCCCCCATCCTAATTTGGCCCCACAGTCATACCAATGCGGAAAGGAACATATTATAGCTCATACCTCATACAGAAGCCAAAAATGAAATAGGGACAGGGAGAAATTAACTAGTTTGGGCTAACCAGCATTCGTGATTCAATGACTCAAATCATAGTCATGAACCCAAAGCTGATAGGTATATATGAACTACGGTAAACGCCAGACCTAATACTTGTTCTATGCAGATAATGCTGTGATTTTATCACTGACCTCAATAGCAATAGCAATAGTACTTAGACTTATATACCACTTTACAGTGCATTATAGCCCTCTCTAAGTGGTTTACAGTGTCATCATATTGGCCCCCAAAATCGGGGTCCTCATTTTACCCACCTTGGAAGGAGGGAAGGCTGAGTCAACCTTGAGCCTGGTGAGATTTGAACTGCCAAATTGCAGGTAGCTGGCAGTCAGCAGAAGTAGCCTATAGTACTGCACTCTAACCACTGCACCACCATGGCTCAATACACCTAAAGAGAGACTTTCATTCTTTATCCTTCTGCTCTGGTTTATTTATTTATTCACATTCCACCTTTATTTTTTTATAAATAACTCAAGGCAGCAAATGTAGTTAATACTCCTTATTCCTTTTATTTTTCCCCACAACAACAACTTTGTGCGGTGAATTGGGTTGACAAGAAAATGACTGGCCCAAATGGTAGCCGAATTTCATGGCTAATGTGGGACTAGAGCTCACAATCTTCAGGTTTCTAATCAGGTGCCTGAACATCTAGACTATTAGCATTTACAACTGAACTGCAACAAAATAAAGATTATGGTCTTCTCAAAAAGATTCCTGTTCTGACATAGGCTTCCCAAAAACACAAAGCCGACTCCTTGTCCCGATAAAACCTCTTTTATTTAGTTTAAAGGGAATTCCTCTCCAGCAAAGTTCTGGCCAACAGTCTTTCAAGAGATTTCACAACTACAGACCTTTATCAGGCCTGGAGAGCTGCCAGGCCAATATCTTTCGAATACCACTCTGTATCAGACAATACTTGGCAAGAAATCAGGACCAGATCTTCACTCTAATGAATTGAACTAATTGTCTTCTGCAAACTTCCCTCTCTTCTTGCGCCTCTTTATTCTGTATGGGAGGGGCCATTCACCATCCACCTGTGGCTTTACTCCTGAGTTGACCCTTGTTCCTTAGCTGTTCCCTTCTCCTGGCAACTCTGTGCATGTGCACACTGGGAACAAGCTACAGCTGTTCTTCTGCCCCATTGATGTCCGACTCTGAAAGCAGCTGACAACTGTCAGATAGCCCTGGCCCCATCTCTGTCTCCGATGCAGAGCACTCATCAGAACTTTTTCCAGACTCTAGGACTGGCCCATGTTCCTCCCCAATCTCCTCACTGTCTGAGTCTGCCACCAGCTCCGCTGGCCGCTGGTGGGACATAACAATTCCAAAGACTGTACTGAATTGTGAATGGGCAGACATCTGAGCTCATGATGTGCTTGTATTATCTCAGTTAAAAGGAAATGGGGAGCTTCTTATATGCCACTCAGGAGGCTCAATAAAGTAGTTCAGCCATTCTGTAATTGTTCTATATAAAGGAGTGAATATATTCCAGCTGCCATTAAGCTCTTTGTAGCAACACCTTTAGCCCAACTTCAGAGCTCACAAGGCAGGCATCTCTACTTGAATCTATCTAATCTAGATTTCTAAGAAAAGTCTTTTAAGTGGCAAGCTGCATAACTAATGCAGCATTGCAATTTGATGCAGATAGGCCCAAAGCTGATACTAGGACTTGGGTGAGGAAATGTCATGTGTTCTGTACTTCAAGGCTTGACCATAAAGTTACTGGTAGGTTCCTGCCATGCACTCTGGAAAATTAGAGTAGGGCAGAAATTGGTGTGTTATAACGGGTTTGGAAATTGAATAAGACCATGTAAGAAATATCCTGAAACAAACTAATCAATATAACAAATCTACAAATCTTGATCAGGGCAAAGCAATAGATGCAATTTACATAGACTTCCGTAAAGCTTTTGACTCTGTGGTACATGAAAAACTTTTCCTAAAACTAAAATCCTACGGCATCTCCGGACCCGTCCATAATTGAGTCCTTCGGGAGAAGGGCGGTATAAAAATTGAATAAAATAAATAAATAAATAAATAAATAATTGGATAACAGTGTTCCTGTCAAACAGACAACAAGAGGTCAAAATAGGCAGTGCCCTATCAAATCTTGTTCCTGTCAATAGCGGTGTTCCCCAAGGCAGCGTTCTTGGACCAGCACTCTTCATATTATACATTAATGACCTCTGTGACCATATTATAAGTAATTGTGTTCTCTTCGCCGATGATGTTAAACTATTTAACACTACCAACAATACAGCTACCCTCCAAAAAAACCTTGACTTTGTGTCGGAATGGTCAAAAATTTGGCAACTCCAAATCTCAACCAGCAAATGCTCTGTCTTACACATTGGAAAAAAGAATCTGAACACTAAATACAAACTCGATGGACATTACCTTGTAGATGACCCCCATCCCATTAAAGACCTTGGAGTTTTCATCTCAAATGATCTAAGTGCCAAAGCCCACTGCAACTACATCTCAAAAAAGGCTTTAAGAGTTGTAAACTTAATCCTGCGTAGCTTCTTCTCCAGAAACACTACCCTACTAACCAGAGCATATAAAACATTCGCTAGACCAGTTCTTGAATAAAGCTCGCCTGTCTGGAACCCATACCTCATTTCTGACATTAATACAACTGAGTGTGTCCAGAAATATTTTACAAGAAGATGTTCTCCACTCCTCTGAAAACAACAAAATACCTTATGCCACCAGATTTGAAATCCTGGGTTTAGAAAATTTAGAACTCCGCCACCTTCGACATCACCTGAGTTTAACTCATAGAATCATCTATTACAATGTCCTTCCTGTCAAAGACTACTTCAGCTTCAATCGCAAAAATACATGAGCACACAATAGATTTAAGCTTAATGTTAACCGCTCCAATCTTGATTGCAGAAAATATGACTTCAGTAACAGAGTTGCTAATGCCTGGAATGCACTACCAGACTCT
Source organism: Ahaetulla prasina (assembly GCF_028640845.1). Classification (NCBI taxonomy): domain Eukaryota; kingdom Metazoa; phylum Chordata; class Lepidosauria; order Squamata; family Colubridae; genus Ahaetulla; species Ahaetulla prasina. Next base: position 104,831,838 of record NC_080541.1, on the reverse strand, counting down.
GTGGTCTCTTCTCAAAATCCCCAAAGCTTTAACCAAAAACTATCTACTATTGACCTCACCCCATTCCTAAGAGGTCTGTAAGGGGCGTGCATAAGAGCACCAGCGTGCCTACCGTTCCTGTCCTAATGTTCCCTTTGATTGTATCCAATTCGTATAGTTATTACATACTTATTCTTATATATATGCTTATATATCATATAGTTATTTCATGCTTATGCCTATATATACTGTTGTGACAAATAAATAAAATAAATATAAATATAAATATAGGTAGGCAAGCAGAAAGACAAGATCAAATCAGAGTTTTTGAAAACATGGTAGCTAGTCACTTGGTATATATTTCCCAAACAACCCAATATCTTCAAAAGTATCACTGGATTTTCATTTTGGCTTGCTTTGCTCCTTTCCTATCAACTATCCTTGAGAGCATAGATTTTGAATTTTCCCTATGTAAATAGAGATTCTGTCCCTGAGGGAATGTGACCTGAGAACTATGTTCCCATATATTTCTGTGCTGATGCCTATATGTCATGCATACTCAATGAACTTTGCTAGCCCTTTTGATGAAAAATATTCTGATTGCTCCAGATGGCATTTCTATAGAATATTTACTTGAAAATAAAGATCCTAAAATTAACTGGCATGTAGTAAACTCCTGTTCAATAATATGCCAAATACAGAAATACAGGAATATCAAGTCTAGTTAGATATTTAGATAGTTAGATAGTTAGATAGTTACTTTAGATTATTAGAGTAACCTCCCATTCATCTTTCATTATTTTTGGGCTCAGAATAAAGTTTGAAAAAAATAAATGCAGAGAAATTAACCCAAATTCCTTAGGTAAGATACTGAGGCCAAAACAAGCTAAAATGCTTATTTAGTGATAAAATTATATTCTGGGGACATAATATGTAACTTTGTGCAATGACAATAATTAGATACCTTCCATCCCACTAACTTAATTTCTCTGAACATTTTAGAAACTTTATTTCAGATACAAGATACAAACATTCTTTCAGACACCAGTTGTACTTTGCTAAGGGAATGACCTATTCTCTGTTGAAACCAAGATTGGGACAAAAAGTACAGGTTATGTTCAAAGTTCAAAGTTATGATGATGTTGAAGGAGACTTACAATCAGTTCTCATAGCTATGACTGTGTTATGGGGTCCCCTTAGTCACATAATCAGGATCTGGGTACTTGGCAACCAATTTGCAATTATGACAATTCCAATGTCCAAGGTCACATCAGTGGTAGGTTGCCCCTGGTTCAGACTGGTTCTTGTGAACCAGTAGTAAAACCGGGGGGAGGCTCCGCCCACTGACCCCGCCATCATCAGGAAGTGCATACGTGATCCCACTGCAAACCGGTAGCAAAGGTAAATAGAACCCACCGCTGGTCACATGATCACCATTTGTAATCTTCTGCCAGTTTTCCCATTGACTTTGCTTGTCAGAAGACAGCAGTGATGGTCACAAATGGTGATCATATATTTAGATAATACTAATCTATAAATGCCTTCTGTATCTGACAAATTAATATGAAGAAATTAAGGTATTTTATGCTGATTTTGTGTAATCTACAACCTTCCATAATCCATGGAACCTCCAGATGTATTGTACTATACCTTCTAGTATTTGGGAAATTGTAGGAACGATAGATTTGAGGCTGGTCTATTATGATTGCCATGTCTATCCCAACTCTGGCTGCTCAGTGTTTCTTATTTGTTGATCCCAGCACCTGATTTTGCATGTAACACATATGCCTTATTGTTAAACTCAGCTTCTCCTCATTTGTTAAAACTCAGCTACATATTGTTTGAGTTATTGATTACTGAGAAAATTAAACCAGGATATGATACCCTATTTTCTCTGTACAGTTGTCCAGGTTGCTGTCAGAAGCCTCATTGAACTCTGTTTTATTATGGATTCTCATATATGGAACAAAGAAGCAATTAGTATTACGGTACTAAAAACTCAATAGCAAATCTACAGCTTTGTAGGGTCTGTGGGGGGTGGGATGGGGGAAGTTCTCGGCAATTTAATTGAAGACAGAAAACTGCATGAATTGAAGAAAACTAGAGCGAGAGGCATAGTAGCACATCACAAATCAAATGTGGCACTTCGGCTTAATGGACTGATGCAGAGAGCCATAGAGAAGTAAAAAGATGGACTTAGGGAAATGATTATTCACTTGTTCATTGAGGCTGTTCAGGCATGTTAAATATTGGGCTGAATCCCAGACAGTTACAGGTGAAGCCATAGTGATTCTGGGGCTAATTAACTTCCCATTTGGGTCTCTAATTTGTATCACTCATCACTCCTAAATAGGGTTCATATTTTTATACTCTATGTGACACATTTAAGCTAACAAAGAATTAGTATAGTCAAATGAAAAAAAAATGCTCCGAACTTCAAATATAGTTAATATCTACTGAAATAATTAAATACAGAACAAATTAAACCATTGAAAAACTTTCATAAATCACATTTATTTAGGGTTCAATATTTGGTAGCTCACTGATGTATTTAATTCTAAATATTTTATAAAGGCTAGAATGTATTATCAGTCCTGAAGATATTTTAAAGGACATTTTGCTACTGAACTAATCAGTATAAAAGAATAGAAGAAAAGATAATACACTTGTCTTGCTGTTTTACAATAATCTTCTGATGAGTATGTTTCCATATTATTTTTACATTTGTGAGCACCCAGCCCCCCAAAGCAGATCTTGCATCTTCTACAATCACATAAAGGACAAAAAAAGCAAAATCACATCTGCATGAATAAGAAAGTAATATCCTTCCTTTTGTCAGTAGTTAAGTATTCACTGTATGCTCCATCTTGCTCATTTCCCAAAATTGCATCCAATGTTGTATATCCTTAAAATTGGCATTGTTGTTAAATATGGAATACTAGGAGGTGAAAGTTATTCATAATCTAAATATCTGCCAGTATTGGGTTTACAACACAAATACATCCTATCTATTGTAGAATAGATCAACACAGTACATCTATAATCTCAGGAATAACATAACGTGTATTGGAGGTAATACATGCACATTTGCTAACTGAGGCATCTAGTTGAATGAGTCATATGAACACAAAACTAAGAGTACAGAACAGTCTTCTAGAAGAATGAAATAGAAGCAAAATGACCTTTTGTGCTCATATATCACATACTGAATACACTAATTTCAGTGTGTTTTACTCCTAGTTGACAGGATGCTATTATCTTTCAGCAATATATTTTTACCAAGTTAGACTGTTCCAATTATGACAATAGAAGAAGCAAATTGGAAACTTGATAAAACAGGAAATATCCTCATGTCTTCCCTCAAATCCAAGGTCCAGGAAAAGTACAGGGCAGCTGTGGAAAATTTAACAAAGATGTATGAAGTCATGCCTACTGGGAATGTGGACAATAGGTTTCTCACAGAAAATCCTTCCTGACATGTCCATATTCAGAAGGGCTCAGCTAGCATTCAAGTACAGATCATCCTTTCATTTAATGACCATTCAAAGTTACAATGGCACCAGAAAAAGTGACTTATGATCATTTTTCACACTCATGACCATTGCAACATCCCCATGGAGCATGTGATCAAAGTTTGGATGCTTGGCAACTGGCATGTATGTATGAGATGCTGTGTCCCGGGTCATGTGATCTCCTTTAGCAAGCTTCTGACAAGAAAAGTTGATGGGGAAGCAAAATTCGCTTAACTTCTAACTTGTAGTTAGCTACCAACTTGTTACAAACTTAACAACTGCAGTGATTCATGTAACAACTTTGACAAGAAATGTTGTAAAATGGACAAAAATCACTTAACAGGTGTCTCACTTAGCGGTAGAAATTTGGGGTCTATTATGGTCATGAGTTGAGGACTACCTTTTGCCCGTTTGGAGTAGCGGAACCTGCAGTGGATTTGGGCTGTGGGAGAGTTGCTGTTTCATAGCTTTGTGAGTGAAGATCAGTTTCAAAGGGCTGTGGGTGTAGACTTTGTCTGACCAATAGCCAGAATAGCAAGGCCTTTTCAGGTTTCTGAGGTGAGGCTGATTTGACCTTAGCTTTATAGATATAAAAAACAGAAACTAATTTAGGATGATATCCTGACTGTCAAACTTGATCTAGAGATGCTCCTCTAGTTAGGTCAGAGTCTCTCTCTAGGAAGTTACTTTATTAGTTTACTTTTAAAAAGAAAAAAGTGTTAAAAGTTAATGTTGCTATTATATATGCACATTTTGTTTGTATTAGCTTTGTTGCTTTTATTTGTGAATCTGATGTTTCCTTCATTTTCTTGAAATAAAAAAATTGAATGTTATTTGACTTAGTCACCTTGCCAGCCCTTTTGGGGTAGAGCTGAAGGAAAAGGCTGAAATAGTGTGTAAATCACATATGATTTCCATCCTACTGCTTCAATAAATGGATTAAACAAGACGTGGTGCTTAGAAAGAAAAAAAAGTTTGTATTAGTTACAAGGAAGAATGTACTGTACAGAGTTTCAAAGTTACAAAGTCAAAGACAAAATTAAATATTCATCCCCTTATGTTTTTCAGGGCTTTTCAAACACTGCTTTTGTTTCAACTAACTAAAGATGGGAAAAGTAATCTTGTGACATTCTTGAGTGTTCCAATTCCTTGGTCAGGAGGATAAAACCACTGTCTTTTGATTATGCAAAATTCTCAGGCTGTCAGAATGTAAAGATAGCTCCATTTTCCATTAAAATATGAATATTTTAAAATATGACTGGGAAGGATGTCAATTTGAGGTACATAGTAGTCATATAATAGTGGAGGATTATTTTGCAGCATCTTGTTTATGTATCTATATACCTCTGAGCTGGTAAGTGGAGGGGCAAGACATTGGCTTTCTAGAAATGTATAGATCATGCTGGCTGGGGAGTTCTGGGAGTTGAATTCCACACATCTTAAATTGCCAAAGTTGAGAATGACTAATCTATAGTTCCAGCTTGCATGAGCATGGAATTAAATTGGCCCTGATTGAAACTGTCTGGTATCATCCTGATCAGTAGCAGGGAATGCTGCATATAGCACAAATAAGATTAAGGCTAGTAACCTAATCTGTTCTTTTTCTATATTATAAAAAAAACTTTATGTGAAACCCTCAGTTGACCAAATAAATATCTGGTAAGAGATTGAGATCAATATCTATTAACCAACTGGTGATGCCATCATATGTAGAAGATTGTGGCTTGGAATTTAAAAGAGTAAATGGTAAAGAGCATGAATAAATGAATAAACAGAAAGAAAAAATATATATACATTGTATGTCTTTAAAACAGAGAAGGGGAAAGATTTAATAGATGTAAATGAACATGGTCTCATCTAGTGTAGCTAAGTTGGTGAATACATGCAGGGAAGTGAAGGAGTAGGTTTTGTTACGAATAAATGGCTATGAATGAGTTACTATATGTGTCAGAAAGTTTATAATGGCACCATTTAGATTGTTATAAATATGTTTGAAAGTAATTCAAAGACTGATGATAATGGAAGTGAGATGAGTTTTGGAAAAATGTTCAACCTTTTAAATGAGTGCAATCAAGGAAGAAAAACAATTTATTTAGGTGACATAAATGGATGAGTGGGAATGAGAGGAGAAAGTACAGGAAAAAAGTGACTGGGTCATTTGGAAACCAAGGAAATTACAGGGTGAGAACACCTGCTTAGAAAAACATTCTATTTGTTTTGAATAAATTGTTTCAAACACAAGCATATTCATAAACATATTGTGCATGGTAGAAAAATGAATGTAAATCTAAAAGCAGGATGGATTTATTTATTTATTTATTTTATTAAATTTTTATACCGCCCTTCTCCCGAAGGACTCAGGGCGGTGTACAGCCAAGATAAAACACGAAATATATACAAATTAAAACATTTAAAATCTAGCAAATTACAAAAAGGCTGATAATTAAAATTTAATTTTAAAATTTTAGAAATATTAATAAAACCCCAAATTAAAATTTAACACTATTATGCCAGTCTCGCTTGAATAAATAGGTGTGTTTTTAGCTCACGACGGAAGGTCCGAAGATCAGGCACTTGACTTAAGCCAGGGGGAAGTTCATTCCAGAGCGTCGGTGCCCCCACAGAGAAGGCCCTACTCCTTGGGGCCGCCAGCCAACACTGTTTGGCGGACGGCACCCTGAGGAGACCCTCTCTGTGAGAGCGTACGGGTCGGTGGGAGGCATAAGGTAACAGCAGGCGGTCTCGTAAGTACCCGGGTCCTAAGCCATGGAGCGCTTTAAAGGTGGTAACCAAAATCTTGAAGCGCACCCGAAAAACCACAGGAAGCCAGTGCAGGCTACGGAGTAGTGGTGTTACGTGGGAGCCACGAGCGGCTCCCGTTACCACTCGCGCAACCGCATTCTGGACTAACTGTAGCCTCCGGGTGCACCTCAAGGGCAGCCCCATGTAGAGAGCATTGCAGTAATCCAACCTAGATGTAACCAGAGCGTGAGTGACCGTGCATAAGGCATCCCGGTCAAGGAAGGGATGCAACTGGCGGACCAAGCGAACTTGGTAAAAGGCCCTCCTGGAGACGGCCGCCAGATGTTCATCAAAGGACAGCCGTCCATCCAGGAGGACGCTCAAGTTGCGAACCACCTCCTTTGGGGCCACTAACTCGCCCCCAACAGTCAGCCGCGGATGCAGCTGACTGTACCGGGGTGCCGGCATCCACAGCCACTCCGTCTTGGAGGGATTGAGCTTGAGTCTGTTTCTCCCCATCCAGACCCGTACAGCTTCCAGGCACCGGGACAGCACTTCGACCGCTTCGTTGGGGTGGTCCGGGGTGGAAAGGTACAGCTGAGTATCATCAGCGTACAGGTGATAACTCACCCCGAAACCACTGATGACCTCACCCAGCGGCTTCATATAGATGTTGAACAGGGTAGGCGAGAGAATCGACCCCTGAGGCACCCCACAAGTGAGGCGCCTCGAGGACGACCTCTGTCCCCCCGTCAACACCGTCTGCGAACGGTCAGAGAGATAGGAGGAGAACCACCGATAAACGGTGCCCCCACTCCCAATCCCTCCAACCGGCGCAGCAGGATACCATGGTCGATGGTATCAAAAGCCGCTGAGAGGTCTAATAGGACCAAGGCAGAGGAGCAACCCCTGTCCCTGTCCTTCCAGAGGTCATCCACCAACGCGACCAAAGCCGTCTCCGTGCTATAACCGGGTCGGAAGCCGGACTGGAACGGGTCTAGATAGACAGTTTCCTCCAGGTGCTGGGGGAGCTGCCATGCAACCACACTCTCTACAACCTTCGCCACAAAGCGAAGGTTGGAGACTGGACGATAATTTCCCAAAATAGCTGGGTCCAGGGAAGGCTTCTTGAGGAGGGGTCTCACCACCGCCTCTTTCAAGGCGGCAGGGAAAACCCCTTCCACCAAAGAAGCATTTATAATCCCCTGGAACCAGCCTCGTGTCACTTCCTGAGCAGCCAGCACTAACCAGGAAGGACACGGGTCCAGTAAACATATAGTTGCATGCAACCTCCCCAGCAACCTGTCCACATCCTCGAGAGCCACAGAATCAAACTCATCCCAAATAACATCAGCAAGATGTGTCTCTGTCATCCCGGTTGGATTGCCGCAGTCTTGGTCCAAACTATCCCAAAGCTGAACGATTTTATCGTATAGATAACCGTTAAACTCCTCAGCTTGTCCCTGTAAGGGGTCATCCCGTCCCTCTTGATGAAGGAGGGAACGGGTCACCCGAAACAAGGCGGCCGGGCGGTTATCTGCCGATGCAATGAGGGTGGAAACGTAAGAACGTTTCGCCTCCTTCATTGCCACTAGGTAGGTCTTAGTAAAAGACCTCACTAGTGTCTGATCAGCCTCGGAACGGCTGGACCTCCAGGTGCTCTCTAGGCGTCTTCTCCGGCGTTTCACCTCTCTCAGCTCCTCAGAGAACCAGGGAGCCAATTGAGATCTACGCCGGGTCAGAGGCCGCAAAGGCATGACACGGTCCAAAGCCCCAGCCGCGGCCCGTTCCCAGGCCGCAACCAGTTCTTCAGTCGTGCCGTGGGTAAGATCCTCAGGAAACGGCCCAAGCTCCGTCAGGAACCTCTCCGGGTCCATTAGGCACCTGGGACGGAACCAACGCATTGGTTCCGTCTCCCTGCGGTGGTGGGCGGCGGTCTGAAAGTCTAGGCGAAGAAGAAAATGATCTGACCATGACACCGGTTCCTTCACTATATCTCCTAAAACCAGATCATTAACCCACTGACCAGAGATAAAAATCAGGTCTAGCGTGCCTCCCCCACTGTGTGTAGGGCCATCAGTTACTTGAATCAGGTCCAAGGCCGTCATGAAGGCCTGGAATTCCTGAACCACCGTTGATGACAAGCCGGCCGATGGCAAGTTGAAATCCCCGAAGACCATAAGTCTGGGAATCTCAACCGCCACGCCAGCAAGCACCTCTAGTAGCTCAGGTAGGGCTGTAGTCACGCAGCAAGGAGCCAGGTATGTGATCAACAGTCCCATCTGATTCCGATGGCCCCACTTCACAAGGAGGGATTCACAACCAGCTATCTGAGGAACAGTGGACTCCCTCGGCTCCAGACTTTCTTTAATCACAACCGCCACCCCCCCACCCCTACCTTGGGCCCTCGGCTGATGAAATGCCCGGAAACCCGGAGGGCACAGTTCAACCAGGGGTACACCCCCTTCTGTGCCCAACCAGGTCTCCGTAATGCCCATAAAGTCCGCAGACTCCCTCTGAATAAGATCACAAATCAGGGGAGCCTTATTAACCACGGACCAGGCATTGCAAAGCATCAGCCGAAGACCCAAAATCTGAGGGTCTTGACCATCCGGGGAACGAGTAAGGACTGGGGGGCCGGAGCACGTGATCGCTTTTAAACATCGAACACGTGCTCCCAAAGAACGATACGGCCCCCTGCCTCCGCCATATCTGCCTCTCCCACTTACCGTACAGATGGAAAAACGCTCTCTGCTCTGCACAATCTCCTCCCCCCTGTCTTCGGACCAACTGAAATAATGTCGTGAGCGCGCGCTGGGACTGGACATACCCTCCCCGACGGGTTCCCCACCCTCCTCCCATCCCCCCAACCCAAACCCGTCAGTTCCCACCCTCCCCTTAAAATTCCCATTAAAACTCCCCTTAAAAAGCCGATTAAAACAGTAAATTAAAAATCCCCTGAGTCTCCTATTTTTGGCATGCCATCTCTCGGGGTTCCAAAACCCGTCCTCAAGATGGGCCCTCGATAATGTGGGGGGCCAAACCCGCGAGAAAGGGGAATCTCGCAGGGCAAGAAGGTCAGCCGCTGTAAATGTCCGCATGATAAGAGTCCGGCAAGCAGACCCATCCTGGACCTGTCAAGATGTCAACTGACACACCAGTAATTCCGGGTGAAAGACAGACGAGAAATAGTTCTTAGGCGGTGGATGAACAAAACCGCCATGATTCAGTCAGAACACCAACCCCTCGTATCCAATCCCGAGGGGTGGTCTATGGACGAGGGGAGGGGGAAAAGGATGGAATCCTACAATAGTCTAGCTAGGATTGTCCAGGACCATCCTCAATTCCCCCAACTGGGGGCCAAAGATCTTCAAAGGGTCCCCTTGCAGCCAGCCCATGGGCGTCCTCCAAGATGATAAAAAGATGCCCACATGGCCCGTGGTCGTCCTTCAAGTTGACAAAGAGGGCGTCCACCAAGCCTGTTAGCGACCGCCAGGCTGAACGCCACCAGGCCGAAGCACGCGCCCAATGGGCCAAGCCACTCCACCGACGAGGCATCTCTCTCCCAAAGTCCGGGAGGGCAAAGGACTCAAAAAAGCCCCCACAGACGGCCCATAGATGTCCTCTAGGTGATAGGGAGGGCGTCCACTAGGCCCGTGGACAACCTTCAGGGTGGCAAAGAAGGCGACCATCGGACCTCTTCGTGGCCACTAAGCCAGGCCGCCAGCTGGAGTAGGCCACTCACCCGCCGGGCTTGCTGGGTCATGCCACCGGCCCCGACCACTGAGCCAGTTCGCCGGACCCAGCCGCCCACCAACAGGCTAGGCCATCGCCAGACCGGTCCAGCCAGGCCGCCGCCACCGCCGCCACTGCCGACAACACTGCCGCCGCCAGGGGGAGAGAGCTCCAAGGCTCCTCCCGGAGCAATGCCAGGCCAGGCCGCCGCCGCCACCGAAGAACTCAGCCGCCGCCGCTGCCGCTGGAAGAGGCCAGGCTGCCCACACCACCGACAACACCGCTATCAAAGGGGAGAAGACTCTAAGGCCCCTCCCGAAGCAGCGCCGAGCCAGGCTGCCGCCGCTGCCGGAAAACCGGCCGCCGCCACCGCCGTTGGAAAAGGCCAGCCCGCTGCCGCTGCCGCCGTCGGCCACACCACCGCCGGAGGAAGAGCGCTCTGGGACTCCTCCTGAGGGAACCCGGAGCTGCCCCGCCTCAATCTGCCCATCCTCCGACCTACCGCACTGTCCTCTACCCAGGCGGGGGGTCCAAGCTGTCAAAAAGACCCCCCCCCGACCCGGTCGGGTCCAAAATAGGCCCGTCGCCGCAACAGCTGTTCAGCGGCGCGGCGCCATCTTGGACATAGATTTCATGGTTTAAATTAAAAACAGAGAGAATTTGAGATGGACATAAGGGTGGCAAGAGTTTCTGAAGAGGGACAGAGCAGTTTTGGCAATGTCAAGAGTTGGACATGGAGAAATGTTTCTAAGGAAAAAAGGCAAAGAAATAAAAGAAACACAAACGAAAGTAAAACTAGTAGAAAGAAAGAATTGCTGAAAGTAGAAGTTTTGAATAAAAATATATTAAGAGATAGATCAGTCTCCTGAAAGAATGAAATGGAAATTTGATGTAAGGAAAGATATTCTGAAACCTAGAAGAGATTGTGGAGTCATTAGAAAAGAATGAAAACAATTATGTTACACAGTACCATGGAAGTGGGTGAATGGGAAGTATGAAAAAGGAATCACGAAGGGAAAAGGAGTATGGTTTACAAAACTACATATAAAAGAATGGTTGATCGAAAATTAGGACAGAAGGCAATAACTACATACAGAGAAAAATGCTAGTTGCAAAGAATGAAAGCAATGACAGCAATAATCACAAAAGGTTAAAATAGGCAAGAAAATGCTGAGTGACTTTGATGAAAAGAATAGTTTTCGAAGTGAGTAAAAGGGTTAAATAAGAAATCTACACCCCAATAAATGGAATTAAAAATAACAACAAAGAACTGATTTGGGATGAAACTAAAGAAGGAATTGTTGGAAGGATCACTTCAGCAATTTGTATGGGAACAATATGCTCAAAGTGAAAATGAAACAAATGTTAACATCTCAAAAAACATTGGTGAAAAGAAACTCATAAATGCTGTGTGAATCCTGCAAAATAGCAAGGTTGCAGGGTAGATGATATAAGAGGAGGATTGCTAAAATGTAAGTACAGATAGTCCTTGACCTACAATGATTTATTTAATGACTGAAGTAACAATGGCACTGAAAAAAGTGAGTTATGACTGGTCTTCATACTTATGACCATTGCAGCGTTTTCATGGTCATGTGATCAAAATTCACGAACTGGCCACTGGCATGTATTTATGACAGTTGCCGCATCCCAGAGTCACGTGATCACCATTTGCAATCTTACTAGCCAGGTTCCAAGCAAAGTCAGCAGGAGAAACTGGATTTTCTTAATGATAGTGTTAATTTACTCAATAACTGCAATATTTGCTTAACAACTGCTTAACAGGCGTCTTACTTACCAATGGAAATTCTGGTCCCATTTGTGGCTGTAAGTCAAGAACTACCTGTATATGCAATCTTTACAGACCTATTACATATTCATTAAAGTCCCCTTTAATGAATATATGAAGATTGCATAGGTGACTAATAATTAGAAGACATCCATTGTTTATTCCCTACAAGAGCTTGTTAGGAAAAATGAATGAAAAAAACTATAGAGGGCTTAGATTGTAAAGTATATCTCACACCATATTTGGCAAAATTCTGACTGAAGAGCTACAAGAGTGGCAATGAGCAAAAATTCAGAATAACAGGGAGATTTTATACCAGAGTTTTGGCAGATCACTGAGAAAGGTATGGATGTAAGAAATAAAGTTTTCTGTACATTTGTTGACTCAGAGAATGCATGATAAAGTGAATAGACTTTAATTATGGAGTGTTTTGAGAGCATACAGAATTGAAGGCTAATTGCTAAATGCAACAGAAGCGGTAAATGATGGAAAGAAAACTTATATGAGAAAAAAATGAAATGCTCTTATGAATGGTACAGCCATGAGGCGGGAGTAAAACAAGATATCCTCTTGGTTGTTTAATATATAGATATGAATATTTTATTTATTTAAAGCAATCAAGAAATAGAACAGCATAAAAACCACATAAAAACTATTCAAACCATAAACATTAAAAACAAACAATTCAAGCTTCCAACAGGCAGTCACCTCATTCTACACCAGGGCTTGAGGGGAAAGCCAGGGCTTCAGTGCTTTTCAGAAGGTTAGGTGGGTAGAGGCCTGCCAAACCTCAGGTGGAAAAATATTTCATAGGGCAGAGGTGGCCACAGAAAAAAACATACTTTCTAGCTCCCTTAAGGTGGCAATGTTAAAGGACTAAGAGCGTGCTCTCCCTATCTAACCTGGTAGGATGTATAGATGTTCTTATGGAAAGGCAGTCCTGTAGATAACCTGGTCCTGTGCCATATAGGGCTTTACAAGTGATAACCAGCACCTTGAATTATACCATAAGGAAACCGGAAAACCAGTACAGCTTGTACAACAAAGATGTTAATTGGGTAAATCTAGGACACCCATTAACGTGTGTGCCACTGCATTCTGGACAACTGAAGTTTCTGGATGGTCTTTTAGGACAGATCTATCTAGAGTACATTGCAATAATTCAAATGGGAGATGACCAAGGCATAGTGACCATGAATAAGGCCTCTGAGCCCAGGAAAGAGTACAATAGGCACAGCAAACAAATCTGTGCAAAGGCCCCCCTAGCCGTGGCTGTCAAAGGCCCCCCTAGCCGTGGCTCCTTTAGCAGGAGCTGTGAATCCATCGGGACCTCCAAATTGCACCTGAGCTCAATCTGAGGAATTGCCACCCCACCCCACCCAAAGTCAAAGATGAAATATCATCTGAGCCTGGAAGCCAAAAACCCAGAGCTACTCTGTCTTACTAGGGTTGAGTCAGAGACAGTTGCTTCCTGTTCAGATGCTTACAGCCTCCAGGCACTTGGCCAGCACCACCACAGTATCACCTGTCTGGCTAGGGGTGAAGATATATAATTGGGTATTATCAGCATACTGGTGACACTGGACTTCTGACATATAACCACCCCCAATAGTTTTATGTAGATGTCAAAAAGGAGAAGTGAAAGGCTTGAGCTCTAAGGCACCCCACTTTGCAGGGATCTGAAAGGGATCCTGATAATCTGCTTCATCCAGTGCCCTTTGTAGTGGTGTGCCAACCAAATTCCCTAAAAAGGGAAGACTTGAGACTTGACAAAAGTTGACTTATACTGTGGGGTACAAGGATGGCCTCCTGAGAAAGGGGTGCTTCACTATCTCCTTTAGGGCAGGTTGTACCACCCTGCAAAGAGGAGTTAATCACTACTTGGATCCATCAATATGCCACTTACCAGGAGGCCTTGATCAACCAGGAGGAGTCCAGAACACAATTGGCTAAGCTCACAGCCGCTGTTGTGTCTTGCCCGCTCTCACTGCAGCCGGGGTCTGCTTATCTGCTTCCGAACGCTGAAGAATGTCCTCCTGGCCCCAGCCCTGGCTCCATGCCCAGACAGGCTGAGGAGGGGGCATCTCCCGGCCGCAGCCCTGGCTCCATGCCCAAGCAGGCTGCAGAGGAGGGAGCACCCCCCGGCCCCAGCCCTGGCTCCATGCCCAGGCAAACGGAGCAGCTAGACCCCTCCCCCTCCTCCACAGCATGTGAGCCTGAGGAAAGTTTATTTCCAACAGCTGCTGATTGGAGTGACCCTTGCATCAGAAGACTGGATAGGCGGAGGCAACAGAAGGAAAGGAGGGGCAGGCCTTAATGAGTGCTGAGTCATGGAGCCACACCCCATGGCCTATATAAAGGATCTGCTTTCTGGCAGTCTCTGAGTCAGGCAAAGTCGAACTTATCTTGCTGAAGTCACTTTCAGGTCTCCTGCCTGCTCTGAGGACTTTGCTAGGACTTTGGGCAGAGCTGCAGAGGCAAGCCTGATTCGGATTTCCCTGACCCGGCCGTCAGCGGAGTGGGACACGACAGCCGCAAGTATCCTGTCCATGTCAGCTTTGGAAGCCATACTAGGCCGGAAACTTCCGTGCTGCCACTTTCTCACGTGTGGGAAAGTAGGAGGGGGGAGGGGGATTTAGTAGAGGGGCCCATTAGCACAATAACATTCTTCCTGCCGGGCAAGGTCAGGCCGGTCCTGTGACTGGAGAAGGAGTGGTCAGAGTGATGTATTAGGATGGGACGGTTGGCGATTGGAGCATGTGATTGGCAGAGAAATTAGGGGTTGGGTTTGGAGTTTTGATTTACTGAGGGAAAACCCGGATCTCTCAGATTCAGATTTTCCCAGATGTGCCAGCTTACCTCTCCTAGTAAAAGAACTTTGAAAGATGCCTGCTTCGAAGTTTTTACTTTGGGAGGGGGGTGTTTCTGGAACGCTGACAATCCACTTCCTTCAACTCCTCCTGGCTTGGACTCCTCTCAGATAACAAGTCTCAGATGTGTCTTCATTCAGAATCAAATTCCAAGCAAAGTTATATTCAATATAATAAATGCCTGTGCTAATATTAGATGTATTTTGATTACAGATATGAATGTAGCTATATATGCAGATAATGCCATGCTGTTCCCCCAAAATCTAAAGGATTTTAAGGAAACGTTAGCTTGTATAATGTAACAAAGTACTTTACTCTAAAATTTAGTTGTCTAAATCCAAGAGGATAGTGTTTGACAGGAAAATGGAAAGATTGCAAGTTATGTATAAATAGTTTTTTTTTTAAAAAACCCAGTAGATGAATGTATTTACCATAGTAGAATGTTTACTGAACATGAGCAAATGAATGTAAATGTAAACATATACAAATGCTGATAGAAATGTAGCAAGTAACATGTTGTCCCTTATGAGAAACATATAGGTATATTGTTTAAAGAAACAAAAATGGCAGTGTGTAAGTGTGTGCTTTTGAATGTTTTCAATGGAAGTGAAAATTTGGTTTTATAGGAAAAGTGTTAGATTCGGGCAATAACGAGGCAGGAGACCAGATGAGTGACAACAGCTCTTTAGTTTATAGTGAACCCAGCAACGAACAACAGAAAAACCCCTCTTTATATACAGTTCAGTCGGAGGCAGCGGCCAATCAGCAACGTGCTATTTCCCGCCTAATTTCCTCCAAAACTCTTAAAGATACATTACACTCCTTCCTCCCAGAAAACATTTTACCCCTATTTACATCAAATTAGCATCTTATTTCACGTAGTCACGCAAGTAGACTGGGCGCCTCCTAACTCTTTCGGACCTGCAATTCATTCTCTGGGAGTGAGTCGAGCTGGCCGGAGGGACTGTTTGTTCCTCTCAGCTCCTCCTCTAGGCCATCCGCCCTGGATTATTTGCAGAATCGCCCTGCTTTCTTCAGGAGGGACCGTTGGTGTCGCTGGACCTCATCGAACTCAGATAAGTCCCGCTTGCCCCGGGTTTGAGTCAGCTGTGGATTCAAACATTGGATAGTCAGGGCCTGTTTCTGGACTTTTGGTTGTTCTTTTTCTTAATTGGTCTATGTGGCGCTTCCAAACCCGCCATCCTCTATCTCTACCCGATACGATTTGGGTCCGTTGTTTCAAGGATTGTCCCTTTACCCAATTTGGGCCTTCTCCGTAATTGTGTGCCCATACTGGACTTCCCACTGTCATTTCTCTTGTTTTACCGCTTGTCCCTTTGTACCCGCCTGGGGTGTAGTTTGGGTTTAACCGGTCTAATGGGCACCTAAGCTTCCTGCCCATCAGTAGCTCTGCTGGCTGCGCCAGTTGCTACACAGGGGTTCTGTGTTGTACTGCTAGGAAGGTGTCAATTTTAATTGCCAATCGCCTGGCCTGATTCTGGACAATGCTTCTTTGCACCCAACGAAACGCTCTGCAAGGCCGCTCGTCGCAGGGTGGAAAGGCGCCGAGAGGACATGCCGGATGCCCTCTTCTGCCAAGTACCCTCAAACAGGGTCGCTGTGAATTGAGGGCCGTTGTCGGAAACTAGGTGTCGGGTAACCCGTGGGTTACAAATAGGCGCCAGGACTGAGATTACGGCCTCGGCTGTCATGGATCTCATAAGAATGATTTCCAGCCATTTGGAATAGGCATCGACTACCACTAGGAATGTTTGCCCATGGAAGGGCCGCAAAATCGATGTGGATCCTAGACCATGGGCCCTGGGGTCTCTCCCACTCCCGAGTTGGGGCCGTTGGTGGTAGTGGTCTGACTCCTGGCAGGCTTGGCATTTTCCTACCCTGTCACTAATCTCCGTGTCCATCAAGGGCCACCACACATAGCTCCTTGCTAAACCCTTCATTCTCACGATCCCAGGGTGGCCTCGTGCAGGAGTTCCAAAACTTTTTCCATAATTTCTCCGGGATCACCACTCTATCCCCCAGAGCAGACACCTCCTTGAGCCGACAACTCCGCTTTTTACATATTCCTTAAACTGCCGCCGCGCAGCTGGCCATCCTCTTTGCACCCAACCAATTACAGTTCTTATTGTAATGTCCTTGTAAGAAGCCCGAGCCACCTCCTTGGAAGTGACTGGACCCGAGTCCAAAGAGTCAATTAGCAGGACGGGTGTGCCCGGAGTGGGGTCTTCGATAGTCTCTGGTAGTGGGCATCTGCTCAAAGCGTCTGCATGCCCTAACTCTTTTCCTGGCCGATGCAACAATTTGTAAGAATACGCAGCCAGAAAGATAGTCCATCGGGTCAGTCTAGGCGAAAGTGTCACGGGCGTTGGGCGGTCGCCTGCCAACAGGCCGAGTAGGGGTCTATGGTCTGTGACGATCTCAAAATCACGGCCAAATACATATTCATGGAACTTCTTTACCCCGGAAACTATGGCCAAGGCTTCTCTATCTGACCCGATGGACTATCTAGCTGACTATAGTTTCTTTCAGCCGATGACATTGTTCGGGAGTAAAATCCTATAGGGGCTTCTGTGCCATTTGGCAACCGGTGGCTGAGCACAGCCCCCACCCCGTAGGGAGATGCATCACAAACTAACACCAATGGCAGCGTGCCATTGTATTGAATCAGTAGGCTATCGCTAGACAGAAGGTTTTTTACTGCTTCGAATGCCCTAGCTTCCGCCTTTCCCCAAGACCACACAGCTGTCTTCGTTAGTAATTTGTGTAGCGGTTCGGCTATGGTCGCCTTATTTTTTAAAAATACCGCGTAAAAGTTGACCAGACCTAAGAATGCCTGTAACTCTGTTTTGTTTTGGGGAGCTGGGGCCTTCCTGATTGCCCTAACCTTGCTCTCAGTGGGGTGGATTCCTTCCTTGTCTATCTGATAGCCCAGGAATTCCACGGATCCTACCCCGATCTGGCATTTATTCAGTTTGACTTTGAGACCGGCGGACCGGAAAATGCCCAAAACTTTTCTCAGCCATACCCCTAAGTCTTCTAGGTTATCGGCAGATACCAGTACGTCATCAAAGTACGGTACCACCCCGGGAGTCCCTGCAATAGCCGCCCATTAGGTTCTGAATAACCCTGAGCCACACTAACCCCAAACTGTAACCGGGTGCATTTAAAAGCACCCCTGTGCGTTACGATCGTTTGTGCTTCGGCTGTGTTGCTATCTACGGGTAACTGCTGATAGGCTTGGGCCAAATCTAGCTTGGCGAAGACCTGGCCTTGCCCCAAAGAGTGCAGTAAGTGTTGTACTACTGGGATGGGGTAGGCACTCTTCTGCAACGCTTTATTAAGCGTTGCCTTGTAGTCAGCACAAATCCGGACCGACCCGTCCGGTTTGATTGGGGTGACTATGGGTGTCTCCCACTTTGCATGGTCAACTGGCACTAGTATTCCCTGGCTTACTAGTTTGTCCAGCTCCCGGTCAATTTTGGGCTTTAGGCGAACGGAACCCTCCTAGCCTTTAACGGATAGGGCAACCTGTGGGTCAAGGTTAAAGGAGATCGGGGTCCCCTGTACTTGCCCAAACAGTCTTTGAAGACGCCCCGAACTCCTTCATTAGTTCGCCTTTAGGTCGACGCTTCGAAGACTCCGTCACTCCCATGCCCAATGCCCGAACCAGTCCAGTCCCAACAAGCTCGGCAAGGTTCCGTCGACCACGGTGATGGGCAGGGTCTTGTTGTGCTGTCCATACTTGACTTGGACGGACGTTACCCTCGGACGGGATGCGATTTCCTTGGTAATCTTGTACCCTTAGTTTCTGTGGTTGCAGCTTGCGCTTCGCGATGGCTGGCAAACGCTTTCACGAGAGTGTCCCAGGACATGATCGTGATCGATGAACCGTGTCCACTTCCATTCGCACGGCACCCCTTCAATGTGTGTTTTAGTAAAATCTTTTTTCAGGCGGCGTGGCTGCTTGGCCTACTCTCACGGCAGTCTGATTAAGTTTCGCGCTTTTTGAATCGACCAATCACGGGCCTCTTCATCGCTCCCCGCCTGATTGGTCGGTTTGAATTTTGGCGGAAGGTTGGGGCGCTCGACAGGCCTGCGCTATGTGCCCTTCCTTCGCACCACCGACAAGTCGCATCCTTAAACTTGCAGTCTTGTTGTTTGTGTTGCCCTCCACTCAGTGATTTGCCCGGTCTTCTTTCTCTGGCCTCCCGTGTGGAAGACTTCTTCCTCTTCCTCGCCTTCCTCGGCCTGGACTTCCTCATTGTGGACCGGGTTGATTTTCGCCCAGTCCCCGCGCGATCGGCTTTGCAGGGTTTCTGCCGCTTGGTGGACATCTCATGAGCCCTGGCCTCGCCCAAGGCGACTGCCAGTGTTAGGTTGCTTCTGGACAGCAGCCGCCGCAATCGGATGTCTCTGACCCCGCAAATGAGTTGGTCGAGTAATGCGCCTTCCAAGTCTCGATATTCGCAATGGTTGGCGGCTTTTCTCAGCGCTGCCATGTACACGCGAATCGATTCGCCTTTCGTTGCATCCGCTTGCAATTCGAACCTTTGAACAAATTTTGAGGGCGGTGCGTAGTGGGCCGAAGTGGTCTGCAGGGTTTGCCACGGTACCGACTGTACCGGCGTTGGCTCAGCGACTCTGCGGTGTCGAAAACTTCCGAACCGCAGTGGCTTAGGAAGTATGCTCTCTTCCTGTTGTCGGAGACCCCTGAGTTCGTTTGCTTTGAGGAAACACTCAAACGAGCCATGTATGACCCCATTTTCTTTGGCTGGGTCGAATGGCGCTGGCGGTGTGTAGCTGGACATCGCTGCTATCCGCCTTATTTTGCTGGGTTCGCGATTCCTGGTTAGCTCAGCTCTTTCCTGGCGCCTTTGCCTCGAGATCCCACCGCCGCCAGTGTTAGATTCGGGCAATAACGAGGCAGGAGACCAGATGAGTGACAACAGCTCTTTAGTTTATAGTGAACCCAGCAACGAACAACAGAAAAACCCCTCTTTATATACAGTTCGTCGGAGGCAGCGGCCAATCAGCAACGTGCTATTTCCCGCTCTAATTTCCCTCCAAAACTCTTAAAGATACATTACAAAAAGCAATAAATTAAATTGCATGTGGTGGGAATAGGCTACTTAAAAAGTATGTGTGGTAAAACAAAAAGAGGCAATATTGCATGGCTGATGTATAAATATGGACTGAATACAATATTAGATAGCCAATACAAAAGAAAAGGTGGTTTTCTCATGAATGAGAGTTTGAAAAATGTATTAAAGAATAATGAAGGGGAAAGACTGAGGAAGTCATGATTTGTATTATTGATGAGATCCTCAGAAAGAAAGAAGTGAGAAAGCTAAAGAACCAAAAGCAATGCATGAGCTAATGTATTATCATCATGATGGAACTATGAAAGATCAACAGGATAGAAGGATATGAAGAAATATAGTGAAAGGGCTGCTGTAGACTACATTAGCCCCTTCCCTTGCTTTCTCTTCCCTCTTTAACCTTTTGGCTTATTATTTTTTAATCATTTTCTACAGTTGGCATTAGGTTGCTTATCTTAAATTAGAATAGTGTAATATGTATGTATGTATGTCTCATGAAAAATAGTGGCGATGGAAAGAGATAAAGAATAGTTTAGCGGTTTTCAGCAAAGGCTCATGTATGTAGGCATTTGTCCTTAATGTAGAATTTTAAAAGGGGTTCTGAGAATCTTTTTGTCCATGTCAAATCCTTTCCTCCACCCGCCCCTTCTTTTTAGTGTTTCTTCCATCCTTCTTCTTAATACCAAAAAGCTTGTAAAGAGAGAGAGAGAGAACTTATTAAACCTAGATTTTCATTGAAGGCCAACTTTCTCCTCAATGGTCAAATTACCCAGAAAGGCAGATTTTTTTTTCAAACCATGCAGATTGTGTCACATAGGAACTAGAGAGAGCTTTAGAGCTGAAATACAGGAGAGAATACAGGAGAGAAGTAATTAATACAATTTATATACTTCAGCAAAGAATTACTGGTGGCCTTGAATGCTTTTGGTAGATTCTTTCCATCTTGATTCAAATTGTTCATGTTAGAATCAGCTTGTCAAAAGGTGCAATGAGGTGCAGATTGAATTTTGGAGAATGAACCTTAAAAATCCTGGGAATTACAATATTTTTATCACAACAAGATCATCTCTAATTATATTTATAACTAGAAGGCGCAAGTGAGAACAAATTGAGCATGAAATGTGTGTTATGGCTGCTGTCACCCAACAGATGTATGTAGAGACACCATGGGAAATTACAGAGTTTTAGCCTTAATGGGAGCTTTTTATAAAGTAGCTTTGTATTTGCCAGCTGGCATTGCCACTGACTTTCACACTCTGTATTGAATTTCCTTAGTGTTAACTTTTGAACCAGCTTGCTTTTAGATGCAGGAGTGATCAGCTACAGCACCTATTAATGGACTCTCTGCCATCCCCTAACGTAGGAGATGAAGCCAACTTTCACATCTGGTGGCTATTGGAATATGTGCAAGGTGCTTTGAAGTGCTCCAAATCCATAACACTTAAGATAAAAGCAGATCCAAGAAGAAAGAGATATATTGTGCTTTCCTATTCTACAGACCTTGTTACATTTTTTTAAAAGAAAAAAACTAGGTCATAAGAGATGAATCCGTCAGAACATCCTCTTTTTCTGCATTATTATAGAGGAGACATGAACTGTGCCAAATGAAATTAAGGTACAATAACATTGAGAAAAGGTGTAATCTTTTTTTTTTACTTTTATAAAAAAGTTTTACAAAAAAGAAATTTTTAACAATTATCCCCCCCTTCACCCTCCTCCCCCTCCCTTCCCCTTCCCCCCTCCCCCTCGAGACTTCCCAGAACAAAATACAGGGTATAAGAGCTAACAATCATAAACTAAATTACCACATAAGTCATAATCCATAGTCCGTCATCTCTCTTTACATCCTTAACTCCCTAAGTGAGAAAAGGTGTAATCTTGATTAGGGACTAGAGTTTACCAATATCTTATTGTGACAATCTAGCTTGTAATAAGGTAAGAGAGTATAATTAAGGTTTGGAATTACCACAATTTTAAAAATTGTAATTCCACTAAAACTTTAGGATTAAGAAGATGGAAACCATGTTGCAGTATATAGTACAATATAAAACTGTGATTTAAATGCTAATGTAAATATAAATTTACAGAATAATAGCTAAAATGAAAATAGAAAAAGCTAGCATAAATTATAAAATATCTATATCTGCACTTCCCAAATAGTGGTGGCAATGCCTCCAGATGTTGAAGCAAACTCACAGAAGCACTATCGACTATTTCAAACTTTTGCAGCATCCATTTGTAGCAAACTTTCTGACACTAAGGGTGCCTAAACAGAGAAATTTTGTAATGCATCACTAACATTTTGCTTTAATAGCAACAGTAAGCTATGTAATAATAAGATTTTAATATTATTCCCAATAAAACTCCCTTTTAATGACCCTTTAATCCTTTAACTTAGGCTAAAATCCAGGTAATTGGATGGAGCTGAATATTTACTGACCGGATCCCCTTCCAGATACCATCCAGAGTTCGCAGTATATATTTTTTTCTTTGTGCCCTAGGAGAGAAACATTTGCCACTACCTAGGATTGAACTCTTAACCTTCTGAGTGGGAGGCAAGTATCTTCACCGCTAGGACACCATGCTGCTGTTACACCACAATATAATATAATATAAAACAATGTGGTATATAGAAAGCAATAGCCATACAACTAAAGGATAAAGGATAAAACTAAACCAATACAGGTAGTCTTCTACTTATGACCACAATCGAGTCCAAAATTTATGTTACTAAGTGAAACATTTGTTAAGTGAGTTTTGCCCCATTTTACAACTTTTCTTGCCACACTTGTTAACTGAATCACTGCCATTGTTAAATTAGTAACACGGTTGTTAAGTGAATCTGGCTAATGCAATGGTTGTGTGAAAAATGGTCATAAGTCACTTTTTTCAGTGCCACTGTAACTTCAAATGGTCACTAAGTGAACTGTTGTAAGTCGAGGACTACCTGTACAATACTAATTTATGGGCATGCTCATCTGTCTGATCGCTCTTATAAGGTATGAATGAGTGATTTCCTTTAGTCCGGTCACTAAATAAATTTCTAATCTAAATCACCGACTACTACTCTCTACCCAGGGCAGGAGTTTACATGTGATATAACAAAAAATTTGCTATATATAGGCTGACAATATTGTTGTGGTCCGCCAACAGCCTGTGGACCTGGCAATGGAGTCAGACAGCTATGAGGCTGAGGTGAGGCCAGGGCCATCGGGGAGTGAGGTGCGGACTCCAGAGCCTCCAGAGACTGATAGTAGTGACACAGAGGAACAGGAGAAGCCTGTTCCTAATGCATGCATGAGAAGAGCTGCCAGAAGGCAAGAACAGCTCAAGCAGAGAGGACAACTCGGGAGTAGGGCCAAGAGATGATTGGCCCCTCCCATAAGGCTTAAAATAGACCAGTAATGGCGTTTGAGCTTTGCCGGAAAACAACGTTGGTAGCTTTGTCTTCTGCTTCATTTTCTGCTTTGTCTATATCTTGCATTTATTTTTGTGACTTCTGAACGTTTGCCAAGAAAGGCCTTTGGCAGTTTGCCTAATTGGACCAAGGTTTGCGATAGAACTGAGGAATTTGTGTTGGGAGGAATTTGTTTTACTTTGAGTTGAACGACGCTGGGAATGAAGTAATTCTCAGCTGTTTGAATAAAGTTTGTTTGTTTTGTCACGGACTGAGTTTCCTACTACCTACTTGGGCCTGGGTCACAACAAATATTATCTTTCTCATCTAGTGAATGATGTAAAAAAGTATGTCCGAATGCTCCAGAAATACGGATAAGAGAGGCGTGATCATCTGAAGATAGCTCTTCCTGTAAAACTGGCAATAGAGGAGGACATAGGCTGCGGTTTCAGTAGTGCCCATGCCACAAGGACAGCACCAGGCTGCCAAGAGAATTTCTGTGTTTTCCCTCCACAAGTATTGTGCGGAGCACATTGCTGGAAGCCAGCATTAGAATTCCTTTAGAGATTGGGGGATTGTTATTTGAGACAGATCAAAGGCAGGTTGAGGCCCAAACATTCATTGTTTGCAAATACATTGGGGAGAGAAGGGACAGCAGATTCGGATTTACCTTCAGTGCTAAAAATCTTTTATTTTAAGGTTAATTCAGCTTAATCTTCCCCAGTGTCAAAGGAGCATAGTGGGAGAAACCATAATAATTCAACATCTTTAAGCAACTGTTTCCTAAGAAGAATTGAAATTATCTGCCAAAGTCAAATAGGCCAGTTTAACTAGGCTTATGGAGTAGCTTTAGCCAATAAGTAAAAATATTATCCAGAGGCTAGATTCAGCTTTATTAACTCCTGTCTCCCACTGGAGTACATGTTTGGAACACAATGGCTACCCTGCAATGTATTTCTCTCTCTAGCATAGCCATGTTGTTTTGCCAGCCAAGTCAAGTCCTATACCGCAGCTGTACTCAGGTGTCAGCTGCAAAATAATTTAATTGCAGTAAGTATAAAATGAAAAGCTTTGATAGCAGAGGTGGAGGTCTGTGCATTTGGAAATATATAATCCAAGTGAGCATTTTAGTTTCCAGAGACTTGGGAAACTATCCCTAAGTATTTGAAGGCCTTAACCTATGCAATGGTGTATTTGCCTAACTGCCAAATTCACTGCTTTGGATATTTGGAGAAAGTAAGGATCTCGATCTTAGCTAGGCTTATTTTTATTTCCTCCGTGTTGCAGTAAGAGAGGAACAATAGTGAAGCTATTTTAAGGCCAGCAGGTAGTCAAGGGCAAAATTGCTGCAGCCTCTGTGTATAATAACATACCGTTATGCCTATAAGGCAGCTTCTGAGGATGGCAAGTGAGATTGCATCAAGGAAATAATGTAATAAATAAATAAAACTGAAGCCAAAATATTTCACTATCTCCTATCTGTATAGGTAATTCTTTAGATGCAGGTTCTTGGCTGCTGTACCTGAATCTCAATTCCTCATGAATGTTAAACATCAACAGCCGCAAATGTTTTTTTAAACCACAGTTTAGCTCTCAAATCTGGTCAAATGTAAACTTAAAATCAATGAATGCTGCCAAAAGGGATGACACAGGTTTATTGGTATCCATTTCTGCTAGGGAGTGTAGCCCCATGCCAGGGAATGAAGCCCTAAACACTGCCTATTTTTATTTAACAAAATAAATTAAGATTTGAGCTAGGCTAAAATTTTCACTTGCAAGTGTATTTGGCATACACTTTAATGATCTTACTTAACAGAGTAATAGGTGGAAGTTAGAAGGAGCACCTTCAATCTTTGGAAATTCAAGTAAAATCAAATAAAACCATGTGAAGAATTTCTTTCTTAGACTATGGTGACTTGCTACTAGTGGTAGGCTTCAAATAATTTAACAGTCGGTTCTTTGCCCTAATGACCAGCCAGATAGGCATGGCTGGGTGATCAAGTGACTGAGTTGGCGTGGCCAACTTGATGTCACTCATGTCGAGGGATGCTTAGTCACGCCCAGCCTCTCGTGACCATGGGGATGCTGCAACAGCCATAAGTGTGAAAAACAGTCATAAGTCACTTTTTTCAGTGCCATTGTAACTTTGAATGGTCACTAAATGAACTGTTGTAAGTCAAGGACTACCTGTACAAAAATACAAAAGCTAATTTGCTTGCAAAAAGCTGCCTTAAATACCAATCATTAGATTAGAAATGCTGGAATACACACTGAAGATCAATGAGTCACAGCTGCTAGTAGGAGATGTGAGTGCAGAAAGATAGTCCTTGAACAGGATAGTGCAATCCCATTCAAGTCAAATATGAAATATCCCTGGAACTATGTGAACTGTTGCAATTATTTAATATTTTTTATATGCACAGAACATAGGAAGGATTGAATGAAGAAAGGAAGGAAAGAAAGAAGGAGCAAATATGATTGATCCTATGGCCTTGTCTTCATTATTATTTTTTTTGAGAAAGTGTAAAGGTTGAACCACTTTTGAAATGTTTAGGTCTAATTACTATTCAACTTGCCAAAGAACTGTGGGGAGGGAAGAGGAGAAAGAATGCAGATACTCCAAAGGCGGATTGTGACAGTCAAGATCCCACCAAGACCACTGATGCGAAATATGAACTGTTTTCAAAGCAAAAGGACAATTTATAATAGGACAATGTGAGAAAGAGAGACTATTGTTTAACTATATAAGCACTATGTGGGAAAAAGAGAAAGAGAAACTATTGTTTAACTATATAAGCACTATGTGGGAAAAACCAGACTTGGTTTTGATTCTTCAGTACCGAAATGGTGTCTCCAATAACATTTTGCTTTTGAGATTTCAAAGTTCCTAAGAGCATCTACTTTTCTTGGGTTCACTTGTCAGACCATTGACAGAAGGTTGTTGAGATGATAGTGAAGTAGCAGCCTTCCTGTTTTTGAATGGCCTGCCATCTCAGGTTAAGATCAGTCCCCTCCTCACTCATATTTTGGAAAGCAGTGAAAATTGTTATCTGTAATGGTTTTGTCTGAAGCCTTTGAACCAGAGTTGGAACATGGAGACCAGCAGACTGTCAGCCTGCAGAAGCAGGCAATCAGACAGCTGCAAGAGCTTCAAGAAACAATGAGCCCTGATTCAGATATTTGCCTGGCTTTTTATTTTGTGTCAGCTGGCACAGGATATCATCTTTCCAGAAGTAGAAAAGTATGTTTTTGTGGAGGATAGAAATGGCCTGATGTTTGTATAGTGATATTTAGATGATATTATGGTGTTTATGTCTTGAATCTATGGATTCAGCCACCTAGAATCCATAGAGGCATCCTGATACAATAAAAAGGTGATGGAAAGAGTTCCCATGATCCTCATTTTGTTAGTACAGCAAGTAATGGAAAATTCAGCTTCTAGCTATGAAAGTTCTAAAATGTTTTGGGTATCTATATATATACCTGCTTCAGTTACTGCAAATGGCTTTTAAAATCCTCAGGATGTTATAGAAAATTGAAATAATTGATAAAGTGACCATGATTTCTCCCCTGAGAGGGTTCCTTAACTCAGAATTAATGACTTAGAACATCTTCCTGTCAAAACCAGATTTCCACAGGCATGTCAAACTGTAATGTCTATTCATGGAACTGTGTTGGGCTGACAGCAAGCTTAAATCCAGCAGGGCTGGTGGGAGGTTTCAGTAGCATGACAGAGTATAATTTCTATATGACATGGCAAGTGTGAGAATGGGCCCCTCCATGTGGAGCTTTTTCCCAGTTTGCATGATCATGATGGCAGGGAAACAGACAGCCTGTCCCTTGAGTCCCTTTACCAATGATAAGGCTCAACTTTCTTTTTCTTCTACCCTCTCTGACGCTCTTTAGCATTGCCCCACTTTGGTGAATCTCTGCAGAATCGGTTTGTTGTTCCGAAGTCATCTTTGCTGACTACATTCTGTTTGTCAAGAGATGTTTTAGTTTCCTTTCTTGAAACAGCTAGGTGGATGTCAGAGCAATTCGTGTAATCTGCTACAAGATGGCCATCTCTTGACAAGAAAATAAAGGAAAGTCAGCTGTAAAGAACACTTTCAATTTAATCAGAAGTGGCTACTTTGTCTTAAAAAGAAAAGCAGTCTTTAACTTTTTCTTCCTTGTCTGTTGATGCATTCACAACCTAGAATTAAAACAGCCTCAACAAATAATCAAATGCCCATAAGCCATATCCTGACCATTCAGTTAGAGATGGATTTTATTGATCTCATTTTTAACAAGTTTGCAGCTTAGCTTTCATTCATCATGTTCACATGGCAGTAACATCATGTTCCTTAATGGCTGTAAACTAAGCAAGAAATCCCTGCATTGTACTTCTGAGCCCACAATCTTATTAGAATCACTCAATGCATGTATAGCTTATCCAACTCCTGATGAAATGTAGCTCTGCAGGAGAGTTTTTAAGAATCATCATCAAAGGGCAAATGGCAGGTGAATTCAGAGCGGTAGCCAGGTGATCTTTAATGTTCTATTTATAAAGCAACCATTTTGCTCTACCTTCTTTTTTGAAAATACGTTATAATTATAATTTCATGATTTTGACATTGGCATCCTTAGAGTCATGCTGAGATAATCAAATTTTCTGGCGCATTCCTATTGAGGCAATTGGTTGATTGTGCATTACTGAAGCAGTACAGAATGCTATTTCCATGATTTTCTCGTTTGATGGGGCGGGGTAGATGTTTAGTATAACATTCAGAAGTTAGTCATGCTGCTTTGATTTCCATTTCTGGGCTGTCATATGGTTAAATTCTGATTTGCCACATTCAGAGCATATCTCCCTGAACATTAAATACATGTAGCTAACCAAGCAGTCTGTATTTTGGGATCTATTTGGAAATTATAATCCAAATTTAACTGTATATTGGTTGTGGGCTAATAGGTTTATATTTCCTTGTCCTTACTCAAAGCACAGACATATCTATTGGAAGTGAAAATCTTTTGGCTGAAAGTAAGGTTAAAACTCTTACAAATATAGTCTTGGATAAGTATGGAAACTCTCAGATGTCTCAAATACTGGATTTAATGTGTCCTACTAGGTGGGCCTTATCGTGTTTAATGAATTTCCCTTGTCATTCAGCTCCAGTCATATAAAGCCACTTCCAAACAACCAGCCATTTTGTTTTGCAACATTTTTCATTCCAGCTTAAAGTGCATGTGCTTTTTGCTCTGAACTGTTTTATTCCCTGTCTTTGTCACTTTTTCTACATATGTAGTAGCCTAGGCAAAATCATCAAGGGGGAAACTGAATGGAATTAATTAGCAATAGATCAATGATTAGCAAAGCACCAGGGTGCGTTAGGTTAATAATAATAACAACAACAACAGAGTTGGAAGGGACCTTGGAGGCCTTTTAGTCCAACCCCCTGCCCAGGCAGGAAACCCTACACCATCTCAGACAGATGGTTATCCAACATTTTCTTAAAATTTCCAGTGTTGGAGCATTCACAATTTCTGCAGGCAAGTCGTTCCACTTATTAATTGTTCTAACTGTCAGGAAATTTCTCCTTAGTTCTAAGTTGCTTCTTTCTTTGATCAGTTTCCACCCATTGCTTCTTATTCTACCCTCAGGTGCTTTGGAGAACAGCCCGACTCCCTCTTCTTTGTGGCAACCCCTGGGAATTGGAACACTGCTATCATGTCTCCCCTAGTCCTTCTTTTTATTAAACTAGACATACCCAGTTCCTGCAACCATTCTTCATATGTTCTAGCCTCCAGTCCCCTAATCATCTTTGTTGCTCTTCTCTGCACTCTTTTCTAGAGTCTCAGCATCTTTTTTACATCGCGGCGACCAAAACTGAATGCAGTATTCCAAGTGTGGCCTTACCAAGGCATTATAAAGTGGCACTAACACTTCACGTGATCTTGATTCCCTCTGTTTATGCAGCCCAGAACTGTGTTGGCTTTTTTAGCAGCTGCTGCACACTGCTGGCTCATATCTAAATGATTGTCCACTAGGACTCCAAGATCCCTCTCACAGGTACTACTATTGAGCAAGGTACCACATATACGGTACCTGTGCATTTTAGGGTTTTTTGCTTAAATGTAGAACCTTACTTTTTTCATTGTTGAATTTCATTCAAGTCTGTCAAGATCCTTCTTGGATTTCTGAGATTTCTGAGGTTTCTGAGATAGTTTTGTAATTTTTTGAGAGAATTACTTTGAAATGGTAATTCTTCCATAAAACAAATAGGAAACAATGGGGAAATACTCCAATACACAATGGCAAACTCTATTCATGGTACATTTGATCAGCAGACTCAAGTAATGCCAAAATAGAGTTGCACCTTATTCTGATAACTTCTTAACTTTGAAGGCTGAGGCCATAGCCACCAAGCTCATGGAATTTTCATAAGCTGGTGATAGGCTAATATATGGGCAGAGAAGACAGTGCTAATTGATAGAAGAGGATACTGGGGAGATATAGCTTTGCAGTAAGTATTATCTGGAAGTATGCTGCAAATCAAGAGAGAATATAGGAGAAGGAGTGGCAGAATCTGGGGGCAAAATCAAAAGAGGAATGAGCCTAGAATCTTTTTATACCCTCAAGTGGACTAGTCTAATCCCTTCTGAATTCTGTTGAGCCTTATCTAGCATCAAAAATGGTGCTAATCATTAGTTAAATAGATTCCTGTGCATAGGCGTGAGTAGTAATAAATCAGTTTAATTGGAACTTCACACATAGTCCTGATCTTTCACACCTGACAGAGATACATTTACTGCACTTCTGTGTAAGCAACATGTACAGGACTGGCTCCCCCCCCCCAAATAGGACAGCTGTGATTAAAATAAATTAGCAGAACAATCTTTTTCAAATCTTTGCAAAGAGAACAGATAGAATAGTTATAGCTGCAGAACAAATAGATCCTTCAAATTGGGGAGGTAAATGATCAACAAGATAAATGTGGTAAGGGAAGCAATTCTCCCCTGAGCTTGTTCTGTTCCATTGAAAGAATTGATTACTTCCTGTTATAATTATCAGAGGCCATTTCCCCCCCAAAGTGCGCTTGCTGCAATTTGAAGACTCTTCTGGAATCCACCTTTCTTTTAACCCTGCTATTTTATGAACCTTGTGAAAGTGGATAACAGATTGCCAGAGGCTCATAATACATTATCCATCATCTCCTGGAACATAGCAGGATGGTCATTAAAGAGCAAAATCATGGATTTTCTTTTACAGGAAACTCAGATGACTAACAATTTCTTTATACTTTATTGTTTTCTTATCTAACCTTTGCTTGAGTCTTAAGTAGAGTGGCATAAATCAGGAGGGGAGTTAGGTCTGTTTATCTCAATCTTAAAAGAAGAGATCACCCTCAATGAATGATGTCAGTTTTGTTCTGCCTTGAAGATTTCATTTTATAAACAAGCTATTTTTCATCTATCCAGATTAATGGATTTAGCTAGAAAGTTTTTCTATTTTTATTATTGTTGTTTTTATGATTGTTGTAAATTGCCCAGTCATGTCTGACAAAATAGGCAGCCATAAATTTAATAAAGAATGGAATAGAAGGATAAGATGGGATGGGATTTCCCCTCTCCCTTGTTTTTGTTGATGCCCCTGACCCATGACTTGACTTTCACTAGATAAAATGTACCGTATATACTCGAGTATAAGCCGAGTTTTTCAGCACGTTTTTTGTGCTGAAAAACGTCCCCTCGGCTTATACTCGAGTATATACGGCTTATACTCGAGTTTTTTTTTCTTTTTTCACATTATACCGGCCGCGAACTTGGCGGGCTTTTGCTTTAGCGCGGGGAAGCCCTGCCGGTGCAGTGAGAGGCGGGCGGGAGCCAGCCTTCTCGGCCGAGGGAGGGAGGGTTTCGCCGACCGGTAGCTGCCTCATTTCCCTCCCTCGGCTTATACTCGAGTCCCCAGTTTACCCCAGTTTTTTGGGGTAAAATTGGGGACCTCGGCTTATACTCGGATCGGCTTATATTCGAGTATATACGGTAATTAAGTTAGCCTTTAGTTAGCAAACAGGTATAATCTTAAAATTATAAAGGCTCAGTTTAGAGTGAGTTTTTTTACCCAATATATCTTTTGCTCAGACCATATGATTTCCACAATTGGTTATATATTGGTATCTAGAAAGCTGGATGCCCCACTGATTTATTTTGGTATAATTCTGAGAATTAAAGCAGTCATTACCTTTTGCTATGATGCTTTAGAACAGTGGATAAGCCAGTTAAAGCCCATTACAAAATTCACAAGCATCTGATGGCTCACAAAAGAAATAAAAAAATAAGACGGAAAGGTTGGTTAGATTCTAAAATAGAGAACTGGCTGCATTTGGAAGAAGGTATATCATGCTCTTGACCTATTTCTTCCTCAAGCAACTCAGAATGATAGATAAGTCTCAGTCCTTTTAGAGTGAGTTTTTTACCCAATATATCTTTTGCTCAGACCATATGATTTCCACAATTGGTTATATATTGGTATCTAGAAGGTATATCATGCTCTTGACCTATTTCTTCCTCAAGCAACTCAGAATGATAGATAAGTCTCAGTCCTTTATAAGAAGGCTACAGGTTATAGTGACTCAACAGCTGTACCCCTGTAGAAGTTTTGTATATAATTATGTGGATTGTATGTATATGTTTACTTTTCTTTTGTCATGTTCTCATCATATGCTAAATGAATAATAGCAACTCAAGAAGATGCCAAAAATGCACATGCAAGGCAAGGGACTTAATGAAAAGAAAGGTTTGATGGTTCCTGTGTTATAGCCAAAAAAAGAAGCATTGGCAGTACATTTACAATTTAATGTTTTCCAAGCAGAAATCCTTCACTAGCCTCCACTAATGAATAATGAGATTACCCACCCTGTGGGGCAACTTAAAAGTGAGAAAACCCCTGGAACTGATATGACCCAACATGAGCTTATCAAATCTAACCTAAAGTGACAGGCTTAGTGCTAGCTTCTTTATTCACATATATTAACTCCAAAGCCAGGATTCTGGATGACGAGAGTAGCCATACTTGTATCTTTGTATAAAAAAAGGAGAGAAACCATCTGGCCCACTATAGACCAGTTAACCTATTAATTAGTAAGTTGTGTGCATGGTGCCTATATATAAAATTGAATCCCTGAGCTGTTTAAGATGATATCACTGATGCTGAATAAGCCAGCTTCCAAGTGAATTGATCAATAATCTATTATTACAGTTTCTTGGGAAAAAGGTTGTCACGTTTGAAATTATATTAAATGTTCATTGATTTTTTAAGCAGTATCAAACTTGTTCTTGAGCAGGTTATGCTCCTCAATAGATAGATGCCTCTTGTTTCTAATACACACACTATATAAGAAGACAGGTTTAGAAATAAGATTCATTCACCAGAGAGACCTTTCTAACTATATCAAGGTTTCTAGGATGTGAAGCAGGATTCTATATTAGCTCCACTACTTTTAAATTTACATACACGTGCTAGTAAAATTCTCTACTCCACAGACACTTTTTTTCCTTTTATAATGTAGTTGATGTGCTAACAGTTTCACAAATACAAGCAGGCTAGTATCTTTTTGCAAAAGTGAGCATTACATCATTATTTAAGAAAAACAAAAAACAAAAGAATTAGTATTTTCCAACAACAGATAAAAGCACAAATGGACAGTTAATAACCATACAGTCAAACAGGTTAACCAGTATAAGTAGCTCGGGGCTATTTTCCAAAGCATAGCATACTAAAATCTCATGTTACATACTCTGTGCCTCTTTGAAGCTTACAACCATTTAAAACTTTTATTGAAAACAGGAAAGAAAACTTTCTCCTGCAGCAATTTTATTTTTAAATCATTTCAAGCCAAATCGTAACATGAATGATGTATGGAAAACTCATTTTCACATTTTACAACCTTTGAATAGATTTTATCAGTTTCCCTTACAGTCATAACAGGTGCCTCCAGATATAAATCTAATGTAATCCTGAGGCTGGGAGCAGGCTTGCCAAGTGTTGAAATTCAGTCCTGGTCCAAATACTAATTTCTTGGACCAGAATTGTCTTAAACTCAGTAAATTACTTCCACTGGATACATACAGTTAAAGACAACTGACAATTTGTTTGTGAACAAAAGCTTCTCACCTGAATATCTAAATGAACAGTGATATGAGTCTCTCATAAGGATTGAGAGCTGACATGGAACACCAGAAGGAGCCCCACACTTCTATAGCTTGTTGGGGAAAATTTATAATGGTATTGGATCAATTATTTACAAAATCTTACTTTAAAAAAAAAGACGGCCTTTTAAAGGTCACAATGTTTTTCCAACTGCTGTTTGGAGGGCAGATATAAGAAGGTTCCATTTCTAAAAGACTCTGCCTGTGTAGAAAGGGAGGAGAAGAAACTATGCCTTAAGATGAGCAAGTCAGACACCAGAAGATAACCGCACTTGTTAAAAGATTTAAAGGTGCTCCACAGACCTTATATAAGATCATAAATGTATCATGAACAGAGACGACTTCCGGTGTCCAGGGGCGACGGTCGTCTGGAGGCTTCTTCTGCCCCCAGTGCCCGAATCCGGCCGCCGCCGAGGCCCCCAGGGGCCAGGTGTTCCGAAAAGGACACCTGCCGCACGGACGGCTCGCCAGGGGTCTCCCAGCCGACATACAGGACTGGGGGGACCGATGCTGGCGCGTCCTAGGCTCGGCGGGGTTTGGAGGCCACGGGCCACGGCCATTACTTTGGTCGTCGCCTGGGCCGCTGTGCCCGGTGACACCGGGGCTTTGGATTTATAACTGCAGCAGCCTGGTGGTGAACAGGGAACGGAGAAGAATTGAGGAATGGAGAAGGGAAGGGGATATCGGTAAACGCGAGTGGAGTGCCCCGGAGTGCGGGGGGGTTTTTCTCCCCTGCGGCTGGAAGGAGCACGAGTCATTCTGGAGAGAGGAGAACTTAAAATAAGAAGATTACCGGTTTTGTGGAGCTCTGGAGAGAAGAGGTGATGGAGAAATTTAGGAGGGAGGGTTTGAGGCCCCCCCTCCCTCTGGGGAACAGTGGTGGCGTCCAGCTTCCGCCTTCACTATGAGAATCTTGATGACATCACTTCCCTTCGGCTTCCTGGTTGACTAACTGTACTCTGGACTCGTTGCTCCTGTGAGTGCCCCCTGGTGGATCCGGAGGAAATTACAAGGATACTGTGCTTGCCTGAGGATTTTGAATTTTTTTTCAAATGGCAAAAGGTCAGAGACCAACTGCTGGAGAGATGGAGAGAATTCTGGAAAAGTTATCCAATATGGACAAGAAACTGGATGATTTGCAAAGAGGCCAAACGGAAATAAGAGCAGAAATTGTGACTATCCAAAAGGATTTAAAGGATACTCAACAAGTCTCAGCAGAAAACAAGCAGAAAGTGGAAGGTCTGAGGGTGAGATGCGGGCAGTGCAGAAAAGAGAGGAGACGACAGGCAATGCTGTGCTTGGACCACAGATGGATAAAATGTCTTATTTCCTTAGGTTTCAAAATTTGGAAGAAGTGGACCAAGAAGATTTGAGAGATGTTGTGACTAAATTGTTGGGAGAATTTCTTGGGAGAGGTGTTGATTTCATGAATTGGGATGTGGATCGAGTTTATAGAGTTAATTCACAATATGCACGCACGCATGCAGTTCCCAGAGAGGTTCATGTCAAATTTGTGAGAAGAGAGACGAGATGAAATTCTTAGAAAACATAGGAGTGGGGCACTGACTTACAGGGGCAGGGAGATAGCCATTCTGAGGCAGATTCCCAGACAGGTACGTGAAATGAGAAAGAAATATTACTTTTGTCAAGCAAATTGTACCAGAAGGGAGTAGGCTTCAGATGGCTGATGCCAGAGGGATTGATGATTTTCCGGGAGGGCATTACGAAAAAAATTAGTACAATTGCGGAGGCTACGGCCTACGTGGAGGAATACAAAGCCCTCCTGGAATCAGATGACCCAGGAATTGAAGAAGGGGAGGTTATAGATCATGGGGCGGTGGCGGCTGCCGCTGTTGCGGCCCTGGAGTTGGGTCAGGCTGAACCCAGAGTTCTGAGATCCAAAACTAGGAAGTGATAAAGATATTTGGTATTGTGTTGGTTTTCCTTATTCTCTTTTGTATGATATTCTGTTTATTCTTGACCCTTCTTTATTGCGTATGTAAGATTTGTAAATTTAGCTACTTCGTGTCACCTGCTTGCCATATGGCTGTTGTATGTGTTAAAAAATTTGAGCAAAATTCTTGTCCTGGATAAGAAAAATGAAAATTTACCATACCTGATATGTATTCTATTGATCTGATTTTACAGGTTTTATATCTATTAATTGTTATGCCACAATATCTTAAATTTACCTATTTATTCATTTACCATGGATATTTTGCTGCTTCTCTCTCCCAGTGCCCAGACTCCTCTTCTCCTTTGTACTGGTCATTGATGGTAATAAAGTTTTTTCTGTTTTATTCTGGCATAGATTCTTGTTCTATTTGGAAGCTGTTCATGTAATAATGAGGTAGGGAATAAGATTTTCCTTTGTGCCCCGCACATGGTGTTTGTGTTTAGAAGGTGTCCAGCAGAGCCTTTCTGTAATGTTTGGTGGTATCTTTATGAGTTTAGATTTGCATTTCTTCTGATATCAGGATTTTTCCATTACATCCTAACTCCTCTAATTGAAGAGACTAACATTGTAAGACAGCATCCTAAATCTTTCATATCTACAAGGTTAAACAGGGTTAATATTGACTGAGCAAATCTACATAGTTAATGCTCTGACTATTCTTTTGCTTTATTTGCTACTGGTTAAACATGCAGAATATTTTGCAACTCAGTCCAAGTATTGCAAGAATTAATCATTAAGAATTAAACTCAATGTAGCAGATTAAAGACCATTAGCGTGGTATAGAAAATTGGGGTTGAAAAATCAATGTTTGGCTGCACTGTAAATGCTAAATCGGAATCTAGTATAATTTGTGAAATTCTACACCATAAAATATCTATGGAGTAAAATCAGGCTAAGATATCCTTAGTTGTTCCAATTTTATAGTAATACTTTCTTCTTATGCTGAGAGTAACCAGTGGCTTGTTGGTGGTACTGTTAGTTGATCCATAGGAGACTGGATGAACCCATCACCTATTGGTCACCTTGTGCCTCCTCCACTGAGAACTAGGGTGATCTTCTCTGGCCCCATTCTTTCTTATTTTCTGTGGAGGGAAAGAACAGGGCACAGCTACTGCTCAATGACCATTCAGTACTCACAGCTCTTCACAAGAACTGATCAACAATTTGAGGGAGCTACATGATAAAATGATTTAATGTGCTGAACCCCATTTTAAACAAACCACCAGACAGCTAATGGGTTGGGGTAAATGCTCGATAAAGTAATTTTATAGTTGAGCACAGATTGTTTTGGATCTTTTAGTGCTCTTTCAAGACAGCTGAAACCCATGTCAAAGGAAACCTCCAGACCACTGATGATGCAGAGCGGACGTAGAAAGCTGGTTGCTAAAGATTGTCTTATGAGGCTTCCTCACTCTATTCATCAGTTGGAGGGCTCCTTGCTTTGAGCACCAACAGAAGCTGGAATGTTCTCATTCCATCTGTGGACCAGTTGCACACTGAGTATCTGATCCAAGTGTGTTTTCCTAGCCAGCACCCACCACTGCATGGACTATCTACAAGCCCAAGACAGAGAGGGTGCTTTATTAGAAACCCCCTTCCTATCCTGAAGTTCTGTGTTTCAATACTAGGTTTTGACCTGTGTAGATCAAGCTATTGTTTGACACCTTCTTTGGAACAGAAAAGCAGCAGAAAGCTAGAACAATGATTATAAAAACAGAATAGAGATTGGCACTAGGGACACCAAATTTTATGTCAGTTTAGTTTTCTTTTATCTCAACAAGTGAAGAACATTTTAATTAAGCCAGGGGGAAATGCCCTGAGTTTTAAATATTGAGGACATGTCATGTACATTATCTCAGTAGATTTTACATCAACACTACAAGTCAGGGCATTCTATTGTTGCCTCCATAATATTCAT
Organism: Ahaetulla prasina; assembly: GCF_028640845.1. Classification (NCBI taxonomy): domain Eukaryota; kingdom Metazoa; phylum Chordata; class Lepidosauria; order Squamata; family Colubridae; genus Ahaetulla; species Ahaetulla prasina. The sequence goes on along the minus strand of NC_080541.1, from coordinate 104,794,628 downwards.
GATTTTCAACATTATTATTTTGCAGGCATTAGACCCATTTGGAAGCACCTTATGTGTGATACTTGGGGAACTACACTAAACATGAGTATGCATTTTATGTGCTAGCTTTCTCAAATGGTGCTTTCCAAATGTGTTGGATCAACTCCTCCAATTCCCAGGCAGGAAATATTTAGAGAAGATGGATAACTTGCATGCAAGAAATGAACTTTGTCTATTTATTCCTTAGAAAAAAACTTCCTATCTTGTGGAATGAAACATGCTAAACATGAGATTGTCCCTCCAGAACATTTTACTTATTTGTAAAAGCAATGAAAAGTATCCCACATGAAGGAATCTTAAAAGTTTCTGTTGAAATCCAACCCTTTTCTCCAGGAGCAATCATTTTTCAAATTATGTATGCAGCATGTAACAGGAAAAATTGTAATCCTGCTGCTTCTTTATACATCCAAATACATTTAATTGCTTTCAAAAGTGCTCTGCTAGCATGCAGATTTCAAAATGCTTACAGTATATACAAATGACATTCACTGTTGCTATACAATCAACACAAGCAAAGGAAGCTGCACATCAATGTTATTTAGATATTTTTCTCAACTGAATATGCATATTCATAAGGTTCTTTTAAAACACAAAACTGGTATAATATCAGAGTAGCTCAGAACTGGTTGAAGATTACTGTCTAATTTTTGTAAAAGCCAGCTGCTTCTTCAGTCTTTTTTTCAATCCCTATGTTTAAGGGTTATTTAGGATTAATTTCCATTTTGAGGGGATTTCTTAACGAAAAAGGCATTTTCCTGGTGTTTTCTTATCTTAATTTCAGCAAGAGAAGAACTGTTGATCAGTTGACATTTATAGAATCATCTAACCTTTTTTCCTCAGTGGCAACTTAGATTTTACTTGTGAACCTACTTAGCAGGTGTTGGGCTGGAGATATGAATTCAGCCAGGCCCCTTGTGACAGATGTGCTCCTGAACATAAGCAGAATGCCTGCAGAAAACAGAGAAATTAAGTAGTGGAACATCTCATTAAAAAAAAGAAGTTCATAACGCAGTTGTCTTGAATGCAGGATATGAGCTTAGCCCACTTATCAGTGAATACAATTTGGGTACATTCTTGATATTTGAAATAATAGCTAGATTTAAGGAGTATGTACATGAAGACAGAAAAGGCTCAGTTTTATTCGAACTGCACCTTGAAGAGAGAGCAGCACAAGAGTCATATGATGTTCCTTTTGTCTGTTAAACACAGAGAGTTTCTTACCTAATATTAGATCAAATGAGAAAGAGAAACGGAGATGAATGAAGACCGTTCACCTTGTTTCTTGTTATTTGACAAAAGAAGCTTGGTGGTGCAGAAAATGATGGCATTCCCAGCAAAGCTGGCTTACCTTTTTCTCTTTTTTGGTAACTTATCTTTGCCTTATCTAGTATATTGAAAGTGAGATAAGGAGAAATAGGCAGAAGGAGAATCTTCTCTGGTGTAAATCTTATGGGTGAGGGAAAAACGTATTTGATTTATGCATCAATGCAGGTAGATACAAATACATGCCTAGACACAGAGGTCTCCATGCCTTCCTAGAAGGTGCTGAAGAAGTTCAGTGAGGGACAGATGGGACGGTTACCCATTGATTGTAAAGAGATTTTGTTTGTTTGTTTGTTTGTTTGTATTCCACCTTTATTGTTATTACAAATAAGGCAACAAACGTATCTAATACGCCTTCCTCCTTCTATTTTCCCCCACAACCATCCTCTGAGGTGATTTGGGCTGAGAGAGAGTGACTGGCCCAAAGTCACCTAGCCAGCTTTCATGGTTAAGGCAGAATTTGAATTCACAACCTCCCACTTTCTAGCCTAATGCCTTAATCGCTAGACCAAAATGGCCCTCCGATGTATAATGAAGAAAGCTGTCAGCTGTTTTTAACCTGCCTTTTAAGGTTAAACTACAAATTTGCACCATTGTTACTTTACAATGTCTGAGGTCAGACTGCAGACAGACAAGAGTGGATGCTATGGAAATGTTGCTTTATTTACTGATTGATGCTTATTCATAAATAATTCTGTGGAACACTGATTTGAAGTTGCTCCCAAATAGAACTCAGATCATACCAAATCACAAAAGAGTAACAAGACTGTCTTGCTCAAATAAGACTGGGAAGTCTTAGAAGTTGCCAAGGTGGATATTTATATCTCTTACTTATTTATTTACAGTGACCAATTCAAGCTGCTCAGAGAAAAGCAAAAGCATTACTATTAATATTTAAAAACAAAGCAAAACAGTTTAAAATGTTTTAACAATTGTTAATTTAACAGTTGGCTCAGAGTCACTGGGAGAAGAGCAGCATATAAGTTCTCCCCCACCCCCCAATCAATGCCACTCTGAATCTCCATGCAGTATTAATATTAAAAGCATGGAAAAGCTCTCCAGAAGAGCCAGATCTTAACTGTCTTCTCAAATGCCAATTGGGGGAAGGGTTGCCCTGCTTCTGATCTTACAGATGTGGAGAACCCACATGGAGTAGGGCAGAATCTCCAACTTTGGCAACTTTAAGATTTGTGGACTTCAACTCCCAAAATTCTGGGAGTTGAAGTCCACAAGTCTTAAAGTTACTAAGGTTGGAGACCCCTGGAGTAGGGAATCTTGAAGATAATCAAGTCCAGAGCCATATAGGATTTCAGTTAAAACTTTTTTTTTATTATTTTATCGAAGTATAAAATACAAAGAAAAAAACCATGGAAAAGTAAGAAGAGAGGAAGGGATGATGATGATGTTGTGAGTACAATCCTCCCAGTGCAACTGAAACAAGTGTATCAAGTAAATTCACAATTTTTAAGATGTCAAGTTTGGGACTTTCGCTTTATGGACATTAACAAGGCTGAGAATTCTTCAAGAAAAAAAGGATATGATAGCTATTTCAGTGAGGAAAAATTTAATTGGGGAAGTTTTGCTTCAGACCAATTTACAATGTGTAATAGAACAACTCTGGGACTTTTTTTTAATGGATATAAATAAAGCTGAGAATTTCTTTAGGAAAGGAAATTTGATAGACTCTCCCGAGAAGAAAAAAAACTATTCTATGAAGATAAGCTGGAGGTAGTGACTTAAATATGGTTTAATTAATTAGGTCGGAATTTTTTTTTTTTAAAAATGATATATGTATTGTTAGAAAGCTTTAAGTTAGTTTTGTATGTATAAAATGAGTATGTATGTATACGCAGGTAGGCCGGATTTTTTAAGTAATGCTGAACAATATTTTAAAGTTGGTAAAGTATTATGGACTAGATTTCAAAATATGAGAATGAATGATATATTATTCCTCACAGCAAGGGACGCTGAGATGGTTAAAATGTTTCTTTTATCCAAAAAGGAGATTATATTTAATTTTGTCTCTTGTTCAAAATTGCTTCCGGATTTTATGTTTGCAATGAAAGAAAAAATATAAAACTTTGATTCTGTTTTTGTAAATTAGACAGGCTTATTGTTATTGAAATGGCTTGTACATATTGCTGTGTAAAAGCAAAAAGTTGCAGTTGTAATGTTGTTACCTTTGACTGTGCCAAAGAGAATTGGAAGTTGGTGCCTTTTTCCTTTTTTTTTCTCCCAGCCATATAGGACTTTAAATGCACTTTCAACAGTCCCACAGTAAAGCTGCTACACAAGCAAACTGAACCATCCTAATGCATTTTGGATGTGCTGCAGTTTCCAAATGGTGTTTGAGGATTGTTCCATATGCAAAAAGTTGTAGTAATCCAAATATGAGGTGATAATTCTGTGAATTACAGAATGTGTTTAACTCATAGAATCATCTATTCCAATGTCCTTCCTGTTGAAGACTACTTCAGCTTCAATCACAACAATACAAGAACAAACAATAGATTTAAACTCAATGTTAACCGCTTCAATCTTGATTGCAGAAAATATGACTTCTGTAACAGAGTCATTAACACTTGGAACACACTACCTGACTCTGTGGTCTCTTCTCAAAATCCCCAAAGCTTTAACCAAAAACTCTCTACTATTGACTTCACCCCATAAGGAATGTGCATAAGAGCACAAACGTGCCTACCGTTCCTGTCCTATTGTTTCCTTTCATTTTATCCAATTAATATAGTTATTACATACTTATGCTCATATATATGCTCATATATTATATAGTTATTTTCATGCTTATGCTTATATATACTGTTGTGACAAAATAAATAAATAATAAAGAAAGAAAGAAAAACTAATCTTCCAGTTTCAAAAATGGCTTTAACTAGTGTAGGGGTCTCCAATCTTGTCAACTTTAAGCCTGGTGGACTTCAACTCCCAGCTTTGCTGGCTGGGGAATTCTGGGAGTTGAAGTCCACCAGGCTTAAAGTTGACAAGGTTGGAGACCGCTGAACTAGTGTACAAAATAGAATCAAGCAAAGGAAATTCTGACCATAGGAAGAAATCATGTGCTGTGGAACTTCACAGTCCACTTGACCAACTCCTTCCCCAAGTGAATCTTCCTAGGAAGGAGAAATATTGTAACACAATATTCCTTCACCTTGCTTTATAGCCGATCCAGAAGAATGGTATGATCAGAGTATATTAGAGGAAATTTCAGGCTCCAACTGAATCTCTATCCCAATCAGCTGTTCCTCACTAGATTGTTCAAATAGGACATCCTTGCTTTCTAGGTCTGTCTACCTTACTGGCACATCCTCATTCTGGCACATCCAGGAACTGCTTTCCTGCTTCCCATTTTCTCTGAGTAAATGAAAAACTTATTTGTGGACATTCAGAGGCTAATCAATACCCCATGAATTTCAGATCAGCAGTTCCTCAAAAACTCAGCCCAGGCAACCCCTTTATCTTCTGGAGTATCAGGTTTGACAGCATCTTGGACGCCAGCTATCAAATGCTCAGAAATAAGTTTCCTATGACCAGAATCCTGTGTATAAATAGAATAAGATATGATTTAAAAAAACAAATATAAATGTTTAGAAGCCAAAATCAATGCACAATGCCACATTTATTCCATATTAAAGGATTCTATTCTGGGCACTTGGCTTTAATTAAATCAACTATTAGAATTACTTATTTTGTTACAAAAAGACAATCTTACAATCAAACTATTCAAGGTCTAATTATGCTTGGCAAATGCAAAATGCGTGTGCTATATTTCAGACTAAACGTTCTTCATTCTTCTCAAATGCCAACCAAATTTGTATGACGGTCTCCTAAAGTTAGTTGTCTTGTGACATGCCCCCATCGTTCTAAAGTGCTTTAACAAATCTTGTGGTACATGTCTATCATAAAAATACTGTTTAGGTTTCCAGCTAAAGTGAAGGAGTTAATAATAATAATAATAATAATATTTTAATTTGTATACCGCCCTTCTCCCGAAGGACTCAGGGCGGTGAACAGGCAGATAAAATATAAATACACACAATAATTAAAAACATCCCTTAAAAAACTAATTTAAATGCCCAAAATGTTAAAAAACGTACTCCCCCGTAAAATAACAAAATTTTAAAAACCCATCCAATAAAAATAAAAATCAGGCTAGTCCAACCATACAAAATAAATAAGTTTTAAGTTCGCGGTGAAAGGTCCTAAGGTCAGGTAATTGTCAAGTCTGAGAATTACTTATTTTGTTACAAAAGACAATCTTACAATCAAACTATTCAAGGTCTAATTATGCTTGGCAAATGCAAAATGCGTGTGCTATATTTCAGACTAAACGTTCTTCATTCTTCTCAAATGCCCAAAATGTTAAAAACGTACTCCCCGTAAAATAACAAAATTTTAAAACCCATCCAATAAAAATAAAATCAGGCTAGTCCAACCATACAAAATAAATAAATAATAAAGAAAGAAAGAAAAACTAATCTTCCAGTTTCAAAAATGGCTTTAACTAGTGCAGGGGTCTCCAATCTTGTCAACTTTAAGCCTGGTGGACTTCAACTCCCAGCTTTGCTGGCTGGGGAATTCTGGGAGTTGAAGTCCACCAGGCTTAAAGTTGACAAGGTTGGAGACCCCTGAACTAGTGTACAAAATAGAATCAAGCAAAGGAAATTCTGACCATAGGAAGAAATCATGTGCTGTGGAACTTCACAGTCCACTTGACCTATCTCCTTCCCCAAGTGAATCTTCCTAGGAAGGAGAAATATTGTAACACAATATTCCTTCACCTTGCTTTATAGCCGATCCAGAAGAATGCTATGATCAGAATGTATTAGAGGAAATTTCAGGCTCCAACTGAATCTCTATCCCAATCAGCTGTTCCTCACTAGATTGTTCAAATAGGACATCCTTGTTTTCTAGGTCTGTCTACCTTACTGGCACATCCTCATTCTGGCACATCCAGGAACTGCTTTCCTGCTTCCCATTTTCTCTGAGTAAATGAAAAAATTATTTGTGGACATTCAGAGGCTAATCAATACCCCATGAATTTCAGATCAGCAGTTCCTCAAAAACTCAGCCAAGGCAACCCCTTTATCTTCTGGAGTATCAGGTTTGACAGCATCTTGGACGCCAGCTATCAAATGCTCAGAAATAAGTTTCCTATGACCAGAATCCTGCCCCTGTCAACACCGTCTGCATCCGCTCAGAGAGGTAGGAGGAGAACCACTGATAAACGGTGCCTCCCACTCCCAACCCCTCCAACCGGCGCAGCAGGATACCATGGTCGATGGTATCAAAAGCCGCTGAGAGGTCTAATAGGACCAGGGCAGAGGAGTAACCCCTATCCCTGGCCCTCCAGAGATCATCCACCAGTGCGACCAAAGCTGTCTCCGTACTGTATCCGGGCCGGAAGCCGGACTGGAACGGGTCTAGATAGACAGCTTCATCCAGGTACTGGGGTAGCTGACATGCCACCACACTCTCTACAACCTTCGCCGTAAAGCGAAGATTGGAGACTGGCCGGTAGTTCCCTAAAACAGCTGGGTCCAGGGAAGGCTTCTTGAGGAGGGGTCTCACCACCGTCTCTTTCAAGGCAACTGCAGAATGATTTCAGTCCAAGAGTGCTGCTAGTTTAATGCATAACTAAAGGCTGGTTTTAGGTACTCTTTTCCCTGATAGTTTACTTTCTTCCTGCTAAAACCTTATTATATTCCCCTTGTCTCATTTTAGGCAGTATAAAGTTGTCCAAGGCTTTAGTGTTTTGCCTGTTTTTCTTACACAGTATCTTCAGTATATAAGATCTGGCATGATATGATGTTGACACTGTCATGGATTGGGATCTGTCTAATACCTACTGGCCACTTCAGACTGCTGTAATTGTACCCCCCTCTCCCACTTCTCTGGAAACTGCTCTCTGTGTCCATCTCGGCTTGGCTGCAGGAGAGACCAGACACCTGTTTTGGTAGTAACATCTGTCTAGTAATGCCTGACTGGCAATTTTGAAATCACTTGTCAGGACTTTGTAAAAGGATGGATTTAGTGCTCTTTGAAAAGAAAACTAGATCTGTGTGTAAAATATGTTTTTCATTTGCCTGAGGGAGTGTTAGTTCTATGCTCTATCAAAGGTCAATTCATAGTGGGAAAAAGTTGTGTTCTGCCAGCTGTGTATCACTACTTCTTTCACCATTGTGCATGTTGCATCATGTTTCATAGGAGGCAGGTTGATCACTCTATGTACTCACTAAGAGTTGATACAGATTTAATGGCACCTAATCAATTCACTGTTAGAATTAATGTATTGATCAGAATTCTAATTCTCGTTCACATAGTTCCATTATATGAAATGGAAATAGTTCTGGTTCATGTAACAACTGAATTTAACTAGGATTAAAAACTGCTTTTAATTAGCAATATCTAAGGAGGTCTTCTTAACAGAGTTAAAAAGATCTGATTATGAACATCATCTAGCATATCTGGTTAATTGAAATTTGCATAATAGATAAATTTCTCTTATGTTGTTGACTATAATTGGTTTTCAGAGTTGTTTTATTGCATTTTTATTGTGTGCATTGTCACTAACTGCCTTAGGTGTTGTTTGAAAAAAGATGGAATACAGATGGAAATAAATACATGTTTTTAAATACTTGTGCTTATTTTTAGTCAAAGACTCTAAAGCGGGGTGAAAACCACTTACATTCGCTACTGGTTCGCAAATGTGAGCGCGCGCCTCCTCCACGCAGAGGGTCAAAAGTGGACATGATGATGTCCAGGCGGGTGAGCAGAGCCTCCTGCCACCAGTGCTACCAGTTCGTCCAAGCCGTATAGAACCTGCTGTCAGCTTTGGAAGCCATACTAGGCCGAAGGCATCCATACGCTGCCACTTTCTCCAATGTGGGAAAGTAGGAGATGGGGGTGAGGATACAAGGGGCTATTAGACATAACAACATTTTTTCCTGCTGGTCAAGGTCAGGCTGGGTTCGCATCTGGAGAAGGAGTGGCTGGAGTGATGCTTCAACATGGGATGGTTGAGGATTGGAGCATGTGACCGGCAGAGGGGTCATGAGGGTGGAGATTTTGGAGTTTGTATTACTGAGGGAGGAATCCGAATCCCCAGTTTCGGTTTTCATCCAACTGTGCCAGTTTACCTATGCTAGTAAAAGAACTTTGAAAGATGTTGGCTTTGGAGTCTTTTCCGCAGGAGGGGTTTTCTGACACCGGCTGCATTTCACCACTGTTCTAAAGTGACTTCCAAATATTAGTCTCTACCTCATACCTATAGACCAGGGGTGGGTTCTAAATTTTTTTACTACCGGTTCTGTGGGTGTGGCTTATTTGGTAGGTGTGGCTTGGTGGTCATGTGACTGGGTGGGTGTGGCCAACTTGATGTCACTCACATCAAAGGTTAGGGTTAGGGTGCCTGGCCTCTCCTCGCCTCAAAGGTTTCAACGAGATACAATTTCCCTGTCTATTTTACTATTTTACTACTATTTACTACTACTGAACATCCAAAACATAATATTTAATCCTATGTATATATGCCATATGTGTACATACATATTACATAGTATAGTCTGTATAGGCACACAAAAAGATACATTATCAACTATATATACTGTATACACACACACACACACACACACACACACACACACACACACACACCTCTTCTAAAACTATACACATTCAACCTCACTTATTACATTTGGAAAAACACACCCAGAGTCCACTTTCTGCCACACATTTAACTATAACATCTGTACTTTTAGAACATTACACACACATTCAGATGTTCTTCCCTAATTTGCACGTGGCTGTTAGAGCCAGGAGAGATCATAGATTGAGTAAAATGTGGTGAAACTCACTTAACAACGCTCTTGCTTAGCAACCAAAATTTTGGACTCAATTCTGGTCATAGGTCAAGGACTATCTCTGCCTTCCTCTGCATGGCAGCCTTTTCCTAGTAAACAACTAATTGTCCTTTCTGGCAATTTTCCTCTCTGTTAGAGGCATCAAAATAATCCAGACGATGTAAGGTTTCCTGCTGGAGCAGGGGGTTGGACTAGATAGCCTCTAAGGTTCCTTCCAGCCCTAGATTGCTGTCCTGTTTCAAAGTGTCTTCTGAAGCCACGTATAGTGCCAGGGTTTATGGTCCTTCCTTCCTCTTCTCTCTCTCTCTCTCCCTCCTTCCTTCTTCTTTCTTTCTCTTTCTTCTTTCTTTCTCTCTTTCTCTCTCTCTCTTCTCTCCCTCCTCCCTCCCTTTTTCTTTCTTTCTTTCTCTTTCTTTCTTTCTTTCTTTCTCTCTCTCTCTCTCTCTCTCTCTCTCTCTCTCCCTTTCTCTTTCTTTCTTTCTTTCTTTCTTCTTTCTTTCGCTTTTCTTTTTTCTTACTTACTTACTTTCTTTTCTTTCCCTTTGTTTCTCTCTCTTTGTCTCTTTCTCTCTCTCTTTTCTCTCTCCCTCCTTCTTTCCTACTTTCTCTTTCTTTCTTTGTCTCTTTCTTTCTTTTTCTATATATCTCCCTCCCTCCCTCCCTCCCCTTCCTCCTGAAATGCCAGCAAAACCCACCATTTTGCCTAAAGTGGTCTAGGTCAGGGGTCTCCAACAGGGGTGAAATATAAAATTTGTTACTACCAGTTATGTGGGCGTGGCTTGGGGGGGTAATGTGACTGGGTGGGCGTGGCCAACTTTGTTTTTTACTTTTAAAAGCATTTTTTCTACAACCTCTTTGGCCGAAGAGGTTGTAAAAAATGCTTTTAAAAGCCTCTGATGATCAAGCAACTCAGCTGGGATCGCCGGAGGAGCCTTTTAAAAGCATGTTTTTACAGCCTCTTCAGCCGAAGAGGTGTAGAAAAAAATGTTTTTAAAGTGTTCTGATGATCCCATCTGAGTTGCCTGATTGCCAGAACTCTTTAAAAGCATTTTTTTTACAGCCTCTTCGGCCAAAGAGGTTGTAGAAAAATGCTTTTAAAGGGTTCAGACAATCCCAGCTGAGCCGCGTTATCATCAGAGGATTTTTTTTTTACTTTTAAAAGCATTTTTTTGGCCGAAGAAAAAATGCTTTTAAAAGTAAAAAAAACCCTCTAATCATTGCACGGCTCAGCTGGGCATGCGGAGGACCCACACAGTGTAAGTAAGGAGTGCCTGGGTGGAGCGGGGTGAGGCGAGCGAGCGTCGGGCAGCTGGGGTGAGCGAACGGAACCGGTTTGGGGGCATGGCCAGCCAGCGATTACTAACGGTTCTCGAACTAGCCAAAATTACGGCTATTGGTCCTCTCGAACCAGTGCGAACTGATAGCAACCCAACACTGCTATAGACCAGATAAAGCATGCAAGTGGTGTGGAGAAAGCTATTAAAAAGCAAGTCCAAGTCCAGAGATTATATTTGCAGCTCTGAATCCAGTCACTAGAATAAAAGAGTTTCCAATGCCTACTATTACAGTAGATGTTACAGATGGGCTCTATTTTCCTTTTTCCCCTCTGTATGCTGCTGTACCTACTCCCCGATCTACAGTATAACCCCTTTGTTCTGTCCCCCTCCCCACTTCACATGGAAGAACGCAGGAACGAGCGTCTACCAGTCATTTATTCTACAACCAACCTGAATTTCTTTTGTGGATAAAAGCCTTGGCAGCTACAGTTCAAATGCCTGCCAAGTTCCTTATCACTGTCAGAGACGGGAGTCCACTTGTCCGTAGGCCGTTGCCGGGGCAGCCAAGAGTTCACAGACTAATTCCTTCACACAGTCCAGGCCTTAACTCAAAAACAACTGATCCGAAGTTCACACTTTGTAGTTTTTGTCCATCACAGGGGCTACAGAGCAACTCCACCCACTTTTATCCCCTGTGGGGTATGGCTCAGTGACTCAGCAATCTCTGGGCCTGCCACACCTCTGCCTTTGCTGTGCACGCTTCTCCTTCTGACGCTGTCTGGGATCAATCCAAGATTGATCCTCCTCACCCTCTGTCTGTGGGGGCTTCGACACGTCTTCTTCCTGGCCTTCAGCTGGCACCTGAGGCATTGCCAGAAAGGAGGGACCTGGAGAGGGAGGCCTTGTCGGCTCCTCCCCCTCACTCTCAGAGTCATCCTCCTCCATGAGGACAGGCTCGGGAGCCAGAGTCACAACACCCTTATCTAATACAGAACAAAGTTCATGGTATGTGCCGTAGTGGTGTTGTTAGGTTGTTCCAGCTACTATTCATCAGAAGTCTCACATTCCATTCTAGATTAACCATCAATATTTGTTAGCTCTGCCAGCCATCACTGTTGCACCAGCTTTGCAATGAGCTATTGCCAGAGAGAAAAGTTGTTGTTTTTCTCCTAAAACCATAGTCTGGGTTCTTTGTGCATTTGTGAAATCAGTGCAAGGTGCAAGCAGAGACATTTGGGAGTTAGAAGTTGGGACATTGCTCAGTCCCAACCATGGCTACACTTTGGGGTCGACGCCCCACTTCCTGACTCAGCATCTCCCCCCATGGTAGTTTGATATACCACCGCAGCATGGCAGAGCTTCACTAGTGCTTTCACTTAATTGTCCTTAATTGCTGGGTTTGCAACTTTTTTTTTTTTGCTGCCTGAAATGAAGGATGAACAGCAGCACAAGAGGAGGGGGAAAAGGCTGGAGAACAATCCAATCATCTCAGTGACCTAGTTTTCTCCTCTTCCTTCCCAACTTCAGATCCAGTGATCATCTCAGCTGCTGTAAGGAGAGAAATCACTGACAACTAAGTTGATTCCAAGGGGGATTTTGTGGGAAATAATTGCCTTAAGCAAGATAATCTTCTCTTTCTGCAAAAGAAATTGTTATTCTAAACATTCTTGTGGGAAGAATGCTGGAAATCTTTCCAACTGCTAAGGAAAGCAGTTATACTAGTTGTTAAAAACAAAAGAAGCCAAAGACAAGGGAAAGAAGATAGCAGCTGCAAGCTAGATTAGTGTCATTCATAGTGACCAGAATGAGGAAAGTTTACACTTTCCTACTGCAGAATTTTTCAGAATTTTGGTGCATAAGCACACCAACCTGCCTACTGTCCCTGTCCTAATGTCCCTTTTTATTCATATCCATGTCATGTAACCATGTTTATACTTTTATCCATTAACTTATATATGCTTATACTTTTTAAAATACATTTTATACTTTTATACATGTTTATACTTTTATCTGTTATCTTGACAAATAAAGAAAATAAATAGAAATAAATAAATAGAAAATTCCCAAGGACAGTGACTCCTGCCTTAGGCTGCTCTGATGAAGAAACAATGCATAGTGCTTGCTTTTCAGGCCAGTAATCTCGATGCCCATTAGACCACAGTACAGAGCCAAAGTGACATCTGCAATCTTCTGCCATATGCCATTTTAAGACAGTAAGCTTGCCCAGAATCCATGACTTCAGGCCTTGGATGCCTCATCTGCTCTTTGGTTTTACCAGCTTGCTTGATGCCTGGCAATCTGCACTCTATTTTGTAAATGTTTGAATAGATATACCGCTATAGTGAGGGGTATCAAAATTAAGGCCAATTGGACTAGATCTGAATTAGATTCTATTCTACAGTACTTTTCTTTGAAATATAGTCATCAGTGGAAGAAATGTCTGTACCTTTCTTTGCTCTTGACCCCCTATCCACTCCCGTGTCTGTCCGTTTGTTTGTCTAACTTCAGGTCAGTTTCCTTGACTCCTGGCAACTGCCTATACAAGTCCCTGCAGTTTTCTTGGCAATTTTTTTTCAGATATGGTTTGTTCTTGCCTGCTTCCCAGGGCTGAGAGAAAGCAATTGGCCCAAAGTTTCCCAAATAGCTTTTTGCCCAGGTCAGGACTAGAATTTGAATTTTTTCAGTTTCTAACCTTACTCACTACCTCACACTGAATCTCTCAAGCACTATAGAGAGCATGGGGAAAGAATGTATGAGAATAAAGGTGACAATAAGTGGCTAAGCAGAATCTCTTAGGTGTGAAAGAATAAACACATAGAGTTACTAATGGTCACCTAGCTGTAAATCTGTCCTTGAACTACTCTACTACTAATTCTAGGGCAGAGGCTCAGTTTCCCTGAATGTTTAATCAGGTGCAAAGCTAGACTGAGTTGATTTCAATATAATGTCCTATTCCTATACGGTTCTCCATTCAACTCCCATCATATCCAGTTATATTAGCTATCCTCAAGGCTTGCCACAAGTAAGCGCCATTGTCGTCTAACACATCTAGAAAATCTCAGGTTAGCTGTGCTGGAAATCTCCTTCCAGTTTTGGAGCAGCAGAGATTATTTTATTTTATTTATTTCCCACCTTTATTACTTTTACAAACAACTCAAGGAGGCAAACACCCTCCTCCTCCTATTTAAATATATGTTTCTTGAAATTTTTACAAAGAACATAAAAACTACCTGCAGACTAATAAAGAGGAAAAGCAGTAAAGAAGAAAAGAAAAAAAATAAATATAAAGAAACTTCCAGTTTCCCTTGCGGCCAATATAAGTACAATGATAAAATTATCACCTATTTTAGTTTACAAAAGAAAACTCACTCTTTTTGCTTATCCAATTATTTTTCTAATCATCAAAACCATAAATCATAAGTACATTTCTCCCGTTTTATGCAAAAAGTCTATAAGGGGTTTCAGATATTTTCTCTAATCAGGGAGGGCTAATTTAGCCATTTCTACAAGTTCATTATCTTCACCAACCATTCCTCCATTGTGGATGAGGTTGAACTTTTTCATTTTTAAGCATATAATAGTCTTGCTGCAGTTATCATATGTATAAAATAACTTCCCTGACTTTTTTTTTAGTTGGTTATCCTTTACTCCCAAAATAAAAGTCTCTAGTTTCAATTGAAATTTAACTTTTACGATCTTCTGAATCAGTGTATGTATTTGATTCTAAAAATGAATCCAATGTGTATATTTTAATCCAAAATTCACAATTTTGGCTATTTTTACATGTCCACCAAACATGAAAAAATTCCCTTCATCTTGTTCACATTTCCAGCAAAGATTCAAAGCAACATCATACATTTTAGACAATTTCTCTGGTGACAAATACCAATGATGAGCAGCAGAGATTAAAAGTTCAGAGTCTGCTGAGTTGAGCTTAGGTTAGCCTCCAAGCTGAATCAGTCAAAGCTTAACAAAATGATCAGTCAGAAAAAAATAAACATTTGCTGCAATCCCAGATAAAGACTGGAGGGTGGAGGGAGTGGAGGGAAGAAAGAGTATTTTCCAGATGTTCTGAATCTGTCAAATGTGAAGAAGACAGAAACTATGACAGATTTTACCAATTCATGCCTCATTCTGAAAGCAAGAAGTATATACTTCCTGGAGAAAAAAGAAACAACAAAAATCTATTGCCTCAGATCATAATACCCGGTATTTGCTCTGGGAAGTCTGGGGGGGAGGGGGGGAAGGGGGGGAAATGATACATGGATTGATTATTAATGTACAGTAATTTTTGAAGACATGAAATTAAAATTTTTTAAATGATATTGGGGATGCTCGACTGCCATTTCAGGAAGAAAAGGAGAGAGGAGTAGAAGGAGGGAAGAAAGTAGGTAGGAAAGAGTAGAGAAGGAGGAGGGGAATAAGAAGGTTAGATAGGGTGGAAGAAGGGAGGAGTGGAGAAGGAGGAGAGGAAGTAGTAAAGTGAAGGAGATGAAGGATGGGAAAGTAGTAGAGGGTAGAGAGGGAGGTTGTGAAGAAAGGAAGTGGCAATCGGGCAGGCCTGAATCAGTAATAAATAAAAATTAATGATTAATGATGGATAATAGTTTGTACATAAATATGATGTTGGAAATGGAAATAAAAATTATTTATAAAAAAAAAATCTATTGCCACTTACCAAATGCTTCTGGAACAGATAGGAAATTGCTGCCATTCAGACATAATTGAAATTTCTTAAATTTAGGGTGGGGAGAAATTACTTCTATTTTTTGTCTCTTCAGGAGCTGGCAAAGATAAAGTTCTTATTAACAATGAAAATGCTCCATCCGCTGATAAAAGTTATATTTAGAATGTCCAAACTATGGTTTCAAATCATATTATTTCAAATTATTTCAAAAACCGCTACAGAAATATATGCAAACAAATAAAAACTGAATGCACCAATTACCACACCAAGCAAGAAGACCTCTTGTGCACAAATTCCAATCGTGCTTTTTATAATTTTGTGAACAACAAACTTAAAGACTCGAGATCCATCCCACCACTAAAAGATTCTAACGACAAAGAATATAATGATGAAACAGTTAAAGCAAACCTCTTTAACACATTCTTTGGCACAGTCTTTGTTAACAGTAATGACTTATACGATCTAACATATATAGATTTCACAGAAGATAATGTTGAAAAAGCTCTTCGCAAACTGAAACCATCCCTATCTATTGGACCTGATGGACTAAGTGCATACTTCTTAAAAAAGATTTCCACTAATATAGCAGAACCCCTAAGCATAATTTTTGAAAAAGCTTTCACGACCAGTTCCTTTCCCAAACTTTGGTCACTAGCCACAGTAATCCCTATCTTCAAAAAAGGAGACCCCAGCCTAGTTGAAAATTACAAACCTATCTCTTTTTGCTGTGTCACCTGCAAAGTAATGGAATCTATCATCAACCAATCCATTACCTTCCATCTAGAAACAAACAACCTACTCTCTAATAAACAATTTGGTTTCAGAAAAAAATTATCATGTAATTTACAACTTCTTCACTGCAAAAACATATGGACTACAAATCTTGATCAGGCCAAAACAATAGATGCAATCTACATAGACTTCTGTAAAACTTTCGACTCAGTAATACATGATAAACTTCTCCTAAAACTAAAATCCTACGGCATATCAGGACCCCTCCACAATTGGATAA
This sequence comes from Ahaetulla prasina, assembly GCF_028640845.1. Classification (NCBI taxonomy): domain Eukaryota; kingdom Metazoa; phylum Chordata; class Lepidosauria; order Squamata; family Colubridae; genus Ahaetulla; species Ahaetulla prasina. The sequence continues at coordinate 104,778,413 of NC_080541.1, read as the reverse complement.
CAGCTTTTCTATCAAACAGACAACAAGTGGTCAAACTTGGCAATGCTCTATCAGATCCTGTTAAAAGTGGAGTTCCCCAAGGCAGCGTTCTTGGACCAACACTCTTCATATTATACATTAATGATCTCTGTGACCATATTATAAGCAATTGTGTTCTCTTTGCTGACGATGTTAAACTATTTAACACCACCAACAATACAGCTATCCTCCAAAAAGACCTTGACTTTGTATCTGAATGGTCAAAAACTTGGCAACTCCAAATCTCAACCAGCAAATGCTCAGTCTTACATATTGGAAAAAAGAACCTAAACACTAAGTACAAGCTTGACGGACATCACCTTACTGACGACCCCCACCCTGTTAAAGACCTTGGAGTTTTCATATCAAATGATCTAAAGTGCCAAAGCCCACTATAACTACATCGCAAAAAAGGCCTTAAAAGTTGTAAACCTAATCTTGCGCAGCTTCTTCTCCAAAAACACTACACTACTAACCAGAGCATATAAAACATTTGCTAGACCAATTCTTGAATACAACTCGACTGTTTGGAACCCATACCACATTTCTGACATCAATACAATTGAACGTGTCTAGAAATATTTTACAAAAAGAGTTCTCCACTCCTCTGAATACAACAAAATACCTTACGCTATCAGACTTGAAATCCTGGGTTTAGAAAATTTAGAACTACGCCGCCTTCGACATGACCTGAGTTTAACTCATAGAATCATCTATCATCATAGAATCATCTATTACAATGTCCTTCCTGTCGAAGACTACTTCACCTTCAATTGCAACAATACACAATACACAAGCACACAATAGATTTAAGCTTAATGTTAACCGCTCCAATCTTGATTGCAGAAAATATGACTTCAGTAACAGAGTTGTTAATGCTTGGAATACACTACCTAACTCTGTGGTCTCTTCCCAAAATCCCCAAAGCTTCAACCAAAAACTATCTACCATTGACCTCACCTCATTCGTAAGGGGCATGCATAAGAGCACAAACGTGCCTACCGTTCCTGTCCTATTGTTTCCTTTCGTTATATCCAACTAATATAGTCATTACATACTTTTAAATATGTTTATATATTGTACAATTATTTCATGCTTATGCTTATATATACTGTGTGACAAAATAAATAAATAAATATATGACTAATTCAGCATATCTTTCCATGCTTGCCCATTCTATCTCATATTGTCCATTCTATCACATAAAACTGGAATTCTTGGGTTCATCATATAGTTATCCTATGGTTCTAATTTAGCTATGGAGATCATAGCTCCACTCCCATTAGACTCCTTGTCACATCCAAGTTTAATTTCATTTAGAGCTGCTAAAGCTATGCTGCAAAACCACTGGATGGCAGCAAAGGGATACAGAAAACATTGCTGCCCTCTAGTGAGTCTCTGAAGTTTTACTGCCCAATTATGTTAGGCCAGGGCTGTCAAACTCGTGGCCCACATGCTGGATGCATCATGCACTGACCACACCATGTTTAGTGAAGTGGGAAAAAAGTCCTGATGCATCACCTGACACCGCCATGATGATGTGAGTTTGACACCCCTGTGCTACCCCTGTGCTACGCAATATAAAAAAACTGGGAGAGAAGTAAATATGGAACCTAAGGCTCATGATGTGTTTATTAATGCTTCTTGGCCCTGCATATTCTCTAGAAGCTTGGAGAATAAAAATATTAGAAGTTTGAAACTTGCTATTTGTTTTTGAAATAGCCCACCAGACCAGCAAACAGAAAGACATAAGATAAGGAGAGAGAAAAATATCCTGGGGGTCCAGAGAAATAGCATGGGATAATCTTACCAGCTGCTTTCTTGTAGTTTATAATCCTCTAAGTGGCCGTATTGACAATGCAGTCCTTTTATGAGAGGACCTCATATGCTGTTAAATTCCAAATCTTCCCCTGAAAAAGTCAGAGATTTCTGCTACTAAGAAAAGAACAGTAATGGAAACAGGGCTCTATGGCTGCAGGAAACAAATATCAGGAAGGATTGTATTTGTATGGTTGGTGGAGATACAACAGCTGTCAAAAATATGCTAATGGCGGCCACAATCAGTAAAGCCTGAGTGCAGGTCACCTCAAAAACAGATCTTGGAAGCCAGGAAGTCATAAATCTTGTCATAAAAAAAAGTTGGATTTCAAGCATATCTTTTTCTTTGTGTAATGACAGCTAACAGTTGAGTGAGGGCTGTCAAGATTTTTCTGGAAAAAAATCTGTATGAACTAAATAGTCTTTGTCCTAAAAATCTGGAAACTTAATTGCTGAGTTTAGCTTTTTGACTTATAATTGCATAACATTACATAGTGATATATTCATTCTTTCCAAATAAAAAATACCTTTAGAAAATGAGTTTTTAAGCAGTTTATATTTGGTTTAACAAATTCAAAGGGTTTAAAGTTGTAAGACCAATATACCATGTTTTCCCCAAAATAAGAGCAGGTCTTATTTTTTCAGGGGCTCCAAAATAAGCATTAGGGCTTATTTTCAGGGGATGTCTTATTTCCCCCCAAGTACTTTTAAAGTAGGAGGAGGTCCACTTCTTCTGCTTGCTTGCAGTGGGGCAGGAGACTGCATGGGGTGCCAGTGTCGCCGCAAGGCAGCAGGGGTGGAGTTGCCCCATGTGCCCCTCACTAGCGTACCTTAGGGCCCCTGCAGCCAGGTTAACCACACCTTGATACCTGCCTTCTGGCGGCAGCTCCAGGAGGACCTTACTTGGCTGCCACTCCACTTCTTCTGCTTGCTCACATGGCCTCAACAGAGCAGGAGGTTGAGTGATGTGCTGGTGCCATGGCCATGAGGTGAGGCAGGGGGGTGGAGCTGCCCCACGCACTCTGTACTGGCTTACCTCATGGCCTCTGCAGCCAGACCATCCATGCCCTGATAACTGCCTTGTCTCATGGCCACAGCACCAATGTATCACTTGGCCTCCTACTCCATTGCCCATGAACAAACAGAAGAAGTTGTCAGGCAGCCATGCAAGGTCCTACTGGATGGGGCTGGTGGCACTGTTGCCAATAATGGAATGGGTGGGCAGCCGCCTGGGCAGGTGCTTAAGTAGGGCTTAGTTTGGGGGTAGGACTTATATTGGGCACCCGTGCAAGAAACATGGTAGGGCTTATTTTTGGGATAGGTCTTACTTTTGGGGAAACATGGTAGAGACATGTTTTGTGCTGCCACCTGTTGGTCAGAGTCTATATTGCAACTTTTAAAATTTGTTTCTCAGTCGTAAGATAAATGTACTGAAATAATCTATTTGGATCACAAAGTAGATTTTGTTAATTTAACTGTAACAGAATCGGAAGGGACCTTGGAGGTCATCTAGTCTAACCCCCTGCTCATGCAGGAGACCCATACCAGGGATTCGAGCCACTGAACTGCCGACGTTTCTGATTGACAAGCTCAGTGTCTTAGCTACTTGAGCCACCTAGTTAGGACAATTAGCAATAGCAATAGCACTTAGACTTATATACTGCTTGACAGTGCTTTACAGCTCTTTCTAAGCAGATTATAGAGTCAGCATATTGCCCCCAGCAATTTGGGTCCTCATTTTACCCACCTTGGAAGGATAGAAGCCTGAGTCAACCTTGAGCCTGGTGAGATTTGAACTGCCAAATTGCAGGCAGCCAGCAGCCAGCAGAAGTAGTCTGCAGTACTGCACTCTAACCACTGCGCCACCATGGCTTATGTATTAGCTGCATTCTTGGATAAAAACAAAAGAAATATATTTGTATATTTAGAATTTGTGATCAGGTGAAGAATTTTGGGTTTAAAAATATTGTTTTGTTTATATTGCTAAACTTTTGTTGTATATTAACCTGAATTGATATTTCCTTCTCTAGTATTTGTTATGCAGGGACTGGCCTCTGACTCTTGAATTGGAGTTTAGAGTTATTCTGAATTGCAGATTGATGTTTTGTGGAACTAATTTCAAAGTTCAGCTAATTTACTTTCTGGAACATCATAGAAGAAGAAATAAAGATGTGACAAAATCACATTCAACTGAATGAAATTATTTCATAATTCATTTTAAAATATACCAGTTAATAAATGGCATTTCTTTTTGTGGAGACCAGCACATAGGTCAATTTGGCAACGAAATGTCCTTGCTAGGCATTAATCCTTCTACTCTGTTCTAGGGAACAGCTGAAATGCCTAATAATGCCTTTAATGAATTCCCAGCGTTGTATTGGTTTTTATGATAGTGTTTTTCAATTGTTAATACCCATAATATGTAGAACATCTGTTAGCTTTATTCATCTACCGCATTGTTGTTTCTCAATGGTCACAATCTTGTTGCCTGTCTCCAGTGATCTGCACCTGTTCGAGATGAAGTTCTGGAGTAAGGATCCTGCTTTCTTCAAGTAGGTTTCAGAAACAACTAAGAATCCTCATGGGGTAGAATACATCTTCACTTCCAATGCACTCTCTTATGAGAGTTAGGAGGGCTCAGCAGAGGAGCCATTTGTTGTCCTTTACTCTTAATCCTATCTGAGCATGGGTATGGAAGGATATAGTGGTCAAAGATACTTTTATGTATTTGAATATATCTTTTATTGTATTGTTCAGTAATGAAGACCTTTTAAAGTTCATTGAATTTTCAAACATGTAATTAAAGTTTTTTTAAGCATTCCGCTGCATTTCAGTATTAAGAGAAAGACAGTCTCTAAACCTAAATAACAGCATGCAGAAGTGTGAACTTGGTAGCATATGTTGAAACTTACTTCTCTACTGTTGAAATTCTGACAGTTTCAAGTGCCCTCCAGTGAAGAAAGACACTGAAATAGATAGGAATTCAAAATGAACCCCAGGGAGACACTGTGGAGCTTCAAGGTGGATGCAAAGAATCTCCATGATGGTCTTTGCTAGAGGCAAAACTGACTACATCTACATTCTTGTCAGTGGAATATAAGACATGCAACTGTGCACTAAATTTCTATTGGGATGGCATCTGAGGGATAATTTAACTAGATTGACCTTTGGAACAACTCAAGATGCTCTGTGTCTTTTTGTGCTTTTTAAAAGACCCTAGAAATCCAAACCAGGAATCAGTATAGAGAGCCACCTGTACATTAAAACCAAGGAAATTATGTCTTCTGCATCATTTAGAATACCTTATACCACACCATTGAAAGAATCATGGCATTTAAACTGCAGATAACAGAGTTCCAAAATTTATTACAGTGGGGAGGACTACAGGTATAGCAGTAGCACTTAGCAATAGCACTTAATAGCATCTAAGCGATTTACAGAATCAGCATATTGCCCCCAACAATCTGAGTCCTCATTTTACCGACCTCAGAAGGATGGAAGGCTGAGTCAACCTTGAGCCAGTGAGATTTGAACTGAAGTAGCCTGCAGTGCTGTATTGTAACTACTGTGCCACCTCGACTCTTGAGTATGATTAATTAACAGGGCTTTTGGTAGATAATTCCATCATTCACAATGACCACATGAAGAATGGGTTACTCACAACCCCCCATTTTCTCTCCCCATTCCCCACTGCTGGGACTGTTGCCTTCCAGCCTTTCTCCAGCACAAATATAACCTGGCAACATCTTTTTTCTTGATACTACACTTGATCTTAGCCAAAAGGCTGAGAAGCAATTTTTTCTGACATGTACACATGATGTTGCCTTCATCTCATCTGTAGCCCATAAGTGAGAGAGGCTTAAGCAGTCCTCAATACCACCAACATTAATGTAATATTTCTCAATTATTCCAAAACCTTCCTAGACCTTTGGGCAGCCTCAAAGTATGTAAGAACAATTAGGCTTTCATAGCCATTACCTTAAAAAGAAAAGTCAGGTGACTAGCTGTGCCTGGAGATAGAGGCAATAGATAGAGTTAGAACAGAGATTAGCAAAGGGGATTACAAGTTTTCATGCTGGGATTTTTTTTGGTCAACTCTTGAAAGGATGGAGAGAACTCTATCTCCTTTGCAATTCCCTACAAAGGAAATGAAATAAAAATACAGTATCTAGAAATTGGGTAAAAATTCCAATAATTATAGGACTCATTTTACAGAAAGCTGAAACTGATGAAGCTAAAAAATTGTTTAGTAATCTGAATATAAGGGACAGGTAGGACTAGACCATCTAAATACAAAACCATTTCCCAAACATTCAATTCTTATGCTTTCAGTCAGGATTCTTCTCAACTCCGAATCACTGTTCCCTCAGTATATTCTAAACTAAAAAGATTTTATCAGCACATATTTTTATATAGAAATAAATCATGGCAAATCATATTCAATGTGTAGTCCTTAATAGAACTACATCCACATGGAGGGAAGTAAGCAGTGGGGTACCCCAAAATCCATTTTAGGCCCATTACTCTTCAATATCTTCACAAACTATCTAGACAAGGGAATTGAAGGGAAGTCATCAAATTTACAGATGACAGGAATAGCCAACAACCCAGAAGACAAGCTTAAGATCCAGAAAGATCTTGACAGACTTGAACAGTGAGTCCTATCTAACAAAATGAAATTCAGCATAGATAAAAGTAAGATTTTACATTGACACATGAAAAACCAACTATATAGGTATAGACTAGGTGAAACCTGGCTTAATTCCAGTAACTATGAGAGGAATCTTGGCATCCTAGTGTAGAATCACTTAAATATGAGCCAACAATGTGTAGCAGCAGCCAAAACAGCCAATACAATTCTAAGCCACATTAACAGAGTTATAGATTCAAGATCATATTAAGAATACTGTATTACAAAGTCTTAGTAAGACTACACTTGGGATACTGCATCCAGTTCTGGTTACCACAATATAAAAAAGATGTTGAGACTCTGGAAAGAGTGCAGAGAAGAGCAACAAAAATTATTTAAGGAGCTGGAGGGTAAAACACATGAAGAACAATACAGGAATTGGGTATGTCTAGTCAAATAAAAAGAAGGACTTGGAGTGACATGATATTATTGTTCCAATATTTGAGGGGCCTCCTACAAAGATGAGAGGGTCAAACTATTTCCAAAGCACCAAAAAACAAGACAAGAAACAATGTTTGGAAACTAACCGTGAAAAGAAGCAACCTAGAACTAAGGAGAAATTTCCTAATAGTGAGAGCAATCAGCCGGTAGAATAGCTTGCCTTTAGAGATTGTGGATGCTCCATCACCGGAGGCTTTCAAAAAGAGATTGGACAGCCATTTGTCTGAAATGGTATATGGCAAGGGTGTCAAACTCGCAGCATCATGTTGTCATCATGTGATGTATCGCAACTATTTTCCTCTTCGCTAAACCGGAGGTGGGTGTGGCCAATGCATGACGCACCTGGCCCATGGGCTACGAGTTCGGCACTCCTGGTATAGGGTCTCCCAGTTGGACTAGAAGACCTCTGAGCTCTCTTCCAACTCTATTATTCTATGTTCTAAGTTCTAAATAGAAGTAGAAACAAAGCAAATGATATAAAGAAAGATATAAAGGTATAAAGAAATAGCTTCCAATGTTTTTCACAGCAGATGAAATATATATTTTATATATATTTTAAACTCCCTGTCTCTTAAGTTATCATCACAGATAATTTAAATGTAGTGGAGTCTGTCCTTCCAGCCTCATTTTTCCCTCTGCTAGTTAGCAGAATCTATTGGAAAATAGAATTCATCATGTTATATTTCTAATAATAATTTAAATTATTTTTAAATAATTTTTGACTTCTGAATAGACATCTTGAAATACCGTATATACTCGAGTATAAGCCGAGTTTTTCAGCACGTTTTTTGTGCTGAAAAACGCCCCCTCGGCTTATACTCGAGTCTACCCTTGCAGAGCCGACCCAGGGAGAGGGTTTTTTGCCCTCGGGAACAGCTGGGCCGGCAGGACGAGCCCAAATGCTGCCGGCATGCTTTGCCAGCTCGGCCGGCTCGTTTTGGGGCGGCGGCTGGCCTCCGGCGTTTTCTTCCGCCGCTTTTTGATGGCGGCGGCGGCGGTGGTCGGCGGAGGGGGCGGGGGGCGGAGGGGGCGTTCGACATTTTCGCCCCCCTCTCACTCGTCCTCCTCTTGCCCGCGGTGGGGGCGGAGGGGGCGTTTGTCACGAATACATCCCAATAAAATGCAAAGGTTTCAAAGCATGTTTTGGAAAAGCAGCGAGGGATGGGGGGAGAATGCTGCCTTGAATGTGAAAGAAACGTGGAAAACTCCAACTACAGTATAAAAAAAAAACATTTGCACTCAGTACTTTTTATTTTATTTTATTTTTTGCCAAGTTTTCCCCAGGGTTTTTTCCCCCCCTATGGAAATTGGGGAGGTGGGGAGAAAGAGGTGAAAAAGAAAAGCCTCTTGGAAAGCGGAGAAATACGGCAAGAACAAACGATTTCTCCCCCCCCGCCCCTGTCCTTCTCTCCCGCCAGTCACACGGTTCAGTTTTTTTTCAGGCTAACTATACTTTGCGTTTCACTCCCCCGAGTGAACATTGTAACCCGAGACTTGCTCGTAAACAGTGAGCAAAATTACGGTAATCTCCTCTGCCAAATCTATTCCCAAACCCTCCCCCCCCAACACCTCCGCTCCGCAAAGGCAAGAAATGAACGCCGAATCCGAGAGGGGGGCAGGAGGAGGAGGAGGAGGAGAGATGGGGGCATTGCAAGCTAGGGTGGGAAGAAGGAGGAGGAAGAAGAAGGGAGGCAAAAGAAACCGACCCTCGCGCAGATCAGCAAATTAGCTTTCCTTCTCCAAACCAATTTTTTAAAAAAACCCGTTCTACCCAGAGCAAATGGCAAATAAGCAGCCTGCTTTGAGTCTGATTATTGTTTCATGTGGTTGCCCTCTCTGATCTCCTTGTACATGACAAGGCACCTCTAACCCAGCGCTTTGTGTTTGTTATTGGTAATTCTCCTCTCCTTCTTCCATTGGAGTCCTCTCCTTCCTTTCCGAACGGGCGGGCGATTTACCTTCTCTGCCTCTTTTATTTTCCTGGAGGTGGAGGTGTATTCCTAAGGATGCCTTCAGTGCTGGGGAAGGAGCCGATCCATGGAGGGAGGGGCGACGCTGCCGAGAAGCCGCTGCTTACAGAGAGCGAAAGAGCCAGGAGACCTTGGCATAGGTGGGCGGCTGGTGTAAGGCAGGGCAGAACCTTCGACCCGCAAGGATCCCGGGAGGTGGGGACGAAAGAGAGGCAGAGAAGGAGGAGGAGGAAGGAAAAGAAAAGAAAAGGGGGAGTGAAAATAAGAGCAGTCCGAGCAATAAATAAATATTGCTGGGCTGCTTTCCAAAAATCCTCAGCACGGAACTAAAAGTTGCAAGTGTTTTGTGAGTTCAAACAGTCCCTTCCAGACTAACACGTTTCATTAAAAGATACAAAGTTTGGTAAACTGAAGCTCGCTCTGTCCAATGCAAAAAAATCATCATCATCATATAATAATAATAATAATAATGATAATAATAATAATAATAATGATGATGATGATGATGATAATGATAATAATGATAATGATAATAATAATAATAATAATAATAATGATGATGATGATGATGATAATGATAATAATGATAATGATAATAATAATAATAATAATAATAATAATGATGATGATGATGATAATGATAATGATAATAATAATAATAATAATGATGATGATGATGATGATAATAATGATAATGATAATGATAATAATAATAATAATAATAATAATGATGATGATGATGATGATAATGATAATAATGATAATGATAATAATAATAATAATAATGATGATGATGATGATAATGATAATAATGATAATGATAATAATAATAATAATAATAATAATGATGATGATAATGATAATAATGATAATGATAATAATAATAATGATGATGATGATGATGATGATGATAATGATGATAATGATAATGATAATAATAATAATAATAATAATAATAATAATAATAATAATAATAATAATAATAATAATAATAATATTCAGCCGTGCTTCGCTTTGATGGCAGCCTGACGTAAAATGGGGGGCAGGGGGATACATACACGGTTAGGGAAAAATAACAAAACAACGTTTTGGGCTCAATTGCAGTCTTAAATTGAGGACTACCGGTACTTGCAATTTGAACCTTATTGGACACTTCATTCCTGGAGGGTTTTTAAAGAACAGACTGGACAATCCTTTGTCTGAAACAGTATAGGATCTCTTGCTTGAGGAGTGGGGACTGGACTAGAAGATCACTGTTAGTTTGGGATATGTTCAGAGCCCACACATCTGATGACATAAAAAAATTGGCAAAGTCATCTCAAGTCACTTTGGCCGTTATTCCAGGTGGGCTTACATCTGTATTGCAGCCCCTAGATGTCAGTTTAAATAAACCTTTCAAGGACCGTGTGCGAAGGATGTGGCATGAATGGATGACATCTGGTCAAGCTCGTCTGACAAAAGTTGGAAATCTGAGAAAGCCAGACATAGAACTAATAGCACAGTGGGTTCGTGATGCATGGGAAGATATTCCAGAGGACATGGTGCAACGTGCCTTCAAGAAATGTGGCATTAGTAATGCTATGGATGGCAGTGAAGACAGCGCATTGTATGAGAGTGACAGCAGTGATGATGACGACTGTGAACTCAGTGATGACGACAACGTATATGCGGATAACATCACAGAAGCTGAAGTAGCTGAAGCTCTGTTTGGACAAACAGATGATGAGGAGGAGAACTCCAGTTTTGAGGGATTTTAGCTCTCGTTAGCTTGGTTGCTGTTACTTTTAAAGATACTGTATTTTTGATACCATATTCTTTTTGGGGACCCCCTTTTGCACTTTTATTGTTTTTCGTTCAAATAAATATTCATGTTATTTTACTTGGCTCTATCTTTATTTTTTACATTGACCAGTAGCTGCCTCATTTCCCACCCTCGGCTTATACTCGAGTCAATAGTTTTTCCCAGTTTTTGTGGTAAAATTAGGTACCTCGGCTTATATTCGGATCGGCTTATACTCGAGTATATACGGTAACTTCAATTCTTACAGGTTTTGCAATGATTCCCTACATACTTGTTTGTCAAATTAGGCTTATTTAACTTTAGCATTCATAATTTAGCCAGACTTCTACTATTCCTTCTTCCTCATACTATAACTGATGAATGCATTATTTAACAAGAAGCTAACTTGCTCAGAATATTGCTGTTCAAGATACAGTCCCAGGTTTGTCAAGACTATTTCATGCATTACTTTATCTGTAACATATTATAGCATTTGAAAAATGGTGTGGAGAATGTATATTATTATGACAAAACACTATTTCCTGTATTACAGATGTCATGCTAAATTTTACCCAAGCTATTCAGTAACCGAAATTCTAGGTGTCAGCTGGGAGAAAACATTTTCTGTGTAGACATACAATCAACTTTATCTGAATTCACAGACTAAAAACCAGCTGTGTCTAGAATCAATTGAAACATTTCTTAGCAGATTCATCACTGTGGGATATTGGTGCTCTCTGAATTAGATTTTCTTGGAGATATTTCATCACCAAACTAGGCAACATCATTAGTGCGCATGAAATGTTTGCAAGAAAATAAGCAAACTCAGAGAACACTAAGGACTTCATAGTTCAAACCTGAGCTACAAATATTCTCTTCTATTAGATCCATCACTATTTTTCACAAATTTGAAAGTTGTAATTTAAGTAATTTGTGATGGACATACTTTGCATGCTACATAAAGTTCAGGCTGATATCTTTTAACTTCTATTATTCTAAGAGCAGTTGAATTTTTAATTTTTTTTTAATTATAAAAATATTTTATTGTTTATATATTTACAAAAGCCACATACTTAGCAACCCTTCTGAGATATATTGTACTAAACGTTTTAAAAAAAATAAAAATAAAATAGACTAAGCTAGATACTGAGACAAAAAATAAAAATAAAAATTAGCTACTGAAAGTTAAAGTGTTAGTCAAAAAGTCAGATAAAAAGAAAACAAGTTCAAGGAAACAGATTTTTAAATGAAGATCTCAAAATGAATATACCCTATCTAAACAACTTGAAAATATAAACGCTGAATAGCAAATATTATATGCTGAAACACCAAATATGTTTAGCAATGTTTATTAAAATCTATCAGTATTCAGAGGCAATATTGAAATGTTTTATAAGTTAGATTTTTATGTCCTTTTAAAAAGAAGCAGGGGTTGAGCTGGAATTTGAAAGTAGGAACGAGAACTTTGCTTAAAATAGGTGTACCATGCAGGTGAGTTGGACCAATTTTTTTATTTATTTGACAAAAAAGAATAAAAATAAAAATAGAAGTATTTATTTCCTTTTTAAAGATACAATCTCATGGGGAAAAAAATTGGGGGGGAAGGGCTATGATGCAGAAGAGTTCTTTTAGCAGTAAGCATAACTTTAAGACTGAAGTTGGACATTCCCTTGTAAATGCAAATGTTAACAGAGTAACATCTGGGCATATAATAGTAAAATACCATAGGCATCTTGCAGTATTTACCAAGCAAAACCTTTTAATTTTAATTTCACAAGTTCAGGGCCTTTTATTATATATGTGAGAATGCTCCACTCACATGAGAAAAAAAACCAACCTGTTACCAAATTGGCACAAGCTGAATCCCAGTAAAACTAGTAAATTGTATATTTTTGCTACAAAATCCCTTCCAGACATCTGAAGAATTGTAGCCAGTCAGAACGAGAGATGACAATTGAACAATTACACTCTTATAATCACATTGTGGAACATGGATGTTTGAGATTATACAAAAGCTTTCTTACAGCAACAGAACCATTAAATACAAGCCAACTTCTGTTATGATAAACATAACTAAATAAATTCACAGATCATATTCAATTTGCAGTTGGCTGCTATTTTAAAAGTCAATTTCATTCTTTTTCATAAGCATAACTTTTTCTTTTTCCCCAGGAAGGAAGAATTAGGGAAGTATTTGATAGGTTACCTAGATTTGTGAATTTTTCTCTTCATGAAAGTAAAATAAAAAGAAACACGTAGCTTTCTTTAAAAATGACAATTTAGTTGGTATTGTACCCAATGACTGCACTTTAGTGTAATTACAAGGTGCAGCTGAAGTGATATTACATTTTCTTTCTACATTTGTACTTCTGAAGTAGATTAAAGTGAAAAACATGCAGTTTAGATGATGTTTTCTTTCTACAGCCAACTCAAATTTAATCTTATTTTAGATTATGCTCAGTATGTGGTATTTTAGCTCAGCAGCATGTCAATATAAATGCAGTAATTGAACTTAACTTGCCAAACAGCACATTTCGTCTGACAAAATGAGGACTAGATGCCCAAGGCTATACCAGCTGAGGGAACCATATGAAGCTTTTGTCCTGCAATCTGAGACACTAAGAAGTCTTGTTTTGCAGATTAAGTATTGTATATAATAAGGGCACAGTTTCAGAATCCTGGCACCAAAGATATTTTAAACTACATTACAACAATACGTTCCTTCTTTGCCAGTTTTGGGGGAGGTGGGGTTGGAGAGAGAAATGGATGTAAGGGGGAAAAAAGAGTTTGTACGAGACTGAATGATGCTACCCATTCCTTGTCCTAGGCTCACTCTCCATGCAGACCTAAAAGATTTACTTTACACCAATTGTCCTCAATATAAAAGTTTGTGCAGTCTTGATCTGAGGCAGAAGTGTCCAACTTTAAGATTTGTGGACTTCAGCTCCCAGAATTGCTCAGCCAGCAATATAATTCTGGGAGTTGAAGTCCACAAGTTGTCAAGTTTGGAGACCCCTGATCTAAGGTAAGAAACCCAAAGATGGGATGAACTGTCCTAGAAAAGGAGATGTCAAGACAATGAGAATGTTTGGAGGAAAATATCTTGGTGCACTTGGTGAATTAGGAAAAGAGATAGTCAGAAAATGGTTGATTAAAAAGAGTTAATAAATATTAGATGGAACTATAGATCTGAGAAGGATTGATTTTGCATATAGTTTTCAAATAACCATCTAAGAGTTGTAATGGCCTAATTGTGCTAAGTATTTGTTCCCAACACCTCAATCAATGAATCAATGTTTAAAATGTTGCCTGAAAATACAAGAGTACCTTTAGCTACATTATCTCATGCATGAATTATACACTGGGAATTGTGACTGGAGCTGTATTTTATAAGCTTCCATGAATGCCGCAATAAAAACAGCAATCACTGCCTTCTGTAACTTTCTCCTTCCCTTTTCTGAAGCTCACACAATATAAATAAGGAGATTCTTAACTACTTTGCTTTTTTAATGGGAAAATTCTGTAGATCTCCTTAGGCTATTTATTTTGACACACAGATGGAGACATCAATCACATTAGTTAACCAAAATAAATATTTCAATGTGTGAAGGACTAATTAGACTACCTCAGTATTTAATATATTGGAAACTTAGATACTTTCTTGGTGCTTACTTAAATGCTTTGACTGCACTAAACAATTCTAATCAATTTTTGAAAGAAATGCTGATCCCAATCTATCTTTTTCTCTTAAATTACTTTATTGAAATACAAATTTCAATAATGTACCTTATTGAAATTAAATGATTGATATAAGGCTTGCAATGCTAAGCTAACAAAAGGACAACAGGCAGCTGCCAACTTTTGTGCTATCTTGGGAGAATGGAGTAAGTTTCCTATTATACACATATGTGGATGTGTGCTGTTATACAGCACACATCCACACTCATTTTAGCAATGCTTTTAAAAATGTTATACATTTGTTGCCATTGTAGGTAAGTGCCATTTAATAGCATCATGTTTCTAGAAAAGTATGTGAAGAATTCCACAGAAATATGTATGATCAAATACAATGTCATACCTTAAATCTTTTATCTTCTATATTACATTAGGAAGTCTGTATTTCAATAGGTTATAAAGATGAGTAAATTATTGCTCATAATTGACTGTAGATTTACAGCCCATTTTTCAAGGTAGATATAATTCTATAATATTTGGCATTCATCTGTCACTAACTAGCATTAACTAGCTTTAGAAAATTGGAAGTTCATTGGATACAAATATTCTCACAATGGAGGCGTTTTTTAATTATCCTGTTTAAAAACACAGTTTTAAGCTCTGAAACCATGCCTTATCATCTTTTCCGTTTAGTGATATCCAGAAATGGTTTATGCCAGAAACTCATCTTGACGTTATAAAATTCTGTGTAATACATTCTCCATCATCCCCATTTTGCTTTATTTTTTTAAATTTTTTTTAAATTTTATGTCACATTTAGACTCTGCCCATCTTCCTCATGCAGCAATTCTGGGAGGTGATTTCTGACACATCACTAAAAATATCATTTTAAAATAGAAAATGTGGTTATTATATTTTGATTACAGAGAAATCTTAAGGAAATTCTAGGGCCATCCTGGCTTCATTGAAGATCCCCAGAAATATTGTCAGGACAACAACAGTTCTATTTTTAGAGAGCCTTCTCTTATTTCTTCCTGGAGCCATACAACACAGGGAAGCTCTCCTATTGTTTTCTTCTACTGTTTAGGCTTTTTCATAGCATTTTGGCAGTGTGCCAAGGCAGCCTTGCCATTGATCATTTTTAAGTTAGCCTTTATTTATCATGGAAGCATGGCACCTTCTCAAATTGCCTTTAATTTGCATTCGTGATATCTAAATATAGCTGAACCTGAAAAACTGTGGCATTGTAACAGGAGATTTGCTACAGGGTTTCTGATTGGCCTGGGCATCACCACGTGACTATTTCTAGAAATAAATGTGTCCCTGAAATGGCAACTTTCTAAGCACTAAAGTCTTTCCCTTAAAAAAACATTTTTGCTTTAGCAAAATCACATTTTGACCTCATTTTTAAATGGAAAAGCAAGCTGAATTTGGTGTAGCCTTAGAAGTCTAGTGAAGAGACTCTCCATATAGAAGTCATTTGAGCTTTCATCACATTTCTCAAAAAGTAAATTCTTGAGGTAAAATTGAAAATTCGTGTTGTGATGCTTAAGTGTCAGTACAAGTAAAAGGCTCCTGGATGAATTAGAAAACCTCTGTCTTTGTGCACCCATTTTATCACTGATTCTTCCTCTTGGGAAAAAGACAACAAGAAAACAAGACACTCAAAGATGCCATTCTTCTGTAGAGTGCTGAAAAAATTCTACTAGCAATAAAGGAGAATATTTTTAGCTCAGGATTGAAATGAAGGGTCCTTCATCCTCTTTGACCTTGGATGTTTTCTTGCAGATGTTTCATTATTCAACCTAGGTAACTTCAGCAGATTATATTAGCCTTTGAAATAAATGGATGTTCTCTGAAAAAAAAATGTTTAACCTTGAGCAAGGAAAAATGGGCTGCAGTTGAGGCAAATCACTTAATGAAACAATTGTCATGAAGCACTGAAGAAAAACATTGAAAAATTAATCTTATAAATCCATGTATTTTTTTCTTTAAGACTCAGCAGTGAAAGCAAACCAAAGTGACATACAGGCCCACCAACTCTCATATAATCCACTCCACAGATTACCAATGGAATACCTTTACAAGTCTTCACCTACACCTTCACCTCTACAATAAGGACCACAACCAGAGGTGGACTCCTCATAATTTAACAACCTGTTCACCTAGGTGCTTGTGTACTGCTTCAAACACACAGTGATTTCATGCGTGCAGCTTCCAGCACACCTTCTCAGGCACCTGCGGTGAGTAGAGCGGGTTAGCTGGGCTATATGGGCAGGGCGAGCAAGCCAGAGAGTGAGATATATAGGACGAGATAGCACCAGGGTGGGTGGTCAGAACCTCTGAAATGGGCAAACGGGTTGGAACCCACCTCTGACCACAATGTAGAACAAACTACCACTGGAGCTGAAGCTCCTCTTTGTTACAGTTAGAAAATGTCTCAAACTATATGTAATAACCTTTCATGGTTTCAACTGTTTTACTTGCTTTAGTGCTTCCGATACTTTCAGGGTTTTTAAAAGTCATTGTTTAAATCATGTTTAACCTCTCCTTTCTTGGGATGCCTGCTATTTTAATTTTTTTTCTGAATCATTAAGGGAATAAACAATATCAAACACAACAAACAAACAAACAGCTAGATAGCTCCTCTGCTAGAATCCCAATATATTTCCCAATCTTATTTTGTGACTCCTACACAATTGATCCCACAAATCATGATCTGGTGCTTCGTAGGAGCACTCTAACTCCATCATTTTCATTTTCTTTTGGTAGAATTTTCTTTTTTTTTACTGGGAAGCAGTGCATGGGTAATAAACAAATCTGATACATAAAATAAACATAGGCATATTAAAATTCCCCATAGTTTCTCTCTCTCTCCCTCCCACTCACACACACACAAACATACAGAGATGTGAACACAAAATCTTAAAAGGAGGAAACCATCCAAAAATGTTTACTCCCTCCCTGATTCCATACCCATAGTTACACTCTTGCGGCTTTCAGAACTTGAAATAAATATTTTAAGCAGAGAGTAGCAGCCTTTTTTAATGTTCCTCCCTCCCTTTGGCAATCAGGACCCATGTTTTTCTTTAAAAAAGCAATTAATTATATCGCCAAGATCCCAGAGAGTGTGGAAGTGATGTAAAAATGCCCTCAAATAGGTCTAGCCCCAGTTTTTTATTTAGCTTTTCATTGTCCAAAAGCTACTAGAGACTACACAGAGGTTTTATGCCAAAATCAAACTGATGATTAGGTTCTGACTTTGTGTTTGGACTAGGGATACTAGCATTATCCCTAGTAAAATTCACCTATTAAAAAGTCATTCAAAATTATCTAAACATTAAAATATTTGGTTGATTTTTACGCTCAGTCTGACCGTATTTGGTAGTTGTAGCAGCATATGGAATTAAACAACTTGATATGTACTAGAGAAGAAAGTGTTCTGAATTGCTGAGAAGAAAGGGTGCAAATATTTTTTGGCTTGCTTTTCTGCTTTGTTAAGCCAATTTCAGTAACAGTAATTGTTATTGAGTACTAATTTGGGAAGAGAAACTGGATTTGTTCAAGTTACCTAGGAAACATGGCAGGGAAAGGATTTGAACCTGAAATGTCAACATTTTTTGACAGTATATTTGCCCTTTGTATTAAATGGTTTGTATAAAAATGTTCTAGTTCTGAATTGTACTGAACAGTCTAATAGAAATAGGACCAACTGAGATTACAAGGACAACATAGAGATCAGTTTTTTATATTAGCATCATAATTATCAATAAAAAGGTATGACATTCAAAGAAGAGCTCAGCTGAGTATATCTGTTTGTGTTTTGTGAAATAGTGATAGGGAGAGAAAAGATTTTAGAGAACAGCTTTCATCAATAATCCAATAATTGCTGGAAGGAAGTGAAATAAATAGAATGGATAAACAGGACCTACAATTCAGTGTGGTTGTACTAAATGCTATGTTCTCCACCTTAATTTATATAAATAAAGTTTCATCCAAGACTGACCGTAGTGCAATTTTGCAGGACAGTGCCAGCATTCCTTTACTTTATATAATGGGAAGAAGTACAGTTCAATTAATTTAATGCAGAATACTATTTAAATTATAAATTTAATAAACTTAGATTTAGTAGTTACCCTGTGGTAAGAGAGATGATTGGTTCAAAATTGAGAAAGGAATTTGGCAAGGCTGTATACTGTCGCTCTGCCTATTTAACTTATATGCAGAGCACATCATGAAAAAGGCAGGGCTAGATGAATCACAAATTGGAATTAAGATTGCCAGGAGAAATATCAGCAACCTCAGATATGCAGATGATACCACTCTAATGGCAGAAAGTGAAGAGGAACTAAAGAGCCTCTTGATACGGGTGAAGGAGGAGAGTGCAAAAGTTGGCTGGAAACTCAACATTAAGAAAACTAAGATCATGGCATCTGGCCCTCTCAATTCCTGGCAAATAGATGGGGAAGAAATGGAGATAGTGACAGATTTTATTTTCCTGGGCTCCAAGATCACCGCATATGGGGACGACAGCCATGAAATTAAAAGATGCTTGCTCTTGGAGGGGAAAGCTATGGCAAATCTAGACAGTATACTAAAAAGCTGAGACATCACCCTGCTAACAAAAGTGTGTATAGTCAAGGCTATGGTTTTTCCAGTTGCAACGTATGGCTATAAAAGTTGGACCATAAGGAAAGCTGAGTGCCAAAGAATGGAGGCCTTTGAATTACGGTGGTGTAGAAGACTCCTGCGAGTCCCTTGGACTGCAAGGCGATCAAACCGGTCAGTCCTAGAGGAGATCAACCCTAACTGCTCTTTAGAAGGCCAGATCCTGAAGATGAAACTGAAATACTTTGGCCACCTAATGAGAAGGAAGGACTCACTGGAGAAGAGCCTAATGCTGGGAACGATTGAGGGCAAAAGAAGAAAGGGACGACAGAGAATGAGGTGGCTGGATGGAGTCACTGAAACAGTAGGCATGAGCTTAAATGGACTCTGGGGGATGGTAGAGGACAGGAAGGCCTGGAGGAACATTGTCCATAGGGTTGCGATGGAACACGACTTCACGACTAACAATAACAAGATGGGTGGACAATAAATTTAATTAATTAAATTAAAAATAATTGATGTGATACTAAGTAATTGATAAGTTACTGCTGACAAATTCGTATCACTTATTTTGATCCCCAAACAGCCAAACACAGGCTAAAAGTCTGACACTGACTAACTTGGAGGTT
Source organism: Ahaetulla prasina (assembly GCF_028640845.1). Lineage (NCBI taxonomy): Eukaryota > Metazoa > Chordata > Lepidosauria > Squamata > Colubridae > Ahaetulla > Ahaetulla prasina. The sequence continues at coordinate 104,758,784 of NC_080541.1, read as the reverse complement.
TATTATTATGATTTGTCCCACAGTCAGTCAGATGTTTGGACTGAATTTGGCATTTTTATCCACCTTTTGAGTCCTTTTCAAATACATGGAATAGGCAGAGGTTGATTTTTGAGGGTCTTAGAAATATGGTCACAAGATACAGGCTGTTCCGATTAAAGCTGCCTTTTGCAATGGACTGGTGGTGAATTTGTCAATGCTAATGGTATTAAAGTGGTGCTCCAGTAATTTTGGGTAATTTTACACCCAAGATGCCTATTATTATTGATACTATATTATTATTGATACTGGTGCAATCCCATTATTATTAAGGGATGAATAAGATTCTTAAAAGGGTGGGGGCTTAATTAACTTTATGGAAGTCTGCAACAGGTTTACCGGGTAGGGAAATGATAACTGAGAATGTGATTTTAATGTGTATGCTGCACCATTGCTTTATTTCATAGTCCATGACAGAAACACAGCAGAGCAGTTTTAAGATGGGTTTTGGCTAAGCTATCCTTTTCATAAATTTGTCGACTTTCATCGACTTTCATCATCTGTGACAAAGAGTGTTGCGTGTTTTAGAAAAGGAATTTTCTTCTCTGCACTGATTGACAATACTATTCCAGGTCATCAGCAGGAACCTTGCCTAGACTTGACAAAGAAGTCAGAGATTAAATCTGGCAATTTATGTGTGCTAAATGGAAGTTCTATTACCAAACATAGTTTCTTCCTTTATCTTAGAAACGGTGGTGAGCATTCGGTAAAGAATAGGTGTGGATTTTGTGAGAATTTTTTTTTTTAAATTTATTTATTTATTTTTGTCACACAGTATATATAAGCATAAGCATGAAATAATTATACAATATTATACAATATTGTATAATTATACAATTATACAATAATTAAACAATTATACAATATATAAGCATATATATGAGTATGAGTATGTAATAACTATATTAATTGAATATAACAAAGGAAAACAATAGGACAGGAACGATAGGCACGTTCGTGCTCTTATGCACACCCCTTACAGACCTCTTAGGAATGGGGTGAGGTCAATGGTAGATAGTTTTTGGTTGAAGCTTTTGGGATTTTGGGAAGAGACCACAGAGTCAGGTAGTGTATTCCAAGCATTAACAACTCTGTTACTGAAGTCATATTTTCTGCAATCAAGATTGGAGCGGTTAACATTAAGCTTAAATCTATTGTGTGCTCGTGTATTGTTGCAATTGAAGGTGAAGTAGTCTTCGACAGGAAGGACATTGTAATAGATAATTCTATGAGTTAAACTCAGGTCATGTCGAAGGTGGCGTAGTTTTAAATTTTCTAAACCCAGGATTTCAAGTCTGGTGGCATAATGCATTTTGTTGTATTTGGAGGAGTGGAGTGCTCTTCTTGTAAAATATTTCTGGACACGTTCAATTGTATTGATGTCAGAAATTTGGTATGGGTTCCAAACAGTTGAGCTGTATTCAAGAATTGGTCTAGCAAATGTTTTATATGCTCTGGTTAGTAGTGTAGTGTTTCTGGAGAAGAAGCTACGCAAGATTAGGTTTACAACTTTTAAAGCCTTTTTTGCAATGTAGTTATAGTGGGCTTTGGCATTTAGGTCATTTGATATGAAAACTTCAAGATCTTTAACAGGGTGGGGGTCATCAGTAAGGTAATGTCCATCAAGCTTGTACTTAGTGTTTAGGTTCTTTTTTCCAATATGTAAGACTGAGCATTTGCTGGTTGAGATTTGGAGTTGCCAAGTTTTAGACCATTCAGCTAAGAAGTCCAGGTCTTTTGCTGCAGGGAAAGGAAAAATAGTTACTATTACCCAATGTGTGGTAGGCCTAGGCAGTGAAAAGGCAGATGAAGAAACAGAAATTTGATGCAATATGTCCTGAACTGCCCCCTCGTTCCTGCTCCAGATATCTATTTATTGTGTGGAATCTATTTACCTTTGAAAAAACAAAGGACAGGTTTGATTTATAGATTTATGAAGGTCAAGTCTATATATACATATACATATACATATACATATACATATACATATACATATACATATACATATACATATACATATACATATACATATACATATCTTACTAGATCTGCTTTCTAACATATCCAGTTACAAAATCAGACACAAATAATGGTGTCAGATCTCATCATGCTTTAGTTATATCACACTTGAACTATTTCAGTGTGCTCTGTATAAAATTGTCTTATGCTTGATGTGTTTGGTTCAGAATGCTGTGTTCACACTATGAAATGGATAAATGATAAGAATAATAAGAAATCCTTTGTTGGAGCAACTCTTTTGGCTAGTACTTTTTTAAAGGAAAAATGTCAGAATGCTGATTATAATCTATAAAGTCCTAGGAATTTAGGACTAGTTATTTGAAAGACTCTGGTGTCCCAGACAAGTTATGGGAACTTTAGGTTTTTTGGAAGAGACTCTTCTCCTGCTTTTACCATCCTGGAGGCATGATAGTCTCAAAGCTGCTAAGGATCGTCAGGTTACTCCTCTTTCTATTGCTGCTTGCAAGGATGCAAAAGCATTTTTTTACAAGCAATATTTTTAAACTGGTTTGTATGCTTCTGAAAGGGCATGAAAGTACGTGTTTGCATGTGCGTGTTAAAGTTATTATCGACTCTGGTTACTGCCTGGACAAGTGCATGTAATTTTCTCGGAAGCATTTTCATAAGTGGCTTACCATTGCCTCCTTCCTAGAGTTAAGAGAGAGTGACTGGCCCAAGGCTGGCCTTGAGTCTAAGGTAGGATTAGCATTCAAGGTCTCCTGGTTTCTAACAGGAGTGCCTTAACTACTATGCCAAACTGACTAACATGAGTGGGTGCTTTTTGTGTCTTATAACTGATGTGTTTGACTGTTTCAATTTAGTTATTTATCTTTAATTGTGATTCTCTTTTCTTTAATTATTGCTAATCAATTCAAGCACCATTTGAGAGAGCAGAAGCTATTCAATAAATATTTCCCTCAGATTTCTTTGTCTCTGTCATAATAGGTTCATTTTATAGCTTATCCTTAGAATCTGTTCTTTAAATAACAAAGGAAGTTTCAGATAATATCACCACAGAGTTATGCATTACAGTAATACAGGAGAGAATATTAATTCCTCACACTTGATCTTACCCCCAAAACCAAAAAGCAAACAACTGAGCAACTGCATGTCAGACAGTAACAGTACCAAGGCTTGTCCTGTATAGGTGTCTAAGAACTTGCAGGCTTGTTTGACACCATTAAAAAAATACTTCTAGACTTTTCAATAAAGTACAAACTTCAGCTCCCCAGCATCTCATTCACATTAGTTTGGCACTATTGAGTCAAGTTCAGCTTCTGATGTCTACAGGGATGCTGCCATCTCAACCTGCCTCATGCAATATCCTGCAGTCCTTTCAAGAATAGCGCAGGAATCTCTTTGATCCCATCCCATAATCTTTTGTTCTGTTCCACTTCAACATCCTTCACCTTCCACTCACATATCTCTAAATTATATGAATTGTGAATTTCTGTTTGATGATCAACATTGCAGGAGTGTGATTAGTCTTTATTTGGTTAAGGATTGATTGGTAGGTTGGTATTCTTAATAACTATACCCAGATCTATAATTCAAAGAGACGTATTTTCTTCCACTCTTTCTCACTGTCCAGCTTGAAAAGACCATTATGTTTTAATATTTGCTATCATAGAAATATCCTTATCGTTCACATCTTTGTTTAAATCTGTAATTGCCTGTCTTTCTAAAATTAGAAAGTAATTTCTTTGCTGTCAACTTTAAGTTTACTGGATATGCCAGTTAACATTAATGTTACTTCTATCTTCTTAATATTTAACATTAAACTAGATTTTTCACTTTCCATTTTAACTCTTATATTGAGCTTTCCTAAGTCTTCTTTACCTTTAGCTAACAAGAAATGTTTGGAAATCTGCATATTAAAAACTGGTAATATTTCATCTTTCAAGTTTATCTCTACCATCATTTCTAAAATATATTCACTATATATTCAATATATAGGGGGATAATATACATCTTCTTTCTTATTCTGAAGTTGTTTCAGCATCCTCTATGCTTAATATATTCCACAATTCACCTCTACTTAGCCAAAGGCCTTATTTTGATAAATAAAGCGAAGTTAAATTTGTTTTCTACGTTTTTCTTGTCCCTTTGTCCACTTTGTTAGCAATGTAACCCATGTCCCATTGCCTTCCCTGAACCATTTATGTTCAGTTGGCATTTTCCTCCCTAGGGTCTACTCTCTGGAATATCCTAAGCAAATGTTTGCTCGCATGAGGAATTACTATGATGTTTTGATAATTGTTTTGCATCTTATTTTCTCTAAAAATATCCCCTATTAAGCCAGGAAACAAAACAACTACTTTGCAGAATATATTATATTGCTTTATCTCCACCCCCATCCTGCAGAAGAGCAGCTTATTTTACAAAGCTGGCAAAATCCCCTAATATATCAATTGCTGTTGCATGTAAATAATATGACATGTTTTATCTGCAAGTTTTAAAATGTTTAGAAATTCAGTCAAATCACCATTATTTTAAAATAAAAACTGAGTTAAAAAGGAAGGAACAAATTAGGGAGAATTATCAGCCCTAGAGAGTAGATCAGACTAAGAAACCAATGCCATATGGGTCTAGATCAGGGGTGTCCAAACTACGGCCCGCGGGCCAACTGCGGCCCGCGGGTCAGTTTTTATTGGCCCGCAGCAAATTCTCGGTGGACAGTGGGGTGCGGCCCCCCTCCTGGCCCCAAGGAAGCCGCTCGCCCGGTTGCAGATGCGGGGAGGCTCCGCTGAGGCTACCCCTGCCCACCCGGGGCTGCGGGCCGGCCATTCAGCCACTGGGCTGTAGGGGGCGCCCGGGACGCCCACGGCTCCAGCCCGGCCCACCAGACAGAGGAGGAGGCGGGCGGGCGGCAGAGCTTCCGGCGCTGCTCCAGGCGCCCTCGGCTCGCGGCGCCGCACAGGTAGGCTCTCCGGGCGGGTCGGCAGAGCAGGGCTGGACGGGCAGGGGAGCGGAGCGGAGGAGGATGGGAGGGTTGAGCTGCTGAGTGGGCCCCGCTGCCGGGGCTGCCGAGGGTCCCGGCGGGAACGGGACGCTTCTGCTCCCCGGAGAACCTCTGGGTGGGGCATACCAGGCATTCCCACCAACTGAGCTGCATCGCTGGGGGAGGGGGGGGAGGCGGTGGCTGGAGAGGGACAACCCGCCTTCGCCGCCCCCCACCCAGAGGTTCTCCGGGGAGCAGAAGCGTCCCGTTCGCTGGGACCTCGGCAGCCCGGCAGCGGGCCCACACAGCAGCTCAACCCCCCCATCCTCCTCCGCTCCGCCCCCCCCCCCGCCCAGCCCTGCTCTGCCGACCCGCTCGGAGAGCCTACCTGCGCGGCGCCGCGAGCCGAGGGCGCCCGGAGCAGCGCCGGAAGCTCTGCCGCCCGCCCGCCTCCTCCTCTGTCTGGTGGGCGGCGAAGGCGGGTTGTCCCTCTCCAGCCACCGCCTCCCCCCCCTCCCCCAGCGATGCAGCTCAGTTGGTGGGAATGCCTGGTAAGGGGGGGGGGCAGCTCAGTTGGGGCCTTGTCCGGGAAGCTGAGTGACCAAGGAGGCTCTGGGAGAGAGCCGAAGAGACCTACCCCACCCCACCCCGCCCCAGCTGGGGAAGATGGCAACGCCGCCGCTCGCCCGGTTGCAGATGCGGGGAGGCTCCGCTGAGGCGACCCCCGCCCACCCGGGGCTGCGGGCCGGCCATTCCGCCACTGGGCTGTAGGGGACGCCCGGGACGCCCATGGCTCCAGCCCGGCCCACCAGACAGAGGAGGAGGCGGGCGGCAGAGCTTCCGGCGCTGCTCCGGGCGCCCTCGGCTCGCGGCGCCGCGCAGGTAGGCTCTCCGGGCGGGTCGGCAGAGCAGGGCTGGACGGGCGGGGGAGCGGAGCGGAGGAGAATGGGAGGGTTGAGCTGCTGAGTGGGCCCCGCTGCCGGGGCTGCCGAGGGTCCCAGCGGGAACGGGACGCTTCTGCTCCCCGGAGAACCTCTGGGTGGGGCATACCAGGCATTCCCACCAACTGAGCTGCATCGCTGGGGAGGCGGTGGCTGGAGAGGACAACCCGCCGCCCCCACCCAGAGGTTCTCCGGGAGCAGAAGCGTCCCGTTCCCGCTGGGACCTCGGCAGCCCCGCAGCGGGCCCACTCAGCAGCTCAACCTCCCATCCTCCTCCGCTCCGCCTCCCCGCCCGCCCAGCCCTGCTCTGCCGACCCGCCGGAGAGCCTACCTGCGCGGGCGCCATGAGCCGAGGGCGCCCGGAGCAGCGCCGAAGCTCTGCCGCCCGCCCGCCTCCTCCTCTGTCTGGTGGGCGGCGGCGGTTGTCCTCTCCAGCCACCGCCTCCCTCCCCAGCGATGCAGCTCAGTTGGTGGGAATGCCTGGTAAGGGGCGAGCTCAGTTGGGGCCTTGTCCGGGAAGCTGAGTGACCAAGGAGGCTCTGGGAGAGAGCCAAGAGACCTACCCCACCCCACCCCGCCCCAGCTGGGGAAGATGGCAACGCCGCCGCCGCCTTGCAGATGCGGGAGGCTCCGCTGAGGCGACCCCGCCCACCCGGGCTGCGGGCCGCCATTCCGCCACTGGGCTGTAGGGACGCCGGGACGCCCACGGCTCCAGCCCGCCCACCAGACAGAGGAGGAGGCGGGCGGGCGGCAGAGCTTCCGGGCGCTGCTCGGGCGCCCTCGGCTCGCGGCGCCGCGCAGGTAGGCTCTCCGGGCGGGTCGGCAGAGCAGGGCTGGACGGGCGGGGGAGCGGAGCGGAGGAGGATGGGAGGGGTGAGCTGCTGAGTGGGCCCTGCTGCCGGGGCTGCCGAGGGTCCCGGCGGGAACGGGACGCTTCTGCTCCCCGGAGAACCTCTGGGTGGGGGGCGGCGAAGGCAGGTTGTCCCTCTCCAGCCACCGCCTCATCCCCCGGCGATGCAGCTCAGTTGGTGGGAATCCCTCGACGCCTGGTGAGGGGGGGCGCAGCTCAGTTGGGGCCTTGTCCGGGAAGCTGAGTGACCAAGGAGGCTCTGGGAGAGAGCCGAAGAGACCCACCCCACCCCACCCCCCGCGGTGTTGCCACAGCTGGGGAAGATGGCAACATCCTGGGATGCCGGGATGCCCAAGGGGGATGAAGCCCTTCCTCGCAAAGAGTCTTTTGGGCCCAAGGCAGCTTGGCCGGCTGGTGGCCCCTGTGCCCCATGGGGCATTGCCAGGGTCGTTCCTCCAATGGGCCAAAGCCTCCTGGCTGACCCACAAGGCCCTCGGAGGGGGAGAACAGCCGGCCTTCCTAGCACAGCGCTGCCTCTTCCCAAAAGGGAAGTTTGTTTGTTTGTTTGCCTTTGAAGGTGTCTCTCACCCGCTTGGCTTGTTTCTGTTTCATTTTGTCTGCCTCTGAGAAGGACTGGCTGGCTGCAAAACTCTTGTGGCTTGAGGCTATTGTGCGCACTCTGTACATGGGCCCCAGCTGCCTCGAGCAGCTTCAAAGCCCTTTGGGGCTCTGCTCCCAAACCTGTGCCCAAACCGAGGGACCCTTGGGGCTTCTTTGCATGCTGCAGGATCTCCCAGTGTGACAGTTTTGCACCCTGCAGACTGATAGAAAGCAGCTGGGACTCTGGCGGAAAAGAAGAAGACCGCATCGAGAAACAGGTGAGGGCGGCGAGGGCCGAACAGCGTTGGTGGGGGAAGTGTGCAGAATGTCTCCAGACAAAACTATATCGCACTTTTGACCAGTCCTCACACTTATGACCGGTCATCATTTATGCCTGTTGCAGCATTTTGTGCATAGGGACTACTCAGAGGGGTGGAAAAGTTATTTTGACCTGTCCTCACACTTTGACTGGTCCTCACACCTACAACTATCTTTACATTTTGCACCCTATCTTGTAACCGTGGTGAAGAGAAGCAGTTGTGAAATGAGTGATATGGTTGTTAAAAATGCTGCAATGGGCATAAATGTGAGGATGGTCATAAGTGTGAGGACTGGTCAAAAATTACTTTTTTTAGCCCTCTGAGTAGTTTCTATGCCCATAGCCACATCCACTCAGTCACATGAGCAGTTAGCCACACCCACCAGTCACATGACCACCAAGCCACACCCCAAAATAAGCCACGCCCATCCCCCCCCCCCCCCCCGTGGCCCGGGCCTTTGCTTATTTTTCTGTATTTGGCCCTCACTCAAAAAAGTTTGGACACCCCTGGTCTAGATCTACTTTTATTAGAACAGCTAAAGGAACAGCCTTGCAAGCCTAAAAGTACTTCCTTGTTCACTTCCTTTATCCTTGTGTATTTAGGGAGGGGTCGGAGGCATTTTCTGAAATTAGTTTCTTGGAATGGGCTTGTCTCATTGTTGCCTTGGCAATGGATCTCCCCACTATTCTTCAAGGCCATTCCCCCAACAGTGACTATAATTTGTTCTTTGTAGTTTTAGATAAATAAATGTACAAATGATCAATCACAGCTACATCCCCTTTTTAATGGGGCAGTAACCTTCCCAGCTGGATTGCTGAAAAAGCGTTTCCTTCCTCAGACAGTGTGTATTTCACTTATTGCTAAGCCATTTGATTTAATGGCTAAAAGGGTCAGAAAAACAGGAACAAATCTTCTTACTAGATGTTTTGTATGGTATCAGCTTTGAGAAGAGATAGGGACCAGGTTTTTTTCTAAGTGACAATTGGAGTGATGTCTGATTTCCTGCTCCTTGCTGAGGTATGTTATATTCTTTGTAATCTTTGTCACCAGACTAAAATGTTCTCTTTGTTACTATGGAATATAAATGTTATCCGTTCCCATGGAACTCAGCATAGTGATAACAGAGGTGAGTAGGTGATAGCACTTAATCAATAAGTAAATGCTAGATTGTCTTTCGACAAGAGAGTTTTTAGTTCTGTGGCAACCTCTGATGCTGACTGCAGTGCTCAAGGCATGGAAAGAATGAAGAGGGCCTAGACCTATGAGCCTAGGAATGGAATAAGAAGTATGGAGAATTGCAACTAGCATATTTTCCTGTTTCTCTACTTTATTGTACTGTGGTTCTGCATCCCACTCCTCTTGAATACAATTTAAAGTACAATAATTTCTAAAATAAAAAAAAATCAACAACAAAGAGCTATTCCCTTCAGTGTTCAGTTCTTTCATGGCTGTACATTCACTTCACTTGGCTGTTTCATGTATTATGAAATACTACAATACAAACAAAAGAAAATTCGGCATGAGCAGTGAGAGTTGGTGCTGGTGATTCATGTGTTGGTAACTGGAGTGGTATGTGGGAATGACCTTGGGAGTCAGGGAAGAGCCGACAGGCAACAATCAGATAACCACAGCTGAGCCGACTGAAGGAGTGGGGGCATGGCAAACATCTCAGAAGTGACTCTCCCTAGTTTCTTGGGCTGGAAAGGCAAGTGGGGAGGTGAGAAATGTACTTTCAGACTTGCAAAATCCTGTTAATGTAAACCTTACAATAAAGTTAGAACTAGTAATTTTGAGTGTGCTTCTTGTCTGGACTACCTTGCAGGGCTGGCAGTGATCTCAAGGATGGAGTATTGCTCTTGATACAGAGTATGAAAAGAGTATGCGCTCTTCATGCAATATCCCTTGATAGCCCTCCAAGCACTGCAACTAACATGCAGCAGCACGAACAACATTAAAACTTCCTCATTAGTCCTCTTTTGAAACAGCTTCATGGATTATCTACTGTATTCTGAGGCCAGTTCAAGATACTCACAACAGGTGTGTTATCCTGTCAGCTTTCCCAGGTAGACCAGACAAGAAAAATAACCACATTAGCTAATTCTACTTCATTGTAAAGCTACATTAATAGAATCTTATAAGTGTAAAACTACAATCTTCCCACTATCTCCTTTATAGCCCGGGAAAGTAAGGAGGGTCCCTTCTGAGCCTGTTGCCCTACTCAATATCCATCTGTGGGCTATGATCACTTTTATCTGACTGTTCAGATAAAAGCAACCTATCTTTGCCCCGTCTCTTAAGCTCCTTTCCACGTATAATTACATCTACAAAGTAGTGGATAAAGTTTTATATAATCTAAGCCAGTGGTTCCCAACCAGTGTGCCGCGGCACTAAGGGGTGCCGTGAGATCTTTTGAGGGTGCCGGGAACTTTTGAGCTACGGAGATTTTAAATATCTATTTCCTTATAAGGGTGCCGGGAACTTTTGAAAGGCTTTCCAAGGGTGCCTCAAACAAGAAAAGGTTGTGCCTCAAACAAGAAAAGGTTGGGAACCACTGATCTAAGCTGAAGCAATTAATAGGGTCACCTATTCTAGAACTGGGCATTATTCTGATCTGAAACAGGCAAAGTGCTTCAGTTCTAGTGTTGACATATCTGCTATTGGCATCTCTTGAAAGAAGTTGTACCTTTACCTGTGCCCAAGCAAGAACCAGATTGTCCCTGCAAAAAAATGGAAATCGCAATTCAGGAAACAGTGACAGGTGCAAGTGTGGAGCCACAAACTGAGCTTGTCCCAAAGGAGCTGTCCTTCCTGGGCACTAAGATGATTAGTGGGACACTTTTTGTCAATCATGGACATGTTTGGCATCAGCAGCAATTTCATTTTTGAGTGGGGGAATGTACATTAAGGAATAAATTGGACTAAATTTGAAAGAACTTTTTTTATAGCGTTATATGGAGAGACTCAAACATTTTCCAAGACTTTTTAATGTAGCTGCAGTGCCAAGTTTTTCTATTTTTATTTTATTCTTGTTGATTTTTATACTATTTTATATTATTTCATAATATTTTTATACTGTTTTATTGGTTGCAATCTGCCCTGTGGAAAGGATTCAAGGGGAAATTGAGAGAAAATGGACAGCAGGGACAGCAGTTTTGGTGAAACTTTTTGGCACCTTTTGAGGGGGGAGGTGGGGGAAAGGGGGAAAAGGGGAAAAAGGGGGTTAAAAATTTTTGTAAAAACTTTTTCAATTAAAAAAAAAGCTTTTTTGGCACCGAGTGCCGAAATGGGAGCGCGGAAGAGCAGCCTCCGGGTGCGCATGCGCGTGCCGGGAAGATGATCTTCCTGGTTCCGGTGCGCAGTTTCTACCAATCTACCAGTTTCTGGTGCACCTGAGTGCATGAAGACCATCTGGCCGAAGCGCATGCACGTGCCGGAAACCAGAAGAGCAGCCACCCAGTGCGCATGTGCACACTGGGAAGAAATCTTCCAGTTTCTCATGCACACATGCACACCGTCCACCTGGTCTTCTGGTTTCTGACATGCATGCGCACCAAAGGCCAGCTGGCTGGTGCACATGCACACGCCAGAAACCGGAAGATCTTCTTTCCGGTGTGCGCATGTGGCTGCTTTTCCAGTTTCCAGCACTCCCACACGTGTGAAGATCAACTGGCTGGTGCATCGGTACACAGAAGATCAACAGGAATGGCTCACGTGCCCAGAGAGATGGCTCTGTGTGCCACTTCCGGCACACGTGCCATTGGTTTGCCATCATGCGTATATAGCATGGAGCAGCAGCTTTAGAACAGTGTTATTCACATATATGGATTAGAAATAATTGGGCAATTCTTTGATGTTATACATTAATTTTTTTAATTTTTGTTGCACAATATCATCTGATCTGGTAAATTCAGAATACATATATAAATGTATATCCAATTATAATTTTAGTGAGGAAAAAAAGCAGAGTAGCAGGTAAAATATGAAGAGTACTGAAACATTGCAAAATTAAAGAATCTCGGATGATATTTTTTTTTAATGAAATAGACTGGGAAACTGCTATATGCAAATTATTCCAACACCTCATTTGCCCAGGAACTTGTCAGTCTAATAGTAATTAACAGGAGGTACATCTGTTCAAAACCATCTTTATTTTTTTATAAAGACAATATTATCATTACAATGAGCAAAGCCTAATGAATAACCAAAAACCAGAATCACTGATGAGTAAAATTACTAGTGACCCAGGAAAAAGGTATTTTCTTGTTCCTTGTTTGTCCTTATAGCTGAAGAAACAAAATACTGTTGAAATCAGTTTACACTATTACACAGAGTTATTATTTTTTTACTGCAGTTGTCTGCAAGTAAACAGGTAAATCTTTTATAAGATGGTATTTTTTTAAAAAAGCAGTTATTATCAAGGTTGCATTTGCAAATTCTTTCTTACCTTCATTCTATGTAAAAAAAATATATAATAATTTCTGGCAGCAGGTTTGACAAGTTGGTTGGAGACTGCAGTTCCAAAAAGCTTTGCTCCTCCTGTCCCATTTGGATAAAATGAACAGAAATATCAATGTTTCAGTGATATTTCACTGTGCACCCAGCCTGTAAATCTTCAAAGCTGTGTTCCATTGTTTTGCTGCCATTTCTGATCTCTTCCACTTCCAAGTATTAAGACTTTAAAATAATGCTTGCTTTCAATCTCTTAATTCAGCCTTAGTTTATTTTCAGTTTATTGATTCAAAGAAGTAGCATAATCCCATATCTAAATGCACATCTGATAATTGCGTGAGTTACACAGCATGATTATCAAATGATGCTCAATTGCTTCTGTTAATGGATATATTTTTGGTGCTGGCTTTTACATGCTTCAAAGAAATAGGGGTACTTGTATAGTGACAACTCAGAATGCCATTGTTATTTCAAGAAGTTTATACTGACATATTTCTCCTTCATATTAAGAACAGTTGAGAACTTTAGAACTCGTTCTGAGCTAACCTACTTATTTTTCACTCTTGTCTGCTGAATCAGAAAAGAATCTTCACATAACTGCAAACCTGTGAAAGTCTCAGACTTTCAGTTCCCCTCCTAAAACCATGTGCCATCCAGTCAAAGTCAGATCCTGCAATCTCATGACCATAATAGGGCTGTGAAGTCATGATGCCAGGTTCTGATTAAAATCTTGGGATTGTTGTGTTTATGCACAGAACCTAACAGCGAGTTCTGTGGAAATTGGCCACCCTTGGGGTATCTCTGCTGTTCTTATTAAGGAGCTCTGGACAGCTTATAAGAGATTTGGGTATCATCTTGCTCAGTATGTAATGCTTTTTATGTTAAGGTTTTAAATCTGTTTTCCACAGTTAAATAATAAATCTTAAAATATTTTTATTCACTGGAGTGTATATTATTTCTGGATCAGGAAGAGCCAATTGTCTGGGCACCTGATCACTGATACTTGAAAAAAACAATTTGTTGTAAAGGAGATTTGTGGAGAGGAGGAAGAAAAATATAGTCTGCAATGAACACATATTAAAATTCTATTCTTCATACATATAAGTATACATATTCAATCTAGCTTCCATGTATTTTATTTAATATTATGGCTAAAGCAAGCATAACCAATATAATCAATAGTTCAGTTCATTAAACTGATTGGTTGACAGTGAAATACAATTTTAACATCAAAAACAAACAGTTTTTATTTGATTCTTATAATAAATTATTTTTTTATATTGCGGTTATCTTACTTGTTGCATTTTACCACAATGTCAAAAACTATTAAATATTGCCTTTTTCATATCACTATCTATTGATAATCAGATAGTGTTGATCCTTTTCCTATAAAACTAATTCATGTAATCTTCACCAATGCACCTTTAGCTATTTCCCCCCCACAATATTCCTATTTATTTCATCATGTATGTGGATGGGGCATGAATGTCAAAGAATTTAAAGATGACCTTTAGGAAGGAATAGAAGAATCATTAAGGAGAGACAGTGAGGGTTTATGAGGAGGCCTAGAAAGATAGAAGGTGTCAGGATACTGGTGGTGGCTGGAAGCAAAGGCTGTATCTTGCTCTCAGAAGTAATGAAAGGTTTGTCTGGGTTTACAAACACTGATACATTTGTATTAGTAAACAACAGCTGTTTTTTAAAGGTTGAAAACACAGCCTTTGTTGCTTTTTCCCCCCAGCTGTTAAACCACATTTTTCAAATCCGTGGGGGGGAGGGAATTCCCCTCTTCTTGCAATAAAATAAATGTAGGCTACAATTGTATAGGTCTATACAATTGCCTATGGTGTGATCCTGTCCCTGTACCCCCCCCCCCCCCGATCATTGCTGTTTTGAAATCAAGGCACGGAGTAAGAACTGGTGGGAAGCCACCCAAAGGGAGAGTTAGGTGTAAGCTTCCTCAGAAAGAAAAGAGAACCATTTTACATTGGGAGACCTGTTCCAAGCCAAGGTTGAAGATTAGCAGATGCTGCTTTCACTCCCCCACCCCCCACCCCCACCCCCAATCAAGGTTACTTCCTAAACTAGAGCAGACATCTTTCACCATCCTTGCAGGGTTTTTTTGTCTGAAGGACAGATGCTTCCACGGTTCCACCCCCATTGCCAGTCCAAGGGCAACGCTTCAAGCAGAGACTGAAAAAAGAGTTTCCTGGATAGAAAGCAAGGTTTGGATATCTTTTCCCATGAATCGGGGTGGGGGGGAGCGGGGGAGCCACTATGATCATTGATAGGCCTAATAGGGAATAAAATGTTTCTGAAAGTAGAGAGTCTCTGCCATTCAGTAACCACTTCCCTATCCTCTCCGTCTCCGTCCCCTTTCTTCAGTGTTGGATTATCACTCTCCTCTCTTGGTGAATTCGAAATAGAACTTCCTTCTGCATTATTTACTGTACAACCCAAGAAATCAGGGAGGGTCCCTACCTACTGAGACGTTGCCATGTCCCTATTGCTTCTGTGGCTAGGCTGCTTCTTACTCATTCTCTAGTCTGTGACTTTTCCTCCTTTCTTTCAAGATCATTCCCAAATACCATTACAGAAGGCATCACAAGCTAAGAAGGGGCCAGCATGATGATTTTCAGGGCAATTGCAGTGGGCTCTTTAATCACAAGTCTGCTTTGCATATAACAATTACAATGCAGATTTCTTTTTTTCTTTTTTAGAATAAGATGTGAACCCATCCTCAGGGAGAAATTATGCTTTATAAGAAGCCACCACATAAAATCAGGCTGTCCTATGCATCCTGACTTGTTTTAACCGTGTCTTGTTATTTAACTATGTCTTTTATTTAGTCCTCTTCCAATAATTAAAATAGAAAGCTGGAAGCAGGGAAATTTGCACCCCATTCATATGAGGTTTGAAGTTATGTGAATGAGCTGCACATGGATGTAATATATTTGATCACCTGCCTTGAAGACGAAGGAACCAAGCAAAAGGAGCAAGCAAGCTTGCAGAGATAGCGGCAAGTAAAATTATGTGTAGTTGCAAGTTGCTCATTCATATCCTGATTTGTTGTGCTCTAAGTAGTGTGCAAACATGGCCTCCTCCAAAACTTGTTTTTCTTTATTTTGATTGACTTCACTGAAATGTGCAAAATTAATTTTTCGGAGCTTACCCTGAGGACCGAAAATAATAACTTTGTATTTAATGCAGTGAGACTAATTTCTTTTTTTTTTTTTTTTTTTTTATATAAAAAGTTTTTATTGGTCAAAAAAGATTTATGCAAATACATATCAGGTATGGTAAATTTTCATTTTTCTTATACATGATAAGAATTTTACTCAAAATTTTAAACACATACAACAGCCATATGGCAAGCAGGTGATACGAAGTAGCTAAGTTTCAATCTTACATACACAATAAGGAAGGGTCAAGAATAATCAGAATATCATACGAAAGAGAATAAGGAAAACCAACACAATACCAAATATCTTTGTCACTTCCTAGTTTTGGATCTCAGAACTCTGGGCTCAGCCTGACCCAATTCCAGGGCCGCAACAGCGGCAGCCGCCTCCGCCCCATGGTCTATAACCTCCCCTTCTTCAATTCCTGGGTCATCTAAATCCAGGAGGGCTTTGTGTTCCTCCACGTAGGCCGCAGCCTCCGCAATTGTACTAATTTTTTTCGTAATGCCCTCCCGGAAAATCATCAATCCTCTGGCATCAGCCATCTGAAGCCCACTCCTTCTGGTACAATTTGCTTGATAAAAGTAATATTTCTTTCTCATTTCACGTACCTGTCTGGGAATCTGCCTCAGAATGGCTATCTCCTGCCCCTATAAGTCAGTGCCCCACTCCTATGTTTTCTAAGAATTTCATCTCGCCTCTTTTCACAAATTTGACATGAACCTCTCTAGGAACTGCATGCGTGCGTGCATATTGTGAATTAACTCTATAAACTCGATCCACATCCCAATTCATAAAATCAACACCTCTCCCAAGAAATTCTCCCAACAGTTTAGTCACAACATCTCTCAAGTCTTCTTGGTCCACTTCTTCCAAATTTTGAAACCTAAGGAAATAAGACATTTTATCCATCTGTAGTCCAAGCACAGCATTGCTTGTCGCCTCCTCTTTTCTGCACTGCCCGCATCTCACCCTCCAGACCTTCCACTTTCTGCTTATTTTCTGCTGAGACTTGTTGAGTATCCTTTAAATCCTTTTGGATAGTCACAATTTCTGCTCTTATTTCATCCAGTTTCTTGTCCATATTAGATAACTTTTCCAGAATTCTTCCATTTCTCCAGCAGTTGGTCTCTGACCTTTGCCATTTAAAAAAATTTTCAAAATCCTCAGGCAAGCACAGTATCCTTATAATTTCCTCCGGATCCACCAGGGGCACTCACAGGAGCAACGAGTCCAGAGTACAGTTAATCAACCAGGAAGTCAAGGGAAGTGATGTCATCAAGATTCTCATAGTGAAGGCGGAAGCTGGACGCCACCATTGTTCCTCAGAGGAGGGGGCCTCAAACCTCCCTCCTAAATTTCTCCATCACCTCTTCTCTCCAGAGCTCCACAAAACCGGTAATCTTGTTATTTTAAGTTCTCCTCTCTCCAAAGTGATTCAGATTCTTCCAGTCGCAGGGGAGAAAACCCCCGCACTCCGGAATACTCCACCACATTTGCCGATATTCCCTTCCTTCTTCATTCCTCAATTCTTCTCCGCTCCTGTTCACCACCAGGCTGCTGCAATTATAAATCCAAAGCCCCGGTGTCACCGGGCACAGCGGCCCAGGCGACGACCAAAGTAATGGCCGCGGCCTGTAGCCTCCGAACCCCGCCGAGCCTAGGACGCGCCAGCATCGGTCCCCCCAGTCCTGTATATCGGCTGGGAGACCCCTGGCGAGCCGTCCGTACGGCAGGTGTCCTTTTCGGAACACCTGGCCCCTAAGGGCCTCGGCGGCGGCCGGATTCGGACACTGGAGGCAGGAGAAGCCTTCCAGACGTCCGTTGCCACCGGACACCGGAAGTCGTCCCCCAAATGTTGATTACATGACCAAGGGGGCAATGCAATAGTTGTAAATATGAGGACCGGTCATTAGAGTAAGAAGTTTTTTCAGCACTATAACTTTGATCAATTGCTAAACAAATGGTCAATAAGTCAAGGACTACTTGCATTCCATTTGTACAACTGAGAGAATGAAATATCACATTTTGCTTAGGAACTTCTCAAGACCCCTCTAAGAGGCAGCAAATGCTGAACATTTAATTATTCCCCTGACCACCCCCTAAAAAGGAGATTGTTAGGTTTGTCATCACAGCTGAGTGAAACCCAGCATGAGACAGATTGCTAACGGGCAACAAGGGTTTCCTGGACACGCATGCTGGTTTTTCCACTTAGCACTGAAAGGCTAATATTTCAGAGATTTTAATGGATTTCATGTTTCTTGCTGATGCATCTTGTTCGTTTCGTCCTGAAAACATTTTGCATTTTCTTAGCAAAATATCTTATAAAAACATTGAAATGTTGCTATGTTTCTGTGTCAGCACTTCACATTTATAATGCTGTTAAATTCACTCAGGTATGAATGTAAACCTAATCAAAAATAAAAAAAAGATTATAAAAGAGAATAGTGTATCAAAAATGACATAATCCCTCACTGAGACAAACAAATAAATAATGATTTTAAAACCCTGCCTTAGTTTATGTAAATAGTTTTAAGTATTTAAATGATAAATATTGAAGAATAAACATACCATTTTTTATATGACAAATAAGTTAATATTTGTTTTACTCTACACATTTAGCCTGTCTAATATTTTGGAACAAAGGACTACATTCAAAGGGATTTATTGTCACTAATTAATACTGCTAATGGGTCCATATTTATTAGACACAGTTTAATGTAAGCTTTTGTACCATTTGTCCCAATAATGGACTGTTGTAGGAATAGTGTACTTAAAAAATCTATAACATCAGAAAACCATTGGTACCAGTTCAACATGTGCACATTTTATATACATGGAGGGAATAGAGTTTTGCAGTCTTCCAAAGCTGTCTGCAAGAGGCCACAAAAGAAATTGGTTTGCATATGAGTTTCTTACACTTGATTTATAGTGATATTGCATCTGAACTGCTTATTCATATGTGCAGGTCATAGCTGACTGACCTAATCATTCATTAATAAACTTGCATATAATACATCTTCACCAAAAGGCATAACCCCCTATAACCTCCGAACCCATTACTGAACCGCCACGAGCATGCGCAGGACTGGCTCCCCACCCGGCGGGCTACTCCCAATACCGCCCTAACCTCCCACCCCCTCCCGACGGGTTCTCTCCCCTACCGTGAATCCCTCCCCTTCCAAACCCTTAAAATCCCCATTAAAACTCCCTTAAAAATCTCTTAAAACAACTAATTAAAAAGCCCCTAAGCCTCCTATTTTTAGCATGCCACCTCTCGGGGCTCCAAAGCCCGTCCTCAAGGTGGGCCCTCGATAGTATGGAGGGCCAAACCCGCGAGAGAGGGGCATCTCGCAGGGCAAGAAGGTCAGCCGCCGTAAACGTTCGCATCACCAAGAAAGTCCGGCAGGAGGCCCATCCTGGGCCGGTCAAGATGGTAACAGATGATACAGTGACCACAACCGGTCTGTCAGTCAGTCCTGATGGGAAGCAGTCAATAGTGATCCTCGTGGGGTAGAAAACAAAACCACTCATTCAGTCAGTTCACCACCCCCTATAAATAGTCAGGGGTGGGCTAAGGAAGAAGGAAGGGGGGGGGACGGACCGATAGTAGAGATGGTAAACAGGCCGTCCGCCGCCCTGAAGCGCCGAGGTAGGCCGCCGCCACCGGCCACCTTCGCCCGGCCGTCGCCACCAAGAGCGTCCCATCGCCGCCGCATGAGGCCACCGACCTCCCCCCCATCTAGGAAGGGACGCCAGTCACTCCACCGACGCCAGCGCCAGACGAAGAAGCCAGGCCGCCACCGCCGCCAAGAAGCCAACAAGGCCGGCGGAGGCCCGGTAGGCCCGGTAGGCCCTCAGATCTCCACTGGGCGCAACTCCTCCGGGCTCCGGGGCTCCTCCCTCGCCCCAGGTCGCCCGTCATCCATCTTCCTCCGACTGAAGCCTAATCATTCATTAATAAACTTGCATATAATACACCCTCACCAAAAGGCATAACCCCCTATAACCTCCGAACCCCGCCGAGCCTAGGACGCGCCAGCATCGGTCCCCCAGTCCTGTATATCGGCTGGGAGACCCCTGGCGAGCCGTCCGCGGCAGGTGTCCTTTTCGAACACCTGGCCCTAACTCGGCGGCGGCCGGATTCGGACACTGGAGGCAGGAGAAGCCTTCCAGACGTCCGTTGCCACCGGACACCGGAAGTCGTCCCCCAAATGTTGATTACGTGACCAAGGGGGCAATGCAATAGTTGTAAATATGAGGACCGGTCATTAGAGTAAGAAGTTTTTTCAGCACTATAACTTTGATCAATTGCTAAACAAATGGTCAATAAGTCAAGGACTACTTGCATTCCATTTGTACAACTGAGAGAATGAAATATCACATTTTGCTTAGGAACTTCTCAAGACCCCTCTAAGAGGCAGCAAATGCTGAACATTTAATTATTCCCCTGACCACCCCCTAAAAAGGAGATTGTTAGGTTTGTCATCACAGCTGAGTGAAACCCAGCATGAGACAGATTGCTAACGGGCAACAAGGGTTTCCTGGACACGCATGCTGGTTTTTCCACTTAGCACTGAAAGGCTAATATTTCAGAGATTTTAATGGATTTCATGTTTCTTGCTGATGCATCTTGTTCGTTTCGTCCTGAAAACATTTTGCATTTTCTTAGCAAAATATCTTATAAAAACATTGAAATGTTGCTATGTTTCTGTGTCAGCACTTCACATTTATAATGCTGTTAAATTCACTCAGGTATGAATGTAAACCTAATCAAAAATAAAAAAAAGATTATAAAAGAGAATAGTGTATCAAAAATGACATAATCCCTCACTGAGACAAACAAATAAATAATGATTTTAAAACCCTGCCTTAGTTTATGTAAATAGTTTTAAGTATTTAAATGATAAATATTGAAGAATAAACATACCATTTTTTATATGACAAATAAGTTAATATTTGTTTTACTCTACACATTTAGCCTGTCTAATATTTTGGAACAAAGGACTACATTCAAAGGGATTTATTGTCACTAATTAATACTGCTAATGGGTCCATATTTATTAGACACAGTTTAATGTAAGCTTTTGTACCATTTGTCCCAATAATGGACTGTTGTAGGAATAGTGTAATTAAAAATCTCTTAAAACAACTAATTAAAAAGCCCCTAAGCCTCCTATTTTTAGCATGCCACCTCTCGGGGCTCCAAAGCCCGTCCTCAAGGTGGGCCCTCGATAGTATGGAGGGCCAAACCCGCGAGAGAGGGGCATCTCGCAGGGCAAGAAGGTCAGCCGCCGTAAACGTTCGCATCACCAAGAAAGTCCGGCAGGAGGCCCATCCTGGGCCGGTCAAGATGGTAACAGATGATACAGTGACCACAACCGGTCTGTCAGTCAGTCCTGATGGGAAGCAGTCAATAGTGATCCTCGTGGGGTAGAAAACAACACCACTCATTCAGTCAGTTCACCACCCCCTATAAATAGTCAGGGGTGGGCTAAGGAAGAAGGAAGGGGGGGGGGACGGACCGATAGTAGAGATGTTAAACAGGCCGTCTGCCGCCTTGAAGCGCTGAGGTAGGCTGCCGCCACCGGCCACCTTCGCCCGGCCGTCGCCACCAAGAGCGTCCCATCACCGCCGCATGAGGCCACCGACTTCCCCCCCCTCCAGGAAGGGCCGCCCGCCACTCCACCACCGCCAGCGCCAGCCGAAGACGCCAGCCCGCCACCGCCGCCAAGAAGCCAACAAGGCCGACGGAGGCCCGGTAGGCCCGGTAGGCCCTCCAGATCTCCACTGGGCGCAACTCCTCCGGGGCTCCGGGGCTCCTCCCCTCGCCCCCCAGGTCGCCCGTCATCCATCTTCCTCCACGACTGAAGCCTCCTCCATCAGGGCGGGGATCTAAGGGGGCCCAAGGTGTCAGAGGCCCCCGCCGCCGCCGCCGCCAGAATGCCAAAAAGGGCCGGCGGCAGCCCGGCAAGCCGCAGGCCGCCCTGCAAGCCGCCCGGCTAACTGCCAGGGCCGCCACTGCTTCCTCCCACGGGCGGGGTCCGAGGGGGCCCTGAACATCAGAGACCCCCTGTCGCCGTCGCCGTCGCTGCCGCCGCCGCCGCCGCCGCCGCCGCCAAACCGACAAAAAGGCCGGCGACAAGCCGCGGCCGCCCGGCAAGCCGGTAAGCCGCCCGGCAAGCCGCCATGATCACCGCTGCAGCAGGACGCTCCGGGGCTCCTCCCAACGCCCCCCGAAGTCGTCCTGCGCCAAGTCACCCCTCCTCCGGGTGACTGGATGTTCGTCCATCAGGGCGGGGGCCCAAGATGTCACCAAGGCCCCCCCCAGAACCGGACAGGGCCCGAAAAGGCCCACCGCCGCTCCCCCGATCAGCAGGGCGGCGCCATCTTGGACATGCTCAGTAAGCTTACTTGTTGCATTTTACCACAATGTCAAAAACTATTAAATATTGCCTTTTTCATATCACTTATCTATTGATAATCAGATAGTGTTGATCCTTTTCCTATAAAACTAATTCATGTAATCTTCACCAATGCACCTTTAGCTATTTCCCCCCCACAATATTCCTATTTATTTCATCATGTATGTGGATGGGGCATGAATGTCAAAGAATTTAAAGATGACCTTTAGGAAGGAATAGAAGAATCATTAAGGAGAGACATACCGGAAAGTTAACACAATCCAGGGATGGAAGTAAATATAACTCAACTTATATTTGAGTTATAAGAAACTCAAATAACCCTGCTTTGATTCAATTTAGATGGGACAATTTAGATTGAACAACCTTTTAATATTCTGTTATTATAGCTTGTAACAATAAATTAGCATTCAGTGAGGAACTGGTAACTGCTTTAGGACAGTATGTGTTTTTGACAGCAAAAGTAAACCAACTTATTTAACTAATACATATAAATATAAATAAATATTAAAGAACATTTCTGCAAGGCAAATGGGATACATTTAATTCCTGCTATCTAATCATTTATTTAGGTTGCATCTGTGTCATGAATTAAATAGATCTATACCTTCATCATTTTGCCCAGTTCAATAATTTACTCTCACAGCATCCATGAGATGAAAATTTGGGTGCTTGGCAACTGGCATGTACTCCTAATGGTTGCAGCATCCTCGGATCACATGATCGCCATATATGACCTTCCTAGCTGAGTTCTGACAAAGTTAATGGGGGAAAGCTGAATTTGCTCAATGACTGCACAATTCTCTTAACAACTGCAGTAATTTGCTTAACAACTGTGGCAAAAAAGGTCATAAAATCAGGTTTGACTCATTTAACAATCTCCTTGCTTAGCAACAGAAATTCTGGTCCCCAACTGTGGTCATGAGTAAAGGAGAGATAGACAGACAGACATTTTATAAAGAGAAACACCTTTACACTCAGAGAAAGAGATGTAGATCTACTGGGACTTCTTTGGGGTGCTCATTTTTTATAATGGTCTTTGTATTCTGAAATTCAGGGAACCCCCTATAAGTATTTGACATGGCAGAGGGGACTAAAGGGGACTGGGTAATTTCAGACACATTCTGAGCATCTCAGAAGCTCAGCTATTTTTTTGACAATAATAGTAATCTTCCAAATATTACTATAAAATAACAGGAGCATAGTTCACTGCATTCAGTGACGTTTGTTGTTGAGTAAACCTGTTTAGGACTATCTTATATAAATAAAATAAGCACAGGGTCTCAGGGGACATAATCTTTCTATTTTATTTTCAGTGTATCTCACAAATACAGAAATGTTCAACTCTGGGAGGAATAAAATAGGCTAGATGAAATTGTGTTGAAATGAAATTATTTTGTCAGCATTTTGTGCCAGATTAATCTTTGGGGTATTGTGGTTTCCAGGAGTAACTCAAGATTTTGCTCTATTATATGTAATGTTTGTATTTTCTTACCCTGACACAGGAAGAACTTCAACTGGTGTTGATTTTCTACCTCCATGTTTGGGAACTGCACTGGTCAAATTTCCGCCTATCCCAGCACTATAAAGGCTTGGTCTCTTGGCAGGAAGAAGGCAATAATTTCAGATTTGCATTTCTTTTTTAGTCTCCTGTGAATTGCATCTTCCCTTCCACACCCCTAATAGCTTTCTTATCTTAAGATCAAGATAAAAAAGGAAATACAGGAAAAGAAACAGGCAGGCCATCTGTCTATTTGATGTGTATAATATTGCCACAGCCAATAAATGGAGGTTGGCAACATATATTTTAAAAAATCCCAGCCTCCTAGTAGAAGGTCTCGGATGATATGGCACTGCCCTGAGTCCCCAAAATGGGCTTTTTCAGGCCTGAAATAGCAGGCCTGTCTGCTGCTATTTTATTTTTGGTTATAAAATATTTGATGCTTGGTTTTGGCTTAAAGTGAAGAGAGAACCAGGTTACCTGATTATATGGTTCAGCTGCTGCCGCTGCTGCTGCTTCTTCTTCTTCTTCTTCTTCTTCTTCTTCTTCTTCTTCTTCTTCTTCTTCTTCTTCTTCTTCTTCTTCTTCTTCTTCTTCTTCTTCTTCTTCTTCTTCTTCTTCTTCTTCTTCTTCTTATTATTATTATTATTATTATTATTATTATTACTATTATTATTATTTTACTTCTGTTCAATAGCATTCAATTTTCAGAGACTGTGTTTACAAATCTCTGTGGTTTTCATAGGAAGATTTTTCTGAAGTGATTTGCCATTGCTTCCTTCTTAGGACTGAGATAAAGTGAAACGCCCAAAGGTCACTCTGCTGGCTTTGTGCCTAAGTCAGAACTAAACTCACAGTCTCCTAGCTTATAGCCTGGTGCCTTAAGCACCTTAGCAAACTAGTTCTAAATAATGTCAGTGAACATAAATAAAATATCCAACCACTGTCCTAGTTACTTCATTGCACATCCTTATTGTCCTATCTCTTATCCCCAGATCTAAACTCCAAACATCTGGATTCCAGCAGAAGATAAAGAATACCTGAACTCTTTGTTGTTATTTAATAATTACTTAATTATTAAAATTATTTAATAATAATTTTCAGGTCAGATCAGGGATGGGTGCCCCCGTTCGGACCAATTCGCATGAACTGGTAGTAAAACCGGTGGGAGGCTCCGCCCATTGACCCGGATGTTGTCATAGGCGATCTGTGCATGTGCACACGCGATCCATTGCAAACTGGTAGTAAAGGTAAGTAGAACCCACCCCTGGGTTAGATCTGGTAACCTTGTCATGTAGCATCCAATTTTAAAAGAAGAAACAATTTGTGAATGCAATATCTCCATTCCTATCCCACTTCAGGGGAAGGATACTGCGAAATCTCCATTCCCACCCCACTCTGGGGCCAGCCAGAGGTGGCATTTGTCAGTTCTCTGAACTACTCAAAATTTCCACTACAGGTTCTCCAGAACCTGTCAGAACCTGCTGGATTTCACCCCTGGAACTAGCCAAGACATTTGGGAATGAGAAAGTGACCTTCTCTAGTTCTAAAACCCAGCTGTATTGGCCATAGACTGTTTTTTCAACATTGACATTAAAATTCTGTTTCCACCATCCAAGAAAATAATGTTGTAACTAAAAAAAGTAGGACATATGCCATTTCCCACCCACCCCCAACAATTTGATGCTAGAATCAGAATCTGCTGTCGGAAGTGATTCTCTTACTTCCTTGGGCTAAATTCTTCATTTAAGTGTTTGGTTGATAGAATAAAGCTTTGTGTTTTTATTCTCTTGTTAAAAGGCAAATAACTTGTCTTTTAATGTATGCAAAAGAGGAGCTTTGGGATCAATATGGAAATTATATTCTTAGTTATTTTGTAAACATTACACCAAATTGTATATTAGTTATTTTTGAAATCATATAAAGTTACTCTGCCTGATTTTTTTTGAAAAGAGGCAGCAGATAGTGAAAAGAGAGTGGTTTATTTCAATATTAGTGAAACTAACACTTCTTACCATGACCACTGCAGAAGATAGCTACTTCTGTTCAAGGAAATGTTGAACATAAAATATGCTCACATTATTTGTATAGTGTAAATTGACAATTGTAAAGCACGCTGATTCGCCAGATCCGGGGCAAACCGGTAGCAACCCACCACTGCATGACATACTCATTCACAAATTATCCAATTTCTTTTTAGGTTAGTGTTTTGTATAAAACCGAGCCACTTCATCAGTTTGTGGTTCAATTTTCCATGGGAATTCAGAAACCTGGGTTGCTTAAATAAACCAGATTTAAATTAACTTTTAAAATTGTGCAGAATATATTAGATCCAGTGGTGGGTTTCAATTTTTTTTACTACCAGTTCTGTGGTTGTGGCTTGTGGGCACGGCAGGGAAAGAATACTGTAAAAACTCCATTCCCTCCCACTCCAGGGGAAGATTACTGCAAAATCCCCATTTCCTCCCTATCAGCTGGGACTCGGGAGGTAGAGAATAGATGGAGGCGGGGCCAGTCAGAGGTGGTATTTGCTGGTTTTCTAAACTACTCAAAATTGTGCTATCAGTTCTCCAGAACTGGTCAGAACCTGTTGAAACCCACCTCTGATTAGATCAGGAAATGTCCTAGGGACCTGGATACCAAGCTTTGCTTCTTCATTTGCGGTCACTCAGGCAGGCAAGGAAGGGTAAGATGAAATTTCATACTAACTCTAATGCATTTCAGACAAAATTTCCAAATTTCAATAGCGCATAAATAAATCTGCTTCCCCACTGAAGGCCTGCCTATAATGCAATTCATCTCTTTGCCTAATATGTCTGGTTTTTCTCATTATTTGTCTGCACATAGTGGATTACTTTGTGTAATCAGTATTATGTTGTCTGTTGGAATCAACTTTTCTTCTTTTTGATTAACCTCTAGGAAGTCATCATTGAAGAAATGGACATAAATCAATTCTTGTCAACTTTGAATTTAAAATAGAACAAACTCCATAAATTTGGCAAGTCACAGGCAAAATTTAAGACTTATGAAGTAAATAAGTAGTATGAACAGAATTTTGCTTACTAAATTATTGGTACAAATCCTTGATAAACCTTAATATGGCTTATCCGTTGTACAAAAGTTTTGAAATGCCCCAGTTTTGAATATATGTTAAAGATTAAACAGAAAATTCTAGAAATATCTTTGGGTTTTTAAAATGCTTTTTAGATATTATGTCAATGAAAGGTAAATAGTGATCTTCTAATTTCCTGTAGAATTGACACTTTTCCTTTTTAAATAAGTACAGCAAAGCTTAGTCTGATCAAGAGCATGACTTTACAAATGAACCAGTGAAAGGACACACAAATGTTGGCAAAGGGATGCTATATTAGCAAAGAGCATATTACTTGGAATGAGTGCTATTGTTTACAGGTCCCTAATTGGTATTTGTAAAATGTTTGTGAATTTCTTGGAAGACATATATGCCTTATGATACTTTATAGAAGTACCTTCATAAAGAATGATATAAACAGTAATTTGACATCCAAAGAAAAATAAATTTATCATAATAAGACACTGAAAACAAAGACAGGTAAACATTTTGAATAATATGAGAAAACAGGGTTTTTAAAATTCAAACCATGTGGATAAGTGTAGGGGAAATTTAGAAATTTACTCATTTTAATTATAAAAAAAAACAATTACTCTGTTGTTAGTTGCAAAGTCATGTCCAATGTTCCTCCAAGTCTTCCTGTCCTCTGCCATCCCCCAGAGTCCATTTAAGCTCACACCAACTGCTTCAGTGACTCCATCCAGCCACCTCATTCTCTGTCTTCCCATTCTTCTTTTGCCCTCAATCGTTCCCAGCATTAGGCTCTTCTCCAGTGAGACCTTCCTTCGTTTTGTTCTGTAGTAGTTTTTAAATGCTGCTATTTCATCTGTCCCCTTCTGTGTTCCACATGTTCTGTAATTCCATTATGAAAGTTTCCACTTTCCTTTCTGTAGTTTTATTTATTGCAAATTAATTAATGGATGTGCACATGAAGCCCTATAAGACCCCCTCAGTGCAAAATATTGCCATGGTTTATTCTAGAAACACACATAGTAGGTGACTGACAGACTCTAGAATAATTAATCAAAGCTCATAAGATTGCAAAGCAAAATGGCTCAAAGTGAGATGCATTAATTCAATATGATGCCATTTGCTATATTTGCAAGGCGGAATGCCATCCTTTTCTGTTGCAGCCTAAGTTGAAATGTGAGATTAAAAGAAAGCAGCAACAGAACATAAGGGGAGGGGGGAAAGGAGCAACTATTCAAATTCAATATTAAAGTGATTATGACCAGATTATGACCTTGTTCTGGAATGAATTTTGTATCTTTCCTCTCTTCAAGTAGGTATGCATGAATGGGTGGCTAGATGGGTGGGAAACCTGATTCTGAATTTTCAATGGAGAAATATACTGACAATTTGTATACCAGCCTTCTCTGAGAAATGACACTCAAAAATGTAATTTCACACTTCTTTTCTGGGCACCTTGAAAATCAATATGAAGGGATCAATATTCACACTTGGACTGTAAAATGGTAAGGGATATTTGTTTGCTTGTTTATGGGAATATGTATCAGATGAATATGTACAGGAGAAATCACTTGAATTAAAATTATCATCACTTTATAAACAGTTCAGCACCATTATTCAAAATGCAGTGAAATGTATTATGTAGGTAGTGCCAACAGTGAGTTGACGTTATCTCTAACTTTTGTTGTTGTTGTTTACACAGCTAGAAAGAACCCTAGTGCAAACTACATGATTCCAGGCTAAAATGCTCAGAACTCTGAGCCATCACAAAGAAAGATCAGATGGGTGGGCAACTCCTGTTCCAAGGCGATTGGAGGGCTTCATGGTGTACATAGCTCTATTAGACTAGGAACTGTACACTTTGTGGATACTATAGCATAGTCCTAGGGCACATCTAATCACCCTTTCCATTACTGGACCAAAAGCCACCTCCACTGTTTGGAGGGAAAAAAACCTGTGGTTAATTGAAGGTTAATGATAAGCACAGATGACTCAAGCCTAGCCTTTAAAGGAATAATAGTAATTACCCCTATATATACAACCACTGACTATCTTGATTGGCTGGTAAGTAAATACACTTAGGTACATTTGGATAGATAATGCAAAGCCCACAAGCTGAGTATAGTCCCCAGCATCCATTACCTTTAGATTATGAAATGAAATGAGTTTTCAATCTTTTTTAAAATAAGTGTGGAAATAGAAATGGCACATCTGTCAGAAGTAAGCCATGCCCCATATCCCTCCTCCTTCTAGCCTTAAAAAAAACCCCTTCCCTCAATGTCCTGGAATTCAGTGGTGTGAATTTAACTGCTTTGCTAGCAAATTTTAGCAGCTTAATTTCAGGCCATATTAGAGAAGAGTTTAAAGGACAGAAATGGAAGCAGAGTGCACCCTGGAGCTTCTGTTTCCATCCTCAAATGCCATCAAAAAGGTTTTTGGTAGAAAACAGGCTGACAAAATTAGTTTAATTCCTTTCAGTAACGGAGGTATAAGAAATGGATCCTAAAAACACACAGTTATCTTGAAAGGGTCTCCAAAGGGGAGAACTATAGAGGATTATATAAGATTCTAGATAAGCCAGAAGATATTAGAAAATTATTTGTTTAAAGAAGTTCCACGTTGCACAAAATTCTCACAAGTATTGTTGGAATATAGCCGGTTCCTCTTAAACAAACGAATATACCATGTAGCAAAATCTAAGTCACAGAAGATATAAATCTTATGTATAGTAAAACATGTATAGGAAAGATAAATGCCCACTGTTTAGCTGTAGATAAAGAGACATCTGCTTAGCCATAAATAAGGAAGTTTGCTGTAACTTTGAGATAAGGAGACAGCTGTTTTAACAGAATATGAAAGGAAGATTTTAATGCTGATAGAAACTATTGTAATAAGCTGACACATTTCATACTGACTGGCTAAATTTTAAACTAAAAGACCTATAACAAGGGGATGCAAAGGCAGCAGTAGCAATGCCACCAGTCCAAAGCACCTTGACAACTTTGGATGAATAAACATAATTTGACTCTCCATCTGGTGATGGAGATTTCTATTAAATTCCTGGCTTGGGACATAAACAAGAACAAAACAGAATAACAGAGTTGTTAGAGACTTTGGAAGTTTTCAACCCACTGCTCAAGCAGGAAACCCTATATTATTCCACACAAATGGTTGTCCAATCTCTTCTTTAAAATCTTCAGTGTTTTAAGCTTCTGGAGGCAAGTCATTCCACCGATTAATTGTTCCCAAATGTCAGGAAATTCTCTTTGGTTGCTTCTGTCCTTGATTAGTTTCCATTCATTGCTTCTTGTCCTGCCCTCAGGTGCTTTGGAGAATAGCTTGACTCCCTCTTCTTTGAGATAGCTCCTTAGATATTGGAACATTACTGTCATGTCCCCCTTAGTCCAGTGGTGGGATTCAGCCAGTTCGCACCACTTTGGGAGAACCGGTTGTTAACTTTCTGAGCAGTTTGGCAAACTGGTTGTTGGAAGAAATCATTAGGGCAGAGAACCGGTTGTTAAATTACTTGAATCCCATCACTGCCTTAGTCCTTCTATAAATATTTTATCTGGCACACATGATTCTAATTGCAGATTCATGGCTAGACATTTACCAATATTTTAGAAAGAAAGGATCTTTGCAGCAAATGCTTCCTGCTTGCTTCCCTTTTTCCAGATCCTTATAGATTAAAATTTCAAATCCAAGGCTTGGAAATATTCCTTCTCTCTTTTCTCCTAGTCCCCATACCCAAATTCTGGCTAGGAACTATGTCTATGAAGAAATCATTTTCCTCTCCAGCAGAAAGAGAAAATTCTGGGTAATCTTCCTAATTCCCAGCAGCACCTTGTTCTAGAGAAGATGTGTGCTGGGTATGTTTGAGCCAGCAGATTAGTGTCAGACTAGTGGGCTAGGAGCTGACAGGCAGCTCAGAGTTGATGCGGCAACCAGCCCAATAAGAAATTGCAGAGAATAGCATTCAATCCATTAGCTTTAATTCTGTAAGTGTATTGGTGATATTATAGAATTATTCCATTTAAGCTTCCTGGATTTTAGGATTCTAAATTAATTAATTTGACTTGTAAAGTGGCATCAGTATCAGTGCTATTCTTCTGTTTCAGATTCTGCAGAGATTGTTTTACAGATGCAATTTGCCACAAATTCTTTCTATTTGCTTCCTGTACCTTTCCAGTTGATGTGCTGAAATGTTTGTGCAGAGAAAGAGGCAGAGAGGCCAGAAAATCCTCCTAGTACTATCAAACTATTTTATCAGTTTACACACTTTTATAGATAGAGAATCAGCACTGCAATAGAGCAACTCTAAATAAACATGGAATCCAACGATTTAAGGATTTGGAAGCTTACTTTACTTCAGAAATAGAATCAAGTTCACAAATTCAAAGCAATGTAAACAGGTTTTCCAGGAGGCTTGGTTGACACGAGCAATTGACTTACAAATTAATCATTTAAGCTTGCCAAACGCAATTGTTGCTTTCTGAGAAAATATCTTGCACTCACCATTTAAGCAGTTACTCTCCTGCTGCCTTGACTGTATGCTGGTTTAAGAAAATTCTTATTTTATATACATGTGTGTATGCATGTGGATATATATGTACATTAAATTGAAATCTTATATGCAGAGTTAAAACATTATAAACACGCATACGTGCAGACATGACAGACAGGTTATTCAACTGTTTCTGTACCTCACAGTACCTACACTGCTGAAACAGCACGAACTTTAGGTTTTTGCTTAGTACAGAGAAGGTTGCACTTTGAAACCTAGCAGAAATTTTCATGTAGGGTTTTTTTCCCAGTTATAATTTTTCTTTTCTTGAATAGTATATTTATTATTTATATATATAGTATATATATCTATATAATATATATCTATATAATATATATATATATAATAGTATATATATCTATTTTCTTGAATAGAATAGGGTCCTTGAGTGGCGCAGACTGCTAAACAGTCTGTTATTAACAACAGCTGCCTGCAATTACTGCAGGTTCAAGTCCCACCAGGCCCAAGGTTGACTCAGCCTTCCATCCTTTATAAGGTAGGTAAAATGAGGACCCAGATTGTTGGGGGCAATAAGTTGACTTTGTATATAATATACAAATAGGATGAAGACTATTGCTTAACACAGTGTAAGCCGCCCTGAGTCTTCGGAGAAGGGCGGGGTATAAATGTAAATAAATAAAAATAAATAAATAAATAAATAATAAATAATAGTTAGTTTTTCTACTGGTTTTTGTCTTCATCCATAAGCTATAGTTTTAGGGCGTTTTTTGGAAGTGTATTTCAGAATTAGAGCAGAGAAATGCTCTGAAGATAAGTTGGGGATTAAGAGAGGGAGACCTCATGTTTGCTTCTAAGTAAAAATGATCCTTAACACCATCGGGTTGAGAAAAGTATGGTTGATTAGAAGCCAAGTGAAATACAATAGTGCAAAGCCAGATCTGAAATTCACTTGCCAAAACTCCAGGTGAAAACTTGTCCCCACTTAGGCAATTCCCTTTGCTAGTCTCCGACTGTCCAATCAATTTCAAAGAAGGTTGGAAACAGCCATTCTGGCTTGCAGCTGTATTCCTCTCATCAGGAGCAACCTTGAAACACTGTCTCAGGCAGGCACCTTCACTTTCTTCACTTTCACTTTCCCCCCAGTGCTCCTCCTCCCCGTCCCTAGGGTTCATGGCAGACTGGTACGAAAGGATTGCAGAGCACAGGTGTGAAGTGGCAGTTCTGACAGCCTGCCCATTCTGGTGATTGGGGCAACTAGCAGGAAAACTAAGCTCTGGATGTCTGCTCCCCATCAGGCAAAATATTATTTTTATAAATACAGCATCTTTATACATGAAGGCAGGATCACAAAGATATACTGTATTGCATTCCTATAGGTTGTCTCCAAAGGAAATTAAATCTCCTTCTGTGCTATATTTAAATTCTCTACAATTAGGAATATCTGACTCCATGATAATGTACTTTACCATAATCTCCAATATTATAATAAGGACTTTCTGGCTTGCATCCCGTTTCTTTTTGGCAATAGTCAGGTTGCCACTGGGTTTTTATAAGTGTTTACTTGTGTTGCTTTTCTGCTAAAATATGTATCCATAAGTGAAGTTTAATTCGCATGTCCAAGATGGCGGCCACACCGCTGAACAGCTGATGCGGCGACGGGCCTATTTCGGGCCAGACCGGGTGGGGGGGGGTCTTTTTGACAGCTTGGACCCCCCGCCCGGGTAGATGAGAGTGCGGTGAGTCGGAGGATGGGCAAACTGAGGCGGGGCGTCTCCGGGTTCCCTCAGGAGGAGTCCCGGAGCGCTCTCCTCCGGGCGGCGGCGGCGGCGGCGGCGGCGGTGGCGGCGGCGGCGGCCCGGCCTTTTCCAGCGGCCGGGCCTTTTCCAGCAGCGGCAGCGGTCCGGCCTTCTCCAGGCCGGGCGGCAGCGGCCTGGCTGGGCGGCAGCGGCCCGGCTTTTCCAGCGGTGGCGGCGGCGGCGGCAGCCGGTTTTTTCCGGCGGTTCTCCGGCGGCGGTGGTCGGCGGCCTGGCCTGGCCCTGCTTCGGGAGGGGCCTAGAGCCTCTCTCCCCTTTGTCCCCCCTCGTCTGCGGTGCCGGTGGTGTGAGCCGCCTGGCCTTTTCCAACAGTGGCGGCGGCAGCGGCCCGGCTTTTCCAGCGGTGGCGGCGGCGGCCTGGCCTGGAGGCTCTTTCCCCCCAGCAGCGGTAGTGTTGGTGTCGGTGGCGGCGGTGGCTGGACCGGCTTGGCTAGGGCCTAGCCTGTTGGTGGTTGACTGGGTCCGGCGAACTGTGGCATGACCCAGCAAACCCGGCGGGTGAGTGGCCTATTCCAGCTGGAGGCCTGGCTTAGCGGCCACGAAGAGGCCCGATGGTCGCCTTCTTTGTCATCTTGAAGGTTGTCCACGGGTCCAGGGACGCCTCGCTACCATCTAGAGGGCGTCTATGGACCGTCTATGGGGCTTTGAGTCCTTTGCCCCCGGACTTTTGGAGAGATGCCTCGTCGGTGGAGCAGCTTGGCCCATTAGGCGCGTGTTTCGTCCTCTTTGTCAACTTGAAGGACGATCACGGGCCATGTTGACACCTTTTTACCATCCTTGAGGATGCCCATGGGCTGGCTGCAAGGGGATCTTCTGAAGACCTTTGGTCCCCAGCTGGGGGAATTGAGGATGGTCCTGGACAATCCTAGCTTGTCTATTGTAGGACTATATCCTCTCCCCAGCCATAGACCACCCTCGGGACTGGAGATGAGGGTTGGAGCTCTGACTGAATCATGGCGGTTTGTTCATCTACCGCCCAAGACCTATATCCCGCCTGTCTTCTACTCGGAACTACTGGTGCGTCAATTTCCATCTTGACAGGTCCAGGATGGGTCTGTTGCGGACTTTTATCATGCGGACATTTACAGCGGCTGACCTTCTTGCCCTGCGAGATTCCCTCTCTCGCGGGTCTGGCCCCACATTATCGAGGCCCATCTTGAGGACGGGTTTTGGAACCCCGAGAGATGGCATGCCAAAATAGGAGACTCAGGGATTTTAATTAATTATTTTAATAGGGTTTTAAGGGAATTTTAATGGGAATTTTAAGGGAGGTGGGAACTGACGGGTCTGGGTTGGAGGGAGGTAGTGTCAGGTGGGGTGGGAGGTTAGGGCGGGTGAGGGGTAGCCCGTCGGGAGGAAACCAGTTCCAGCGCATGCTCGTGGCGACTATCAAATGGGTTCGGAGGTTATGGGGGAGTGTGTTCCTTTGTGTGAGGTGAGTCTATTTGCACGGTAAGTGGGAGGGGCAGATATGGCGGAAGGGGGATCGATCGACATAGGGGTCACGCGTTCGATGTCTGCAGGCGATCGCGTGCCCGATCCCCTGACTTCTCCGTTCCCGGATGGTCAAGACCCTCAGAGCCTGGGCCTTCGTCTGATGTTATGCAACGCATGGTCCGTGGCCAATAAGGCCCCCCTAATACATGATCTGATTCAGGGGGGTGCCGCGGATATTATAGGCGTTACGGAGACCTGGTTGGGCACTGAAGGTGTGCCCTGGTCGAGATGTGCCCACGGGTTTCCGTGCATTCCATCAGCCGAGGCCCAGGGTAGGGGTGGAGGGTGGCGGTTGCTATTAAAGAGAGTCTAGAGCCGAGGAGACCACTGTACCTCAGATTGCCGGGTGTGAATCCTCTTGTGAGGTGGGGTCATAGATGTCAGATGGGCTTGCTGGTGGCGTACCTGGCTCCTTGCTGCGTGACAGCTGCCCTGCCCGAGCTCCTGGAGGTGCTTGCCGGGTGGCAGTGGAGACCCCAGACTTTTAGTCATGGGGACTTTAACTTGCCATCTGCCGGCTCGTCATCGACGGTAGCTCGGGAGTTCTTGGCCTCCATGACGGCCTTGGACCTGACTCAAGTAGTGGATGGCCCCACTCACATCGGGGGAGGCACACTGGACCTGATTTTTGTCTCTGGTCAGTGGTTGAGAGATCTGGACTTAAAGGAAATAGTCATTGAACCTTTGTCATGGTCAGATCACTCTCTCCTTCGCCTGGACTTTCTGACCGCTACCCAACACCGCAGGGAGACGGAACCATTACGGTGGTACCGTCCCAGGCGCCTGATGGACCCAGAGAGGTTTCGGACGGAGCTTGGGCCACTTCCTGGGGGTCTGGCTCACGGCACGGCAGAGGAACTAGCTGCAGCCTGGGAACGGGCTGCGGCTGGGGCTTTAGACCGTGTCGTGCCTTTGCGGCCTCTGACCCGGCGCAGATCCCAACCGGCTCCTTGGTTCTCCGAGGAGCTGAGGGGGATGAAACGCCGGAGAAGACGCCTAGAGAGTTCCTGGAGGTCCAGCCGTTCAGAGGCTGATCGGACACTAGTTAGATCCTATACTAGGACCTACCTAGTGGCACTGAGGGAAGCGGCGTTCCTCGCCTCCTCCCTCATTGCGCCGGCAGATAACCGCCCAGCTGCCCTGTTTGGTGACCCGCTCCCTCCTTCACCAGGGGAGCGGATGACCCATGCGGGACGTGCTGAGGAGTTTAACGGTTATCTATACGATAAAATCGTTCAGCTTAGGGACGGTCTGGACCAAAATTGTGGCGATTCAGACGGGGTATCTGAGGCGGTCTTGGTGATGTTGTTTGGGATGAGTTTGACCCTGTGACTCCGAGGACATGGACAGGTTGCTGGGTAGATTGAATGCCACCACGTGTTTACTGGACCCGTGCCCTCCTGGCTGGTGCTGGCCACTCAGGAGGTGACACGAGGCTGGCTCCAGGGATTACGAGTGCTTCCTTGTTGGAGGAGTCTTTCCGGCCGCCTTGAAAGAGGCGGTGGTGAGGCCCTCCTCAAGAAGCCTTCCTGGACCCGGCTGTTTTAGGTAATTATCGTCGGTCTCCAACCTTGCTTGGCGAAGGTTGTAGAGAGTATGGTGGCATATCAGTTTCCCTGCACCTGGAGGAAACTGTCTATCTGGACCCGTTCAGTCCGGCTTCCGACCGGTTACAGCACTGAGACGGCTTTGGTCGCATTGGTGGATGATCTCTGGAGGGCCAGGGATGGGGTTATTCCTCTGCCCTGGTCCTATTAGACCTCTCAGCGGCTTTTGATACCATCGACCATGGTATCCTGCTGCGCCGGTTGGAGGATTGGGAGTGGGAGGCACCGTATATCGGTGGGTCTCCTCCTATCTCTCCGACCGGGCGCAGACGGTGGTGACGGGGGCAGAGGTCGACCCCGTGGCGCCTCACTTGTGGGGTGCCGCAGGGGTCGATTCTCTCGCCCCTTCTGTTCAACATCTATATGAAGCCGCTGGGTGAGATCATCAGTGGCTTCGGTGTGAGGTACCAGCTGTACGCTGATGACACCCAGCTGTACTTTTCACACGGGCCACCCCAATGAAGCTATCAAGTGCTGTCCCGGTGTTTGGAAGCCGACGGGTCGGGAGGGGGAGAACCAGGCTCAAGCTCAATCCCTCCAAGACGGAGTGGCTGTGGATGCCGGCATCCCGGTACAGTCAGCTGAGTCCGCGGCTGACTGTCGGGAGCGAGTCATTGGCCCCGATGGAGAGGGTGCGTAATTTGGGCGTTCTCCTGGATGCGGCTGTCTTTTGAAGATCATTTGACGGCCGTCTCCAGGAGAGCTTTCCACCAGGTTCGCCTGGTGCGCCAGTTGCGCCCCTTTCTAGACCGAGATGCCTTGTGCACAGTCACTCACGCCCTTGTGACGTCTCGTCTGGACTACTGCAATGCTCTCTACATGGGGCTCCCTTGAAGGGCATCCGGAGGCTGCAGTTGGTCAGAATGCAGCTGCGCGGGTGATAGAGGAGCCCTCGTGGCCCCCGAGTGACACCTATCCTGCGCAGACTGCACTGGCTACCTGTGGCCTTCCGGGTGCGCTTCAAGGTTTTGGTGAACGTCTTTAAAGCGCTCCATGGCATAGGGCCGGGTTACTTACGGGACCGCCTGCTGCTACCGAATACCTCTCACCGACCGTGCGCTCTCACAGAGGGACTCCTCAGGGTGCCGTCGGCGTGACAGTGTCGTCTGGCGACACCCAGGGAACGGCCTTGCAGAGCGCTTCGTCCGAGTGCAAAAGAGGCATTGTCCAGAATCAGACCCGGGGATTGGCAATTAAAAATTGACACCTTCTTAGCGGTACAATACAGAACCCCTTGTGTAGCGACTGGCCGCAGCCCAGCAGAGCTACTGATGGGGAGAAAGCTTAGATGCCCGTTAGACCGGTTAAACCCGAACTACACACCAGACGGGTACAAAACAACACCGGGCAAAACAAGAGAATTGACAGTAGGGAGTTCCGTATGGCCACACAATTATGGTGAGGGGCCAAACTGGAAAAGGAACAATCCTAGAAACAACCGGGCCCAAATCATATCTCGTAGAAATAGAGGATGGCCGGGTTTGGAAACGCCACATAGACCAGTTAAGAAAAAGAATAGCCACCAGTCTAGAAACAGACGAAACAGGCCCTGACTATCCAATGATTGAATCCACAGCTAACTCAAACCCGAGAAAACCGCAGGACTTATCTGAGTTCCAGCGACACCAACCGGTCCCTCCAAGGAAAGCAGGAACGACTCTGCAGTAATCCAAGGCCGGATGGCCTGGAGGAGGAGCTGAGAGGAACGAACAGTCCCTCCGCCAGCTCGACTCACTCCCAGAAAATGAACTGCGAGGTCCGAAGAGTTAGGAGGCGCCCTGCGTGCTTACGTGACTACGTTGAAAATAATTATTCATTTTATGTAAATAGGGTAAAAGTTTTCTGGGAGGGAGGAGTGTAATGTATCTTTAAGGGTTTTGGAGGGAAAATAGAGCGGGAAATAGCACGTTGCTAATTGGCTGATAGCCTCCAGCTGAACTGTATATAAGGAGGGGTTTTTACCGTTTGCAGTTGCTGGGTTCACTATATAGTAAAGAGCTGTTGTTACTCATCTGGTCTCCTGCCTCGTTATTGCCCGAATCTAACAGTCTCCAAAGGAAATTAAATCTCCTTCTGTGCTATATTTAAATTCTCTACAATTAGGAATATCTGACTCCATGATAATGTACTTTACCATAATCTCCAATATTATAATAAGGACTTTCTGGCTTGCATCCCGTTTCTTTTTGGCAATAGTCAGGTTGCCACTGGGTTTTTATAAGTGTTTACTTGTGTTGCTTTTCTGCTAAAATATGTATCCATAAGTGAAGTACTCATTAGTATTGTACAAGAAGGCCTAGTTATAGTTTTGCCTCATGTAGACACAACACTTGACTGAATAATTTATTCACCAATATATTCTTATGCTTACATTGCTGACAGCAGAAAGTAAGCAATTTTGGTTATACTAGGAATTTACCACCCAAATGGAGGGCTACCTTTTAACTGGAAGAAAATAAAAATAATGGGACATTCGGTACAAGCTCAAAGTATTCCAACAGAAATGTGCACAATTCTATGCATGGAAGTCTCAAAGGTGTTTTTTAAAAGACAACTGGACTGTTTTTTCCTTGAGGAAGAACAAAACATCTCACTTGTTCTTCCTGAGGAAAAAACAGTCCAGTTGCCTTTTGAAAAAGTACCTTTGAGACAACTATGACCTGGATGACTGAGAATCTCCACAAATACTATGCATGGAAATACAACTATTTAAAAGCATGAAAGTACAACTGTGTAATCCTATTCAAAATACAGAAGAAAAAAATACAATACAGTAATACCATCTGACTGCTTGGAGTCAAATATGTGTAATTACTAGGGAATCTAATTAGCCTGATTTTCATATTTATTAACTGGTAAATCCCAGTCAGTTCTCTGGAATGCCTTCTCATTCATGAACACAGTTGCAGCTTTGACATCCCACCAGCTTCAGTTGGACTTGCAAAGACAAGCTGAAGTCTTTCTTCATTACTGGCAGTATATTTGGCACCTTGGATCTGAGGAACTAAAGCCCTATAGCTTTCAGCAGTGGATAATCACAACTACAACAATATCCAAAGGAGGATGGGGTCAACCAAATCAAAACAGCCATCACAGCCATCTGCTTATAAGTCCTATAGTTTTATGCATGCATATCAATCCATGTACAAAATGGGTGGTGGACTGATCATGCAGTCTTGGCCACCATCTTGGCTGTTTTCAGAGCCCTAGATTTAGACCATAGTGCCATGAGAGCTTGTTTGACAACCCTATGTTAGAGGGCCTTGGTTGGAGCCAACAATAGAAAAAAGAAAAGAAAAAAAAACAGAAAACAGAAAAGAGAGTATGTCATAGGTAGCAATAATCCTGAAGTCATAATACGGTGGTTGTTGGCTCCTAATTCTCTGCTAGAAGGAAGTTTGGTGTCATGGCAACTGCATATCTACTCCCAGTGGGTCCAAATTGCAGCAAATTGCCATGTGGCCTTCTTTTTCTTTTCTCTTCTTTTTTACTTTTTGTACTCTGCTGGTTTTTATTTAGCCTTTTTGATTTTAGTCAGAATGAATTCATTCATTAACTTTTAAATAAATGTTCCCATGCCTATCTGCACAGTAGCATATATTAATACCTAATGAAAAATACTGCAAAGAGGATTTAAGAAGGAACCAGCCAACCTGCTACCTGAAGACAAGGAGATGAATGCAAAGTTAACAAAGAATGAAAACATAGACTCCTTATCGGGTGCAATTAACTATTTCCTGCATTGTACATAGCTCTATAATACCACTGGTTACTTAAATATAATATGGAGTATTGCAATACAAACGTCACTCCTTTTGTACACATGGAACATCATCACATACATACAAAAGGAAAGGATTGAGCAATGGGACAGCATGATGTTTGTTTTGCTTCTTGCAGACACCGCTGGGCCTAATCTTAATGAGACCAGAATGAGAAGGCACAGGCTTTCTCCCCTACAGCTCAAAAGCCCTCTCCCCCACACAAGGATTTAATAAAGAGAAGAGCACTTCTAAATGCAGATTTTATTTCTTTTTGAAATCACCTCTCCATGTAGTTGGGAGAGGGAGTGGAGAAGAGGGAGGGAGATTTTTTTTTGCAAAGCAAATATTCTAGGGAAAGGTTTAAGTTGCTGAGGACCAAGACTCAGATTTTCAGCAGTGTAAACATAAGGAGATATATTTTATACTTCAGCAGCAAAGGTTAAACCTAGCTTAGTATATATCCTCTCAGCTCCATTAATTATTTATCACCTATAAGTTTCCAAGGTTAACTGTGAAGGTCAGATTTTCATCTTCTTGGGAAATGTATTTTAAATAAACACTTGAATAATGCTGGAGGAATATATTACAAGGCACAGTGTTTGCAAGTGACCCTGAGCTGAAAAACTGCTGCTGTTTGGATTCAGTGATGATCCGAGGTGAAGAATTTCAAACGTAATCCTTACAGAAGTGATAAACTCCACGGGATTATAGTCCTCAAAATAGATAGCATGTGGAAATGTGCATATTTTACTAATTTTTTAAAGCATTCTTTATATATCATTAAGCTATTAATGAATTTTATTTCAAAAGATAATTCCTTCTGCATGCAGAAACTCTTCTTTCCAGAAGGGAATATTCTAACATATAAATGTCCATATTAATTATGAAGTAAAGTCAAACCACAGATTTGCCATCTCAGGGACCATCGTGTAATTGGCTTTTGTTGGATTTACCTTCTACCTGGGAGTTGGGAGGCACTTCTGGATGGCCTTGGCATAAAATCCATTACCCCAAGGCAATAATCAGATGAATATGGCTTGAGCCCCAGACCTAGAAAGAGATTTACAAAAATACTTCAGATAGGCCTGCCTGCCAGTTCACATGAAGATTAAAAAAAAGAAGAAGAAGACGACAGGGGAGAAGGAGATTGCAAGTTTCTGTTACTATAGCAGTACTAATAAAAATAGTTTTAGGACCACATAGTGTCTGTTTTTTTAATCAGGTCTACCTTATAGGATTAATGGTCACTCACTCTCTAGCATGGCTTGAATCAAATTGATGTTTAAGAGTGGAGTGGTGTCACTGGAGTGGTGAATATGCAGTGTCTTTAGGAGGCTGGGATTGCACAGTCTCTTGGTCTAATCATTTTGAGGTTGTTTGATAAATCTACCTGTGGACAAAACACATATACAATAAAAAATAAGTTGCCACAATAGCTACAGAGGTTGGGTTTCAGTTTGCCTCCTGATTCCCGCACACTCTCCCCCAACCACAGGTTGAAAGAGCTTGGTCCCACAGCAGATTTACCAGACCAACTAGAGCCAAGTAGACCATTGACCTGATCTCCAATCCCAACCAGATAAGCTCAAACTACCTTCTCCATCCATAGTTG
Organism: Ahaetulla prasina; assembly: GCF_028640845.1. NCBI lineage: Eukaryota > Metazoa > Chordata > Lepidosauria > Squamata > Colubridae > Ahaetulla > Ahaetulla prasina. Next base: position 104,717,643 of record NC_080541.1, on the reverse strand, counting down.
AGGAAAATCAAATTTTATTTATAGATGTGCCAATACTAAATGATACTAAAGTAGCTCAAAAGAAATTGGGCAAGAATGTAAAGTATTGGGACTTAACAATTGGAATACAGAGATTTTTTACTAAAATGACTAACACTTCCCCATGATTATTGGTGAATTAGAGCTAACAGCATAGAATAGAATAGAATAGAATAGAATAGAATAGAATAGAATAGAATAGAATAGTTGGAAGGGACCTTGGAGGTCTTCTAGTCCAACTCCCTGCTCAGGCAGGAAACCCTATACCATTTCAGATAAATGGTGGTTCAATCTCTTCTTAAAGACTTCCAGTGCTGGAGCATTCACAACTTCTGGAGGCAAGTTGTTCCACTGATTAATTGTCAGGAATTCTGTCAGGAAATTTCTTCTAAGTTCTAGGTTGCTTCTCTCTTTGATTAGTTTCCATCCATTGCTTCTTGTCCTGCCTTCAGGTGCTTTGGAGAATACGTGGACTCCCTCTTCTTTCTGACAACCCCTGAGATATTGGAACACTGCCATCATGTCCTCCTTAGTCCTTCTTCTGGAGTGTTGGCTATTCCTGCCAACTAGATGTCATCTGCAAATTTGATGAGTACCCCATTTATCCCCTCATTCAAATCATTGATGAAGATGTTGAAGAGTACTGGGCCTTGGGGTAACCCACTGTACTATAACAATGTAATTGTCAAAACAGTTCACAAAATTAGAACTGTTAAATCTCACAATATCACATTAACAAAAAGCAGCTTTGCTAAAACTTCAGAATGATTATAGCAGTACTTGGACAGTTCTTAGGCTCCGGGATAAAATGATTGACCCTAGATTGCTTGCATTTGCTTCAGAAGAGATGACAACAACAACAACAACAAATAGTGATAGTAGTACAGTAATAGATGATAACATTGTTTTTATGCCATAGTGAGATAAGAAGCATGACTATATCTGTTAAAATGGACTATCATGCATGAAAGTTTGTTTCGGATACCTTTTGTATAATCTTCTTGCATAACCTCCGGTACTTCAAAAGAACTTGTTCAGGAAACTTTTGATGAACTGAATGCAAAGTTAGGCAATTAAAAGATGCATAAATGTACTATTGGAAATTTTTTAAAAATGCTTACTAGATACCTGAAAAGTAATGTGAATAACCTCTACATCTCATCGTTATTTTGAAATTTACTGGGCACTGATTTCATTTGAAATCATTTCTACTATGCCCTAAACAGAGTAGAACTGTAAAGGTTGAGTCGACTTTACCTAGTCCAAGCTCCTGCAATGCACATAAAGATAATATATGTGCAAGGCTGAATTTTGACTGAATTAATTAATGTATTCATTATATGGAACTCTGAAATGATGTTATATTTATTTACCTTCATATGACAAATTGATGAAACTTAATTTAAATAATTAGTCTAGACTCAAAATCATTACGCCCAGACTTGTCCAAAGTTTGTTTTTCTATTCAGATGAAAAGGGATGCTAACAATAATACGCTTTTCAGCAGAAAATTGTAATTGGTGTGTAATCTATTACTGTCTGTTATATTAAATAGAACGATTCTTAGTACATGGTGATTTGTGTCATTTTTAATGAAAATATTTGGGGGTGGGTTTGATATTAAAGAACCAGGCTTTCTAATTATCCAAACTGTCATTGTCATCTTCTACTCCGGATTCTCATCTTGAGACCACCTAACTTTATCTTGAGAAGCTTGTAGAAAGTAACACAGGGTGAAAATGTAATGGTCAACTTTTTAAGAAGTATAGTATAAGTAATTAAAATAATTCCATATTCAAGGGGGCTTTTGTTCGAAACTGGAACCTCAAGAGAAGCTTTGAAAACATATTCTGGGGAGTTGTCTATTAGAACTAGATATATGCATTGTTGGAGACCTTAGATCTTCCAACGTATTAAGCTTTGTGTTATTGCAAATTTGAGCATTAGCATGCATAATTACCAACTGATTTAAAGGCATAGAGAGGTTTGAAAGAGAATTATTATCTACCATCATGTTAAAATAAAGTATTAAAATCTTTTCTAAAGTGAGAAAATCAAGGGCAGTGATTTAAACAGACCTTCTTCTTTGAACAAGTTTAGACAGGTGATTATGATATGGGAAAAGAGTCTGTGTGATATCTGTACCAATAGGGAGGAGTTTCCTCAGTAGAAAAGGGTTCCACTGTGCCAATGGAAGGTTTACTTCAAGACCCAACTGTCAAAACTAAGTTTAAAGACTTGCCCCTGATTTCAATTCAGATAAAACTGCCTATACCCTAAACTTAAGGGGAAGGTGAATTAATGCTTATACACAACTTGTCCTGTTTCACCACTGTAGTTTACTATTACCATTTGCTGATGATTAATTATTTGTTAACACGTTCCTATTTCTGTCTATAAAATAGTTTAGAAAATAAGGATCAAGCAAAACAGTTACTATTTGGGTTAATTAAAAATCAATATAAAAAGTGTTTTGTTTCTGAAACAAATACTTTAAATTGGAACTGCTCTATCATTATGAGCCATGATAAATTAGCCTGCCATTCATGATATCTCAGTGGGCTGAGGAAGGAGGAGAGGCTCATAAACAAAGTGTGAACTTTAAGAAAGAACATCAATCTTTCTGGCATCTCTAAAATTATGCATCCAATTCTGTACCAATTCGGGAGACATCTATCTGGGGACTTCTCCATCAATTTTTTTTCAAATCAAAATTAAACATTGGGAGACTTTGTCTTTTTGGGGAGATGGGCTAAGAAGATAAAATGAAAATGCAGATAGCCCATGAGGTGTGATTTTACTTACTCCCTTACTCCCCCTTATTCTTATAGAGCCACTCCTTTTCTCTGGATTGAGTTGCCTTCTCTTTAGAGACTCATCGTGGGAAAAACCAGCACAAGAAGCCAAAGACATGGGGGAAATTGAGAGTTTAGTGACTTCCTGCTTGTCAAGATGCCCTAAGGTAGTAATTAACTTGCTGGAGCATCACAGGGACTCAACACAGCACAGCTAGGATTAAATCTTTATTGTAAGTCAAGAAGGATGGGAATAGATGGTAGTAACAGACTGTTGAAACTATTCCTATGTCTATATCTTCCTTAGTTTCAGTTCCAGCTCCCTCTCTTCCCTTATCTGCCTCTGTGTAATGGTAATTTGCTTGTTCATTACCCAAACTTATATAATAAGAGGCAATTGCCTGTTTATATTCTCTGTATTTCTGTCCTGGGAATCTTGCAATGAATGAAACTGACACTGGCTGTGCTTTGCTATATATTGCCCTCTCCCTCCTCTCCCTTCCCATCCTTCTTTTTGTGGATTTGGGGGCAGAGTGGATGTACCATGCAAGTATGCCATCATCATATTTTGTTTCAACTTGATTTAACCCCAGTGATCAACTGGGAGAATTCAAAACAAAAGCAAACAAGCAAAACTATAAGTAGAAGTATAAGTAGAGTATAAGAGTATAAGTATAGAGTATAAGTATAAGTATAAGTAGAGCGCACCGACCCGTGCACTCTCACAGAGAGGGACTCCTCAGGGTGCCGTCAGCTAGGCAGTGCCGTCTGGCGACACCCAGGGGAAGAGCCTTCTCTGTGGGGGCTCCCACCCTCTGGAACGAACTCCCTCCAGGACTTCGTCAACTTCCGGACCTCAGAACCTTTCGTCGCGAGCTTAAAACACACTTATTCATCTGCGCGGGACTGGATTAGATTTTAAAGTTATTGGTTTTAAGGGGTTTTTACTATTTATATTGTTTTTAATAATTTGGCAATAGAATAAGTTTTTTAATCGTCGTTTTTTAATCTGTATTTATATGTATTTTAATTGCCTGTGAACCGCCCTGAGTCCTTAGGGAGATAGGGCGGTATATAAATATGAAAAATAAATAAATAAATAAATAAATAAATAAATAAATAAATAAATAAATAAATAGAACTAGTATCTGAAATGTATAGGAATCAACTTTATGATACGTTAAAAGTGGTGGTGAAGGAGGAGGAGAGGAGCATATCAATTAGGCTAAATTGGATCTTCCATTTTAGCTTCCAATTTGAAAGCTATGAAGAAAAGATACAATGTGAAATGAAAAGGCATCAGGCAGAGCAGAAATCCTTCATCTTTAACCTTTGTATTACTTTGCTTCTCTTAGTCTGCCCATAAGTCTGGTTACAACAAAAAAGCAACTTTTTGCAATGGAAATTTTCAATGGGAAAGCAAAAGACAGGATATGGTTAACCCCTCTTGCTCATCTGATACTGTATATCTGGCTCCCTAATGATACCTGCCAATTAGCAGGTATTTGGCAGACACTTGAATTTCTAAATCTGGACTGCCATTATCCAATTACTTCAGACATAGGCTCATCCTCACATCCCTGGAGCCATGGCATGTAGATGCTCTGCTAAGCATTGCCTTGAACTATCCCTAGCCCTTCAATGAGACAGATGGAATTAACATGTAGGTGTTTTAGCTTAAAAGTGGTGTTTTCCCCCTTCTGATATATCCTACTATATGTCAGCTTCTGTGAAGACCTATGTGAACCAACCAGGAACTTGAAAATATACAGGAACAACAAACCTTGGTTCACAGCTAAATTTAAGCAGCTACGTCGTCGTTCCAAAGAGGAAGCCTACAATAAAGGTGATAAAATGTTGTACAATCAGGCCAGAAATGTATTAACAAGGGAGATCAGAGCAGCATAAAGAAGCTACTCTGAAAAGCTACAGAATCAGTTCTCAACAAATGAACCAGCAAACATGTGGAAAACTCTTAAAAATATCACCAGCTACGGCAAACCTCCTTCCCAGGCTGAAGGAAATCAACAAAGGGCAGATGATCTGAACATGTTTTACTGCAGGTTTGAAAGGAAACTATAGCCACCTATCTCCACAACCCCCGTCTCAGACACACCAACAACAGCTAAGCTTCCTACAACTGACCCCATTCCATTGGGTTCACAACCCCTAATAATCACAGAAAAGGAAGTGCAAGACCTATTTCACAGAAAAAAGCCAGGGAAAGTGCCAGACCCAGACAAGATAACTCCTTCTTGCTTAAAAGTCCGTGCTGACCAATTGGCCCCCATCTTCACTCTATCTTCAATAAATCACTAGAGATGTGCTATGTTCCTTCTTGCTTAAAATGCTCTACTATCATCCCAGTGCTGAAGAAGCCCGCCATCAAGGAACTGAATGATTACAGACCAGTTGCTCTAACTTCTGTAGTTATGAAAACCTTTGAAAGGCTAATACTCTCCCACTTGAAAACCATCATGGATCTGCTGTTAGACCCCTTGCAATTTGTGTACTGAGCAAATAGATCAACAGATGATGCTGTTAATATGGCTCTGCACTACATCCTACAACATCTTGAATCTCCAAAAACCTACACAAGGGTCCTCTTTGTAGACTCTAGTTCAGCATTCAACACCATCATTCCAGACATTCTTCTAACTAAGCTAAACCAGCTACAGGTACCTGAACACACTTGTAAGTGATCATAAGCTTCCTAACAAACAGGAAGCAGCAGTTGAAGCTAAGCAGAATCGCATCAGATATCTGTACAATTAGCACAGGAGGCCCCAAGGCTGTGTGCTCTCCCCATTTCTTTTCTCTCTGTATACCAATGACTGCATCTCTAACAATCCATCTGTTAAACTACTGAAGTTCACAGATGACACAACAGTGATCGGTCTCATTTGAGACAATGATGAATCCACATACAGATGGGAGGTTGAACAACTAGCCTTGTGGTGCAACCAGAACAATCTTGAACTGAACACACTCAAAACCGTAGAAATGGTGGTAGACTTTAGGAGAAACCCTTCCATACTTCTATCTCTCACGATACTAGACAACACAATATCAACAGTACAGACCTTCAAATTTCTAGGTACTACCATATTGCAAGATCTAAAATGGGCAGCTTACACCAAAAACATCATCAAAAAAGCACAACAAAGAATGTTTTTTCTGCGCCAACTCGGAAAGCTCAAACTGCCCAAGGAGCTGCTGATCCAGTTCTACAAAGGAATTATTGAGTCTGTCATCTGCACCTCTATAACTGTCTGGTTTGGTTCTGCAACCCAACAAGACAGACACAGACTTCAGAGGATAATTCAGGGGTGAAATCCAGCAGGTTCTGACAGGTTCTGGAGAACCGGTAGCGGAAATTTTGAGTAGTTCAGAGAACTGGCAAATACCACCTCTGACTGGCCTAAGAGTGGGGTGGGAATGGAGATTTTGCAATATCCTTTCCTCAGGAGTAGGGTGGGAATGGGGGTTTTGCAGAATCCTTCCCCTGCCACGCCAACCAAGCCACACGGACCAAGCCACACCATGCGCACCAATCCACGCCCACAGAACTGGTAATAAAAAAAATTGGATTTCACTACTGGGATAATTAGAACTGTAGAAAAAACAATTGTTATCAATCTGCCTTCCATTGTGGACCTATATACTGCACGAGTCAGAAGGAGGGCTGTGAAAATATTTACAGACCCCTCGCATCCTTGATATAAACTGTTTCAACTCCTACCCACAAAATGACGCTTTAGAGCACTGCACACCAGAACAACTAGACACAAGAACAGTTTTTTCCCCGAACGCCATCACTCTACTAAACAAATAATTCCCTCAACACTGCCAAACTATTTACTAAGTCTGCAGTACTATTAATATTCTCATCATTCCCACCACCCATCTCCTTCCACTTAAAACTGTATGATTGTAACTTTGTTGCTTGTATTCTTACGACTTATATTAATATTGTTTCCTGATTGCTAATTTGTACCCTATGACTATCACACACTATGCATGTATGAGTTAGGAATATTCATGATGACTTTTAGCTGGAGAACTTTCCTGGACAGCTGGAAAGAAGTTCTTTCAGAGAGCTATGATTAAATTCCAGGCTTAGCATCAGACCCCCAGATTGCTAGGGCTCAGAGGAGGAGCAAAGAGAGGAAAGATGGGGAGCTGACTCTTTCCCAGGTAGTTTGCAGTTCTCTTGTGTTCGAACAATGTTTAATATTTAGAAGAAAGCATTTATGGTGACAATACCAGCCACATACATTTTACTCTTGACATTTCAGGACTCTTTCCCTCCAATAATAAACAGAAAATTGCTTTGAGCATGCATATATTTCTATTTTTATATGGGATATATCTAATGCGTAGACTGAAATCATCTTGGAACAAGCACAAGGAAGTACCAGCCATCTGTTGCCCTGAATGTGTGTGTGTGTGTGTGTGTGTGTGTGTGTGTGTGTGTGTGTGCGCGCGCACACACACACACACACACACACACGCATCTCTCTGGATGCGTGCTTTCCCCTGCAACCATATTTATGCCAGAAGAAAATGTTTGTAATAAGTAGATCTTGGCAATGGAATCTCCCCATTGGATAAATCCACACTTCTAACATTTAGAAGGACAACTTATAGGATAATTCTCAGGATTCTACAATATACTTTGGATTTACTTATTTTGTTTTCTGTTTGAAATGATAGGGCAAACTAGATTTTGCATGTAATTTAAATACAACTCTTGCTGACCATTCAAAAACTTTTTTTAAAAAAAGCAAAATATCTTTTTCATTCATAGGGAGAATATAAGGCCTTATCTTTGATTCTGGACTCTGAAGATGGGCAAGTATGATATGTATTTGTTGCTATTTCTAGCACTTAGAGAAGTGACTTTTCTATCACTATAGAACAAGATTTTAGAGAATTGAATTTCTATTTTATGATAATATTGTCCCAAGAGGCTTTTAATTTGAATTCTTTCCTGCCTAGACATGCTAGGATGAATAATTAACTCTGCATTCAATTTAATTTCCTAAAAATAATTAAAACTCAGTTTGTACAATTTGTTTATGGAGATGCATTTCTTTTTTCTTTTCTTTTAATTTTAACAACAACCTTTATAAAAATATAATCTTGAGAGTTTACATGACAAAAGCTTGCAGCAGATTGTAAGTACAGTATTCAGTCAAAGATAAGATTCATTTTTCTTTTCAGTAGTATTCCCAAGTCATTTATGGCTTATTTTAAATTCTGATTTTTTTCATGAAGATTTTCTTTCTTGTTTCAAAGACAAGCTGCAGAAAGGCTGTTTCTGTGCTGACATACATAAAATCCATTGTTGAATTTTTCAGATTATATTATAAAATCCAGCCTGGACTTAATGTACCTGGAAAATATGACAATTGCAAGGCTGCTTATATATATGTTGATTGGATCTATGTTTCATTAACCTTGCTAAAGATGGATTTATTAACCTTTGAGAAGGGAAATCATTTTCAAGTTTCAGTTAGACATTTGTGTGGATCAGCAAGTTGGTAAAAGCATGTCCTATACATTCTCATGATGAGGAGCAGATATCTTAAGTCCTATTTTAAGTGTTAAATATTCCATTCATTTATTCTCACTAGGAACCAGCAAAATGAGCAGCATTGTTGCTTGGAAGAACATAGCGAATGGCTGGATTTGAACTGATGATCTTTTCATGAAAGGGAATTTGTGTAGACACTGCATTCCTTCCCAATGGACTTTGCAATATGCAGTCCTTGTAATGGCTGATTCAGAAAATCCTCTGGAAATTGAATGCACACTTAACAAATAATCATCACCTCACCTTCCTCACAATCCTAATGTCAGCTACTGTTGAGTGAAAGGGATTAGAATGCGGTAGAAAAGCTTCTTAAATGAAAGGGGAAAAAATCTCTGTTAGTATAAATCTACTGACTCCTATGGCACTTTTGTAGGTGCTCTGAAATGAAATATTTTTGAATGGAGCAGGATTTTCACTTTTGCAAACCTAAACCGCTGAAGGTGAGAGAGAGAGAAACAGCCTTTCTGTTTAACCTAGTTTGATTCATCTTATAATTTAGAGATAACCAGAAGATCCTGTAGGAACCTCTCCCTAAGGCTTGAAGAATTGCGGGTTTTCAGTAACTTCCCATAATGGCGGCAGCCATACAGATTTCTGGGGGATGCTACTCCAGAGAGCAGGTGACCTGTTAGAGAAGCACACTTCCTAGGTCTTACTAGATGATATTGCTTAATCAAAGAGACCTGGAGTGGATCACTCTTACTAGGCAGGCAAAATTGTTAGAATTATGATATCACTCAAGGAGCTAGACCTTATGCCATGAAGAGCTTTATAGCTGGTAAAGAGCACTTGAATTGTGCATGGAAGCTAGCTGATAGCTAGTGCAGCTCTGGAGCTCTAATGTCACATGAGCATATTGCAATATACCCATTGCTGCCTGACCCACTGCATTCTGGACCAACTGCAGCTTCTGAGTGGTCTTCAAAGGCAAACTCATGTAGACAGCATTGCAACAGTCCTTTGTGAAGTCACATGGGTGACCATCTGAAATCCAGTAATGGGCATAACAGGCAGACTAGATACCCCTGTGTGCAAATGTCTTCTAACCATAGCTGCCACCTGCTCTTTGAACAGGAGCTGTGAATCCACGAAGACACATCTAACTGTACACCTTCCAAGATTAGAAGTAGAAAGACCCCTGAACCAGAAGACCCAAATATGCACAATCACTTCGTCTTGGGAGGACTAAGCCTAAGATCCAGATCCACATAGACTCCAGAGTTCAGACACTGGGACAGGTTATCAACATCATTTGGTTAGCCCAGGTTAGGGTTTCATCAGCATAATGGATACGGAGTCCCAACTGGCAGATCACCTACTCAGTGGCTTTGTGAAGATTTTAAAGGGGAAAGGTGAAAGCATTGAGCCCTAAAGCACCTCACAAGTGCAGGGCTGTGAGCTTGATCAACAGCAACTGAAATCAACTACGAGGGGATGGGGAGAACCATTGTAACATGGCAATTCCTGTGCCCAATCTCTGCAGCCAGTCATGATTGTCAAGACTGAAGGTTTTTGAGAAATCAAAGAGCAGCTGAAACCTGATTTAAATAAATCCAAATAATCCATTTCTTCCAGATCCTCAGAAGCTTGTTTGGCCACTTTCTCAACAATGTTGCCTAAAATGGATGAAAATTGTCCCAGGTCATTGGGACAATTTTTTTTTTTGAATTTATATCCCGCCCTTCTCCGAAGACTCAGGGCGGCTTACATTGTGTAAGGCAAGAGTCTCATCCTATTTGTATATTTATATACAAAGTCAACTTATTGCCCCCCCAACAATCTGGGTCCTCATTTTACCTACCTTATAAAGGATGGAAGGCTGAGTCAACCTTGGGCCTGGTGGGACTCGAGCCTGCAGTAATTGCAGGCAGCTGTGTGTTAATAACAGGCTGCGTTAGCCTGGTGAGCCACTTCCCAGCCCAATGAGCAATTAGCATTGTCTCTTGAGGAAGGTCTAAGGACAACTCATCATGGCCAACTTGCTACAACCATCTTGCCATGGCCATCTCACTACTGCCAATTCGCCACAATCATTTTGCTGCAGCCATCTTTCTGCAGCCAACTTGCCGCAGGATAACTTGCCATGGGAAAACTCACCATGGACAATTCCATGAAGGATAACTTAATGCAATAAATGCTATCTGCCACTGTTTCTTCAACATTATTTTCATTTTTGTCAATTTGAGTTGTCCCATGGTGAGTTGGCTATGGCAATATGGCCACAGTAAGTTGGCCATAGCAAGATAGGCATGGTGAGATGGCCCCAGCAATTTGGCTGCAGCGTGATGACCTCAGCGAGTTAGCCTCAGTGAATTGGCCATGACAAGATGGGCACAGCAAGTTGATTGTGGCGAATTGTCCCATTCCACCTGAGGAGGAGGTACACCACCACCTCCATTAAGCTCAGAGGAATTGTCCTCTGCCTTAAGGAAGCCAACACCATTGTGAGATTCCAGTTGCATGTCATTTCCTGAGTACATTTAGCAACTCGGGAAGGACTTGAATCTAATAAATAAGTGGCTGAGCTCATAGTTTGAAAGAACTAGTCCACTTCAACAGGAATCACAGACTCAAATTCAGTATAGATAACTTCATAAGACCATGTCTTGGGCACTTCAACTGAACTTACACACAAGATCTGTAATGGAATGTGTGGATGACCTTGAGCAACAAGGGGAAGAGATGTTGATTAGAAAACAATCAGACAAGAGAAGCAGGATACCCCAGAGGCTTAGTGGTAAAAAAAAAAAAAAGAAATTTAGGAAGGACCTGCTATAATGGATCAAGCAGTTAAAAGTGGCAGCGGAGGATTTGTAACATTCTGTTAATTAACCTTACAATAAAATAAAATAAATAATAAAATATAAAATAAAATAATAAAAAAGTAATAAAATTAAAATAAAACATCTGTGGTTGATCTGGTCATGTTTCCTGTCTGGTTTACCTGGGAGAACTGACAGGATCCAGGTCTGAGAGGATTGAGCAACTTTACCTGCCAGATGGCTAGAATAACTAGAGCCAATTTGCTCTAGTGGTTAAGGCATCAAACTAGAAACCAAAAGACTGTGAGTTCTAGTCCTACCTTAGGCACAAAAACCGGCTGGGTGACTTTGAGGCAGTTACTCTCTCTTTCTCCTCACAGGTTGTTGTTGTGGGAAAAATGGTATGTTCACTGTCTTGTTTATAAAAAGAATAAAGGTGGATATTTTTTTTGTTTTTGTTTACATTTATACCCCGCCCTTCTCCGAAGACTCAGGGCGGCTTACAGTGTATAAGGCAATAGTCTCATTCTATTTGTATATTTTTACAAAGTCAACTTATTGCCCCCCCAACAATCTGGGTCCTCATTTTACCTACCTTATAAAGGATGGAAGGCTGAGTCAACCTTGGGCCGGGCTCGAACCTGCAGTAATTGCAGGCTTTGTGTTCTTAATAACAGGCTGTTCTTAATAACAGGCCTTACCAGCCTGCGCCATTCACTAAACTAAACAATAATACTATTCTCAGAGGTCTTGTAAATTCATCTCTCCCCCCCAGCAAATACTGAATCTTTTTAAGCATGGCTGTTAAATGGCTATTAGCAGATGCAATAAGGGAAGAGCATTAACAATGCTTCACTGCCTTTATCACCACAATGTGCTCCTGTATGTGGCCTCTTGTATTCACTTAGATTTCTCCTTCGTCTTTCTCCAGTCCTGCTCTAGGTATCTCTAGGTGCTTTAATCTCCTGAAGTTTCTACAGAAGCATTGGCTCTCTGACATCTGCACACAGGGAAAAGCCAATCAGGGACTCAATACATTCAAGTCCTCGAGCACCAGCCCATTTAAGGCTGCAACTATGATTCTGGCTGAACTGCCCACCCTCATGGAAAACCCCAAATTCTCTCTGGAAACCAATAGGGTCCAAATGTCACTTAGGATTGGCTAATCTAATAGGCCTGTCTTCTATTTAACAGCCTCCTTCCTTCCAATATTTTTTGTTCTGTTTTGTCATGTTTTGTTAGGCACACAATTTTACATAAATGTTATTTTAAAAACATTAGATGATATTTTGAAAATTCAAAAAATAATGCAGGAAGAAGACACAGGAATCTGAGTTTTTCTTTTCATCTCTCCAATGGACAAATCCTGCACTGATGCAGAGACTACCTTCTGGAAAATGAAAGTAGGATTTCAGCTACTTAAGATAATGAATAAAATAATTTCATCCTGCATTCTTCTTCTGTAGCATGAAATTGCTTTTTCCTCCTCCTGTATAAACACTCTTACATGCTTTTGTCTAGAGGATAAGAGGAAACTGATTATTTCTGCCTCTGAAAAGAAGAGCTTAACTAATTGCACAGAAAAATGCAATGTGGTACAGTTTGGGTTGTGCAAGCAAATTAGAACTTCCACCTCTAAATTAAAGGATTTGGTAGAGAGAGAAGAGAAGCTTTATACTGACAAAATTGAACTCACAGTATAAAACCCACCCTCTTTCTGACAACTACTGTACTGACTCTCTTCAGCCCAGAGAAGGTAATTGGTTCTGTGCATGAATCTGCTCTTCCCCCCTTCATTAATGTGTAACATCAGTCATCATGCAAGGAGGAATGCTTGCTAGATGTTTATTTCAACTGAAGACCAAAGATATTTTTCACTAGTTGCTGAGACAAAATACGTTCGTTTAAACAACCATTTAGCTGAGTTCGATGGCTAGGAACAACCTATTATTGGATTGATGTACTGAATTTACTACTCTTTGATGTTTGTGACAGGAAATGTCTATTGGACACAGAGTTCCCTGCACCAAACTGTCTATTCCATAGTAAGGAATAAAAGAGGATCGTCTGGTTTTCTACTTTTAATCTCCATTTTGCTATTACTCTGTATATAAAAGTTTTAAAGCTCAATAATTAAAGACCACTCCCTTTGAAGGTTTTCTATGCTAATTAGCCATAATATTGTTCTGGAAAATTACATACTTTTTAATATAAATAATTAGAGACAAAGTAAGTTGGCACTAAGTCCTTTGCTATTTTATCTCGTATCTACAGGCAATCCTTGCTAACTGACCACCTCATACAATGACTCTTTGTAGTTAAAGGTAAAGGTAAAGGGTCTCCTTGTACATACGTGCTAATCATTACTGAATCTAGGGGGCGGTGCTCATCTCCGTTTCAAAGTCGAAGAGCCAGCGCTGTCCGAAGACATCTCCGTGGTCATGTGGCCGGCATGACTCAACGCCAAAGGCGCAAGGAACGCTGTTACCTTCCCACCAAGGTGGTCCCTATTTTTTCTACTTGCATTTTTAAGTAGTTATAATGGTGCTAAAAATAACCTTGCAGCCAATCAACACATTACAACTGTTGTGGTATCCCATAATATTTGTGTGTCCCATAACATTTGTGTGTTTTGCAATCTGTTTGCAACAAGCAGAGTTAATAAAGAAGACAGAGTTAAATCATAAATCATGGTCAGGTGATTTTCCATTTAGCAACCAGTTGCTTAACCACTGAGTTGCCAGTCCCAGCTGTGGATACCAAACAAGGACAACCTATAATTTTCATTAGTTTTTCTTTCTCTGTTTTTGTGTACTTCTTGTCCCATTTTTCTAGTTCAGTGTTTTTAATGTTGGCTTATGTTTAATAAATATTAAGCTTTTTTTTTTGCTATTTGTACTGAGTGGTTTGGGTACTTGCTTGGATATGGGAATTGACTGGAAATCTACAGGGTGCAAACTAAGCCTGAAGTTATACACAGTAATTTTTCAGCAATATTTATAGTTTAAGCCTAAGCTTTGATTTTCTCCAAGAAGCTTGGAAGAAGGGTAATATGCCAGGAAGAAAAAAAATCATATGTGGATACCATCTTTCCTCCTAAATCTACTAAATCTACACTACTATTAATCTTCTCATCGTTTCCATCACCAATCTCTTTCCACTTATGATTGTATGACTGTTTGTTGCTATCATTAAGGGTTAAATTGTACCCTATGACCATCATTTGTGTTGTAAATGTTGTACCTTGATGAAGGTATTTTTTTTCTTTTTCTTTTATGTACACTGAGAGCATATGCACCAAAACAAATTCCTTGTGTGTCCAATCACACTTGGCCAATAAATTCTATTCTATTCTATTCTATTCTATTCTATTCTATTCTATTCTATTCTATTCTATTCTATTCTATTCTATTCTATTCTATTCGATGCACACCATGGCTAAAACTAGAAATGGCATGAAATTAATTTATATTTTATAAATTTGTAGTATAGGTAGTCCTTGACTTACAACTACAATTGAGTCCAAAATTTCCGCTGTTAAGCGAGACATTTGTTAAGAGCATTTTGCCCCATTTTACAACCTTTCTTGCCAGAGTTGTTAATGAAACACTACAGTTGGCAAGCTTGTAACTTGGTTGTTAAGTGAATCTGGCTTCTCCATTGACTGTCCTTTGTGAGAAGGTCACAAAAGGAGATCATGTGACCCTGGGACACTGCAACTGTCATAAATACGACCCAGTTGCCAAGCTTCTGAATCTTCATCACATGATCATGGGGATGCTGCGAAGCTGTAGCTGTGAAAAACGGTCATAAATTACTTTTTCCAGTGTCGTCGTACAGTTGTAAGTCGAGGACAAGCTATGCTGTCTCACAAAGTGCTTTAGGAGGTTTAATATGCAGATGGCATCTGTTGTGGTGCATAAGTACAATCAAGATTGCTGAAAGCAAGAAAGCAGTATAGCCTTTCTCCCCCTATTGAAGTCCTGATTATAATTATTCATCCAAAGCTACTCCTTCAATTGGAATTTTAAAAACTCCGGTTGATGGCAATGGGAGCTTTTCCCCCCAAATACTTCAAGTTGCTTTTGATGAGTGATTTTCATCCAATCAGGAAAGATTATGGTTAAACTGCATCTTGATGCCAGCCATTAGCCTTAATTCACTTTCCCTAATGGCTGTTTTCATTGGTGTTTTAAGAAAACAAATTCATTATTTTTTTAAAAAAAATATCACTAAGTTTGGTCTATGAAGAAAAGGAGCAGAAGGGAGATTGAAGAAGACACAAAGGGAGAAATATGAGGTGTTCTAAAGTATTGAATATCTGGATAGTTCTTGCTCCATTTGGTTGGCTAAACAAGGTAGAGCAAATATCCAGAGAATTCTGGCATTCTCTCAAACCCCCTTTACCAGCACAGATAACAGGAGATGCCTTGTGAATGTAGCCTGTTTGCCAGTTTCCAGATAGATTTATAATAATCCCATTGCCCTCAAATGGGCCTTTATCATATTTTATTTTTATTTATTTTATTTTGTCAATCATATATAAGATAACAGGTAAAAGTATAAGAATAATTTGGATACATGAAAAGAGTAAGTAAAAAGGAATATTATATATTAAATATTAGGAATATTCCTAACAAACAGGAAGCAGCAGGTGAAGCTAAGCAGGATCACATCAGATACTTGTACAATTAGCACAGGGCCCCCCCCCAGGGCTGTGTGCTCTCCCCACTTCTCTTCTCTCTGTATACCAATGACTACATCTCCAACGATTCATCTGTTAAACTACTGAAGTTTGCAGATGACGCAACAGTGATTGGTCTCATTCGAGACAATGATGAATCCGCATATAGACGAGAGGTCGAACGACTAGCCTTGTGGTGCGACCGAAACAATCTGGAACTGAACACACTCAAAACCATAGAAATGGTGGTAGACTTTAGGAGAAACCCTCCCATACTTCCACCTCTCACAATACTAGACAACACAGTATCAACAGTAGAAACCTTCAAATTTCTAGGTTCTATCATATCGCAAGATCTAAAATGGGCAGCTAACATCAAAAACATCATCAAAAAAGGACAACAAAGAATGTTCTTTCTGCGCCAATTCAGAAAGCTCAAACTGCCCAAGGAGCTGATGATCCAGTTCTACAGAGGAATTATTGAGTCTGTCATTTGTACCTCTATAACTGTCTGGTTTGGTTCTGCAACCCAACAAGAAAGACACAGACTTCAGAGGATAATTAGAACTGCAGAAAAAATAATTGTTACCAACCTGCCTTCCATTGAGGACCTATATACTGCATGAATCAAGAAGAGGACTGTGAAAATATTTACAGATCCCTCACATCCTGGACATAAACTGTTTCAACTCCTACCCTCAAAACGATGCTATAGAGCACTGCACACCAGAACAACTAGACACAAGAACAGTTTTTTCCCCGAACGCCATCACTTTGCTAAACAAATAATTCCCTCAACACTGTCAAACTATTTACTAAATCTTATTAATCTACTATTAATCTTCTCATTGTTCCCATCACCAATCTCTTTCCACTTATGACTGTATGACTGTAACTTTTGTTGCTTATCATTAAGTGTTAAATTATACCCTATGACCATCATTTGTGTTGTAAATGTTAAATGTTGTACCTTGATGAAGGTATCTTTTTTTTTAATGTATCCTGAGAGCATATGCACCAAGACAAATTCCTTGTGTGTCCAACCACACTTGGCCAATAAATTCTATTCTATTCTATTCTATTCTATTCTATTCTATTCTATTCTATTCTATTCTATTCTATTCTATTCTATTCTATTCTATTCTATTATTAGGACAGGGAAGGTAGGCACGCAAGTGCACTTATGCATGCCCCTTACAGACCTCTTAGGAATGGGGTGAGGTCAACAGTAGACAGTTTAAGCTTTAAGTTTTGGGGGTTTGGGGAAGAAACTACAGAATCAGGTACGGCATTCCAGGCATTGACCACTCTGTTACCGAAGTCATATTTTCTGCAATCAAGTTTGGAGTGGTTTACCTTGAGTTTGTATCTATTATTTGCTTATGTATTGTTGTAGTTGAAGTTGAAGTAGTCATTGACAGGTAGGACATTATGGTAGATAATTTTATGTACTATACAGAGTCATTTAAAACAAAATCGAGAATTTGAGAATAGAGGCATACCCTGATTGATAAATTTATTTATTTATTTATTTATTTATTTAATCATATTTATATACCGCCCTATCTCCCGAAGGACTCAGGGCGGTTCACAGGCACTTAAAAACACATAAATACAATATAAAAGCAATTAAAAAACTTATTCTAAAAGCCCGTTAATTAAAATATAAAAATAAAACCCAATTAAAACCCATAAATTTAAAATCTAGCTCAGTCCTGCACAATTAAATAAGTATGTTTTAAGCCCGTGGCGGAAGGTCCGAAGGTCCGGAAGCTGACGAAGTGAAATGATGGGCACTACCAAGCCACTACCTCAAAGCAGGAGGTAAAACTTGGGTGCGAAGATCCAGAAGGTTTCTGGAAGAAGATGTTGGATTTTCCAACCTTCTGTCCAATAAGCACCTATAAAATTTTGTATTATCTTCATATAATAAAGTAAGAGACCGCTTATCTCTGTTTCTCCTCATCCAGTACAATCCAGCAGACTACAATCCGACAGTTCCTTCCAGGTCCTCTCCATTAAGCATTGCCATCTTCTGGGACCTATGAAGTAGGACTTCTTTGCAGTATCAGTATCCTCCCAGAGATAAGGAGGGTGTCCTCTCTCCTGGAGTTACAGAAAGTTTTGAAAATCTGGCTTTAGTTCCAGATCGGGGGTTGACGTTTATTATTTGTTCATTGGCTCCTGTTTTGTTTTGCTGATTTTGTTGCCTATTATATTACTTTCATCTTCGTTGTTAGATTTAATCTTTTTAGCTGATTTTATGTTTGCTCTACTTTTGCATCCCAGCCAGAATCCAATGGATAAATTTAAATCAATCAAACAACGTATGTGTTTATGTTTCTGCCTTTTTCTTATATTGTCTCATGTGTGCTTGTGCTTATCTGTGTACTTGGAAGCACAGGCCACATTATGATCTTCTCTAGGTCACATGACCAGAAGGGACGAGAGCTCAGAATGGGACAATCACCAATACTGCAAGCCATTGCCCAAATGCATTGGGGTTTTTGTTTCACTGCAGCCCCCTGCTAAATCTAGCCTTTTTTTGGTAACTTGATTCTCAGATGCTCTCTTCTTTACCAGCAGCAGTGACTGTCTTTTCAAGTCTCAGCAGTTACTCTGCTGACAAAGAGACAGATGGAAAGAGTCACTTCCCCCTTTGCGTAACTTCTTTCCAATGTTCTATTAGGATGAAAAAAATAAGGTTGGGAAAATTTGCAGAGCATGGCTTCTTGAAATGCTTTCCTCTCTTTTTTCCAAAATAGGAGATGCCCATATTCTCCTCTGTATTTGGAAACCATGTTTTATGTCTCTATGTGTGACTTTCTTATTTTCCTTTGTGTTGCATCTATGTGTGCTTATACATATATGTGGGGGGAGGGGTGGGCTTTGTTAAATTCGGGCAATAACGAGGCAGGAGACCAGGATAGTGACAACAGCTCTTTACTATATGGTGAACCCAGCAACTCGGGCTGGGAAAAACCTCTCTTTAAATACAGTTTAGCCGGAGGCTTCAACCAATCAGCAACATGCTTTTTCCCGCCAAAACATTTAAAGATACATTACACTCCTTCCCTCCCAGAAAACACTTTACCATTATTTACATGAAATTTACATATTATTTTTCAACGTAATCACGCAAGTAGACTGGGCGTCTCCTGACTCTTTCGGACCTGCGCAATTCATTCTCTGGGAGTGAGTCGAGCTGACCGGAGGGACTGCCTGTTCCTCTCAGCTCCTCCTCTAGGCCATCCGGCCCTGGATTATTTGCAGAGTCGTCCCTGCTGTTTTTTGACGGAACCTGTTGGCGTCGCTGGACCTCCTGGAAGTCAGATAAGTCCCGCGTTTGCCCCGGGTTTGAGTCAGCTGTGGATTCAAACATTGTATAGTCAGGGCCTGTTTCGTCTAATTCGGATTGTTCGGTTATGCGTTTTCTTATTTGGTCTATGTGGCGCTTCCATACCCGGCCATCCTTTATCTCCACTAAATATGATTTGGGACCTGTTATTTCTAGGATTTTTCCTGCTAACCAGGTCGGGCCTTCGCTATAGTTGTGTGCCCACACTAGGTCGCCTATTGCCATCCCTCTTGTTTTACCGAGTGCCCCCTTGTAACCATCTGGTGTGTAGTTCGGGTTTAAATGGTCTAGTGGGCATCTGAGCTTCCGACCCATTAATAACTCTGCTGGGCTTCTGCCAGTTGTGACACAGGGGGTTCTGTGTTGGACGGCCAGGAAGGTATCGATTTTTGTTTGCCAGTCGCCTGGCCTGATCCTGGACAATGCCTCTTTTGCGCTCCGAACGGAACGTTCTGCAAGGCCATTCGTCGCAGGGTGGAAAGGCGCCGAGAGGACATGCCGGATGCCCTCTTCTGCCAAGTACCCCTCAAACTGGGTTGCCGTGAATTGCGGGCCGTTATCGGAGACTAACGTGTCGGGCAACCCATGGGTTACAAATAGGTGCCGTAGGACTGAGATCACAGCCTCGGCTGTCATGGATCTCATGAGAATGATTTCCGGCCATTTGGAGTAGGCATCAACTACCACCAGAAAGGTTTGGCCATGGAAGGGGCCGGCAAAATCGATGTGGATCCTCGACCAGGGCCCTTGGGGTCTCTCCCATTCCCGAATCGGGGCCGTTGGGGGTAGCGGTCTGGACTCCTGGCAGGCCTGGCATTTCCCTACCCTCTCAGCAATTTCTGAGTCCATTAAGGGCCACCACACATAGCTTCTCGCCAGACCCTTCATCCTCACGATTCCTGGGTGACCTTCGTGAAGGAGATCCAACACCCTTTTTCTCAATCTCTCTGGGATCACCACTCGATCCCCCCATAGCAGGCACCCCCCTTGAGCCGAAAGTTCCCCCCGTTTTTTTACAAACTCTTTAAAACGCTCGCCCGGCGCAGCGGGCCACCCTCTTTGTACCCAACCAAGTACAGTTCGTATTGTAATGTCCTTATACGAAGCCCGAGCCACCTCTTTGGATGTGACTGGGCCAGAGTCCAAAGAGTCAATTAGCAGAACTGGTATCCCTGGAGTGGGGTCTTCAATAGTCTCTGGTAACGGGCATCTGCTCAGTGCGTCTGCGTGCCCTAATTCCTTTCCTGGCCGGTGTAGCAATTTGTAAGAATACGCTGCCAGGAAGATAGTCCATCGGGTCAGTCTTGGCGAAAGTGCCACGGGCGTTGGGCGGTCGCCTGCCAGCAGACCTAGCAAGGGTCTATGGTCCGTGATGATTTCAAAATCACGACCAAATACATACTCATGGAATTTCTTTACCCCTGCGACTATAGCCAAGGCTTCCTTATCAAGCTGGCTATAATTCCTTTCAGTTGATGACATGGTTCGGGAGTAGTATGCAATAGGGGCTTCTGTGCCATTAGGTAACCTGTGGCTGAGCACAGCCCCCACCCCATAGGGAGATGCATCGCAGCTTAACACTAATGGCAGCGTGCCATTGTATTGGATAAGAAGGCTATCACTCGTTAGGAGATTCTTTACCCCTTCGAATGCTCTAGCTTCCGCCTTTCCCCAAGACCATGCAGCCGTCTTAGCTAATAATTTATGCAGCGGCTCTGCTACTGTTGCCTTATTCCTTAAGAATACTGCGTAGAAGTTGACCAGACCCAAGAATGCCTGTAACTCCGTTTTGTTCTTTGGAACCGGGGCCTTCCTGATGGCCCGTACCTTGCTCTCAGTGGGGTGAATCCCTTCCCTGTCTATCCGGTAGCCCAGGAATTCCACAGACTCAACCCCGATCTGGCATTTGTTTAGTTTAACCATGAGACCGGCAGACCGGAAAATGCCCAAAACTTTTCGCAGCCTCGCCCCTAATTCCTCTAGGTTTTCAGCGGATACCAGTACATCGTCAAAGTATGGTACCACCCCTGGTAGGCCCTGCAATAGCCGCTCCATCAGGTTCTGAAATAACCCTGGAGCCACACTAACCCCAAACTGTAATCGGGTACACTTAAAAGCCCCTCTGTGAGTCACAATTGTCTGCGCTTCGGCTGTGCTGCTGTCTACGGGCAGCTGTTGATAGGCTTGGGCCAGGTCTAGCTTGGCAAAAACTTGCCCTTGCCCCATTGAGTGCAGTAAGTGCTGTACCACCGGAATGGGGTAAGCACTCTTTTGCAACGCTTTGTTAAGCGTTGCCTTGTAGTCAGCGCAAATCCGGACCGATCCGTCCGGTTTGACTGGGGTGACTATAGGGGTCTCCCACTTAGCATGGTCAACTGGCACTAGAATTCCCTGGTTTACTAGTTTGTCCAGTTCCCGGTCAATCCTGGGCTTTAGGCTAACGGGACCCTCCTAGCCTTTAGGCGGATAGGGGCAACTTGGGGGTCTAAGTTAAAGGATATAGGGGTCCCCTTGTACTTGCCCAGGCAGTCTTTGAAAACGTCCCCAAACTCCTTCGTGAGTGCGTCTTTGAGGTCGACTTCGTTTCTGAAGATTCCGGTCACTCCCATGCCCAATGCTCGGAACCAGTCCAGTCCCAACAAGCTTGGCAGGGTCCCATCGACGATGGTGATGGGCAGAGTTTTCTTGTAGTGTCGAACAGGGATGCGATTCCCCTGGTAGTCCTGTACTTTTAGTCTTTGTGGTTGCAGCTTGCGCTTTGCGATGGCGGGTAAGGCTCTCACGAGGTTGTCCCAGGACATGATCGTGATCGATGAGCCGGTGTCCACCTCCAATCGGCACGGCACCCCCTCAATCTTTGCTTTTGTGAAGATTTTCTTTTCTAGGCGTGTTGATGCGTGACCCACTCTCACGACAGTTTGATTCAATTTCGCGCCTTTTTTAAACTGACCACTCGCGGGCCGCTTCGTTGTTCCCGCGCTCTTTTTGGCCGGTTTGAATTTTTGGCGGGAAGGTTGGGGAGCTCGACAGACCTGTGCTAGGTGCCCCTTCCTTTCGCATCGCCGACAAGTTGCATCTTTAAATCTGCATTGTTGTCGTTGGTGTTGCCCTCCGCAACTCGCGCAGTCGCCCCGGTCGTCTTTCTCCGGCCTCCCGGTGTGGAAAACTCCTTCTTCCTCCTCACCGTCCGATTCGGCCTGGACCTCTTCATTGTGGACCGGGGTTGATTTCGCACCAGCCGTTGGTGTGACCTGCTTTTGTAGGGTTTCCGCCGCTTGGGTGGACATCTCGTGCGCCCTGGCTTCGTCCAAGGCGTTTGCTAGCGTTAGGTTGCTTTTAGACAGTAGCCGCCTCCGCAAACGGATGTCCCTGACCCCGCGGATGAGTTGCTCCAGCAATGCCTCGTCCAAGTCTCGATACTCGCAATGTTTTGAGGCTTTTCTTAGGGCGGCCATGTATGCACTGATGGACTCGCCTTCTTGCTGTCTGCGCTCCCCGAATTCAAACCGTTGCACATACTTGGATGGCATCGGTGCAAAATGTGCTTTCAGCAGAGTCTGCAGAGTTTGCCACGGTACCGACTGTACCGGCGTTGGCTCAGCCAGGGATTCTGCGGTGTCGAAAACTTCTGGACCACAGTGGCTCAGGAAATAGGCTCGTTTCCTGTTGTCGGAAACTCCTTGAAGTTCGTTTGCTTCGAGGAAACACTCGAAGCGAGCCATGTATGACCCCCATTTCTCCTTAGCTGGGTCGAATGGCGCTGGCGGTGTGTAGCCGGACATCGCTGCTTTCCGCCCTTGTTTTGCTGGGTTCGCGTCTTCCTGGTGAGTTCAGCTCTTTTCCTGGTGCTCTTAGCCTCGAGATCCCACCTTCGTCGCCAGTGTTAAATTCAGGCAATAACGAGGCAGGAGACCAGGATAGTGACAACAGCTCTTTACTATATGGTGAACCCAGCAACTCGGGCTGGGAAAAACCTCTCTTTAAATACAGTTTAGCCGGAGGCTTCAACCAATCAGCAACGTGCTTTTTCCCGCCAAAACATTTAAAGATACATTACAGGCTTCAAAATTTTTAGCAAGGGGTTCTCTGCCAGTTGCTGGGTGGGTGTGGCCATGGTGGGCGTGGCCTAGTCAGCCTCCTGCACCATGGCGGGGGGGGCGTTTTTGTCTTCCTCGGGCTCCATAGGCTTTCCCCAAACTTCTGGTAGGCCAGTTTTTCGCCCTCCCCTAGCCTCTATGCACATCCTGCAGTTACCTGCATCCAAAATGGGCCGTATGGGGACTTCTGGAAGGGGTGGGCAGGGGTGGGCAGGGAGAGGCCAGCCAGGAGTGAAATTTGGGGGTTCTCTGAACTGCACAGAATCTTAGCTAGAGGTTTTCCCAAACCCCTGCAAACCCGCAGTAGCTGATCCCTGTGTGGGGGGCAGTGGGGGGCATGGAGAAAACTGCATATGTTCTGCTTTGTGGTTTCCCAGGGAGTTTATAGATGGGTAAATGATAAAAGAAGCTCTGCCTCTTTTGTATGTGAGTGGTGATGGCTGCTTGTATGTACAAGATAGAGGAAGCTCATATCATCAGCATAATGCTGCTTTCCACATTTTGTTCAGGACACTAGATCCGGCATATACATTTGCTTTCACCACCTAAATTTAGTCCTCTTCTGAACATTTTTGGATATTTATCCTGCCAACAGACAGAAAGACAGACTGGGCTCTCATCTTATTTACATAATTTATTTTAAGAATTTCATTGGGTTGAAAAAAAAATTTTTTAAGGATGGGGAGTGGAATTGTGTCTTTGGATTGTTCATCCTATAAACAATGTAATTATACTGGAACTCTCTCCCTCTGAAAAAAGTGGGTTATGTCTCTGCAGAACAAATACCACTTGTGATGTGGTTTTTAGTCTTGTCATGCTCTGCATGCTTTCCCTATCTTGTTACCTTCTGGAGGGAGATGCATTTTGATTTTTAAAAGGAAAGAAAAAAAATCTGGACAGTACAACAAGCTCTGAATTCAAAATAGTACATGCAGTAGAGTATCATTAGAAGTTCATCCCCATCTTTTTCCCATTAGTTTCTCAAATCAAATATAAGTTTTATAATGCTTGGCAAAACTGTAAATGAGCAGCTACACCAAATGCAGTGATAACTCTTCCATATATATATATTGACCATCATTTGTGTTGTAAACGTTGTATCTTGATGAACGTACCTTTTCTTTTATGTACACTGAGAGCATATGCACCAAGACAAATTCCTTATGTGTCCAATCACACTTGGCCAATAAAAAATTCTATTCTATTCTATTGTATTCTATTGTATTCTATTCTATTCTATTCTATTCTATATCCCCTGAAATATATAAAACCAGATCAGTTACAGTGACAGAGAAAATCATAGAGGTCACAGAAAAAAACATAGTGGGAAGGTGCCAACACAAGAACAGGCCCATCCACAGGCTGTGGTCAAAAAGACTGAGATGGTGACATTCCTTAAATTCTTTATTCATTTGCTCAGACATACCTTCCACGTCTTTAGTTACTCCCATAGTATATTTATACCATTCTGCCTAGAATTCTTTTTTAAGTTGTTTATTAACTGTCCAATTACCTCCATATCAGAAGTCTGTGTCTGTGGGCAGTGCTTTCTCCTTGGTTCTTCATTGCTGGGAAGAGGTAGCTCCTCAAAACCCACTCCTTTCAGATTTTCCAAATAAGCATTGATCCCTTTTCCTTTGCATAGAGCCTCCTTCCTTAATGTCCTGCTTAAAATATTTTACTATTTGATAAGATATTTAATAAAATAAACTGACTATATTAAAAAAAAAAAAAGCTAGACCAGAGGAAGAATGGAGAACTCACCATACCATCTTCCTCTGTGGCTAGCCATCTTCCCATACTGTGTTCCTCTAATTAAATGAAAAGATTTAATTGCAACTACTATTCTTAGACTTGATTTTGGTGTCTGCTATGTTTGCTGGAAATGTAGAAAACTTTGTCCAGATAGTTAAAGGATTTTGCTTCTTTAGTACTCCAGCCTTTTTTCCTTCAGGCATAAAATGTAGGTTTCTTTGCAAAGATCAAGATCTAAGGTTTGTTATCATTGATCTTGAGTGCTTCCTCAGAACAATAATTTGCCAGAATATTTAGGGTTTGTTTAGATCCCATTGTAATAGAAACATATTATATAAAAGGGGATATTCCAACTACATTTAGGAGGTTGAAGGGTAGAGTGGGGATGTTACAAAGCCTTGGACTGCATTACTGGTAAAACTCAGACTGCTTGAATACTGTCAGTGAGGTTAGAATAAACAACAACCAAAAAAGCAAATACCCAATTCATTCCATGTCTCAAAACAGGTAATATTCAGACAAAGGATTACTGTATTGTTTTATCTAATAATCTTTTCTAATTTTATTTGTTTGTCTAGAAATATACATTTACTTAGTGATAAAAAGTGAAGAAAAAAAAGCCTGCTAAATCAGCTCTAAGCTTTACCTGGAACATTTTCCAGTTCTAACTGGGGCCAACCAGATGTCTGTGAAAAATCCACAACCATTCCAGTCTTTGGCTGGGCTGATATTGAAAACTTAGCATGAGGACAGAAGGAAAGGCTGATAGCACATAAATTTATAGAGTACCTGAAGCTGCAGGAATATGCCTCCAAAAATGTACCATGAATCAAGAAGAAGGATGGCTTTGGAAAATTTTGAGTCATAGCAAGATCCAGGTTTCTGCTATGAACATTACAAAGACAACAAAAACTCTTGTATTATGTATTATGGAAGTCATTGCTATAAATCAATGGTTCCCAATCCTGGCGACTTTAAGATGCATGGACTTCAATTCTGTGTTTGTGGGCAGAGCTTTCTGGTTGGGGAATTCTGGGAGTTGAAGTCCACACATCTTAAAGTGGCCAAGTGTGAGAACCCCTGGTATAACTAACTGTATATCCAGTGGTGGGTTGATACCGATTCGCCCTGGATCGGGTGAAACGATAGTGCCGGTGGCGGGAGGCTCCACCTGGAAGTCTCTGCACACATGAGCGCGCACGTGTCCACAAGCGAACCAGTAGTGATGGGATTTGAAACCCACTACTGTGTATATCTCATGATTAAGTAGAAAGAGGCAAAATATTTGGTGAAAGAAAAAGTCAGTGTTTATTTGGTTGATGTTCATGGATAAAGAACGCATGTTTGGTAACTTAAATAAAACCCTGAATCTACCAAATAGAATTTGTTTGTCCTTCATTATACTTCATTTTATTAAAGTATAGTTCCCAAGTTATGTTTCAACATGCTGGCCTCAATAAAAATAATGCTCTGCACCAGAGGTGGGTTTCAGCAGGTTCTGACCAGTTCTGGAGAACCGGTAGTGGAAGTTTTGAGTAGTTCGGAGAACCGGTAAATACCACCTCTGACTGGCCCCATCCCCCATCTATTCTCTGCCTCCCAAGTCCCAGCTGATTGGAAGGAAATGGGGATTTTGCAGGATTCCTTCCCTTGGAGTGGGGTGGGAATGGAGAGTTTACAATATGATTTCCCTGCCACGCCCGCCAAGCCATGCCACGCCCACCAAGCCACACCCACAGAACCGGTAGTAAAAATTTTTGAAACCCACCACTGCTCTGCACCTTAGAGTTAGCTCCCCAGCTTCCAAAATAATAGTAATTTTATGTTCATTTTCTTCTTCAGCATATAAATATGACCACAATGGTTCATCCACTCCGACTTGGTTCAGCCACTTATTAAGAAAAGGGAAATTACTTTTGGATCTCAGTTTGTTAATGTTTGCAGCCCTAATTTTAATATATCACCTGTTTACTATCCAAACTATTATGAGAGTAGATATACATCTATGAAATGTTTGTCTCATTTTAGAATCCTAATTGATTATTTGCCATGGAGTCAGCATTAATTCTTAGCAATCACATTTGTAGATTTTATCCATGATTTATATTTTCAATCCATGTAGTTTTCTTGATAAAAATACAGGAGTGGTCTACCATTGCTTTCTCCTGCACAGTACAGTATGAACTTTTGACTTTGCCATTCTCACTATAAAGTGATCATTTTCCTGTATCACTGCTGCCATTTACAGATGCCTGGTTGCTTTAGCAGGGCAACTGAGAAGACCTTCATGTTTTTGGGTGACCAGACATTTTGGGGGATAGGCATACAATTTCTACAAATTGCAAATATTGGCTAATTATAATATCAACTAACTTATAAAGACTGAAAACTAAAGACAAGGTGGCTGCAAGATTCTTATGACTAAAATAGCGTGATGCAATGAAATTTGGGGATTTGAATAATCAAGAAAAGGGGTTGGACATTTACTTTTTTTTAAAGCACTGGTATCATAACACTGTTTATGCTTCTACCACTTTTATTCCCTTCTGTGTCACATTTAGCAGAGAATGTCGTTTTCCACTTGATTCACTTCCTTTTAGCAGCTCCCACCACTTCTTGTTTTATTATAAAAAAAATATTAACAGAGGGTTTTTTTCTGTATTTCAGGTCATGTATCACAAAGTTACCTATGGTATTTAGAGCAATACAGTTTTACAGACTATTTCTGGAAATTAGGGAAGCCAACTAAAATCTGGATATGCTTCAATTCAACCCCTTTTACCTACTAGAAAATGTGTTCAGATATTGTATGATATTAAGCAATAAGGAAGATGGGAAGAAACAATAAAGTTGTACATTTGAAATATTATGTTAAGATAACAGTTCACCTGTACTTTCTTACCTGTCAGAAACTGTAATGTGTTTCACTTGGATCAATAGTAAGAAGTTATTTGCACGATATCACCAAAGAGGTATAAAGCAACAGTATGCAGACAGTTGAGGAAGAAAATGCCATATCTGCATTCCATGCAATTGAATAAAATCTATTTGAGAGGAATGACATTCCATCTTGAATGCTTATATTTGCTGCAGAAAATAGAGGTGTAAGAAAAAATGAAGTTCCTAGTCCAAAGATTCTGTAGAGATTTCTTGTTTTGTTTTGGTTGACATTTGAAAAGAAACATAGAAGAGATTCCATGCACATGAGAAAAAATGAGGCTTGGAGATCCCTAAATAGGAGGGAAATAACTGTGCTGTAAAATACTTTGTTGGATGAAGATTGATATAAGAAATAAAAAACAAAGGCACCTAAGTTTATTGAGTATAAGATGAATGGGCAGCAAACAAAGATTCAAAACAGCAAAATAATAGAAGTTTCCTGATACCTTAGTTCAACAACAAATATTAAAAAATAAACAATTGCTTGAGAAAAAAAATATTCGGTTCACTTTTTTCCCCCCTTGCAGTTTTATGAAGCAGATGAAAGTCTTACCTTGCAGGCATGGATGTTGGAAGTTCCCAGAAATGCTACACAAATTATAGTTAATTAAATTCAGAGGGAACATCACACTTGGGGAAAGCAATCCAATAGAAGACAATTGCTGAAAATTATTGTTAATGCTGCAAATCCATCACTGTGGCAGCATACTGGCTAACACCAGTAGTGAAGAAAGTATATAAAATTGCACTGTGGTAGCTTAAAAGCCAAAGATCATTACCCACAGATATGTATCTGTGTTGTATATACAGGGTTATATCTGCTGGACATAACCGTTTCAGATCTGTATTGAGATGAATGTTAGGTCTTGTACTTTTAGGAAAAACTCTTCATTATATGCACAAAACTATTAACTAGGTCTGAGAGCAGCTTTCTACCAATCATTCTTAATGGATGGTAATATCAAGAAAGCATTCCCCTCATGTAATTTTTATTTATACTGAGGTGAACATTACTAATTATATTAACTACTCAGGCACTAATATATTACAATACTATCAACTGCAACATTATCTATCTATCTATCTATCTATCTATCTATCTATCTATCTATCTATCTATCTATCAATCAATCATCTAATTCAGAGGCTCCACAATATTCTGGCTTATGGGTTCATAAAAGCAAGAAAACAACAACGAGAACAAAGATTATGTACACCCAGAAGAAAGAAATTAGTTGGATCTAATGGGGCTGGATTAGAAGACTTCCCCTCCAATAACTCTGTTATTCTGTTATTCAGGGAAGACACTGTTGTAGAGGACAAACTCTGTGGCAGAGAAGTCATGTTTTCTAGGTTGCAATAGATGGCATTGTTTGCTTAAGGAACTTGGAGTGCACCAATTCTGCTCAATATCAGTGGTGAAATCCGGCCAGATCAATCTGGCTCACATGAACCAGTAGCACCGATGGTGCGAGGCTCCGCCCACCCACCGGGACATCATTATGTCCTGTTTTTGATCCTCTGTGCATGCGCAGAAGGCTCTGTGCATGCGCAGAAGAGGTGCGTGCACACATAGTGTCACATAGTGTCCAGAAATATTTTACAAGGAGAGTTCTCCACTCCTCTGATTACAACAAAATACCTTATGCCACCAGACTTGAAATCCTGGGTTTAGAAAATTGAGAACTCCGCCGCCTTCGACATGACCTGAGCTTAACTCATAGAATCATCAGTTACAACGTCCTTCCTGTTGAAGATTACTTCAGCTTCAATCACAACAATACACGAGCACGCAATAGATTTAAGCTTAATGTGAACCGCTCCAATCTTGATTGCAGAAAATATGACTTCAGTAACAGAGTTGTTAATGCCTGGAATGCAATACCAGACTCTATGGTCTCTTCCCAAAATCTGCAAAGCTTTAACCAAAAACTATCTACTATTGACCTCACCCCATTCCTAAGAGGTCTGTAAGGGGTGTGCATAAGAGCACCAACGTGCCTACCGTTCCTGTCCTAATGTTCCCTGTGATTGTATACAATTTCATATAGTTATTACATGCTTATGGTTATATATATGCTTATATATTGTATAGTTATTTCATGCTTATGCTTATATATAATGTTGTGACAAATAAAATAAATAAATAAAATAGTGCGCATATGCTCCCACATGCTCCCGTTCTTGAACCGGTAGCGAAGGTAAGTGGATTTCACCGCTGCTCAATATTATAAGGTCAAGTCTATCTCTAATCTTTGTCTATTGGAGATAGTTTCCCTAATCAATATTTCAGAAAAAGTTTAAAAATGCATTCCAGACAAGATCTATGACATTTGCATTTTCATTAACTATATGGAATGGTCCAGGCAGGTACAGGCCAAATTCTTTGTCACTGCAATCCATTCCAAATAAATCCTTCATGGATTCAGTTGTGGGTAAATACTTATTACAGTGTTACAAAATGTAAGTATGGCTGTAGCTGACAATATGGCAGAAGTTTTTGTGGAAGTCATTTTTTTAATTGTGGAAAATAATTTACGTTCTGTGCATTCTCTCTCTGTCTCTGTCTCTGTCTCTGTCTCTGTCTCTGTCTCTGTCTCTCTCTGTCTCTGTCTCTCTCTCTCTCTCTCTCTCTCTCTCTCTCTCTCTCTCTCCTTTTCACAGTGTATGTAAAGGAGGCAAAAAAATTATATAATTTTAGGATAAGCACAAGAATAGGGAAGCTAGGATGATGACTCAACATTTGCTCAGTATCAAATATCATTGTTTTATATTCAAAATCCAATTGCAATGGGATATGACTGAATGATGGATGTGGAGCAAACAATAGAAAAGACATTACTCACTTCCCAATCAAGTAGTCAGTGCTGCAGCTTCCCACTTCTCACAATCAGTTTAGTATATATCAGATCTGCCCCATCTCTGTTAAGATGGGAAGTTGAAAGATATGGGAGACTCAGCAGCCTGTTTTCTCATTGGAAATGTCTTACATCCCCATGGCATTACCTCTTCTAGAAATGAGGGTCTAAGGTCCCAGCTTATGCCAACCAGGAAATAAGATAGTTGAATGATAGAGTAGACAAGTTATTGGGATTATAAATCTATAGTTCTGTCAGACCTGGAAGTCATCTTCTACATTGAGTTCATTGTGAAATGTTGGCATAAAATTGGTATGGGAGATAAAGCTAAGGCCTTGTTTTTAATGTATAATCTAAATGATCTCCACCTCCCAAGCATCCAAGAATGTTAGTTCATATGACATTATTTCATAAAATTGCCATTATGCATTTCAATCAAGAATGGTTCTTTGTCAAGGAAAGAAGTCTAATTGCTTATTATTGGATGAATCTGCAAAGCATTTCTGACATTACAAATCTTATCTTAAGGCAGTGTTTCTCAACCCTGGCAACTTTGATATATGTAGACTTCAACTCCCAGAATTCCCCAGCTACCCCTGCCTCAAGGACTGACTTAAAAGACCAGTAAATAGAAAAGCATTTGAGTCTGAAATCCTGCCAGTGTGTCCCAAAGATTGTGGACTACATAGAGCAAATTATGAACTATTAGTTCTTTAGAGAGCCTGTCAGAGTAGGTGATGCACAATCATTATTTGTATAGTTTAGTTGATACACTGCCACTGAAAATGAATGAAAATCCTCTGCTTGGGGATTTGATAAAATATGGAGCTGAATGGGGACAAAGATCTCATGAACAAAGATATGAATAGACCACAGAATTAATTTGACTTATGAGCCACAGTACATGAATATTTTAGCACAGAAAATCATAAAATTTTGGAATTATAGAAGAAGAAGGACTATTCAGCGCACCACATCCACCTTTATACAGAATAGGAATCCATATTAAACATTCTTCAACATATAGCTGTCTGGCTTTTCTTTGAATACAATCATAAAAAATGGAACTCACCATTTCTCTAAGTAAATGGTTCTACTCTCAAATTGGGGTGCAATGGCTTAGCAGTTAAAATTGGGTTCAAGACCTGAGTGTTGCACAATGGGATGAGCTCCCATTATTTGCCTCAGTTCCTGCCCGCCTAGAAGTTTGAAAGCATGCAAATGCGAGTAGATAAAATAGTACCATTTTGCTGGGAAAGTATCTCTGTTCCATGCACCTTGGGATATAGTCGTGCTGGCCACATGACCACAGAAGTGTCTTCGGACAATACTGGCTTCTTCGTCTAAGAAACAGAAATGAGTACTGCCCCCTAGAGTCAGACATAACTGGACAGGGAAATCTTTACTTTACTTGTACTCTCAAATTGCTCTTAATGTTAGGAGGGTTTTCCAGACAGTCTAATGGAATCTGACTTTCTGCAACATAAGTTCATTATTCTGTGCAAAAAGACTTGAACATCTGTGTGACATTCCTTCAAGTTGGAGCGTGATGACACCCACCTTCAATTTTCACTTTTCAGAAGTAAACATTAAGTCTCTGAAGTGCCTGGATTCATAGTTGGAGTATACAGAAGTGTAAATGCCTCATCTCTCTTCAAACACATCTTTAAGTTACAGACAAAGTGCTGCACTCCTGCTGTTCCATGTTCTGAAGCACTTATTCCAAACTGTATACTAAGCACTGCACTATACTACTAATTGTGCCCAGTTCTTGCAATCTCTATTTGTAGAAAATCATTCCTGACTTGAACATCCTTGTTGACTTTCTTAGAAAGTGCTTTAGTTCATGCTCAGGGTGATGCTACCTAAATTCAAATTTACCATTTTTGCCCTTTTAACAGCTACATCATGCTGCTGTTTCATATCAGTTTGCAATCACCTATTGTTCCAAGTTCTTTTACAAATACTGCTAGCAAGCCAAGTCTCCCCATTGTTTATTTCTGCACTTGATTTTAGTTAAGTGAAGAATTTAATATTTTTCTCTGTTGTGTTCTTGTTCTTAAGAACATGCTCTTACTTTTAGTTAGTTTCTCTATCTCTAACATTTCTCAAAGTTCTCTTTGCTGACGATGTCAAACTATTTAACACCACCAACAATACTACTATCCTTTAAAAAGACCTTGACTTTGTATCCGATTGGTCTAAAACTTGGCAACTCCAAATCTCAACCAGCAAATGCTCAGTCTTACATATTGGAAAAAAAGAACCCAAACATTAAGTACAAGCTTGATGGACATTACCTTACAGATGACCCCCACTCTGTTAAAGACTTTGGAGTTTTCATATCAAATGATCTAAGTGCCAAAGCTCACTGCAACTACATAGCAAAAAAAGCTCTAAGAATTGTAAACCTAATTTTATTTTTATTTATTTATTAATTAAATTTTTATACCGCCCTTCTCCCGAAGGACTCAGGGCGGTGTACAATTTTGCGTAGCTTCTTTTCCAAAAACTCTACACTACTAACCAGAGCATACAAAACATTTGCTAGACCTATTCTTGAATACAGCTCAGCTGTCTGGAATCCATACCACATCTCTGACATTAATACAATTGAACGCGTCCAGAAATATTTTACAAGAAGAGTTCTCCACTCCTCTGAAAACAACAAAATACCTTATACCACCAGACTTGAAATCCTAGGATTAGAAAACTTAGAACTCCGCCAACTCCAACAAGACCTGTGTTTAACACATAGAATCATCTATTGCAATGTCCTTCCTCTTAAAGACTACTTCAATTTCAATCGCAATAATACAAGAGCAAACAATAGATTTAAACTTAATGTTAACCGCTTCAATCTTGATTGCAGAAAATATGACTTTTGTAACAGAGTTCTTAATGCTTGGAACACACCACGTGACTTTGTGGTCTCTTCTCAAAATCCCAAAAGCTTTAACCAAAAACTGTCTACTATTGACCTCACCCATTCCTAAGAGGACTATAAGGGGTGTGCATAAGAGCACAAAAGTGCCTACTGTTCCTGTTTTATTGTTTCCTTTCATTATAACAAATTAATATAGTTATTGCATACTTTTGCTCATATATATGTTTATATGATGTGTTGTTTTATGTTGATGCTTGTGTATCCTGTTGTGACAAAATAAAAAAAAATTGCTTGAATTTTATTTCTCTAGTTTGCATAATAAGCTATTCCTCCCAACTTTCAAGGTTTATGAATAAGGAGGCCACAATTGGATCTTTTGACATCCCATCCAGTATCTTGCTCTAGTGTGGTGAAAACCAAAAGAATTGTTGATGAAAATTCTTCTTCATTATACAATTTTTGAGCTATATTGCAAATGCTTTCTCAGCTTTAACTAGGTAGATCACTCGATGTTCCATTCGAACAGCCTCTGACTGATTAAGCCCTTTATTGTTTATCTATCCTAGCTGATAAAAAAGAGAATGAAAAAGAAACATCAGTTTAACAGTAACATTCTCCCTAGTTTGGGGCTTAACATGGGAAAGTGGCAGGATCCTTATCAATGTGACAGAGTTACAATATGAGAAGTGGGGAGTCATCAATGTTCCACGAGCAAACCTGTTTTGTTGCTTGTTTTTTAAAGTCCAGCTTTTCTCTGTTCCATTGATGGATGGACATGTAAATAATGACATGGGGAGAAGAATTCGGCAACTGGGAGGGCAAGAGAATTCCAGCCATAATACACAGTAGCTAATTGTAATGGAAGGTTTGATTTTTGCAAACCATGGATGGAAGCAAAGAAGACAAACCAGATAGCTCCACCTGAACTGGCACAAGGGAGAAAACCCTACTTTGAATGCATGTCCATCCACCCCCAAATGGATGGAGGTTGCTTTCCTGGTAGCCTGGGATGATGTGCATTCCTGTCCTTCATAATCATCAGTTGAATGATTTACAAGCCAGCAGTGGATCCAGTTCATAGAGAGACAGTAAAGCTATAGAATTGTCATTGTCTGTCTGTGACATATAAATTGTAGATCAGTATTAGTAGAAGAAGCCTCCACCAATTTTTGTCACTGTTACAGATTTTGCTTTGGTAACAAATTCTTATCCACCTTCCCAAAATTCAAGTATGAATTTCATATACAATAAAAGATAATGTTAAGCAAAATCAAAATAAATAACCATAATGTCAAATTGATCAATCAATATCTATTATTGAACGGAGATAAAAAGTTTACTGTTTTTAAAGGTAGTAATATAAGAAAGCTTCCAAAAGCTAGTTACATAATTCCATAAAGATGCAACAAAACCTGCTCAATCAAAGCCCTTTTTGTTTAAAAAAAACCCTACTGATGCATGTTTACTTATTATATAATTCCATGCTTAGAAAATAAATAAATTCACCTAAAACTAATAATATACTGAAGCTCAGAACTATTTTGATTCTTCACCTGTACATGAAATGAAAAACAAAAGAAACTCATTTAGAACAGAAATAACCCTTATTAAAAAGATTATTTTTTTTCCTGACAGATCCCTTAAATCTGCTGCTGCAGTCATGAAAAATATAAATGCACAGTCTCCATTTTCAAAATTTATCATCAATATTTCAGAAGCTACTCAGCTGGAAGGAACACATAGAGGGTTGCTTTTTGAATTTTGTCACAAGATTCTTTTAGCAACATTGGGAGATGGTGTTCTTGGAACTAGTCAAGAGCAAAATTAAAATTCTGACTCAATGCAACAGTTAATATATAACACCATAAATTTTTGAGAAGGCCAATATCCCTGTATAAAGTTTATTAGATATAAATTTAATTCAGTAAAGTTTCTGTGCAGCCCCTAAAATAGTGTTATTTGAATTTAACACATATTCATGATCTAACATTATTGCATTATTCTGACACTGTTTTTATAAGACATTATATAAGAGGGTTTTCAATTTTATTATTATGCATCTACTAGGAATCTTCCTGTTCAATCTTGAGTTTATTTACTCATAAATTAAATCTTACTACAGCTCTTATTTTGGTCTCTTTGGAGATTTTGTTTGGTTTGAGTTGGCTTTTTACTATGTATACAGCTTAGGAAGATGTGGAGAGACCTGGCCCATAGAATCACCAAGGGTCAGATATGACTAAATGGATATCATCATCATCATCATCATCATCATCTTTACAGCCCTAGGATTTCCCAGGGGCTCCCATTCAAGAATAATCAAGGACCAACCTGGCTGAATTTTTTTAAAGATGAACCTCTGTGTGCTGCCGGCTATTATAGATTCCTAAATTCACCCCATATTTCTGTTTTAAAGCAATGAATAATAATAGCAATAGCACATAGGCTTATATACTGCCGCATAGTGCTTTACAGCACTCTCTGAGCAGTTTATAGTTTCAGCATATTGGCCCCAACAATCTGGGTCTGCATTTTTACCGATCTCGGAAGGATGAAAGGCTGAGTCAACCTTGAGGCCCCTCAGGATTGAATGGATGGCTGTAGGCAGAGTTTGCCTGCAATACTTCATTCTAACCACTGCAGCACCAGGACTTATTAAAGCACCTTTTAGAATTTTAAAGTACAAAAGTAAAAATACAAAAGAACAAAAAAAATGCAAGAGTGACCCCAATCTAAAGCATGTCCACATTGACAAATCCTACCTTTATTTTTCTTCTTTTCTGAGTATACATATATCCCAACTTCAGCAACTTCCCAAATCCTTCTGGTAAACTTTGTTCCTAGAATCTCCCTAGACCTATTTAATCAACTGGATGAGTTTCTGTATACCTTGCACCAGCTCACTTCATACTCTGCATTAAGCTCCCCTGATTGAATTCCTGCCTTCTGGGGAATCCTGAAATGAATGTTTATCTACTGGCCGAAGAAACCATTTAAAACTTTCATGGATTTATACAAGTGTGAGTGAGTGTGTGTGTGTGTTCAGGAAACATATTACTTTCCTGAAGATAAACTGTTGTGTATGTGTTACTGTGGAGATTCTCCAAGAAAAATGAATGGGAAGTGTTAAGTTCGGGAAGTAACGAGGCTGGAGACCAGGGTAGTGACAACAGCTCTTTAATATAGGGTGAACCCAGCAACAGGCTGGGGGAAAAACCTCTCCTTTTATACAGTTCTGCTGGAGGCTTCATCCAATCAGCAACGTGCTGATTTCCCGCTCAAATATTTAAAGGTACAAACATGAATACATAACACTCCTCCCCTCCCAGAAAACACTTTGCCTCTATTTACATATTTATTTACATGTTATTTTTCGACGTAGTCACGCAAATAACCTGGGCGTCTCCTAGTTCTTTCTGACCTGCGCGGTTCAGTTCTGGGTGGTGTTTTGAGCTGGTCGGAGGGGCTGTTTTCTCCTCCCAGCTCTTTCTCTGAGCCAACGGGCTCTGGATTATGGGCTGACTCTTTTTCTTGGCCATCCGGCCTTGGATTACTTCTGAAACTTTCCCAGCTGTTTCCCTCGGGGACCTGATGGCGTCGCTGGAACTCTGGGACCTCAGCTAAGTCTTGCGCCTCCCCCGGGTCATTGTCAGCTGTGAATTCAAATTGGTATTGGTCATGATTTGTTTCATTTGGTTCGGTTTGATCAGTTATTCGTTTCCTTAACTGATCTATGTGGCGCCTCCACACTCGGTTGTCTGGTAGCTCTACCACGTACGATTTTGGCCCGGTTATCTTTATTATTTGGCCTGCGAACCAACTAGGGCCGTCCCCATAGTTACGGGCCCACACCCGGTCGCCCATGCTCATTTTCCCTGTTTTTTCTAATTTCCCCCTGTTACCCTCTCGCGTGTAATGGGATTCAAGCGGTCAAGTGGGCACGGAGTTTCCGTCCCATTAGTAATTCGGCTGGGCTTTTCCCGGTGGCCGTGCTTGGGGTTCTGTGCTGGACGGCTAGGAAAAAGTCTATCTTTGTTTGCCAGTCACCTGGCTTGAGCCTGGACAATGCCTCCTTAGCGCTCCGGACGGAACGCTCTGCAAGGCCATTCGACGCAGGGTGGAAAGGCGCAGAGAGGGCATGTCGGATGCCCTCCTCTGCCAGGTATTCTTCAAACTGGGCTGCCGTGAATTGAGGCCCATTGTCGGACACCAGAGTGTCCGGCAACCCGTGAGTTGCGAATAGGTGGCGCAGGGTTGCGATTACTGCTTCGGCCGTAGTGGATTTCATGAGTATGATCTCCAACCATTTAGAGAATGCATCAACCACCACTAGGAACGTTTGGCCGTGGAAAGGGCCAGCAAAATCAATGTGGATTCTTGACCAGGGCCCTTGGGGCTTTTCCCATTCCCTGACTGGGGCCGTTGGGGGTAGAGGTCTGGACTCTTGGCAAGCCTGGCATTTCCCTACCCTCTCAGCAATTTCTGCGTCCATGAGTGGCCACCACACATAGCTTCTAGCTAACCCCTTCATCCTTACGATCCCTGGGTGACCCTCGTGGAGGAGGTCCAATACCTTTCCCCTTAATTTATCAGGAATTATTACACGATCACCCCATAACAGGCACCCCCCTTGAGCCGAGAGCTCATCTCGTTTTTTAACAAATTCTTTGAACCGTTCGCCCGGCGCAGCGGGCCACCCTCTCTGTACCCAACCGAGTACAGTCCTTAACACAATGTCCCGGTATGATGCCCGAGCCACTTCCTTAGATGTGACTGGGCCAGAGTCCAAAGAGTCAATAAGTAGGATGGGCGTTCCGGGTGGGGTCTTCGATCGCCCCTGGTAGTGGGCATCGGCTTAACGCGTCTGCATGCCCCACTTCTTTTCCTGGTCGATGCTGCAGCTTGTACGAGTAAGCGGCTAGGAATATAGTCCATCGGGTCAAGCGTGGCGAAAGTGCCACAGGCGTTGGTGATCGCCAGCCAGTATCCCAGTAGCGGTCTGTGGTCAGTCACGATTTCAAAATTCCGCCCAAAGACATACTGTGGAATTTTTAACCCCTGACACAATGGCTAGTGCTTCTTTGTCTAATTGGCTGTAGTTTCTCTCTGGGGAGGACATCGTTCTAGAATAAAAGCTATAGGGGCTTCTGTGCGTTTGAAGTCTATGGCTGAGCACAGCCCCACCCCATAAGGGGAGGCATCGCAAACCAGCACTAGGGGTAATGAGTTGTGATATTGGATGAGCAGGCTATCACTTGAGAGCAGGTTCTTTACTGCTTCGAAAGCCCTATTTTCTATCTTTCCCCAAGACCAAACAGTATTTTTCCCTAAGAGCCTATGCAGCGGTTCCATAGCGGTTGCTTTGTTCTTTAAAAGACCGCATAGAAGTTCACCAACCCAGGAATGCCTGCAGCTCTGCTTTGTTTTTGGGCGCTGGAGCCTTCCTAATTGCCTTAACCTTGCTCTCAGTAGGGTGAATTCCTTTCTTGTCTATCCGTAGCCCAAGAAATCGACGGATTCGACCCCTATTTGGCATTTGTTTGCCTTGACTTTTAATCCGGCTGTCCGGAAAATCCCCAAAACCTTCTTAAACGCCTCCCAATTCCTCCATGTTTTCCCTGAAATTAGGACATCATCAAGTAGGGAACTACCCTGGGAGCCCCTGCAGTAGTCGTTCCATTAGGTTTTGGAACAACCCTGGTGCCACACTGACCCCAAATTGCAATCGGGTGCACTTGAATGCCCCCTGTGCGTTACAATCGTTTGGGCTTCGCTGTGCGGGCGTCTACGGGCAGTTGTTGGTAGGCTTGGGCCAAGTCTAACTTTGCAAAGACTTGCCCTTGCCCCAAAGAGTGCAATAAGTGTTGCACCACGGAACCGGTAAGCGCTTTTCTGTAAGGCTTTGTTAAGCGTCGCCTTGTAGTCAGCGCAAATTCTAATTGACCCGTCCGACTTTATTGGGGTGACGATTGGCGTCTCCCACTGCGTGATCGACTGGCACCAAAATCCCTGATTTATGAGCTTGTCCAGCTCCTTATCGATTTTTGGTTTTAGGGCAAAGGACTCTCCTCGCCTTAAGCCTAATGGGAGCTACCTGGGGGTCTAAGTTGAAGGAAATAGGGGTCCCCTTGTACTTGCCCAGGCAGTCCTTGAAGACATCTTCGAACTCGTTAAAGAGAATGTCTTTCAGGTTACAGTCACTTCTGTAGATGCCAGTCACTCCCATGCCCAGGGCACGAAACCAGTCTAGTCCCAACAGACTGGGCAGAGTTCCTTCGACGATCGTGATGGGCAGGGTCTTCTTGTGTGGACCGACTCGACTCGGACGGAGGTGGTCCTCGAACAGGGATGCGATTCCCTGGTAGTCGTGGACTCGTAGCCGTTGTGCTTGCAGGTGGCGCTCATGACGGACGGCAGCGACTTCGCCAAAGTGTCCCAGGACATGATGGTGATCGCTGATCCCGTGTCTACTTCAAGCCGGCACCGTACTCTCTATTTTGGCTTGGTGAAGATCTTCTTCTCCACTTTGGTCGAGGCGCCGCCTATGACCACAGTTGTTTGATTGGAATCCGCCTTTTTGTTTGAGCCAATCGCGGGTCGCCTTGCCGATTCCGCGCCTGATTGGCCGATTTGAATTTTCGGCGGAAGGTTGGGCCGCTCGACAAACTTGAGCTAGGTGCCCTTTCTTCCCACACCGACATGTCGCGTCTTTAAACTTGCAGCGTTGGCGCTGGTGTTGACCCCGCAGCTTCCGTGATTCGTCTCGGTCCCCTTTGTCGCTTTCTCGGTGCGGCAGACCCCTTCCTCGTCTTCACCGCCGGATTCGGTCTGAACCTCCTCCTGGTGCACCGGAGTTGCCTTCGCGCCGCCTTTTGTGGGACCGGCTTCTGCAGTGTCTCTGCCGCTTGGGAGGACATTTCATGTGCTCTGGCTTCGCCCAGAGCGT
Source organism: Ahaetulla prasina (assembly GCF_028640845.1). Lineage (NCBI taxonomy): Eukaryota > Metazoa > Chordata > Lepidosauria > Squamata > Colubridae > Ahaetulla > Ahaetulla prasina. The sequence continues at coordinate 104,676,944 of NC_080541.1, read as the reverse complement.
TGGCTAGCGTTAGGTTGCTCTTTGCTAGCAGCCGCCGCCGCAAACGGATGTCTTTGACCTCGGATGAGTTGCTCGAGGAGCACCTCGCCCAGGTCACGGTATCCGCAGTCCTTGGACGCCTTCTTAGGGCGCCATGTAGTCACCGATGGATTCGCCTCCATCTGCCTTCGCCTCCGAATTCAAACCGCCGCACGATTTGGACGGCGCAGCGGTGGTTTCTTAGTAAAGTCTGTAAAGTTGGCCACGACACCGACTGCAACGGCGTTGGCTCTGCCAGGGCTTCCGCGATGTCGATGACCTCCGGACCGCAGTGGCTTAAGAAATAAGCCCTTTTTCGGTTGTCTGGAACTCCGTGCAGTTCGTTGGCTTCTAGGAAGCTTTCGAAACGGGTCATATACGTTCCCCATTTCTCCTTAGCCGGGTCGAACGGTGCGGGCGGAGTGTAACTGGCCATCTCCGCTTTTCTGCCCTGGATTTGCTGGGTTCGGGTCTATTGTGCTTCAGCTCGGTTCTGGTTCTCCTTAGCCTCGATATCCCACCCTCGTCGCCAATGTTAAGTTCGGGAAGTAACGAGGCTGGAGACCAGGGTAGTGACAACAGCTCTTTAATATAGGGTGAACCCAGCAACAGGCTGGGGGAAAAACCTCTCCTTTTATACAGTTCTGCTGGAGGCTTCGTCCAATCAGCAACGTGCTGATTTCCCGCTCAAATATTTAAAGGTACAAACATGAATACATAACAGGAAGGCTTCCAGGTTCCCCATATTTATTTATTAGATTTTTATCCTGCAATTACTTTTTTAAATAAATAATTCAAGGTGTTAAACATACCATATACACCTTTCTCCTCCTAGTTTCTCCACAACAACCTGTGTGATGGGTTGGGCTGAGAGAGAGAGTGACTGGCCCAAAATTACCAGCTGGCTTTCATGTCTAAGGCAGGGCTAAAGCTCACAGTCTTCTGGTTTCTAGCCCAGTACCTCACCATTAGACCAAACCGAGTTTCTCTTATACATGAACCAGAATGGTACGTGTGTATGCAGATCCCGCTGGGATGCTTTCTGATATATTAATAACCTTAAAATGTGATTTGAGATGCATTCAGAGCAGTCAGGAGCATAGAACTTATACAAGCATAGTTATCTTTGGCTCCAGTCATTCGAGTGCATTCATTTACCTATTTATTGTAACTCTCAAAAGTCATTTTAGGAAAAGTAGGGGGAGTGACAAGTTGGCTTTAAGTTGCAAGCCAATAACTAACAGCAGCAGGAAGCCTTAGATCTTCTCAGCAGACACTGGTGGAGGCTCCTTTCACAGAGTTCATTGTATAATAAGGGTGGAAGAAGAATGATAACTTTGCAGGAATATTAAAATCATTGGGTAGTCCAATAGGGTTAGTTGAATCAGTGGTCCTAGGCATCAGCTATCCTATTCTTCATACGATAAAAACAGGAAATGGAAGTTTATAATTATTATTTGATGGGAATGAATGGAAGAAATATGCCAATATAAAAAGATTATCATTCTTGCAATTATACTAATGCTGAATTACACTGGGTTTTTTAAAAATCCTAAAGTAGAATGTTTAAATTGTTCCTTTTGCTCATTTAATATGACACCTTGTTGGAAAAAATGTTTAAAATGAATATATTTCCTTACCCTAAAAATAGATAAGTAGTAGAATCAAAATTTCACCAAAATATCAGGGACAGACAGCATTTATATAAAATGACATGGTAAAGGGAAGACAAAGAGAGGGAAAATTAGAGTTAGCAATCAACATTTTCAACTCTGAATGATCTTTGCGGTCAGACCATATTGGTCACTCCAATCACAGCATTATGGATGACCAGGAACAGGATCTCTTGACATTAATTAGGTAATGTACGGCCAGCTGAGAAAGGGTAAGACCTCAGCGAATTTTAAGTTCAACGCTCTACTGGAAATTGAGAAAATGCAAAAGAAACAGTTGCTAAAGTCTAAAGATTAAGGCACATCATAAATGCCTTAGGCATGTTTTACAGGAGTCAGGAAAAAAATTGTGCAGGAAAAAATGCTATAGATGTTAGGCACAAATAAGTAGGAACAGGAGTTGAGTTCAAAGAACTAAAAGTTTATTCTTGCCATCTATAAACAAGAATCTGAGCAACTAACAGTACAAGCTAGATTGGCGCTAAATAAAGGTTGGCAGAATTTACCAGAGACTAGACTTGAGCTTCTTGTGACTGTGTAATGATTCCAAACTGGACATGCTTAACTCCTCTCTCTAGTTCAGCCTGCTCATCTCCTTCACCAGGTCAAAACTGGATCTGACTATGAAGAGGAGTAGGCAGAACAAAACTGGTATGCATCAAGCAGAAAACAGAGACTGGAACTCCTTTCTCCTAAGAATTAGTAATATTAGTAATTAGTAATATTTTTTTTTTAAAAAAATCTTTTGCACCCAGCTATTCTTATGACACTACCTGGGCAGTAGGTATGATTATGAAAAGTGCTTTCCCTTGCCACTTTCTTTGATTTTTTTAAACTGGGTTATTTCCCAGTTTAACCTATAATCCTTGGATGTCTTGGTAATCTCCTACCTGTGCTTACATGGGCATCCTAAATGGGGCATGGGGGAAAGTGATGAATCCTGTCACTTGGCATCATTCTAAATTGTTGTGGATGCCATTGCCTACCAATTATTTTTCAAGATCAGCCACTTCCTAAAAGCATCAAATGTCTCAGCATCCCATCTTTTGTGCACCACCCCGGAATCCTCTCAATATTGAATGGAGTAATATAAATGCATGTGTACAATAAATAACCATGAATGTATTGTAAGTTGTATTCAGAGATGCACCGACTGTACAAATGGAAAGCTAAGAAAAATGACCTATCTACCTCCCTCTCTCTCTCTTTTCTCCCCCTAAGCAAAATTTCTAGCTACCTGAATTAAACATACAGGCAGATACCCTGGAAAGAAAATAAAATGCAGTTGTACTACTTTTTCTCTGAATACAACCACATTATCAATATCTGGCCTAAGAAGATAAAAGAGCAGCAATAAAGTCTTTCAGTTTTCTATTTTGAGGCAAGAAACTTTTCAATAGCTGGGAGCTAGAAAAATATAAAGAAAAGCTACTGTATGGCAAATCTAGACAGTGTACTAAAAAGCAGAGACATCACCCTGCCAACAAAAGTGCATATAGTCAAGGCTATGGTGTTCCCAGTTGCAATGTATGGCTGTGAAAGTTGGACCATAAGAAAGGCGTCAAAGAATTGAGGCCTTTGAACTCTGGTGCTGGAGAAGACTCCTGCGAGTCCCTTGGACTGCAAGGCGAACAAACAAGTCAGTCCTAGAGAAGATCAACCCTGACTGCTCTTTAGAAGGCCAGATTCTGAAGATGAAACTGAAATACTTTGGCCACCTAATGAGAAGGAAGGACTCATTGGAGAAGAGCCTAATGCTGGGAAAGAATGAGGGCAAAAGAAGAAAGGGACGACAGAGAATGAGGTGGATGGATGGAGTCACTGAAGCAGTGAGCTTAAATGGACTCCAGAGGATGGTGGAGGCCTGGAGGAACATTGTCCATGGGGTCGCGATGGGTTGGACATGACTTCACAACTAACAACAACAAAGAAAAATATATGATGATGATGCTGGTGATGATGATGATGATAATGATGGTTGGTTGCACAGTCAGCCAATGTTTAGACTGGATTTGGCATTGCCATCCGCCTACTGAGTCCTTCCCAAAGTAAAGTGTTGCTTGATAGTGTCACAGGATGTAAGCTGTTCCAAGTAAAACTGCCTTTACAATTGGCTGATGAGTGATTTCTTCAATGATGATTTTTAGCTGCCAAGGGAGGGCAAGTGTCATGATGATTCTTCTAAAGCAGAGGTTCCCAACCCCTGAGCTGTGGCCCAGTACCAGGATGCAGCCCATTCAGAACTGGGCTGTGGAAGCAGCAAGGGAACACATGTTGGTGCGGTGCTCCACTTGCAGCAGGAGAGCATGCATTCACGCAATGCTCCATTTGCACGAATGGCGGATGCACATGCTGCCACCTGTGCAAATAGAGCTGCTCGTGCACGCTCACCCACCACTCGCACAGAACCATACCTCCCCCACCCACCAGTCCATAAATCTGGAAAGGTTGGGGACCATTGTACCAAAGGGAGAGAGATGCAATTTTCAGCACATTTTCCTGTTTGATGGGGGGAAATGCAAGGAAGACTTTTATAGGTGCATGAAGAAAACATACTTCCAGTTTTAGTGATGTAATCAGGGGAGGATGCGGAGACTACATAAAAGGAGTCACTGAAGTGCAGACCTCTTATTCTCGTTGGAATATCAAGAAAAGCATCCTCTATCCCAGGGGCAGCAACCCATGACTCTGGAGCTGCATGTGGCTCTTTCATCCCTCTGCTGTAACTCCCTGTCGCCAGTCAGGTCCACAATTGATAAGGCTTTCATTTAGGATAGGCAGAGGAAAAAGGACACCACGCTAGGAGGAGACTCTATGGTGGGGGGAACCAGACTTCCGGTCGGCTCCAGAATTGAATGGGGGGCTTCCAGTTAGGACCTTTGTGGCTCTTTGAGTGTTTAAGGTTGCTGACCCCTGCTCTATCCATACCTTCCTCCCTTTCTTCCTCCTTCCTTCTCTCTCCTTATGTCATACAATGCTTTGAGGCTTACCCACACTTCATTTAATAGCTCTTGAATGTAAGAAGAGAAATTGGGGAGATCAGCACTTCTTGAAGAACAAAACAGGAAGAACAAAAGCATTCTTGAATTTCAAGAAATCTGCTGATTATTTCCTCTACACACTTTAAACAAAGGAGCTGAATATGAGCTTGATCAAATAAATAAGAATGAATGAGAAAGGGCTGTTTCTCTGACTGCTTGCTAAAGATGCATGCAATTATATCATTTTAGCAAATATGCCAGTCAGAAAAAAGGAGGAAAGACTGTCCCAAGCAGCTGGTATCTTTCTGGTTTGGTCTTCTTTCTCTGCTAACAATCTTACTTGGAAATTTTGGAGGAAATTCTGCAAAGTAAATGTATTAAATCATTTCTTTGCTGAATAAGTCAGTAGGCAATTTTACTAAGTATTTTCTAAATATTTACTAAGTCTGCACTACTATTAATCTTCTCATCATTCCCACTACCCATCTCCTTCCACTTATGACTGTATGACTGTAACTTTGTTGCTTGTATCCTTACGATTTATATTGATATTGTTTCCTGATTGCTTATTTTTACCCTATGACTATCATTAAGCTTTGTACCTTATGATTCTTGATGAACATATCTTTTCTTTTATGTACATTGAGAGCATATGCACCAAGACAAATTCCTTGTGTGTCCAATCATACTTGGCCAATAAAAAATTCTAGTCTAGTCTAAGTCAATAGGCAGTTTTTGGCCTGAAGCATGAGAATTGCATCCTTTATTTATACTGTGTATATTTTATTTTTTCTTCAACAAATACAAATACAAACTTTCTTATGTAATTTTTAGTGTGTATTGCATATTTTTCATTTTGTGTTCAATTCTGCAATAACCCAGTTAACAAGAAGCAAGCACAGATCTTTTACTATGTCTAAATACTCTCTTCCCTATGAGTTATTTACGAAAACAAAGATCATGGATTAATAGAGGCTTAGCCATATTTCCTTATAATAATTGGCTAATCAATGTATCTGTAGAGTACAGTATGAGTTGCATTGGTCTTATTGGTTCATAGATTATGCAGGCTAGCTGGAATCCAAATAACATTTTTCATATGATGGGACTACAATCTGTCAGAATTAAAGATATGGACAAAATCTTAGTTCTTAGAAATAAGAAATAAGAAAAAAAAGAAATAATATCCTTGAAATTACTAGACTTTCTGAGATAATTAAGTTTGGGAGTGGGCTTCAAAAGGATATAATTTTGAATATGTGGCATTATAGAATGAAATTTTAATTTTTGTTGTAAATGTTTCCAATTACTCTATATATTCCTATGGTTATATTGCTGGGCATATAGTTTCTGGCTGAAGAAAATTCAGATGGCAGCAAAAAGATACGAAAGCCAGGCAGTAAAGTATAATTATTTCCTATATCTTTTTGCAGCCATCTAGTGGCTGTCCGAAACTTTCCATTCAAGAAACAATAGGCCTATATCACTACATATCACATCCTGCCAGGCTGTCACAAGTCTAGCAAGCATTTTCAACATATATATATATATGGGTACATTTTCAACATATATATATATATATATATATATATATATGGGTACATACATACCTCATATGGTATGCTTTAATCCCAATGTGTATCATGCAGCTTTTGCTATTACTTAATGTCATTTTTCTAAAACTAGGATGTATTTTTGTACCTCATATCTACTTTTTCTTTCAGTATATAATAAAATAAAGAAGTGAGAACATTGAGAAACACTATTTTGTAACTTTTTATTCTGCTCTTAGAATACATTTTTTTGACAATCCTGAGCTATGTCCTAAGAACTATGATGTTTAGAAATTGTAGTTCAATTTGTGTCTGAACCACTATATGAAAAAAAGATCACTTATTCGATTGCATTGTGATTCTAAGCAGGAGCTCATGTATCACTGCAGCTTTATTTGCACGGTTTCTTAGAATTGTGGAAGGATTTATTTAAGAATAAAATGTATTTAAGAATAAATTTTAAATTTAGTTTGTTCTCTCCCTTTCATACATTATGCATTTGTTTTTATCACACTTTTAGAAAATTCCTTTTCTACTTGAGGAAAGGCAAGAATGAGAAGCAAAGAACTAGTAATAAAATTGATGGGGAGGGGTGTGTGCATGCATTAGCAAGTCTTTTAATACTCCTGAGAGCTGCAACCTCTTTAAAATTATAAGGGCACAACATTACTCAGGAAGCAAGTGGATTAGTATCTTTAGCATATCATTTTATGCAAGCAGGGAATGAAGGACTGGAGGAAGAGCTTCTATTCTGGCAGAATGCAGCAAAGTAAACAACTGCTCACTGATACAAAGAACCAGGGGAGCTATTCAAACTGTTAAGAGAAACACTTTCATTTGTATCTGATTACGCTGACATAGAACTAATTACAAAAGTCAGTAAGTAACAAATTTGAAAAGTTCGATAATGCATTTTGTTAGATCTATTAACAGGGCTAGGGAGACTGTTAAGACAAAATAGGGGTATATATCTGAGCTAGATGGCCACAATCATAGCCTAAGGGAGGCCACTCTATAAATGGGAATGGAATTACTGTCCAACTATATCTGATTTGTCCATCTCCCATGTCCAACCAAACCAGGACAGGTTTAATTGCTTTTAAAAAAAGTAATGAAGTTGAAGTAAAAAAGAAAAAGTGAAGCAACTGTAATAGATAAAGGATGTTCCTCACTTTTCAAAGTCAATTCCCTCATCCCCTTGTCTCATAAAGAAACTCAGATCTCAGAATCTGGTGCAGACTCTGTAGAAGAAGACCACCTTTGGAGTGAATGGATATAAAGATTGTAAGTACTGGAAGACAGAGATTCAGCTTCCTTCACCGGCACTCCTTTTTTGCTTTTATTCTCAGAGGCTTCCCAGTGCCTCCCTCCCCCAATATATGACTGAAGCAACTTCATGCTTAAACACTTAGATCTGCTTTTCTGTTATCTAGTTTGGTTTGTGACACTTCGCCTCTGCTCTTAAATTTACATTCTTAAAAAAAACGGAGCACATTGCAATCTGTAGTCTATTTAGTGCTTATTTATGGCACCAAATTGATATGGATAAAACTGGCAGAGAAAGGGACCCACTTTTACTGTGCTCTCTTCGTGTCTTAGCATATGCTCTGTGCATTTTCCTAATGTGAAACAAAAACATTGATAAATAACTAAAAGTTATTTGGTCTTCCAAAGAAATCCTCCAAGGATTATTTAATCTAAACTTTGTATTTCTCACTTGAGCTCCCAGAATTCCCCAGCCAGAAACTGAAAATTCTGGGAATTCAAGTCCACACATCTTAAGTGTGCTGAAATTGAGAAACACTGGTTTAAGCTGTGTCAAGTTTGGAAGTTTGTGGGGAGCAAGGGCAAATACCGTATGTCATTGGTTCTCAACCTGTGGTCATAGACCCTTGGGGGTCCATGACGATGTCATCGTAGTGGGTCATCATTTCAATAAATGTTCTGATTTAAAACTTGAATTAGGTCTTGGTGGTCTGTGACCATGGTCCATGGCCACAAAAGATATTTAAAGGAGATCCATGGTGAAGGAAAGGTTGAGAACCACTGTCTTAGGTATTAACAAAGGCATCTCAATATACTGAGTTTCGTGATCCCTGCTTTTTTTCAAAATCATCAAATTACAAGATATTGCAAGTAATCACATTTCAGAAGGGGTGAAATGTGCATCTCATTATCTTCTGTTCATTCTCTCTCTGGGGCAAACAAGTCACTTGTGTGACTCTCCTCCTTTTCCATCCTTTAAGTCATGACACATCTCCTTCTCATATTCTCTTCTTCATCCATCTGTCCCAATTTCTGAGGCTGTGGTCAGATGACAAAGCATCATCTTTCTCAGCTCCTTTTCATCACACATGTGCACCAAATATTAAAATGTGCTATGCAAGCCAGGGCCCTGGGATTAGAGCAAAGTTTATACTTAAGGATAAACAAGGATAGAAACTAAACTGTAATTCCTCCTGTGACTACTTGCTCCCTGTTAATTTCATTATCCAATTTTGTTAACAAACCTAGTTTGGCAATTTTATAACTGCTTTCAAGTCAGTTTTGCAATAGGATAGAACACTTTTTCATGATTATATAAATAATATGAATTTCCCCCTTTTTTGGAGTGTACATGTGTGCTTGTCTAGGTCACCCACAGATCCAGTCTGAATTGGGAATATTGTGGAATGATTAGAGAGGATTAAACTTCCTAAACTCTGCACCATGAAATAAAAATTTACCATTTCATAATGGTCTCCATTGCTCCCCAGGTGTTCTGTCCCCTGCCAACCACAACCAAAAAGACACACGAGCTGACTATCTTTGCCAGCAATTTACTCTGATGACAGATAACCGTTCTGGCAACGAACCTGCGATTGCCTGCCAAGTTCTCCTCAGACCAGCGTAATTTGCAGTTCAGGAATAAACAGAAGCCAAAGTCTGAATCACAAAATAGCATAGCCAAAGCTCCCCAAAGTCTGTTTTTGTCCTTCAGGGAGCCCAAAGGCAGCTCCACCCATTTTTATACCCTGTGGGGTGTGGCTTCGTGACTCAGCACTCCCTGGGCTGGCCCTTTCCTTCCTTTTGCTGTGCACGCTTCACTCGGCGTCGTTGCCTTGCATCTAGCCACAATTGATTCTCCTCCTCCTGGCTCTTGGAGCTCTGTCAGGGAGGAGGAGGAGGAGTCGGGGGAAAGAGGCCGTGTCAGCTCCTCCTCCTCCACCTGGTCTGCCTCTGGGACCTGGAGCAGAGCCAGAGAGGAAGGTCCCGCAGAGGGAAGCCCTGTCGGCTCTTTCCCCTCACTCTCTGAGTCACTCTCAGCCAGGAGGCCCGGCTTGGGGGCTGCAGCAGACATAACAATAGGTTTACCTGTTCAAATACAGGCAGGGGAGCCACAGATTTAAATGCCATAATTTAACAGAAAATCTCTTTTCCCAGGCTTACAGGAAACCAAATCAAAACACCCCAGCTTTTCTTTTGAAAAAGGTCAATAGGTAAGAATTGAAAAAAATCTTAAAAATATGGGGTAAAAAATGGGAATAGAAAAAAGGACACCACAAAACATAGTCCACTTTTCCCAAGAGCCCCTCTTTTCTAATTGTGCCACAATCGTACAGTTTCTTCCCACTGTCAAGAAATAAAGAAAAATGAATTATTGTTCCACTTTTTATTTCCCTCTAAATATATTTTCTACAGTAAGAAAAATGATGAGGGACGTGTTAGGAACATAAAGATTATAAAAGTAGATGTTTTCTTCTTTTTGGAAAGAGCTACAGTAAGAGAAAAATAATTGAAGTAGAAAAAAGCTGGCATTTGTACCCTAAGAATAAAATATAGGTGAGCATTGTTTGGGGTCTTATTGTATGTATCTGCCTGTGTATATATTTCAGAACAATCTTTGAAATTCTTGAGAGGCAACAATCGTCCATTCAGGAAAAAGTCTAGCTTTGCTGGGAAGCTGAAAGAAATATTGAGGTATGAACAAGAAACAAAAGTTTTATTGTACCTCATTATAGCATAATGTTATATGCTATAATGAGGTACAATATAGCAAAATGTTCTATGGGACGCAGTGGCTCAGGGGCTAGGACGTTGAGCTTGTCAATCGCAAGGTCGGCAGCTCAGTGGTTCGAATCCCGAGTGCTGCCATGTAACGGGGTGAGCTCCCGTTACTTGTCCCAGCTTCTGCCAACCTAGCAGTTTCGAAAGCATGTAAAAATGCATGTAGAAAAAATAGGGACCACCTATGATGGGAAGGTAACAGTGTTGCGTGTGCCTTTGGCATTGAGTCATGCCGGCCACATGACCACGGAGACGTCTTCGGACAGCGCTGGCTCTTCAGCTTTGAAACGGAGATGAGCACCGCCCCCTAGAGTTGACAACGACTAGCACATATGTGGGAGGGGAACCTTTACTTTTTATAGCATAATGTAACTATTCTATAATCAACTATTCTATAAGCAAGGACTTAGCCCAACATAGTACATCAGAAGTAAACAATCAAAATGGCTTCCATTCTTGTTCAGCTGCTTTGTTCAGAATAGCTGTTAGAATTTTTTTTGTTCTATTCTGTCTAGTAAGAGAAATGAAAAACACGAAGCAGGGGTTAATAAAATGGTATTAAAAGAAATTTGGAAGGACCGTGATTACCCTTACCTTGCTGAGGAGCATCAGAGAACATCAGATGTCTGTAGCACTTCTGGCTTCAGCTACATTACATGTCGAACTCCTTATTAAAACCATCTAAACTGTTTGAGAGATAGATGCTCTTGCCAGAAGATGCCAATGTTAGATTGGCTCACAGTTGGCTGAATGGCCATACCCATTAATTACTCCACTTCAGCTTGGAGGGAAAATTTGACTAGCATGCCAGAGGGCTCTGTCCAGGTCCCCGTGCTGTTCAGCACTATTATCAGTAAATCAGATGAGGTAGTTGGGGAATACTATAAAAGCCTGCAGATAATATGAAGCTGGGAGTGCTGGCTATAATAAAACTACCATTAAATGAAGAGAAGATTTAAAAAGGTAGAGATAAGCTTCAGCCATGCCCTGACATAAATAAGATACAATTTAAAAGGTAGAGAAAAAAGTTTTAAATCCAGATAGGAAAAATGTAAAGCATAAATGTTGGAGAGAGGGACACCTGATATGGTAACTGTGCATGTGAAGGAAATCAATGTATCCTTGTTGATATTAAAGTAAACAAATAGCAGTGCAATGCAGGGGTGAAATGCTCCCAGTTCGGACTGCTGCTGGTTCAGAGGACTGGTAGCAAAAATCCCTGCCCCCCCCGCCTCTGCTGAGCCGCACGATCAGCAGAGGTGTTTTTTTTTTACTTTTAAAAGCCGTTTTTTCTACAGCTAAAAATATGCCTTTAAAAGTAAAAAAAAAAAGCCTTTGAGGATCCCACCCCTCAGCTGAGATCGGCAGAGCCTCTAAACTTAAAAAAAAATTTTTTTTAAAGTCTTCTCTGGAGATCTCACCTGAGTTCCTCATCAGCAGAACCTTACTTGTACTCTTACTTGTAGAAAACATGTTTTCTACAAGTAAGAGTAGAGATTCTAAGGCACTTACCTGATTACTGATGAACGCATGGCTTTTTTCCCAGCCCGAACGCAGTTTCACTTTCAGCCCAGACAAAATCAATTGCTTAGCTAATCTATTTCCACAGTGATCAACTAATGCTGGCTGGCTTGCTGGCTGAGGAACTCTGGGAATTGAAGTCCACAATAAAATAAAATAAAATAATAAAATAAAATATTTGTGCAGCTTTCTGAGATTTGGTGTGTTTCTGTAGTGTTTCACTCTAACCACATAAACACACAAAATCTCAGAAAGCTGTATGTGGCATTGTGTGTGTGTGTGTGTATGTGTGTGTGTGAGTTGTGTTGTGCGTGTGTAAAGTATGAAAGTTGGTTTTTGAGCTTTTTGTGGCTGTGTGAAGTGTGAAGTGCAGCTGCTTTTACTTTGTGTGTGAGTCAGTTGTGTTGTGTGTGTGTAAAGTGTGAAAGTTGGTTTTTGGTATTTCTTATTGTTTTTTATACTTTGTTTATTATTTTTATTATTTATTGTTATTGGCCATGCCCACTCAGTCATCTGACTACCAAGCCACGCCCACCAATTAAGCCACACCCACAGAACCAGTAGGGAAAATTTTAGATTTAGATGTATTTGCTAAAAAGGCAATTCCTGTGTTGAGATAGAAGCACAGAATCTAGATCAGGGGTATCAAACTCACGTCATTATGGTGTCATCACATGACGTATTGGGACTTTTTCTATCACAAAGTTGTAAATAGAAGAAATAATGGACTATTCTTTACACTGTCTCAGGGGACAGGACCAAGACTTATGGGTTAAAATTACAATGAAGGATGTTCTGACTAAACATCAGGAGGAGCTTTCTTTTTTACAAGCAATTTTATTAAGGATTATAATTAAAATACCAAAAATTCCAATTGTTTTAATGAAATTATTCCTCACAAGAAGTATAAGCAATTTTAATAACTATTTACCTCTTCTTAAATTACAACAGGTGATCTTTCCATATCCCATCTCTTATCTATAAAGTCCAGAAAACATTGTTATTTCAGTGCTGGTATCAGCAAAAGTCCACTAAGATACTAGAAATAACAATGTATCTACTTCAACCTTGATCGAATAAACCAACTTTATATTCCTCCCTTTTACTTCTAACAATATTAATCTTTAGTCACTATCTTTGTTTAGTATGTGCATGTCCCTTTTAATTGTTAAATTGCTCTGTTGTAGCTTTGTTTGTAGCTTTCTAGAATCAAAGTTTTAACCAACTTTTTGATGTTTATTTAAAAGAGATAAGTTATTTAGTTAAAACTTTATTTCACTGAAGACAAATTCACCCAGTGCTTTCAAACTTGTTGATCCAAAGGTTTCTAATAGGCTGAAAAGTAGTAAACGAGCTATTTCTGAAAGTGATTAGAAAAAGAACTTTGCAAATTTAGTGTTCTTTCAAAGGTGCTGACCAAGGTTTGAGCAAGATGTTTATTCCTTTGCCTCCCAGTGCTCAAAATCTACCAACTCTCTGGGGCACTTGTGGGCAATCTTTTGTCCTCCTTTGCCCGAAGAGGTTTGAAGACCCAGTCTACTTGCCAACTCTTTGTTCTTCCCCATGATCATCTTCAGTCTGCCATTCTTCCTCCAAAAGTAGTCAGGAGAAACTTTCTGACTATACAAACTGACAGCCAGCGGAACGAATTATCATGTGATGTGGTGAGTTTTCCTTTGCCAAAAGTCCATAATCTGTCAGATGTTCTAACAGATCATGCACTGAGCAGGGGACTTAACTGAATGACCTCTAAAGTTGCTTCCAACTCTATAATCCTACTATATGCCAAACAGCAATGCCAAAAAAGTGGCAATGGAAATCAGCAGGTAAAGTCAAATATTTCTGTTCAATGTTTTGCTCATTTTCTGCCAAAACAATCATCACCATCACCGACTCACACATCATCTGGGAATGGTGGATTTCATTCATAAATCAATTGTTGGAGATCCTGGAAACAGAATGGATACACACTGTGTAGTGGCAGCCTGCATTATATGAGCTCCAGGCACTTTCATTTCATATTGTAGTAATAATTACAGTTGGAGGATAGGGGAAATGTATATCTTTAGTGCCTTAAAAGCCTTTAATGTAATTATTCAAGTAATATGATTGAATGGATACAATAAATTAATAAAAGAGTCCTTTGGAAGAATTACAAATTCTTCTTCCGTAGCATCATTATTGAAAATCATGAGCTCTTAGAATGTGGCTTATTATAAATTATCTAAGGACACTTTACAATTATGAAGTCAAAAAGAAAGTAAGAACATCTCAGATCTTCTCATTGAACAATTAGAATCAAACATAAATTGCAGACACAGATTCTGCAGGGGGAAACAAGCTGGGGGGGAGGGGACAAATGACTTCATACACATCATGACAGAACACAAACGCACTTGTATATATTTCATACAGTGATGTCATGATGTGCATTATTACATCAGTGCAGCTTCTATCAGACACCAATGTCAAACTGCTGAAATGCCATTTATTTATGAAAATCTCATTGCATTAAGTAATTAAAACATATAAGGGAACAAAAGCATATGAATACTACTCTCAATCTTTTCATATAGTTTTTCTCCTGATTGGGCTTGTAGTTTGAACCATGTTTATAGCTTATAATGAAAGTCCTGAACATTCAGGACTATTTGGGAATTTAAAAATAATGTTTAGCACAACACCATTTTTCTTTATATTGAAAAACAACTCCTCTTGACAACGAGTTTTAAAACATTTATTTCTTGATCAAATTTATACAGCCTCCCATATCATGGATTAACGTTTTGATTTGCAGTTGAGGAATCCTATCTATAATTATACAAAAATTGTTATGCGGACTGGAGCTTACACCTATATAATTATGCATAAATTCACAGCCTTAATTCTGCTGATGTCAATAAGATTCTTTGATGGAGAGCGTGTATGGAATTTGTGATAAGCTAGGTGGCTATATACATTTTTTTTAAATAAATAAATAATTCAGTTGACGCTTCTGTTCATTTGCTAAAAAGGACTAGTTGCTATATAGCTTTTTAATTTAGAAATATAATGTATAGGTTTTTACTGTTTTCCCATTGATTTTGGTCTTTAATCTTATTTTAGTCTTTTTACATATCGTCAACCTGTATTGTTACAGTAACTGATCTCTGCATTTACTGAGATATTTCTAAATAGATAATGGTTCTCAAAATAAAGGTAAAGGTTCCCCTCGTATATACGTGCTAGTCGTTGCTGACACTAGGGGGCGGTGCTCATCTCCGTTTCAAAGTCGAAGCGCCAGTGCTGTCAGAAGATGTCTCCGTAATTGTAATGTATTTTGAACTTTGAGAGGGAATTTTGGGCGGGAAAATTGCACGTTGCTGATTGGTTGAAGCATCAACCAAAAGAGTATTTAAAGAGAGGGTTTTGCCGGTTGTGTTTTGCTGGGTCACAATAAACTAAAGAGCTGTTGCCACTCATTGGTCTCCTGCCTCTTCATTGCCCGAACATAACATTGGCGACGAAGGTGGGATGTTGAGGCAGTGAGATCGAAAGAAAGAGCTGAAGGAACCAGGAATTCAAAAAACCCAGCCAGTTTGCGAAGGCAGAAAATAGCGATGTCCAGCTACATGCCGCCAGCGCCATTCGACCCAGCCAAGGAGAAATGGGGGTCGTACATGGCTCGTTTCGAGTGTTTCCTCGAAGCGAACGAACTACAGGGAGTCTCGGACAATCGGAAGCGAGCATACTTCCTGAGCCACTGCGGTCCAGAGGTCTTCGATACGGCAGAGTCACTCTCAGAGCCAACGCCAGTACAATCGGTACCATGGCAGACACTACAAACAACACTTCGAACGCACTACGCACCGGTACCCTCAAAGTTCGTCCAACGTTTCGAATTGAGGCAACGGGTACAGCGAGAAGGCGAATCAATAAGTGTGTACATGGCCGCATTGAGGAAAGCCGCGAACCACTGCAAGTACAGAGATTTGGAGGATTCCTTACTCGAACAGCTCATTTGTGGGGTCAGAGACATCAGACTACAAAGGCGGCTGCTGTCTAAAAGCAACCTGACTCTAGCGATAGCCCTGGACGAAGCCAGAGCTCATGAGATGTCCACCAAGGCGGCGGAGACCTTGCAAAAGCCAAACGCGCAGGGTGCCGGGACAAAGACTACACCGGTCCACAGTGAGGAAGTCCAGGCCGAATCGGAAGGTGAGGAAGAGGAAGAGGTGTTCCACACCGGGAGGCTGGAGAGAGGTGACCGGGACGAATGTGTGAGTTGTGGGGGGCAACACCAACGGCAAAACTGCAGATTCAAGGATGCGGTTTGTCGGCGGTGTGAAAAAAAAGGACACATAGCTCGGGCCTGCCGAGCCCCCCAACTTTCCCGCCAAAAATTCAAACCGACCAATCAGAGCGCGGGAGCAGCGAAGCGGCCCGGGATTGGTCCATTTAAAAAGGGCGCGAAGTTAAACCAGACCACTGTGAGAGTGGGCCACGCATCGACACGACTAGAGAAGAAAATATTTACCCAAGTCTACATTGAAGGGGTGCCGTGCCCCATGGAAGTAGACACTGGGTCGTCAATCACAATTATGTCCTGGGACACCATCGTGAGAGACTTGCCAGCGATCGCTAAACGTCAGCTACAAACCCAGAAGCTGAGAGTGCAGGACTACCAGGGGAATCGGATCCCTGTTCGAGGAGCCACAGCCGTCCAAGTCAAATATGGACAATTCACAAAGACCCTGCCGATCACCATAGTAAACGGAACTCTACCGAGTTTGCTAGGGTTGGACTGGTTCCGAGCTTTGGGCATGGGAGTGACCGGGGTCCACAGGAGCGACGTCATCCTCAGAGACAAACTACTGAAGGAGTTCGAGGACGTATTCAAGGATTGCCTGGGCAAGTACGTGGGGACCCCTATTTCTTTCAACCTCGACCCCCAAGTCGCCCCCATCCGGTTAAAGGCTAGGAGGGTCCCATTCGCCCTAAAGCCTAAAATTGACCGAGAATTGGACAAGTTAGTAAGCCAGGGAATATTGGTCCCCGTCGACCATGCAAAATGGGAAACACCCATAGTAACCCCAGTCAAACCGGACGGTTCGGTCCGAATTTGCGCTGACTACAAAGCAACACTTAACAAAGCATTGCAGAAAAGTGCATACCCCGTTCCAGTGGTGCAACATTTGCTACACTCATTAGGGCAAGGGCAGGTCTTTGCCAAACTCGATTTGGCCCAAGCCTACCAGCAGCTACCTGTAGATAGCAGCACAGCTGAGGCACAGACAATTGTCACGCACCGTGGGGCTTTCAAATGTACGCGACTCCAGTTCGGAGTTAGCGTGGCCCCAGGGCTCTTCCAGAACCTAATGGAGCGATTATTACAGCGCCTGCCAGGAGTGGTACCATACTTCAACGATGTATTGGTATCAGCTGAAAACTTAGAGGAACTCGGGGTAAAACTAAGGAAGGTGTTGGGCATTTTTAGGTCAGCGGGGCTTAAAGTTAAGCTCAACAAATGCCATATTGGGGTGAAATCTGTAGAATTCCTAGGATACAGAATAGACAGGGAAGGGATCCACCCCACGGAGAGCAAGGTACGGGCCATTAGAAAGGCCCCAGCCCCCAAAAATAAAACAGAATTACAGGCATTCTTGGGGCTTGTTAATTTCTATGCGGTATTCTTGAAGAATAAAGCAACAGTAGCCGAGCCGCTACATAAGTTGCTAGCAAAGAAAGCTGTGTGGTCCTGGGGCAGAGAAGAGGCTAGGGCATTTGAGGGGGTAAAAAACCTTTTGTCCAGCGATAGCCTCCTCATCCAGTACAATGGCACGTTGCCACTAGTGCTAGTTTGCGATGCTTCACCATATGGGGTGGGGGCGGTGCTCAGCCATAGGTTACTGAATGGAACAGAGAGCCCCTATAGCATATTATTCCCGGACTATGTCCTCTGCGGAAAGGAACTACAGCCAGTTAGATAGGGAAGCGTTGGCCATAGTCTCCGGGGTTAAGAAATTTCACGAATACTTGTTCGGACGAGATTTCGAGATAGTCACGGACCACAGACCCCTTCTAGGGCTTTTAGCGGGTGACCGCCCAACACCCGTGGCACTTTCTCCCAGGTTGACCCGATGGACTATTTTCCTAGCAGCATACTCCTACAAATTGCTCTACCGCCCAGGAAAAGACTTAGGGCATGCGGATGCTCTGAGCAGATGCCCTCTACCAGAGACAATTGAGGACCCCACCCCGGGGACACCCGTCTTACTAATTGACTCTTTGGACTCTGGCCCAGTCACATCCAAGCAGGTGGCTAGGGCATCGTATAGAGACATTACAATTCGGACTGTGATTGGTTGGGTGCAAAGGGGTTGGCCCGCTGCAGGCGGCGTTCAAAGACTTTGCGAAAAAACAATCAGAACTCTCTGTTCAAGGGGGGTGTCTGTTATGGGGGGATAGGGTAGTTATCCCAGAAAAATTACGCGAAAATGTGTTGGAACTGTTGCATGTGGGCCACCCAGGGATTGTGCGGATGAAGAGTTTAGCGAGGAGTTATGTATGGTGGCCCTTAATGGATAAGGACATCAGCGACAGGGTAGGGAAATGCCAATCCTGCCAAGAGTCGAGGTCGCTACCCCCTACAGCCCCAGTTAGAGAGTGGGAGAAACCCCAGGGGCCTTGGTCCAGGATTCACATAGATTTTGTGGGGCCGTTCCATGGGCAGACCTTTTTAATTGTGGTAGATGCCTACTCAAAATGGTTAGAAATAATCCTCATGAAAAGCACAACGGCCGAAGCAGTAATCACAGTCCTAAGGCATCTATTCGTAACACACGGCCTGCCCGACACCCTAGTCTCTGACAACGGCCCGCAATTCACGGCAAATCAGTTTGAGGGGTATCTAGCGGGAGAGGGCATCAGACATGTCCTCTCGGCGCCTTTCCACCCGGCGACGAACGGACTTGCAGAATGTTTCGTTCGGAGCACCAAGGAAGCGCTATCTAGGATAAGTCCAGGCGACTGGCAAACGAAAATAGACACTTTCCTGGCCGTCCAACATAGGACCCCTTGTGTAACAACTGGCCGCAGCCCAGCAGAACTTTTAATGGGCAGGAAACTCAGGTGCCCGCTAGACCGACTAAACCCAACTTATACCCCAGACGGGTACAAGGGTATTCAAGGAAAAACCAGGGAAATGACAGTGGGTGACCTAGTATGGGCACACAACTATAGCGAGGGCCCAACATGGTTAAAGGGGGAAATTCTGGGCATAACCGGACCCAAATCATACGTAGTAGACATGGAGGACAGCCGGGTATGGAAACGCCACATAGACCAGTTAAGAAAACGTATACCAAACAAACTAGAAACCAAACAACCAGGCCCTGACTACCAATTGTTTGAATCTGCAGCTGACTCAAACCCGAGGCGAGCGGAGGACTTATCTGATTCCGATGAAGTCCAGCGACGCCAATCGGTTCCTCCTGAAGGCAACAGGAACGATTCAGCCAATAATCCAGGGCCGGACGGCCTAGAGGAGGAGCTGGGAGGAACAAACAGTCCCTCCGACCAGCTCGACTCTCTCCCAGAGAATGAACTGCGCAGGTCAGAAAGGGTTAGGAGACGCCCTGTCTACCTGCGTGACTACGTAGAGAAATAGCATGTAAATATTATGTAAATAGAGGTACAAAGCGTTCTGGGAGGGAAGGAGTGTAATGTATTTTGAACTTTGAGAGGGAATTTTGGGCGGGAAAATTGCACGTTGCTGATTGGTTGAAGCCTCAACCAAAAGAGTATTTAAAGAGGGGTTTTTGCCAGTTGTGTTTTGCTGGGTCACAATAAACTAAAGAGCTGTTGCCACTCATTGGTCTCCTGCCTCTTCATTGCCCAAACATAACAGTAATCATGTGGCCGGCATGACTCAACGCCAAAGGCGCACGGAACGCTGTTACCTTCCCACCAAGGTGGTCCCTATTTTTTCTACTTGCATTTTTACGCGCTTTTGAAACTGCTAGATTGGCAGAAGCTGGGACAAGTAATAGGAGCTCACCCCGTTACACAGCAGGACTAGGAATTCGAACCGCTGAGCTGCCGACCTTTCGATCAACAAGCTCAACGTCCTAGCCCCTGAGCCACCGCGTCCTTAATGGTTCTCAGGCAATACCTTTTTAATAAAATAGTAAACTCTTGGTTAATAAGATAAGTCTAGTTTTTCCCATTTATATATGGCTTCCTATTCAAATGAAATCAGTAAGTTTAGTGAATAGAAGGGGGGACATGAAAAGAACTTCCCCAAGGATTTCATGCCTTTTGGCAACCAGGTGTCCCCTATGGGCAATGGAAAATTATTTCAGTGCAGCAGTGCCCTTCAGTTAGCTTTATAGGTACTTCTGACACAAATACAAACAGACAGTGGATCTGTCTGGCTTAGATTGGTGATACCTGGGTTCAAGTCCCTGCTTAGGCATAAACTATGTTAAGAGCCCTTGAGCCAGTGCTAGGCTTCGGACTAGTCTGTAACAATTGTTCTAGAAATAATATTATTGGGATCATGTGAGAAAAAGCCGGGATAACAATGCAAACAAATAAGGTTGGATATTTGGCAGTGGCTAGACTAGCATGGAGGAAAGGAGAGCATGCTGGTTTTTCAAAGCTTTTTAAAAACAATTTAAGTTTGTTGGGTGGCCTTGGGCAGGTCATTATCTTTTAGTCTAAGCTACCTCAAGAATGACTTGAGTAAATAAAATTAGGCAACATGATAGCTACTGTCAAGTGCTGCAGAATATATATATATATCCACAGAACCTCATTTGGCTTTCAAACAGCTCACGGTCATGAAATTTAATTGCCAGTAAATATAGAAAGACGAGCAGCCCAACCTTTGACATATACGGTACTTATTTCAGTAATTTGTGGCATGTAAGAAACAAGAATGACATGGAAGTTCACCTTCTTTCTCTGCTTGGTCAGAGCAAATTGGCACCAAAGCACCAAAGGTAACTGGCTATTTGCCAGTCTCATCATTCATCTGCCACCTATTGATTGGCCATGACTTTCACTACAAGCAATCAAGAACATTTCAAGCGATTCCTTTCACTGAACCAAAAGTCAGGGAGTGTTTGTTGTACTTGTATACACAGCAGTGGTGGGTTTCAAAAATTTTTTACTACCGGTTCTGTGGGCATGTCTTGGTGGGTGTGGCATGTCTTGGTGGGTGTGGCTTTGTGGGCGTGGCAGGGGAAGGATACTGTAAAATCTCCATTCCCACCCCAATCCAAGGGAAGGTTACTGCAAAATCCCCATTTCCTCCTGATCAAATGGGACTCGGGAGGCAGAGAATAGATGGGGGCGGGGCCAGGCCAGAACTGGTCAGAACCTCCTGAAACCCACCTCTGATACACAGGCTGGGGCTGTGTAGTGGATTCAAACACAAGATATTTTGAAAAGTATGGGGGTTCCCCCCATAATGTCTGTTGGGATTATTTAGCCCAAATGCACTATTCTAGATCACACATCTATGGAAATCAACGAAGCTGTTGAAGTGCTGTCCCGGTGTTTGGAAGCCGTACGGGTCTGGATGGGGAGGAACAGGCTCAAGCTTAATCCCTCCAAGACGGAGTGGCTGTGGATGCCGGCACCCCGATTCAGTCAGCTGCAGCCGCGGCTGACTGTTGGAGGCGAGTTATTGGCCCCAAAGGATAGGGTGCGCAACTTGGGTGTTCTCCTGGATGAACAGCTGTCGTTTGATGATCATTTGACGGTCGTCTCCAGGAGGGCCTTTCACCAGGTTCTCCTGGTTCGTCAGTTGCGCCCCTTCCTTGATCGGGATGCCTTGTGCACAGTCACTCATGCACTCATTACCTCCCGCTTGGATTATTGTAATGCTCTCTACATGGGGCTCCCCTTGAGGTGCACCCAGAGGCTTCAGTTAGTTCAGAATGCAGCTGCGCGGGTGATAGAGGGAGCTTCACGTAGCTCCCACGTAACACCACTTCTGCGCAGACTGCACTGGCTACCTGTGGTCTCCCGGGTGCACTTTAAGGTTTTGGTTACTACCTTTAAAGCGCTCCATGGCTTAGGGCCTGGGTACTTACGGGACCGCCTGCTGTTACCTCATGCCTCCCACCGACCCGTACGCTCACACAGAGAGGGACTTCTCAGGGTGCCGTCCGCCAAGCAATGTCGGCTGGCGGCCCCCAGGGGTAGATCCTTCTCTGTGGGGGCTCCTACCCTCTGGAACGAGCTTCCCCCGGGCTTACGCCAAATACCTGACTTTCGGACCTTCCGCCGCGAATTAAAAATACACTTATTTATTCGCGCGGGGCTGGCTTAAATTTTATTGGTTTTAAATTTTATTGGTTTTAAATTTTTTACTAGTAATTTTTAATGGGTTTTAGTTTTCATGTTCCAAAATTTTAGGCCAATTATGTAATAAGTTTTTTAATTCGTATTTTAATTGTATATTACATTGTTTGTTTTACCTGGCTGTACACCGCCCTGAGTCCTTCGGGAGAAGGGCGGTATAAAAATTGAATTAATAATAATAATAATAATAATAATAATAATAACAACAACAACAACAACAACCTATGATCCTTGGAAAAGCTGCAGCTGCTTCAAGGAGCTGCTGACAGACTGAGATTTGCTGCACCATCAGCATCCCTGCCTGGCTATCCTTCTTCTGCTCTTCCTGTTATCAAACCTTCAAGAGACTCTTAGTGCTATAAGTGACTCATTATAAGACATAACATTCGCCTGTTGGTGTATGGAGGTTCTAATAGGGGAGGGCAGCTATTGTATACCCTTGTGAATGAAGGCAAATATATGTGTCCCAGGATAATGTTGCAGGATCCAATTCAGGGTCAGTTACTGGGACCAGAGGTCATGCTGGAGCCCATCCTCAGGGACCGTCTGTCTAGCAGAATGTGTGTTTTGCTAGAGCCCAAAAACTTGGTAGACTAAACTTTTGTCCCAATGACTAACCCAGATTGGATCCTGTATGCCCTTTGATTGAAGATTGGCAGCCTCCTTCTAACTGGGATGGTCTTCTTCCATCAAGCATGCAGCTTCAAGAAGGATGCACATGCAGTCCTGAGGGAGGAAGGGAACATCTGCCTGGACAGATCATCTCAGTCAAACCTGGCAATCCATGGGATGACACCTATCCACCCTGGATGAATACAGATCACCTGGACAGATACGTTTGCATCCCAGGATTCTAAAGGAGCTGGCAGATGTAACCTTAGTGCCATTAAATGTAAACTTTCAAAGCCCCTGTAGCACAGGGAACTACCAGAGGACTGGAAAAGACCTGATGTGGTACCAATCCAGAAAAAGGAGAAAGATGGATCCAGGAAATTATAAACCAATCAGCTTGGTTTATAATCCAAGTTAATCAACTTGGTTAATCAGCTGGGAAAATCCTGGAAAAGATAATCTAGTGGAGGATTTGTGAGCACCTAGAAATGTCAAGATGATTACTAGAAGCCAGCATAGGTTTGTTAAAACAGATGTAGAAACTGGATCACTCTCACACCTCCCTGTTGGTACATGTGTTTGCACTGCCTGTGGGCAGCTTGCTTTGCTTATTGTTGACTATTTTTAGCCTGGTTTTTTTTAATTATTATTATTTAAAATTGTAGCTTCCTAGAATTGCCTCAGCAAATGAGGCAGCTAACAAATTGATTAAATACATAAATTTAAAAGACCAGGGCTTGGGCTCTTTTCTGTCAGCAGAAATTTCAGCTCAAGGTTACATCTGCTTTCTAGGACGTTAACACAAACTATCCTGGAGTTATGAAGTCACTGAAGGAAGAAAATGGTGGGTGTCCCTGGAGGAGAACCTAAAGTTATCCAAAGCTGTTTTTTGTACAGACAGCATACGACTTCTGATGGAGAAGGAATGTTGATTCTATTTGCATTAAGGGAAACATCAAGAATATGGGAAAGAATGAAGGTAGGAAATGGACTCCATAGGAAATTTCAAAGATCTATTTACAAGAAGAGAGATGGTGAAAGACTGCAACGTGACCACTTCTTTACTCTGACAGTGCAGTTTAATTAAGAACTCAATTAAACTGTGAGTAAAGGTTGCCCCTCCACTCGTATAATCCTTCTCTTACATCCTGATGGATTAGTGGCTGTTAAAATGACTGGTTATCCAGAGATCCTGGATCTCTCTGGTCATTGAGACATGGCTCAAAGGTGAAAGGGAATTCAACTCTTCCCCACTGTTTGCCAGCTCTGCTGTGAAGCAGCAGATTCAGAGACTGGGGAGCTTGAGATGGAGGAACTGTCATCTATGGCAATTCTATCTTGTTGACCAAATGACCCATGCTGCTTTAAGAAACCACTGCCTGGTTCACAAGCTTTGGCAATGAAGCTGGCCAGATGTTTTGTCTGAGTGGCTGTTCCCACTGACCATTTCCCAAACCGGTGGATTCCTCTGCTTCTTTTACCTATGCTGGGGAAGTAAGCACCAATTGTTTTCCAATCTGTAGGCAGGTCCCTGTGAAGTGGTTTCTATTGGTTTGCACGAGCAAGGAACTTGATGACAATTTAGGTCTTCTAGTCTAATAGAATAGAATAGAATAGAATAGAATTTTATTGGCCAAGTGTGATTGGACACACAAGGAATTTGTCTTGGTGCATATGCTCTCAGTGTACATAAAAGAAAAGATACGTTCATCAAGGTACAACATTTACAACACATGACCTGTTCAGTGCAAGATCAGCAGAAAACAAAAAGAAGCCACTGTTTATCTCTTGTTACTGTAATTAGAACAGGGAAACTGGCAAACTCATCAATTTCATTCCAGCACTTACTCTTCTAAGAGCCTAGCAAGCCCAAAGTATTATCAAGTTCTAATGCAGGAAAACTGGGAAGTGCATCTGGTTTATGCTTCCTTACTGTACTCGCCTCCATTACAGGTTCCTTTCCCTCCTTCTCCTTTTTCTCTCTTGCAGCTTTCCACTCACTTCTATCAGCTATCCCCAGCCTCCTGTCTCTCCACCACTTCTCTTTTTAGTCCAACTGAGGAGAGGAGCACAGGCCCACTGTTTCACTAATTTACCAGTGGACAAATCCACTCCTCTGAATACAACAAAATACCTCATGCCACCAGACTTGGAATCCTGGGTTTAGAAAATTTAGAACTATGCCGCCTTCGACAGGACCTGAGTTTAACTCATAGAATCATCTATTACAATGTCCTTCCTGTCAAAGACTACTTCAGCTTCAATTGCAACAATACACGAGCACAAAATAGATTTAAACTTAATGTTAACTGCTTCAATCTTGATTGCAGAAAATCTGACTATATACCAAACAAATGACCCATTGGGATCCCCATATCAAAACAACTTACCTTATTTGAGGCCAGAATCTGAAAATAACATTTAGCACAGTACTTAAGCAAAATGGTTTGGTTGAGATTGCCATATGTGCGACTATTGGGGTAGATTGCAAGAGTGACACAGACATATAATTTTATCATATTTTATCTAAATCATAAAATATTGTATTTTATTCAAATGTCATTTTAGACTATTTATTTATTTTTATTTATTTATTTTGTCACAACAATATATGTAGGTATCATACAAAAAGATTATATAGTATATAAACACATATATGAGTAAATATAAGGAGGTATAAGCATATATATAGGAAGAAGAAAAGAAAAACAATAGGACAGGAACGGTAGGCACGTTTGTGCGCTTATGCATGCCCCTTATGGTCCTCTTAGGAATGGGGTGAGGTCAATAGTAGAAAGTTTTTGGATAAAACTTTTAGGATTATGGGAAGAGACCACAGAGTCAGGTAAAGTATTCCAAGCACTGATGATTCTGTTACAGAAGTCATATTTTCTGCAATCTAGATTAAAGCGGTTGACATTAAGTTTAAATCTATTAGTTGCTCTAGTATTATTGCAATTAAAGCTGAAGTAGTCTTTAACAGGAAGGACATTACAATAGATGATTCTGTGAGTTAAGCTTAGGTCTTGTCGAAGGCGACGGAGTTCCAAGTTTTCTAAGCCTAGGATTTCAAGTCTGGTGGGATAGGGTATTTTATTGTTTTCAGAGGAATGGAGAACTCTTCTTGTAAAATATTTCTGGACACATTCAATTGTATTGATGTCAGAGATGTGGTGAGGGTTCCAAACAGGCGAGCTGTATTCTAGAGTTGGTCTGGCAAATGTTTTATATTCTCTGGTTAGCAGTGTGGTGTTTTTGGAAAAGAAGTTACGCAAAATTAGGTTTACAACTCTTAGAGCTTTTTTTGCTATGTAGTTGCAGTGGGCTTTGGCACTTAGATCATTTGACATGAAAACTCCAAGGTCTTTAACGGGATGGGGGTCATCTGTAAGGTAATGTCCATCTAGTATGTACTTAGTTTTTGGGTTCTTTTTTCCTATATGTAAGACTGAGCATTTGCTGGTTGAAATTTGAAGCTGCCAATTTTTAGACCAAGCGGTTAGATGATCAAGGTCGTTTTGAATGATAGAAGTATTGTCTGTGGTGTTAAATAGTTTGACTTCATCAGCAAAGAGAACACAATTACTTGAGATGTGGTCACAAAGATCATTAATGTATAGTATAAAGAATGTTGGTCCAGGGACGCTGCCTTGAGGAACGCCACTCTTGACAGGAACAGGATTTGATAAAGCATTGCCAATTTTGACCACTTGTTGTCTGTTAGACAGAAAAGCAGATATCCATTTGTGGAGGGGTCCTGAGATGCCATAGGATGTTAGTTTTAGGAGAAGTTTATCGTGTACTACTGAGTCAAAAGTTTTGCAGAAGTCTATGTAGATTGCATCTATTGATTTGCCTTGATCGAGATTTGAAGTCCATATGTTTTTGCAGTGGAGAAGTTTTATTTATTTATTTATTTATTAAATTTTTATACCGCCCTTCTCCCGAAGGACTCAGGGCGGTGTACAGCCAGAGTAAAATACAAAATATATACAATTAAAACGGATTTAAAATATAAAATTACTAAATGGCTCAGAATTAAAATGAATTTAAAATTTAAAATACTACTAAAACCCAATTTAAAATCAATCCATTTATGCCAGTCCCACTTGGATGAATAAATATGTTTTTAGCTCACGACGGAAAGTCCGAAGATCAGGCACTTGACGTAGACCAGGGGGGAGTTCATTCCAGAGCGTCGATGCTCCCACAGAGAAGGCCCTACTCCTGGGGGCCGCCAGCTGACATTGTTTGGCGGACGGCACCCTGAGGAGACCCTCTCTATGAGAGCGTACAGGTCGGTGGGAGGCATAGGGTAGCAGAAGGCGGTCTCGTAAGTACCCGGGTCCTAAGCCATGGAGCGCTTTAAAGGTTGTGACCAGAATCTTGAAGCGCACCCGAAAGACCACAGGAAGCCAGTGCAGACTGCGGAGCAGTGGTGTTACGTGGGAGCCACGAGCGGCTCCCATTACTACTCGCGCAGCTGCATTCTGGACTAACTGCAGCCTCCGGGTGCACCTCAAAGGCAGCCCCATGTAGAGAGCATTGCAGTAATCCAGCCGAGACGTAACCAGAGCATGAGTGACTGTGCATAAGGCATCCCGGTCAAGGAAGGGACGCAACTGGCGGACCAAGCGGACTTGGTAAAAGGCCCTCCTGGAGACGGCCGCCAGATGTTCATCAAAGGACAGCTGTCCATCCAGGAGGACGCCCAAGTTGCGAACCACCTCCTTTGGGGCCACTAACTCGCCCCCAACAGTCAGCTGAGGATGCAGCTGACTGTACCGGGGTGCCGGCATCCACAGCCACTCCGTCTTGGCGGGATTGAGCTTGAGTCTGTTTCTCCC
This sequence comes from Ahaetulla prasina, assembly GCF_028640845.1. Taxonomy (NCBI): domain Eukaryota; kingdom Metazoa; phylum Chordata; class Lepidosauria; order Squamata; family Colubridae; genus Ahaetulla; species Ahaetulla prasina. Next base: position 104,649,339 of record NC_080541.1, on the reverse strand, counting down.
CATCCAGACCCGTACAGCTTCCAGGCACCGGGACAACACTTCGACCGCTTCGTTGGGGTGGTCCGGGGTGGAAAAGTACAGCTGGGTATCATCCACGTACAGATGATAACTCACCCCAAAACCACTGATGACCTCACCCAGCGGCTTCATATAGAAGTTGAACAGGGTAGGCGAGAGAATCGACCCCTGAGGTACCCCACAAGTGAGGCACCTCGAGGACGACCTCTGCCCCCCTGTCAACACCGTCTGCGACTGGTCGGAGAGATAGGAGGAGAACCACCGATAAACGGTGCCTCCCACTCCCAATCCCTCCAACCGGCGCAGCAGGATACCATGGTCAATGGTATCAAAAGCTGCTGAGAGATCTAATAGGACCAGGGCAGAGGAACAACCCCTGTCCCTAGCCCTCCAGAGGTCATCCACCAACGCGACCAAAGCCGTCTCCGTGCTGTAACCGGGTCGGAAGCCGGACTGGAACGGGTCTAGATAGACAGCTTCCTCCAGGTGCCGGGGAAGCTGCCATGCAACCACACTCTCTACAACCTTCGCTAAAAAGCAAAGGTTGGAGACTGGACGGTAATTTCCCAAAATAGCTGGGTCCAGGGAAGGCTTCTTCAGGAGAGTTGTAAGTTACATGATAATTTTTTCCTGAAACCAAATTGTTTGTTGGAGAGTAGGTTGTTAGTTTCTAAGTGTGAGGTAATGGATTGGTTGATGATAGATTCCATGACTTTGCAGGTGACACAGCAAAGGGAGATCGGTCTGTAGTTTTTGACTAAGCTTGGGTCTCCTTTTTTGAAGATAGGGATGACTGTGGCTAGTGACCAAAGTTTGGGAAGAGAACTGATAGTGAAAGCTTTATCAAAGATAATACTTAGGGGTTCTGCTATATTAATGGAAAGTTTTTTTAAGAAGTATGCATATAGTCCATCGGGTCCAATAGAAAGCGATGGTTTTAAGTTGTGAAGAGCTTTTCCAATGTTGTCTTCTGTGAAATCTATATGAGTTAAATCATCATAATCATTGCTGGTTCGTTTGTGGAATGTCGGATATGTGTTATTGGAGTTAACAAAAACTGAGCCAAAAAAAATGTTGAAGAGGTTTGCTTTAACTGTTTTGTCATTGCATTCTTTGTTGTTAGAATCTTTTAGTGGTGGGATGGATCTTGAGTCTTTAAGTTTATTGTTGACAAAATTATAAAGGGCACGATTGGAATTTGTGCGCAGAAGATTCTCTTCTTGCTTGGTGTGGTAATTTGTGCATTCAGTTTTTATTTGGTTGCATATGTTTCTGTAGCGGTTTTTGAAATTTGTAACATAGCCTTTTTTGTTTCTTTTCCAGAGGGATTTTTTTTTTGATTGAAGCTTTTTTATTGAGATGGGTAGTTTGTTTTTCTTGATCATGGTAGTCATTTGTGGTACATATAGTTTAATGACTCTATTGATTTCAAGTAGGAAGACTCTATAGTGGTCTTCAGCGGTTATTTTTATTTATTTATTTATTTATTAAACTTATATACCGCACCATCTCCCATAGGACTCAGGGCGGTTCACAGGCATATTAAAGCAATATAAAACAATATAATAAATAGACTTTTAAAACCCAGATTAAAACTAAATATTATCAAGGCCTGATCACTAAAACAATAAGAACCAATAAAACCCCCATTAAAATTTGTTTAAAACATTTTTGTTCTTAGGCTAGTCCCGCGCGCTGAAATAATAGAGTCTTCAGTTCACGTCTGAAGGTCCGGAGGTCAGGGAGTTGTCGTAATCCAGGAGGAAGCTCATTCCACAGGGCTGGTGCCGCCACAGAGAAGGCCCTCCCCCTGGGGGTCGCCAACCTGCATTGTTTGGTCGACGGCACCCTGAGGAGGGCCACTCTGTGGGAGCGCACAGGTTGTTGGGAGGCAATCGGTGTCAGAAGGCGGTCTCGAAGGTATCCCGGTCCTAAGCCATGCAGGTTGCAAACAGATTTTGCCAGTCTAGAAATGAAAGATCGTTGTTTATAAGGTCGTAATTGGCTTTTTTGAAGTTGTAGTTGGGAGTACTGTTGTTATGACGGTTTAAGTATGGACGTATATTGAGACGAAAATCAATCATGCAGTGGTCACTGTTGGAAAAAGGTTCTTTAATTTGTAGTCCGTAAATTGAGTTTGAATTGTTTCAGAAGATGAGGTCAAGGCAGTTGTTGAGTCTTGTATTGTTAGTTACAAGTTGTTCAAGACCTAGGTTTGTAACAGCGTTGTATAATGTAGTATGGATTGGGTCAGTTGAACATTCATTAGTTGTCCAGTTAATGAGAGGTAGATTTAGGTCACCCAGGAAGATGAGAGGATATGGGCAAGAGGTAGCCCATGTTAGCATTGAGGTTAGCATATTTGCGTGGGTAATGTCATAGTCAGCGGCTCTGTAGCATAGTAAGAATCGAAGAGTAGTGTCAAGGGATAGGTCGCATACAATAGTTTCAGGAAGAGAGAGTTTATGTCCTACTTGGATATTTTTTAGATTTAGTGACTTTTTGTAAAAGATAGCCACTCCACCACCTCTTCGGTTTTCACGATCTGATCGATAGACTTGATATTCTTTGTTTGAGATAATGGAGTCAGGAAGGGATGGGTTCAGCCATGTTTCACAAACAAAAAATGGTATCAAATGTGCCACTGTTTAATAAGAGGATAAATTCAGGTAATTTGTTGACTATGCTTCTTGCATTTATCAATTTGCATTTGAGATCTGAAGTGATTGGTGTTGAAGAGGTAAGGGGCATGCATACCTAGTTTTGGACGTTAGTAGGTTGGGGGTTGTGTACAACAGATGGTTGTATAGATGGTTGGATGGTAGTTTGGTTGTTTGGATAGATGGTTGTTTGGATGGATGGTTGGGTGGATTGTTGGGTGGCTGTTTGGATGGCTGTTTGATGGCTGGTTGGATGGCTGGTTGGATTGTTGGTTGAATGGCTGTTGGTTGAATGGCTGGTAAGATGGTTGGTTGAATGGGTGGTAGGGTGATGGGTACTTGATTGAATACTGGGATGGTTGGTTAATTGTTATGGGTGATGGGGGGTTTGGAGGTGATTTTTTGATTGTAGGTTTTATTTTTTATGCAATCAGCACGGTAGTCGATGTATAGGTTGGATTCACCATTGTCTTGTCTTCTTTTAAGTTCTGTGCGAAGTTCACGAGAACGTATCCGTTGTAGAAAGAAAAATGCATCTTTTAATTTTTTCTAACTGCCTCAATTAAACTTAGAGGCATCAAACACATTGTCAGTATCTTGCCTAAGGAGGTAAAAGAACAACAATAAACAATTTCAGTCTTCCATCCATCCATCCATCCATCCATCCAGGAGTTTTACCTAACAATCAACCAGAATCTGCCTTTTGTGTGACACTTGTGAGCAGGGGTGAAATTAAAAATTTTCCCCTACCTGTTCTGTGGGCGTGGCTTTTTGGGGGGAGGTCATGTGACTGGGTGGGCATGGCCTCACCGGCCCCACCCCTCCCAGACACTCCTTGTTGGCAGGAAAATGGGGAGGGGAATATTCCTACCTATCATCCTTCCCTCAGTCTGTGCTGATATTGAGAAATGGATGACAGGCAGGAAAATCGCCTTTCCCATTTTCCTGCCTTTCACAAAAATGGCTCCATTCCAGCTGCTCCCCCCTTTATCCCCCTCCCTCCTGGGGACTACCTTAAAAGGGACAGGTTGCAGCAGCTCTGTTGTGAATGGAGGGAGTAAAGTTAGCATTCTCTCTGCTGCATTTAACATTGAATTCTGTGGAATATTGAGCGGCCGGAAGAGGTGAGCAGTGACTGGCTCGGCGTGGGTGGGGCCAAGGAGGGGTAATTACTACTGGTTTGGCGAACTGATGCCCATAATCCCTAGCAGTTCACTCGAACCAGTCCAAACCGGTAGGATTTCACCCCTGCTTGTGAGTCCCTGTAGGTATGCAGAAGGGGCTATTGTATCCTCCCACAGAGTTGGAAATTTCAGTAAATTTTGGCTACTATCAAAGGCTTATGCTGATTTTTGCACCGTAGATCTGGTAACCCAGCATCATCAGAAGGGTGTCGGTAATCTGGAACATAAAACTTTGCTGCCAGCAGAAAGCAGAATTATGGAAATCCCCATCATAGTCAGTCTGTACCTGAAATCTTTGCAGTTTCTGTATCTCAACTCAGCCTTCCTCAAACAGCTGATATGAATCTTGGAGGCATCTCCAAGTTCTCTCTCTTACCATGAATGCAGGAGTGAAATGCTACCAGATCAGACCGGATCAGGCGAGTAGGTAGCGGAGATTGGGGCTGGTTCACCGAACTGGGACCAATGGCTGGCTGGCCACGCCCCCGAACCAATCCATGGCCCGCAGTCCTGCCATGCTTGCCTGCCTTCCACGCTGCCTTCTCGGCATCCCGGTGGCCAGTTTGTGAAGGCAGGCAAGCAGAAGCCCACGTGGAAGGCAGGCAAGTATGGCAAGGCTTTGGGGAAGGGAGTAAACTGCTAGAAAAATGCTGGAATAAATATATCAAAACCCATGGCATAAGCCACGCTGCCCCACCCATCCCCAATGCTTTGCCATTCCATCTCTTCCTCCTTGCCAGCCAATATCCCCACAAATTTGGCTGACGTTTCCACACCTCCGCGCACTTCCTTTCCTTCCCCCCCCCCACAACTTCCCCATGCCTGTGCAGCATCTGGTTCTGGATTAAGGCAGCTGCGGGACTCGCCAACCCATCGGCGGGCACTGGGCTGTGGGAGCCCAGGGGGGGAAAGCTGCACTTACGAGAAGGGGGAAGGTCCAGGGGTGAAATTCTCCCGGTTCGGACTGGCTCACCCGATCCAGTAGCGATGGCAGCTGCTGGTTCAGAGGACTGGTAGCAAAAATCCCTGGCCCCGTCCCTGCCTCCACTGAGCTGCACCATCAGCAGAGGTTTTTTTTTACTTTTAAAAGCAGTTTTTCTTCAGCCGAAAACATGCTTTAAAAGTAAAAAAAATCCCTCTGATGATTGCGAGGCTGAGCAGAGATCATCAGAACCCTTGAAAAGTTTTTTTTTAAAAACCCTCTTCAGCCGAAGGGGGGAAAAAAGGAAAAAAAAGAGATTTTAAAAGCCTCCTCTGGCGATCCCAGAGGAGTTTTCTGATCCTCACAGGCTTTTAAACTCACTTTTTAACAGCCCCCACTTACAAGAGCCCCCACCCATGCCCAGCCAATTCCCCCTCCTCACTTACCTATAATTACTGCTCCTTTCGGGCTGGCAGTGCCATACTTTCCTCAGCTACTGATTACAGCCTGCTTTGACTGCCTGCTTTGCTGAATGAGGAACTCTGGGAGTTGAAGTCCACAAACGTTAAAGTTACTAAGGTTGGAGACCCCTGATCTAAAAATAATAATAATAATAATAAAATAAAATATTTGTGCAGCTTTCTGAGATTTGGTGTGTTTCTGTAGTGTTTCACTCTAACTATACAAACACAAAAAATTTCACAAAGCATACAGCATTGTGTGTGTGTGAGAGAGAGTCAGTTGTATTGTGTGTGTGTGTAAAGTGTGAAAGTGTGAGGTTCCTGCTTGTTGCAGGAGCCATTTTGGGTGAAGTGCAGCTGCTTTTACATTGTGTATGAGTCAGTTGTGTTGTGTTGTGTGTGTGTAAAGTGTGAATGTTGGTTTTTGGTACCTCTTATTGTTTTGTATACCTTGTTTATTAATTATTTACTGTTATTGGCCATGCCCACCCAGTCATCTGACCACCAAGCCACACCCACCAATTAAGCCACACCCACAGAACCTGTAGGGAAAATTTTTAGATTTCACCTCTGGGAAGGTCCCTTCTTCTTTTTGGCGCTTGACTTTTTTTTTGACTTTTTTGCCGGATCTTCTCTGCCCACCCTTAACGACGCCTTCACGGAAAAAAACAAAAAAGTCTAGTTGCCTCTTGAGAGAGAGAGAGAGAAAGAGAGAGAGAGAGAGAGAGAGAAAGAAAGACAGACATGAGTGACATCATGTTGGCCATGCCCACCCAGTCACATGCCTACCAAGCCACACCCTCAGAACCGGTGGCAAAAAAATTTAGATTTCACCCCACATGAATGCAAAGGTTAAAAAAATAATGATGGGTATGCTAGTATGTTAAAAGAAATTCTGAGAGCCCCTGATCAAGAGACAGAGCATTTGTGGTAGAAAATTGGCAATAAAATGAAACTTGTGCTCATTATAATTCATTTATGCAAATTAATGTATTAAACATGTTTGAATTTCACAAAAACGGATGCCCCAGTTAGAGTACTAAAATTCAGCTTTTTTGTTTGTTTGTTTTAACCTGTTTCTGTACTATCTGCAGTTGTATCACTTCTTAGCAAGTCATCCATATCTGGAAAAATATTCACATCATAAATATTTATCAACCTAATTAAAAAAACAAATATGCAAATCTTTTGGAAATAACATGCATATCCTGAGAGGTATATATCTAGGATTGATATGATAGTTTAATATTATGAAGTTGAAAATTTATGCAGGAGAATCACAATGTGATTTGTTGGCCTCTTGTAGATAAATATGACATGCAGCAAAATAATATGCAGAGAAGTAATGGATTAACATACTGAAATTAAACTGGATTTCTTTTCCCCCACTGTGAATGCCTGGCCTTAGCCACTTAAATATCTGCTTTCCTTTTGCCTGCCTGCATTTGCAAACCTAATTTTCGTGTATGTTTATTCTGGAGGAAGTGCTGCTCTAAGGAAATTTGAGGCACACATGCACTGCAATGTCTATGCATTAAATTTATTACAGGTAAAGAATTTACCTGTAATAAATTTAATGCATAGACATTGCAGTGCATGTGTGCCTCAAATTTCCTTAGAGCAGCACTTAGGGCCATTCATTTTAATGATGGTTTGTAGTTATGACAGCTTTTGGAAAAGTTCTTAATGACCTGTACTCACACTTATGATTGCACACCACCCAAGTCATGTGATTGCAATTTCAGGTGCTTGGCAGCTGGTTCACATTGCAACATCCTGCAGTCACATTATTGTGATTTGCAACAAAAAAAAGGCCATTCTGGAAGCTGGATCCACCTAATAATCACGTGATCTGCTTAACAACCCTGATAAAAATTGGATTCAGTCGACTTCCGCTTGGCGCCACCTTTCTCGCTGGGTGCTAATTTATGGCACTCCCCACTGGATATTGTAAAAGCCGGTGTAAATAGCTTCGAACAGCTGTTCCCGACTTAATTTTCCCTCTCTGGTTGAGAGAGCAGGGGAAAGAGCAAGGGGGGAGAGAGGTAGATTCCCCTAGGGACTTTGTTTTTGTTATTCAAAGTCCTGAACGGGTCGAATCCCTTTGAATTCCTTCTACACTCCATTATCCAGCGCGTCTCCTGCAACAGCAGGAAAAGAGGAAGGTGTCCAAGTTCTGCTAGCAATTGATTTCTTTTTGTGGATTTCTATAAGCAGGCGGAAGAAGCATGAGTGAACAATTATTGGTTTGCAAGTATTGTTGATTTCCTGACTTCCTCCTTTTTTAAAGAGAGAAAAAAAAATTTTTCTTCTCTTAAAATGGCGTTTTAGACTAACTGCAAATAGATCAGCCTTGCTGCGAAATCGAAACTGAATGGAGACTTCATCATATTGTGTTGGATTCTGGATTGTTGGATTATATTACATTGTTTAAGTATTTCATAAGGGGATTTTCAGTAAGAACTTTGCCATGAAGGTTTTTTCAGACGAATGGATTCGTGACTTTATACAGGATTACACAGAAAGAATGTATTTAATTATTCAAAAATACAAACTCAAACAGGACTTAAATGCAATGGATGAGATACAAATAAAAATGGATAACTATGAAGATATGATCCTGAATAAACAAGTTGATGTAAAGACATTTCCTTTAAATAGTTTGGATGAAATGTCAGAATTTGTGCTACAGGAGGCTGTCTCCTGAACTGAAAAAAATTACAGGCTTAATGCTTTTCAAGAATTCTTTCTTTGGATTGATGGAATATATGGTAGTAATTTGTGGATTTTTGAACATAAGGATCTATTAGGTAATATTGTGACTGACTTTTCAAAAGGAGTAATGAAGGAAAGACAGAGATTAATGCATCAAAAAAAATGGCAAGAGGCAAAAGTACTATCCTTTGAATTATTAACAGACAAAAATATTACTGTCCCTGAAAGACAAGTGAGGAAGATCTGGAAGAAATGGATTGATTATATGTTTTATATCTATTATAAAAGACTAGGTATTTGGATTTATACTGGATTTTGACGAGGATGGACTAAATTTGAATAGCTACTGTAATTCTTGGTATTGAAATTTTATAATGAGTTGTATTGTATTTTGAATAGAATAATTTTGAAAGAGTTTATGTAAGAAAGACCTGGGGGGGAAAATATATGGTTATAGAAGCTATAAAGGAGATATTCTTCGAATTGGATTGGATTTTTATGTTTTAGTTGGTTTTAAATACTTTAGGATTAATTTGTTTTATTGATTTACATATTTTGTTATTCTTAATTGTTAATTTTTTTATTTTTTATTTTTTTTTCTTGAAGGATTTTGGTTGTGTTAGGAGGAAGTCAGAGCTAGAGAGGGAAAATTGGTATAATACTTTTGGGGGAAAATTTTCTTAGCATATGTTTGTTTTATTTTTATCTATACCTTGTGCTTCATCCAGGAAGTCAGGGGGGAGGGGGGAGGAATTAGTGAAGGGAGGGGTTGGGGAGGAAAGGGGGGGAAATTTTTTTTTTTGTAAAACTTTTTGAATAAAAAAAAAATTGGATTCAGTCATGTGGTGACTTGCTTTACAAACACCCTGACTTATGACAGACACTCCTATTCCAGGGGTGGGATTCAGCCGGTTCTCACCAGTTCAGGCGAACCAGATGTTAATTTTAATCTGGTTCACCAAACCAGTTGTTCCAAGGACTGCCTGACCCCGCCCACCCCTCCTCTCACAGGAATCTCTGCACGGCCCATTTTGGATGCCAGGTAAATGCAGAGTGAACACGGAGGCTCTGGGAGGGCGAAAAATGGGCCTACTGGAAGTTTGGAAACAGACCTGTTTCTGGCCTCTGGAGGGCCTCCAGTGCCCAGGGGAGGCTGTTTTCACTGTCCTGGAGGCTCCAGGAAAGCCTCTGGAGCCTGGGGAGGGTGGAAAACTCAGAACTACCAGAAGTACTGGAAGTCCGGAAACAAGCTCATTTCTGGGCTCCAGGGGGCATGCGAAGAGAACCGCTTGTTACAACCGGTGAATCCTACCACTGTCTTGTCCCAAATGTGGTCATAAGTCAAGGACTACCTGTAATTCCCACATAGCTCAGTGGGATTTATGCTTAAGTAAATGTGCATAAGTTGCCATCTTGTTGATTGAATAGACCTTTTAAAAGCACCCTGGCTCTCTCCGCTACAGGACAAAATAGAAATCCAGAAAAACCATCTTAAGCAGTGATGAGGCAGGGAGGGAGAAACTCGGCAGAATTGCTCTTGTGCTGCTTAAGTAAGTTAGAAACTCCCACTGGATTTCAAAACTCTGCTTGTGAAGCCTCTCAGCAGCATCTTTAGAAAACCACCCGACAGCCTTTTAATTTCCTCAGCTGCCCTTTAGAAACAAGGTTGCTTAATGCCTAGAGAAATGATTGTTGGCCTTTGGAGACAGGCAGGAAGTGAGTTCTGTGTATTTGCTTATGGGAAGAGGGAAGACTCAAGTGGTGGTGGTGAGAGAAAATCAGCCTGGCACCTTCACTTGTAGTTTTGATTACAAGGGCTGGCGATACACAGCAAATAGAAAACAGTAAGCAGATGAGATGGCTGAGTTGCAAAGAGGGGAAGGGAAGTGTATTCAAAGGCATCCCCCACCCCCAACATAATCCCTTATAGGACTCAGAAATCCAGCAGGTTCTGGAGTGGAAATTTTGGTAGTGGAAATTCTGGTAGTGGAAATTTTGAGTAGTTTGGAGAACTGGCAATTACTACCTCTGCCTGGTCCCAGTGTGGGGTGGCAATGGAGATTTTCCAATATCCTTCCCCTGCCACGCCCACCAAGCCACACCCACAGAACCGGTAGTAAAAAAAATTGAATTTTACCACTGACTCAGAGCCCAATTTAAAGAACCCCACTCTAGGCATCTCTTATACCACTTCCTCACGCAGAGATCTTCTGAAAACCAAGAGTTGCTCTGGGATCCATGTGTCCAGAGGTCTGCATAAGTGCAATTTTACTTGCCACCCCCAGGCTTCCATTGATTGTCAACAGGGTCTATTAGATGCAGAGGTGGTATTCAGCCATAGTGGCCATAAACTGCCAATATATAGATAAGGCAAATTGAAGTTTCCCCAACATCACATATTTAGGGAACTCCCCTGCCAACTCCCTCACAGCACTGAGTTGCTCATATGAAGAGGCCTCTGTATACTGCTAGTATATTAGCAGTATTCCCAAGTTGTCGTGTCCCACTCCTTCGCTGACGGACGGGTCAGGGAAATCCGAATCAGGCGTGCCTCTGCAGCTCTGCCAAAGTCCTACCAAAGTCCTCAGGGTAGGCAGGAGACCAGAAAGTGACTTCAGCAAGATATGTTTAGACTTTGCCTGACTCAGAGAATGCCAGAAAGCAGATCCTTTATATAGGCCATGGGGTGTGGCTCCATGACTCAGCACTTATCCAGGCCTGCCCCTCCCTTCCTTCTGTTGCCTCTGCCTATCCAGTCTTCTGACGCGAGGGTCACTCCAGTCTGCAGCTGTTGGTAATTGACCTCTTTCAGGCTCACATGCTGTGGAGGAGGGGGAGGGGTCTAGTTGCTTCGTTTGCCTGGGCATGGAGCCAGAGCTGGGGGCTGGAGATATTTCCTCCTCTTCAGCCTGTCTGGGCATGGAGCCAGGGCTGGGGCCGGGAGGCATACTAGGACATTCCTCCGTGTTCGGAAGCAGATAAGAAGACCCCGGCTGTGGTGAGATCGGACGAGGCACAACACAAGTGATTCCTACAGTGCCATGGCCCCATCAGAGCCCAAGTCCGAGAAGAAGATGGAACTGGGGCCCCAGAGGGGGAGCTCATGAGGAATGACCTGGGAATGAGGATGGGGCAGTCCCAAGCCCTTTGGGCTTCGGAAGAGTAGGCAGGGAGGAAGAGAGGGTGCGGGCTTACTGAGGAAGTGGGGAGGAGATGGGAAGGGCAGGCAGTGGAGCAGAGGAGGGGCGGAGCTCCAGAGATGAACAAATGCTTCCCCCACCCGATCCCCACATGCAGAGAATGCAGAGGAGCCAGAGTCAGCGCAGGGAAACCGGACTACTCAGGAAGAGGGTGCCCCATCCTTCCTCCCAAGGATCACCTGGGGAGTAGCATTTAAGGAGACGCCATTTTGTTGGGAACAAGTGTTGTATTTCACAGCAACATGCTCCAAGACTCCAAGAAGAACTTTGCTCCAGAATCCTTGCTGGTGTGGGATGAGGTTTGATCCTTTGCCTTGACATTTGTTGTGAACTTTGCCAAGTATTTCCCCCAAAGTGATGCTGCTCCTGTGGACTTTCACTGCTGGGAAGTTGCACAAAGTGTCTGCGGGTGCGTGTGTTTCAGTCTTGCTCTTGGACTGTAGGGGTAAGCTGTGGGCAGAAACTGGAGAATGGACCAGGACTTGTTGGATTGTAGGGATTGTGGAGGATGGTAGTTGAATAAAGGTTGTGAAGCTTCCGCCTAGCGTGTGTTGCTTGCATGCCAACCCTGGGTCATAACATACAGCCTAACTTCACAAACAGTCTCATATTTGTGCCCACGGAAGTCACTGGAATCCCTTAGATGACAACAGCCACTCTACTGCCCCTACCCTAGAACTGCAGCTGATGCCACACATGAAACCTTTGTGGACCACCATCCCCAAGGCCCAGCCAGATTTTGGCTCACAAAGGCTCACAAAGTGAACCTTCTTATTCACAATTGAATCATGGAGAGCAGCTTTTTAATGGCCAACTGTGTATTCAGTAGCAATAGCTGCAAGCAAGGGACACTGAAGCTTCGATGACTGGACACTGAGATGGAGTGGAAGGGGAGAAAACATAGAATTGACACTAAACAACATTTCCTTCCTTATCAATGGCCTAACCCCCATCTTCACCATTTTTTTTGCCCATCACCCCCAAGTCAACAACCTACCTGACTCCCATCCTCCCCTATCTCCTAGTCAAAGACTCCACCATACCATCAAATGCCATAATTAATTGGCAAGTCTAGACAGCCAGGACATTTCTTCCTACTATCTGGACAAAGACCATCAATCCAATGCAAGCTCTACTCCTCCCCGTTCACCTGACACTCCCCATCCACATCACCTTCTAAACCAGTATTTCTCACCCCCGGCAACTTGAAGAGGTGTGAACTTCGCCTCCCAGAATTCCTCAATCAATATACTGGGAAATCGAAGCATGCTGGGAATTGAAGTCTACACATCTTAAAGTTGCCACAGTCTGAGGAATTGCTACAGACACTTCACTCTTCCCTGGGGAGCCAGAGGGGAGCCAAGAAACAAACCATTCCTGTTTAGGCTAATAAAAGATGATACAAGAAGCAGAAATCCAGAACAGAAACATAGTAAAGTACTAATAGTTTTACAAATGAAACCGTTTGATTCTTTATGAATTTCTTACCCTGAAGGTAACTTGACGGAGCTTTGAAGAGTTAAAATGGAGTTAACTGCCAAAGCATTTTGAATGCAGTCAGATTAAAAATATACATTCATATTTCCTAGGAAATAAAAGTAAATAAAAGTTGCTATTAAGCAGCTACACAAATTTATTTTTTTCCTGGTGAAAATTGTGTCGGGCATTTATGATCAGGGTCTGACTCTTGCCCAAAGTTAGGCAGCCTGTATGCAGAACTCTAATCACAGAATAGAGCTGTAGATTTCACTGAGCTTCCTCCTTATACTGATTATTTATTTATTTATTCATTCATTCATTCAATTTCTATAGCATTCCATTTCAATCAATGCCCCTGGGTAGCTTACAACTAAAATTATTTCTTCTCTGAGGGGAGAATGCTCTTTGTTTTGTAATATAAGAAGCAAAACTGTAACTAATTGGCTGCTCCCTATGTTTTCAATCTCTTCTCAAAATCTCTCTGTGAATTACGACAAGGTATGTGTTGGAGTGTATCTGTGTCTGTATACATAAACACGAGAGGGGAAAAAAGTAACAGTTCTCTCACCCGTCAAGAAATCTTCCTATTTTTATACAAATTCACTTTCATAAGCAGAACTGCCAAGACACTAAGGAAGAAAGAGAGGGGGAGGGAGGGAGGAAAGCTTCACATGTCTATCGAAGAGTCACCCTCTCCCTCCCACACACATGCTTACTTTGGCAAACAATTGATTGGACAACCTACTAAATGGATTTTAAATTCATCCATGGGGCACCTTGATACAAGTTCAGGAGTGGGTGGCTGGAGTGTCATTCCATTCATTGTGTCAGCATGGAAGGCTATTACCACAGACAACTGGATGCTTTAATTATGCAAGTTGGATATGAAATAGAGTTCCAGTTGAACCAACTTCTGGGAATTTATCCACCATCAAAGTAAGCTCCAGTCCGGAAGCTCCTCCTGTTCTCACACCCATATTGTTCAAATCAAAACTAACACTTAGTGAACTATTATCCCAAAAAGCAAGATTAAGAACGTACTCCTTTGCTTCTCTGGTTGCTTCTGCTAATTTGGAGTTGATGATTAAGCCCAACATTTCCATAAGATAGATACAACTTACAGTTCCCGCTGTGATCTAACTCCTAAGAGGCAGGTGTTTATTGCAAATCTTATCATATTACCCCACAATGACTGAACAACTTTTCAGATTATATGGAATGGCAATGAAAAATTTGTTTAGTTCTAAGATAAAAGCACAGTATTGTTCCCAATACTGAAGTGGGAATATGATATGAAGTCAGAAGTGATCCTCTTTTACACCTGAGAACTGAAATCAGTGATTTTCTTCCCATCCCAATGATTATTAAGGTACTACAGAGATTATGGTACATCAGAATCCTGTGCAACTACTCCTTAGACTCATTACCGTTGTATTGCCTAGTTCCTCTTAGACGTTTCCGAATTCAGATACATTGATAGTCATGTACAAATTATCTATAATATGTTTGTATGCTTAGAAGTGAACCTTCTTTCCCCATTTTATAAACATTTGATCTGCCCTCTTCTCCTTTACAAATAGATTTCTCCTCTTAATTCTTAAAGGCTTGCCTTATTAATATTTATCAGTAATTTTGGCTACTCATTCTCTAGCCTACCCTGCTGACTAATCACAAATACTGTATATATGATGCACTGAAGAGGAAATATAATTATTGTAGACAATATTGTCTATTGTTTTAGAATGTCTATGGAGACAAACCTCCAAGTGGCCTCAATGCCTCTCTAAAAGAATGCAAATGTGACCAGCTGTCTGCAAGGAATATAAATCCTTCCATTCCCCACCATCCAGTCAGAGCTGAAGAAGCTTCTTGGATGAGAAGCAAAATATCTTCAAAAAAAAAAAAGCAAGAAAATCCAGTTGCCTTTTGAGAAAAGTATCTTTGTGATATTATTTTCAAAGTGATTATTTGCACTCTTCATTCCTTTGCAGATTCTCCATAGGCACACTATCCATATCTCTGATACTCAAATAAACCATCTGAAGAGCTAACATTATGATAAGCAATCCATATATTTTCATGAAAATATTGTTACTGACCATGCTGTCTAGAAGTTGTGGTGAACAAACCTGGAGGAAAGCTGAGGCAGAACTAGGTCAATGATACTTCCTGTCCCTATGATAGCTTACAGAAGTCCATCCTTCCTTCAAAAATTCATATTTCTCATCCATTGATTTCTTTTAGGACTGGTCATTTTTGCTCATTAGAACTCTACTGTGACAGATTTCATCTCCTAATAATGATTAAACTTCCATACCATCCTGATGAAAAAGCAAAAGACTTTCATAAATCAAATCAGAGGAACCATAACACCTATGAAATTGAGCACATTTCCTCTCTCATCACAATCTAATTTTCCTACAAATCAGTGCTGATGAAAGTTATTATATATCTGCAGCATTAGATATTTATGCTTTCCCCATGCTAGAAAATGTGAGGGCAGACTCTGTTTTTTCTGTTTTATTTATTCTGCCTTTATTTTTGTCAGCTCAAGGCAGCATACGCACCCAATGCTCCCACCTATTCTCCCCACAACAATCCCTATTATCAACCAACTGGCTTTGGGTCAGTCACATTCTCCCAGCTCAATCTATCTCACAGGGCTGTTGTGGAGGAAACCAGGAGGTGGGAACATTAAATATGTATGCTGCAGAATTAAGACGGTGCCAACCTGGGAAGTGACACTTTGCTGAATGTTCAAGCAAAGTTCTTGTGAAAGCAATGTTACAAAGCTAAATCAGCCCCACTTCTAACTAGAAGAATAGAGTGGCCATGCCAGTTTGTTTGTAACCCCATCGTGGCTTGGCTGGCTGAGACAGAATTGCCCTGGCTCCCAAACGTTTAAGGCAGAGCAATATTCCTTTGAGAGATGCTTTATTATAGCAAGGCAGAGTGACATGCCTTCATAGGGTGAAGTGCCTCCTTGAATGGATTACTTGCAATCTACTCCTGTAAAATGATTATCCTGAAAACACCACAGGATGGTTCTATTGACCTTTGAAGCTGAGGTTCTAATAATTAAATAGATCAAGTAGTACTTCTACAGCTCTGCTTTTTATCTAAACAGGGAAATCAAGCAGAGGATTTAACAGCAGTGAAGAAGAAAATGTGAAATTGATTTTTGGAGTTGTGAAATAACCTTTGTCTAGTCTATAAATTCAAAAGATAGAGAATAAGTCCTACTGAAAGACAGCTGCATTTTGCAGAACCTTCTGGCACCCTGATGTCCTAGAGCAGAAAAAGTTGGGAGAAGACTTTTTTTCCCCAAGATATACCTTCTTCTTTTCCATGTGCAGTGACTACACAGGCAAAATTTTAAAAAGCTGCCTTTAATAAAGGCTGCAAGGTGTAGTACAGATCAATGTTGACATTATTATTAAAAGATTTCTTTAACACATTTGCATCCTACCTAAAGTGCACTCGCCATTAAAAACAAAAAACAAAACCTAAGCAATTTACGGAGCCCATGAATCAGATGGAGAGAAGCAAGTCTGCCCATTTGGCATACAAGCTTTAGTTCATCACAGGGTTCATTTGGGAACATGTTTCTGTTTTGGCAAGAAATGGGAAGAGTTAACTGGATTCTTCACCTGATTAGCCAAGCGGTGACTCATAAGCAAAATGTAAAGACCTTTTTTTAATGTGGATGTACATGCGTGTGTTTTCACGTAGTATAACCCCAATCAGACCAGTGTGTTGTCAGTGATCCTTTCACAACATAATTAAATAGTGCTTAGTCTTGAAATGATGGGAAGACTCACGGTCTGCACAGACAAGAAAGGCAGGGAATGGGGATAAGGGATGGCATCTTTAAAAGAAATTTGTTGCTTCTGCTAAATAAGGATTCTGCATTCAATGGCTAACTTCGAGGACCTTCCCATTTGAAATGTAATTTGGAAGTTGGAAGCTCACAGTAGTACCCAATTTAAAAAAGCAATATACAGTAGCAATTAAATCTCAAGGTGAATCTCTGTATATATCACCATTGCAAGTATTTTCTAATTTTTTTTTTTTAATTAAAGGAAAGGACATGGCCAAGTTTTTTCTTCCTCAACCCCACTTTTTAATGTGCCCCTAAGGATGCCATTAAAAGCAAAATACTACCCTTTCCTGGGAAAAAAAAATAGTGTTGCCCATTTTGTTCAAAGGCTTGAGTACACACAGTCCCTCGGCCTAAATATGAACCTTAGGCCATGAAATTATTATTTTAAATCTGGAGTTGAAATGAGTATCTGCAGGAGTTCTTCAAATGAGAGTTATCCAGCTGTGATGCAAGCACTCTCCACATCCTGTGAGTCCAGTGGAAGCATGCGATGCAATTATGGGACACGATGCCACACGTTCAACTCCTAATCACTAGACATTCACATGCATGGCTCTACTTCTATTCCCTAGAGCACGGGTCTGCAAACTTGGCTCTTTTAAGACTTGTGGACTTCAACTCCCAGAGTTCCTCAGCCTGCTTTGCTGGCTGAGGAACTCTGGGAGTTCAAGTCCACAAGTTTGCAGACCCCTGCCCTAGAGCCTTCCAGGCACCTTGAATCTGACTGTACAATTATATTTGCCCCTGCAGACTTCAAAATACAGAAATCAGACCAAAAAAAATACCACAAACCCATCACTACTTCCCCCCCCCTAATTATGAGTAAGGCAGAAAATACCATTCAATTACTGTTCAGACTATTGCAATTCCTGCAGCAACAAAAATCCCCTACTTTCCACTAGGTTAAAAAAAATGGAAACATAACAAAATGTTATTTCCAACTTTTGTTGCACACTTCTGAAAAGGAGTGTCTAGTTATAAAACCATAACTCTGAAGCAGCAATGCCACCATTCCTTTGTTTCATTTAAAGGGGGGGGGGAGGTGTGTGTGTGTGTGTCTCCAACCTTGGTCCCTTTAAGACTTGTGGACTTCAATAGTCAGCTTTACTGGCTGAGGAACTCTGGGAGTTGAAGTCCACAAGTCTTAAAGGGACCAAGGTTGGAGACCCTTGATTTAAAAGTCATTGCTATTTGCAGTGGTGTAAGAAAGACATTCTGGAAATTTGCAGTCAGATACTTTCCCCCAAAGCCATAGTTTTATTGGTCTATTGAACATAGGTGCTCAGATGGCTGCATCTAATAATGTAATTAATCAAGTTAAATTAACAAAGCAAGCAAAAGAAAAATACACAAAGAAATACACACTTGCACATTTAAGGTATTGTTTTTCAGCAGACAGAACTCTTGTCCTTTATCAGCTGATAAAGGACCCAACCACCCTGTTTATCATTCCAGATGTTGGCTAAGGTCAGAAATCCTTCAATGGGAAAACAGATTGCCCAGAACCTCTGCTTAATATCACTACTGTAAACAGAAATGTCATTTCTTAAATGTGATTTCAGATACACCAGAAATAAATCGGCTGAGCTAGGAATCAGCTCAGCTGCTGAAAAAAGATGCTGCTGCGAGGAAACAGAGATGCAGAGCTGATTTGTGAGCAATGCACAGAGCCTGTGTAGAAATGCCTGTAGAAATGCTGGCCCCAGATAAGAGGCTTCCACCGAAGAGCGAAATGGCTTCTTATTGACCAAAGAATCATTACAAGGTTTTAGTTCAGGCTCCTGATGATGCCTTAATGCATCACATCATGTGCATTCTTTGATTTGCAAAACAGTAGCAGATAAAAGGATGTTCCTCCAGTTTCTGCTGCCTCCAAGAGGATTCTGTGCTCAGGCCCCAGTAGTTGGCAATGACACCATTTGACAGACAGAACAAAATAAGCCTTCCAGTGATCTTTAAGACTCCCTACCCCTAGCAATTATTAGGTTAGCTTCCTACTATAGCCAATTATATCAGATGATGATGGAAATAGCAACTTAGCTTGCCTCAAATGTAAACCTTTGAATCAACATATAAAATACATCCAAGAAATCTAAATACCTGGAGCCCAGCATAAGGATCTTCTGACCAGTAGATGGGGTGCAACCTGTAAGAACTTCCCATTCAGTTCTCTGAGCTTAAACTATCACTTTTACGTTCCCTGAAATCTTGCCGCCCCGCCCCCTCCGCCAGATTCTCTAGTTGGAGCTGAGGACTATCATCCAGCAATTCAATCTATTTCCTCAGGGTACAATAAATTTCAGCAAATTTATGGCTTTTCTTGGCATGTTGCTATTTCTTTTTCAGGTTATTTTTAAAATGGTGCCCTTGATTTTTTAAAAATGGAAACATAACAAAATGTTATTTCCTTCTTTTGTTGCACACTTCTGAAAAGGAGTGTCTAGTTATAAAACCATAACTCTGAAGCAGCAATGCCACCATTCCTTTGTTTCATTTAAAGGGGGGGGGAGGTGTGTGTGTGTGTCTCCAACCCTGGTCCCTTTAAGACTTGTGGACTTCAATAGTCAGCTTTACTGGCTGAGGAACTCTGGGAGTTGAAGTCCACAAGTCTTAAAGGGACCAAGGTTGGAGACCCCTGATTTAAAAGTCATTGCTATTTGCAGTGGTGTAAGAAAGACATTCTGGAAATTTGCAGTCAGATACTTTCCCCCAAAGCCATAGTTTTATTGGTCTATTGAACATAGGTGCTCAGATGGCTGCATCTAATAATGTAATTAATCAAGTTAAATTAACAAAGCAAGCAAAAGAAAAATACACAAAGAAATACACACTTGCACATTTAAGGTATTGTTTTTCAGCAGACAGAACTCTTGTCCTTTATCAGCTGATAAAAGACCCAACCACCCTGTTTATCATTCCAGATTTTGGCTCACAAAGGCTCACAAAGGCTCACAAAGGCTCACAAAGGCTCACAAAGTGAACCTTCTTATTCACAATTGAATCATGGAGAGCAGCTTTTTAATGGCCAACTGTGTATTCAGTAGCAATAGCTGCAAGCAAGGGACACTGAAGCTTCGATGACTGGACACTGAGATGGAGTGGAAGGGGAGAAAACATAGAATTGACACTAAACAACATTTCCTTCCTTATCAATGGCCTAACCCCCATCTTCACCATTTTTTTTGCCCATCACCCCCAAGTCAACAACCTACCTGACTCCCATCCTCCCCTATCTCCTAGTCAAAGACTCCACCATACCATCAAATGCCATAATTAATTGGCAAGTCTAGACAGCCAGGACATTTCTTCCTACTATAGCCAATTATATCAGATGATGATGGAAATAGCAACTTAGCTTGCCTCAAATGTAAACCTTTGAATCAACATATAAAATACATCCAAGAAATCTAAATACCTGGAGCCCAGCATAAGGATCTTCTGACCAGTAGATGGGGTGCAACCTGTAAGAACTTCCCATTCAGTTCTCTGAGCTTAAACTATCACTTTTACGTTCCCTGAAATCTTGCCGCCCCGCCCCCTCCGCCAGATTCTCTAGTTGGAGCTGAGGACTATCATCCAGCAATTCAATCTATTTCCTCAGGGTACAATAAATTTCAGCAAATTTATGGCTTCTCTTGGCATGTTGCTATTTCTTTTTCAGGTTATTTTTAAAATGGTGCCCTTGATTTTTTAAAAAAAATGACAGTCATGGCCCCAAGGTAACAGGAAGCAATAGGTTGTAAATGTGGAAGTCAGAGAACTGATCGTTGTTATAACTAACATTAGTCCTTTTTGTAATAAAAAATGCCAAATATACAATCCAGGCTGCTATTCCAGAGACTATATGGCCTGTTGTTATTTGCAAGACGGAAAGTTCAAAAATGTACACAAATTAATTTATCTGTACAAGTTCAGAAGATCAGTCCCATTTGAGACACCAAGTTTCCTGCATCAGATATTTCAGTCCGAGACTGCTGAAAAGGACAATTTAGGTTTTTAGATAAGATTTCATTTGAGTTCTAACCGAGTATAATACTATTAACAGCTGAACTTGGGGCTGCAAGGAAGCATCAGAAGAATGAGAGAACAAGGCCTAGCTGTTATCCAATAGAAGGCACAGAGCAAATTACATAATACTTGCCAAACATAATAAACTCCTTTTCCTAATAATCAGTTTAATAACTGAGGACCAATCTGGAAGCTGTTTATTCATGGTTATTCATACCGATCATACATAAACTCAAGAGAAGTTTGGTAGCTCTACCACGCACGATTTTGGCCCTGTTACTTTTGTTACTTGTCCGGCGACCCAACTCGGGCCGTCCCCATAGTTTCGGGCCCACACCGGTCGCCTATGCTCATTTCCTTGTTTTTCTAGCTCCCCTTGTAACCCTCGGTGTGTAATGGGGTTCAAACGTCAAGTGGGCACCGGAGTTTTCGTCCCATTAGCAATTCGGCTGGGCTTTTCCGTGGCTGTGCTTGGGGTTCTGTGCTGGACGGCTAGGAAAGTCTATTTTTGTTTGCCAGTCACCTGGCTTGAGCCTGGACAATGCCTCCTTAGCGCCCGGACGGAACGCCTGCAAGGCCATTCGACGAGGGTGGAAAGGTGCAGAGAGGGCATGTCGGATGCCTTCCTCTGCCAGGTACTCTTCAAACTGGGCTGCCGTGAATTGGGGCTCATTGTCGGACACCAGAGTGTCCGCAACCCGTGAGTTGCGAATAGGTGGCGAGGGTTGCGATTACTGCTTCGGCTGTGGTGGACTTCATAAGTATGATCTCTAACCATTTGGAAAATGCGCCCACCACCACTAGGAACGTTTGGCCGTGAAAGGGCCAGCAAAGTCAATGTGGATTCTTGACCAAGGCCCTTGGGGCTTTTCCCATTCTCTGACTGGGGCTGTTGGGGTAGCGGTCTGGACTCTTGGCAAGCTTGGCATTTCCCTACCCTCTCAGCAATCTCAAGGCCCATGAGTGGCCACCATACATAGCTTCTAGCTAACCCTTCATCCTTACGATGCCTGGGTGACCTCGTGGAGGAGGTCCAATACCTTGCCCCTTAACTTAACAGGAATTATTACACGATCACCCCATAACAGGCACCCCTTGAGCCGAGAGCTCATCACGCTTAACAAATTCTTTGAACTGCTCGCCCGGCGCAGCGGCCACCCTCTCTGTACCCAACCGAGTACAGTCCTTAACACAATGTCCCGGTATGATGCCCGAGCCACTTCCTTTGATGTGACTGGGCCAGAGTCCAACGAGTCAATAAGGAGGATGGGTGTCCCGGAGTGGGGTCTTGATCGCCCCTGGCAGTGGGCATCGGCTCAATGCGTCTGCATGCCCCACTTCTTTCCCGGTCGATGCTGCAGCTTGTATGAGTAAGCGGCTAAAAATATAGTCCATCGAGTCAAACGTGGCGAAGTGCCACAGGCGTTGGCGTCGCCAGCCAGTAATCCCAGTAACGGTCTGTGGTCAGTCACGATTTCAAAATTCCGCCCAAAGACATACTCATGGAATTTTTGACCCTGATACAATGGCTAATGCTTCTTTGTCTAATTGGCTGTAGTTCCTCTCTGGGGAGGACATCGTTCTAGAGTAGAACGCTATAGGGGCTTCTGTGCCGTTTGGAAGTCTATGGCTGAGTACAGCCCCACCCCATAAGGGACGATCGCAAACCAGCACTAGGGGTAGTGAGTCGTGATATTGGATGAGCAGGCTATCACTTGAGAGCAGGTTCTTTACTGCTTCAAAAGCCCTATTTTCTGACTTTCCCCAAGACCAAACAGTATTTTTCCTAAGAGCCTATGCAGCGGTTCCGCAACGGTTGCTTTGTTCTTTAAAAAGACCGCGTAAAAATTAACCAATCCCAGGAATGCCTGCAGCTCTGCTTTGTTTTTGGGCGCTGGAGCCTTCCTAATTGCCTTAACTTTGCTCTCAGTAGGGTGAATTCCTTTCTTGTCTATCCGATAGCCCAAGAAATCGACCGATTCGTCCCCTATCTGCCATTTATTTGTCTTGACTTTTAATCCGGCTGTCCGGAAAATGCCCAAGACCTTTCTTAACCGCTCCCCCAATTCCTCCATGTTTTCCCCTGAAATTAGGACATCATCGAAGTAGGGAACTACCCCTGGGAGCCCTTGCAGTAGTCGTTCCATCAGGTTTTGGAACAGCCCTGGTGCCACACTAACCCCAAATTGCAATCAGGTGCACTTGAATGCCCCCCTGTGCGCCACAATCGTTTGGGCTTCGGCTGTGCGGGCGCCTACTGGCAGTTGTTGGTAGGCTTGGGCCAAGTCTAACTTTGCAAAGACTTGCCCTTGCCCCAAGGAGTGCAATAAATGTTGCACCACGGAACCGGGCACGCTTTTCTGTAAGGCTTTGTTAAGCGCCGCCTTGTAGTCAGCGCAAATTCTAATTGACCCGTCCGATTTGATGGGGTGACGATTGGCGTCTCCCACTTTGCGTGATCGACTGGCACCAAAACCCCTGATTTATGAGCTTGTCCAGCTCCTTATCAATTTTGGTTTTAGGGCAAAGGACTCTCCTCGCCTTAAGCCTAATGGGGCTACCTGGGGTCTAAGTTGAAGGAAATAGGGGTCCCTTGTACTTGCCCAGGCAGTCCTTGAAGACATCTTCGAACTCGTTAAAGAGAATGTCTTTCAAATTGCAGTCACTTCTGTAGATGCCAGTCACTCCCATGCCCAGGGCACGAAACCAGTCTAGTCCCAACAGACTGGGCAGAGTTCCTTCGACGATCGTGATGGGCAGGGTCTTTTGTGAGGCCGTACTCGACTCGGACGGAGGTGGTCCTCGAACAGGGATGCGATTCCCTGGTAGTCGTGGCACTCGTAGCCGCTTGTGCTTGCAGATGGCGCTCCGCGACGGACGGCAGCGACTTCGCCAGGGTGTCCCAGGACATGATGGTGATCGCTGATCCCGTGTCCACTTCAAGCCTGCACCGTACTCCCTCGATCTTGGGCTTTGTGAAAATCTTCTTTTCCACTTTGGTTGAGGCGCGGCCTATAATGACAGTTGTTTGGTTAGACTTCGCCTTTCTTGTTTGAACCAATCGCGGGCCGCCTTTCCGGTTCCGCTTTGATTGGCCGATTTGAATTTTCGGCGGGAAGGTTGGGCCGCCCTGCAAACCTGAGCTAAGTGTCCTTTCTTCCCACACCGCCGGCATGTTGCGTCTTTTAACCTGCAGCGTTGGCGCTGATGCTGCCCTCCGCTGCTTCCGCACTCGTCACGGTCCTCAGTGTCGTTTCGGTCCGGCAGACCCTTCCTCATCCTCGCCTCACCTTCGGATTCGGACTGAATCTCCTCCTGGTGTACTGGCGTTGGCTTTGCGCCGCCTTGGATTGAAGAGGCTTTTGCAGAGTCTCTGCTGCTTTAGTAGACATTTCGTGTGCTCTGGCCTCGCCCAGAGCGTGGCTAGTGTCAGGTTGCTCCTGGCTAGCAGTCGCCGCCGAGGCGGATGTCCTTGACCCTCGGATGAGTTGCTCGAGTAGCACTCGCCTAAGTCTCGGTATCCGCAGTCCTTGGACGCTCTTCTTAAGCGGCCATGTAGTCACCGATGGACTCGCCTCCATCTGTCTCGTTCTCCGAATTCAAACCGCTGCACGTATTTGGACGGCGTCGGTGCGAAATGGTTCTTCAGCAAAGTCTGCAGAGTCGGCCATGATACCGATTGTATCGGCGTTGGCTCTGCCAGGGCTTCCGCAATCTCGATTACCTCCGGCCCGCAATGGCTTAGGAAGTTAGCCCGCTTGCGGGTATCAGGGATCCTGTAGTTCGTTGGCTTCTAGAAAGCTTTCAAACGGGTCATATATGTTCCCCATTTCTCCTTGCCCGGGTTGTACGGTGCGGGTGGCGTGTTTGCCATTTCCGCGTTTCTGCCCTGAGTTTGCTGGGTTCGGGACTAGCGTGCTTCAGCTCGGTTCTGGTTTTCCTTAGCCTCGAGATCCCACCTTCGTCGCCAATGTTAAGTTCGGGAAGTAACGAGGCTGGAGACCAGGGTAGTGACAACAGCTCTTTAATATAGGGTGAACCCAGCAGCAGGCTGGGGCAAAAACCTCTCCTTTTATACAGTTCTGCTGGAGGCTTCGTCCAATCAGCAACGTGCTGATTTCCCGCTCAAATATTTAAAGGCACAACTGTTAATACATAACACCAACCACCCTGTTTATCATTCCAGATGTTGGCTAAGGTCAGAAATCCTTCAATGGGAAAACAGATTGCCCAGAACCTCTGCTTAATATCACTACTGTAAACAGAAATGTCATTTCTTAAATGTGATTTCAGATACACCAGAAATAAATCGGCTGAGCTAGGAATCAGCTCAGCTGCTGAAAAAAGATGCTGCTGCGAGGAAACAGAGATGCAGAGCTGATTTGTGAGCAATGCACAGAGCCTGTGTAGAAATGCCTGTAGAAATGCTGGCCCCAGATAAGAGGCTTCCACCGAAGAGCGAAATGGCTTCTTATTGACCAAAGAATCATTACAAGGTTTTAGTTCAGGCTCCTGATGATGCCTTAATGCATCACATCATGTGCATTCTTTGATTTGCAAAACAGTAGCAGATAAAAGGATGTTCCTCCAGTTTCTGCTGCCTCCAAGAGGATTCTGTGCTCAGGCCCCAGTAGTTGGCAATGACACCATTTGACAGACAGAACAAAATAAGCCTTCCACTGATCTTTAAGACTCCCTACCCCTAGCAATTATTAGGTTAGCTTCCTACTATAGCCAATTATATCAGATGATGATGGAAATAGCAACTTAGCTTGCCTCAAATGTAAACCTTTGAATCAACATATAAAATACATCCAAGAAATCTAAATACCTGGAGCCCAGCATAAGGATCTTCTGACCAGTAGATGGGGTGCAACCTGTAAGAACTTCCCATTCAGTTCTCTGAGCTTAAACTATCACTTTTACGTTCCCTGAAATCTTGCCGCCGCCCCCCCCCCAGCCAGATTCTCTAGTTGGAGCTGAGGACTATCATCCAGCAATTCAATCCATTTCCTCAGGGTACAATAAATTTCAGCAAATTTATGGCTTCTCTTGGCATGTTGCTATTTCTTTTTCAGGTTATTTTTAAAATGGTGCCCTTGATTTTAAAATAACATTTTTTTTTAAAAAAAAATGACAGTCATGGCCCCAAGGTAACAGGAAGCAATAGGTTGTAAATGTGGAAGTCAGAGAACTGATCGTTGTTATAACTAACATTAGTCCTTTTTGTAATAAAAAATGCCAAATATACAATCCA
Source organism: Ahaetulla prasina (assembly GCF_028640845.1). Lineage (NCBI taxonomy): Eukaryota > Metazoa > Chordata > Lepidosauria > Squamata > Colubridae > Ahaetulla > Ahaetulla prasina. The sequence goes on along the minus strand of NC_080541.1, from coordinate 104,623,552 downwards.
GGCTGCTATTCCAGAGGCTATATAGCCTGTTGTTATTTGCAAGACGGAAAGTTCAAAAATGTACACAAATTAATTTATCTGTACAAGTTCAGAAGATCAGTCCCATTTGAGACACCAAGTTTCCTGCATCAGATATTTCAGTCCGAGACTGCTGAAAAGGACAATTTAGGTTTTTAGATAAGATTTCATTTGAGTTCTAACCGAGTATAATACTATTAACAGCTGAACTTGGGGCTGCAAGGAAGCATCAGAAGAATGAGAGAACAAGGCCTAGCTGTTATCCAATAGAAGGCACAGAGCAAATTACATAATACTTGCCAAACACAATAAACTCCTTTCCTAATAATCAGTTTAATAACTGAGGACCAATCTGGAAGCTGTTTATTCATGGTTATTCATACCGATCATACATAAACTCAAGAGAAGTTTGGTTGCAGATGTCTATTTAACATTATGACAATACTTAGGAGCAAAGCATGGAACGCTTTTCCACTTCTGCCACCCTCAATACTGCAAATGAAATGAAGATGTGAACTTGATGCTTGTTTCATTATTTATTTGGTCTAGAGCTGCTGCTACCCATGAAATAGGTGCTGTTCCTAAAGCCTATTTCATTCTCTGTTTCAAACTGAGAAAGAAAAAAGAAAGAAAACTGGGTAATTAAGCAGAAGCTGTCTTGATTGATATGGATGTTACAAGCTAGAACAGTGCTTTTCAATCTCAGCAACTTTAAGATGCATGGACTTCAACTCCTAGTATTGGAGATGGCTGTTCGGGGAATTCTAGCAGGTGAAATCTCAACCTAAATTTGTTGAGGTTGAGAAACACTGGGCAAGAGGAAAATAGGAGCTTATATCTACTTTTTTCTCCTGGACTCAGCAACTATCACTCTCACAAAATACAGCTGAAGTCCTTCCAAGTGATGGTAAGTCAGCTTTCCCTTCCTACACTGCCCATCAAATACAGCAAGAGTTTGAGGAAATGGATAAGTCTAAAATACTGCTATGTCACTACCAATAGGGAACTCTCATCTTTTTTAGTTTCAAAATTTTTATTAAATTTTACAAAATGTATACATAGCAACATAAACCAATAAATAATATAAACTAAAAATAAAAAAGGTAAAGAGTAAAGAGAGAATAGGGATAGAACAACAGAAAGAAATAAAGAAAAAGAAAGGAAAATTATATACAAGAAATGACTCCCGACTTCTTCTTCTAAGGATATAAGGAACACTTCCATTTGACTCTTAGTTTAAGACTGAAAATTCTCATCTATTAAATAAATGTACCGTATTTTTTCGAGTATAAGACGTTCCGGACTATAAGATGCACCTACCTTTTTTGGTGAGGAAAACAAGAAAAAAAAATCTGCCTCTGCCTCACAGCAATTTTGCAGCAAATAGCAAAAAAAGGGCCTGCATAAAAGCACAAGCTTGCCTACCGTTCCTGTCCTATTGTTTCCTTTCGTTATATCCAATTAATATAGTTATTACATACTCATACTCATATATATGCTTATATATTGTATAGTTATTACATGCTTATGCTTATATATACTGTGTGACAAAAATAAATAAATAAAAATAAATAAAATAGCCTGCTTTATTTTCATTTTCGTTTTCAGCATAGCTTGATTAGCACAAGAAAAAAAAAATCTGCTCCCAGCAATTTACCTCCTTGCAGCAAGCAGCAGAGGCCCGCGCAGCAATAGGCAATGGCAATCCCTGCTGAGAGTTGGGAGGCCGATCCAAGGGACAATCAACTTGTGCTAATTAGGCTGTGCTGAAGCTGAAACCAGCTGTTTCTTCTTGCTGATTGCTGCAAAGAGGTAAATTGCTGGGAGGCAGAGGCCAAAGGGTAGGGGCCAGTGGGTGGGCGGTGCTATATTCGATGTATAAGACGCACCTAAATTTTCACTCCCTTTTAGGGGGAGGAAAGGTGCATCTTATACTCCGAAAAATATGGTATATGATTGCCCAACTCAGACACATGACATGTGACTCTGGGCAGCTTACAATATTAAAAACCCACAACATAAAACCCCATAGAACCCCACTCCCCAGCCCCATGGCAGAAAAAATGCAATCAAATCGAGCATTTGATTGGCTCCATCTCCAGACCCACTGACAAAACCACGTTTTCAGAGCCTTTTGGAAAAATGGGGGCGGGGGGGTCATACCTCATGGGAATGATGTTTCATAGAGAAGAGGCCACCACCAAGAAGGTCCCTTTTTTTGGTCCCATCAGATGTACATTCCTAAGTTCCTTAGGGAACTTCTACTGATGTCATATCTGTGCAAGTTTGTAATATTTTAAACATTTTCTTTTTAAAATGTTAACTGAATTCTAGCACTGTCTTTATTTGATTTGCTCAATTTTGATTTTGAAACTGATACAGGGAAATCTACAGAGGAGTAAACAAAGGGAGTTAAGATTGCAGGCATATTCATGCAATCAGTGTCCCATCCTCTTTTTATGTGCATCACATGCTTCTATCTTGACAGTTTTAGTCTCCTCTTCAGATATCCTGAAAGGTTATTTGAAAGGTTATTATTGCTTTTGTGTTGGAATTACCTTGGAATTGTTCAGAGATAAATGGTATAGACTTTTATTACTGATGCAGGATTCAAGACTAATGAGCTGCTCATCACAATGGTCTCTTTGACCTTCTATGTCAGGGGTGACAAACTCACATCGTCACGGTGGTGTCACATGATGTATCGGGACTTTTTTCCCCTTCACTAAACCGGGCGTGGCATGGCCAACATATGACACATCTGGCCTGCGGGCTGGAACTTTGACAGCCCTGTTCTATGTCATGCTTATTTCCCAGTAGAAAGATTCTTAGAGCAAGCAGGGAAAAAACAAATATAGGGATGCAAGGATCTGGCAAGACAAAGCACCAAGCTATTTCTGAAAGTGGAAGATATTTTGGATGATTTCCACCTGACCCTTGAAGTGATTTCCTCCTCCTCCCCAGTCCTGTCCCACCAGATAAATAATTAGAAAAGGCTACATTTAGAATTTTGGAATCACACTGTGGGGATTCAGCTGGATTGCCCAACTATTTGCTACTTCATTGTATCTCAAAAATAGCATCTCATTCCAGATGGAGGGGAAAAAATAGCATCTCAGCTTCCAGTGTGTCAGCATCAAGGGCCTCCTGAGGGACAACCGTTAGAGTAAGAAATATTATTCTGAAATGCTGACAACAGTACCAAATTTGAAAATCATTATTCCACCTCTGTCCCCTCCTGCTCCCCTAATGTACTTTAAAGAGGTAAAATTGCTCTTTGTTTATTGAACTGTAAACTAGCATCGTGATTCTTGCATCTCTGGCAAGTTACTTGAAGTCTCTCCATGATGCTTCTCTCAGCAATTTGTGTTTCATTAAAATGTTGATTAAAATTGCTTACAGGCATGTATCTGCATCTAATTTATAACATATACTTACCCAATTTACAAGGTTTAGGATGGGACTTCTTAAATCTGTGATAAACAACCTATACGCAAAAGTAAGAATTGTTTTTCAGTGGGGCTTAAATCAAGTGTCTATAGGATTGTAGCCTGAAGCTTGATTTAGACTTGCCCACAACTACGTGTAGGTGTCTATGCATACCTATGCTGTGAAGAGGTTGCTAGGTAAGTATAGGTAAGTATTGTTGCATAGGGGCTGATGTGCACACCTGCCAAATCTCAACCATGCGTTGTGTAGTGATACGTATCCTGCATGCTAATTGGTTGATCCGACTTCCTGGGAAGGGAAGGCACATTGTTGTTTGAGCGCTTCCCAGCCAGAACATTAACATTTACAGAAGTATAAATACAACAGCTTTGTAACCATCTCTAAACGCTAGACACATACATTCCCCGATGTGCAGTGATGCAAAAGTCAAATCAAGCTTGAGTAGTAACTCATAAATGGTTACTTGTATTGATCATCTTTACCAGGGATCTTGGTTTTATTTCCATAGGCATCTTTATTTGTTCAGTTTTCACTATTTTCTCCTACTGATGGTAAGGGTTATTATTTAAGAAAGGGCAGAGCTTCTACCATTTTGCTGCCATTTTGATTTTTTTTACACTTCCCTGCAGACACCACAGCAACGTAATCCAATTTGACTTGATCCCTCAGAGCAGGAGTGAGAAAACAGAATTCAATCTTTCCTCCTACAAAAAAAGGAAAAACACAAGTGTATAATTCTTTGTTTTACCAAATAGGGTGAATGTTGCCTCATGTCCATTCTCAAATGTCCCATTTTTGACAGAGATGATCAATAAAGCGACTGTTTCACAACTCCAGACGTAGTTGAAGAATACAGATTATTCGAATCTATTTTAATTAAGCTTTCAAATGGGATAGACTGGATGGTGCTAGGTATTGTGATGGATGACTTAACTAAATTGGAGAATGAAGCTCCTTTGATTGTTTTGAACATTATTGACCATAAATCCTTTTGGACTGGCCAGGGGTAGAACAGGCTTTGAGAACCTTCTTTTTACACTGATTCTATTTTTCTTGTCAGGCTGTATCTGGAACTAACAGATGTTTCAGCTCCCAAGCCATCAGCTTATATATTTCACAACATGCCCTATGATAAACAATCAGGGCAGAAATAGATTAGGCTTATTTATAGAACTCATAATTTATGCAATACGATTATAAATGCAGTTAAAAGGGAAACTAATCATTCATCTCCCAAGACGTCTTCCAACTCCCAAAGACACTGACCAATAGTAGAACAATAACAAGAATTCCACTATTATTCATTGGATTTAACTCTCAATCCAGGATGAGGCTTTACATAAATAATGAAGACTTTCTTTTTTCCTTTTTTGTCACAACTTCCTTTGGTGATATGCCAGAATTCTAGAAAAATAGGTGAACATTGGTCCTTTGTAAAAGAATTTGATTCTGAAAGGGCCGAGTTAGAAATCTGTCCCAAGATACCTGGATACACTGTGGAATCAACTTCAGACAGAACTTTTGCATAATCTTATTTCTTATTAACTACCACATCTGCAAATCCGGGTCTGATATATAAAGAGTATATTGTGGCAAGAATTGCCTCTTTTGGACAACTTTCTCCTTTAGAAAATAGAGAAAGTAGAAAAGGACTTTTAACTGAGGAAATGGAAATTAGGAACTTGAAATCTAAATTGTGAAAAATTGGACAACTAGATAGCAGCAAAGTCTCTCTCTCTCTCTCTCTCTCTCTCCCCCTTCCCTCCCTCCCTCCTTCAGTCCTTCACTCCTATCTAGTGGTTGCTTAGATTTTTGCAGCTCAGAATTGAAGTCCTATGCTTATCAGAAAGCACAGAAGTTAGCGAAAACTGATAAGAATAGTAAAATTTGCATTTGTTTAGATGTGTTCAAAAGAAAAGAATCAATATACCAAATGCTTCATGAAGTTGACAAAACAGTAGATAACCAAGAAAAGGCAGAAATCTGTGGCTACTTTTTTGATTCATTTTTCATCAACAAAAAAGTATGTGTTCCATCAGGAAATTGTGTAGAGCAGGAATGAAACTTGAAATTGACTGAAATATTATCAGCAAATACCTTTATGCTTTGAATGATTTGAAATCTCCAGGACCACTTTAAGCTATTGAACAATTCTAGCACAAACCTTAATATGTTATCTCTGAGAAACACAGAAGAACTGAATACTAGGAAAAAGAAAATATTGTTGAAAAGGGAGGAAAGGAACTCTGGTAAATTAAATATCAGTCAGTCTGACATTGATATCTTGGAAAATTCTGTATAAATCTAAAAAACATTGATCTATAAGTGTCTTGAAAACAATGTGATAATTACTACTAGAATAGACTTGTCAAAAACAGATCTTGCCAGACTGTACATATCTAATAACTTCAATAAGAGTTATGAGAATAATGTATCTTGATTTCAGGAAAATAGATGACAAATCCATTTTGACTTCTAATTTTGCAACCCATTATTTAACATGGCAATTAGAGCCTCTCATTCTTGTAGTCTCATCCCCCTTAGATGGCATGGCAATTAAATGGATACATAGCTTTCTTGCAAATCATACTAGAATGTCCATCTATGACCCAGATCAAATTGGACACCCTATGAGGTGCCAAAAGGATCAGTTCTGGGTCTTCTACTCTTCCAGATTTTCATTAATTGTTTAGAGGAAGAAGGGAATGTTTATCAAAACTGCAAATGATACAAGATTGGGTCAGACAGCTATTACCATAGAACACAGAAATAAAATTCAGATCAATTTTTACATATTAAATGAATTAGAGAGAGAAGCAACTTAGAACTAAGGAGGAATTTCCTGACAGTTAAAACAATCGATAAGTGGAACAACTTGCCTGCAGAAGTTGTGAATGCTCCAACATTGGAAATTTTAAAGAAAATGTTGGATAGCCATTTGTCTGAAATGGTGTAGGGTTTCCTGCCTGGGCAGGGGGTTGGACTAGAAGACCTCCAAGGTCCCTTCCAACTCTGTTATTATGTTATGTTAGGGGAAGTTAAAATTGGGGGGAAGAGTATAATTTCACTTTATCTATTTAGAAAACAAATGCATATGTGGGAGTGGGTATCCTGGCCTTTGTAATGATACTTGTAAAAAGCAGGTTGCTGATTACAAGCTGAATATTAGCCAAGTTTGACAAATAGAGCATTAGGGAAGGAATAATTTTACTTTATTCCACTTTAGTCAAATCTAACCTTATGGATACAAGAAATCAGAGATATCTGAATTGCTTCAAAAGAGGCAACACGAATGATAAGGGTTTAGAAACTCTTATGAAGAGAAGAAAGTATACTTAATCTTAAGAAAATGTCTGAGGAGAAAATATGAAAAGATGCCAAACAGAAAAAATTAAGAAATCTATACTTCGTTCCCTTATTTCTCATTCTGGAATACAGGATATAGAATAATGTTATAGGAAAGCACATTCAATAGTGAGAAAAGTTAAGGACCAGCAATTAGAGAGGAAAAACCAAATGCATTGGTACAGAATTGATGGTACCTGGCTCAACAGTAGTAACTGTGAGAAATATCTAGTTGTCCTAGTGGACCATCATTTAAGTATGAGCCAGCAATTTGCTGCAACTGCCAAAAAAGCTAATACACTCCTGGGCTGCATCAACAGAGGGATAGCATCAAGATTACAAGAGTGATAACACCACTTTCTACTGCACTAGTGAGACCACACTTGGAATAGAGCATCCAGTTTTGGTCACCAAGATATGAAAAAAGAGGATGAGATCCTGGGAAGTATGCAGAGAAGAGCTGCAAAGGTGATAAAGTGTCTATGATGAACAGTTGTGGGAGCTGAGTATGTCTAAACTATGAGAGAAGAATTGAGGGAGACATGATAGCAGTCTTCCAATATTTGAGGGGCTGTCACAACAAAAGAGTGGATTTACTTATTCTCCAAAGCACCAGAGGGTAGGACAAGAAGTCATAGATGCAGGCTTCTTAAAGAGAGATCCAGCCTAGAATTAAGGAGAAATTTTCTGACAGTGAGGACAAATTATCAGTGGAATAGCTTGTCACCCAGAGTTATGAGTGCCTCATCACTGGAGCTGTTCAAAAATAGATTGGACAACAATTTGACTGGGATGGTGCAAGACTCCTGCTTTGAGCAAGGGGTTGGACTAGAAGACCCCTGAGACCTTCCAACCAAGGGCCGCGGTGTGGCTCAGGCTGTAAAATAGGCTGTGTTATTAAAACACAGCTGCCTGCAATTACTGCAGGTTCTAGTCCCACCAGGTCCAAGATTGACTCAGCCTTCCATCCTTTATAAGGTAGGTAAAATGAGGATCCAGATTGTTGGGGGGGGCAATAAGTTGACTTTGTAAATATACAAATAACCAAGACAAATTCCTTGTGTGTCCAATCACACTTGGCCAATAAATTCTAAATAAATAAATAAATAAATAAATAAATAAATTCTAAAAATAGAATGAGACTATTGCCTTACACACTGTAAGCTGCCCTGAGTCTTCGGAGAAGGGCGGGATATAAATGTAAAAAAAAAACAAAAAACACCCCTTTGATTCTATGTTCTATGACTGAATGTTGAGGACAAAAATCCAAACTCTAAGAGCAGTTTAACTATGGAACCAATTAACCAGGGTTTTTTTTCCACTAGATATGTTTACCACATCTGTCTGTTGTGGTTTAATTTAGATTCTTGTACTGAACAGGAGAGTTGATTCTACATGACTACATTATCTAAGGTACATACCTATTTAACTGCGCAGGACTGAGTTAGATTTTAGTTTGTGGGTTTTAACCTGGGTTTTAATTTTTTATATTTTTAATTATTAGGCTTTTGAATAAGTTTTTTAATTGTTTTTAGAATTGTATTTATTGCTTTTAAATGCCTGTAAACCGCCCTGAGTCCTTTGGGAGATAGGGCGGTATATAAATATAAACAATAAATAAATAAATAAATAAATAAATAAGGTCACAGGAAATCAAGGCTGAGTGTGAGCCTGGGTGACAAGTAGTTGTTCCATACCACTGAATGGCTATTATCAACTATATACAACCTTCCAATTCAGAGGCAGAATACTTCTCAATGTCAGTTGTTGAGCACCTGCAGCTGGCTAATCTCATGCCTATTGGAAACAAAATACTGGACAAGATCATCATTTCTTAAATTTAATGTATTGATTACTTTTGGATTCATTCTGCTAACAGGAGGGAGGCTGGGAGGGAGGCTGGGGGGAAGGGAAGGGCTCGTCAAGGGTTGATGGAAGGATGTAGACCTATTAGATCTACAGATTAGTTTAATCCAAGTGATTAAAGGATTCTGATGGAGTCCAGAGGGAGCTTGGCATTTTTCCTGAGGATCCAATAGAGGACAGAGTGACTGCTGATAATGGGTATATGACAAGAGCATAGTGCTTCTCACTATGCATCAATCCAGGGGTGTTCCTTGCTTTTCTAAAATTTAAATTCCAGAAGAGATGCTTAGAGAGCCATTGGAGAATCTTGAATCATGAATCTAACAAACACGACTAAGAGCATGGGGATTATTAGGGTCATAAGAACAACAAACATACTCACCATTCTCTGAAAAGGAGACCCATTCTGAATATAGAAGCTCTCTGTCAGCACAGTCATTGTTATTCACAAGGGTACTTTTAGGGGAAAAAAGAATTCTGCCCTGCTGACATAATTAGGATTCTAAAAGTTTCTCAACTGGTTTCTACACTTAAGGGACTTAGAGCCTGCAAGGACAAACCAATGTTTCCTGTTTGAACAAGTATTATTGTTTTAAAGCCTTTTCAAACAAGCATCACGTGTAACTTTGAACCATAATTAGGAAGGTGGTAGCTCCAAACAAAACCTATGTTGAAGAGCTGCTGAGAAGTATCGACAGAAAGAGGATAACCAAGAATAAAGAACTGCCTTAATAGTTGCTAGGCAGGGGAAGAGAAAATGAGCTTTAGCTTTCTTTCATTCCCTGATTACATGGGAATGAAGATATAGCACCTTTCCCTATAAGGCTTTCTCCTTTACTTTGGAATGAATGAACCAAATCACCATGGACCGAAGTACCATCTTTTATTCATTCCTATCTATTCTGTTGGGGGGGGGGTTTGTCTTTTTTTTAAAAAAAGTCTAGGGGTCCCTCAGGAAGAGATCATAAAACTCAAGATGGTAAGACCATTGATTTTAATTGATGAATGCCATCTTGACTTTTTGACCCCCTTTCCTCCATTCCTATGACTGCCCTCAGCCTTGGTTTATCGCCCAAGGCTGGGGAGGGTTTGGGGGAAAAGCTTCATTCATATCAATTTCTATGTGGAAAATAAGAGAAGGGAGTATTAGGTATGCTCACCACCAGTTACTTATAAAGTAATAAAGGAGGAATAAGAATCTAATAAATAACAAAATTGTCACTCAGCATGTCTGCATTTTATTTGTATGCTGTCCGTATTCAGCATTTTTATTTCTTGAAATTTATTATGTGATTTAAAACAAAAAGCATTTTACAGGTTATTTGACTTGGATTCAGAGTCAGAGAAACTTTAAAAAAAGCAACACAAAGAGCAAAGATGCAAAAATGAACAGACTGGGAGAGCAGTGCATTTTATATTTTAGTAAGAAAGGAAAGCTAATGCAAGAGTGCCCTCTTTCTGTAGCAAGACCAGTAAGAGCAAGAAAGATAAATATCTTTAAAATTCTTGTAAACATTTTGCATTTGACCATTTTTTTGTTAAATGCCATGTTCTATAATTTCCTTACTTCTTATTAGTTAGTGAATATACACAAGAGGAATTTAAGACAGTTGCAATTCTCATGTACTATATAATTCTATGAAATCCATTCCTAAGACTGTCTTCTCCCTCCACCCAAAAAAACCCTAAAAAATCCAAAAGCCTGCATATTTGCCTAAGCAGTAATCCATAATAGAACAATGACAGTGGTATGATAACAAGATATTGGAATCTTCAGTAAAGCAATAGTAGTATAATTCTCTTGCCACAGCAGTCTGTAAACCTGGTATGGGCTGAAACGTTATATAATAAGTCTGTCTCTGTCTCCGCTCTGTGTGTGTGTGTGTGTATGCGCGCACACACGTGAGCCTGCTTTCAAATCAGCCTTGAATCTTGGCAACTACATGGACAATTCCCTGCAGTTAGCAATATTTTCAGAGGTATTTTACATTTGCCTGCTTCATAAGGCTGAGACTGACTGACCCAGCTGCCTTGGTGGCTAAAGCAAAACTAGAACTCATGGTCTCCTGGTTTCTAAGCTGGTGCTGTGACCGCTACCTCAGCCTGGTGCCCTTTTCATTGTAAGGGGTTGGCATAGAAAGAATTCAGGAACATTGGCTGACTGCAGAGTCCAAGTTTAAAGTAAGTGCAACATTATTAGGCTGAGTGTATTCCCACAAGGTTTTTGTTTTTTTGCTAAATAAACCTTGAGGAATGCACTTATAGCTGGTTAAGCAGCTGTTCCTTATCTAAGCAGATAAGGAACAGGAAAGTCCAGTGTGGATTGCTAAAATATATATTTCCATATGGCAAATGAAGGAGTCCTTCAACCCTCTTCTTTCCTCACATTGAGCAAAACGTTGAGTGTCTCTGTGCAAGTTTACCTTTGCTCTGAAAGAATAAGGGACTTGCCAAAGCAGCATTGAGGAACCCACCACCAAGGAACCTGGAGATGGCAGAAGTTCCTAGCCATGGGATTCCAGTCACCCACAGCTCTGGAGCAAAATTCTTCTCACATCTCCTCTGGAGGAGTAGCTGAACTGAAAGTTCTTCGGTTCAGTGTATAAAAATCTCTGAAAGCAGCAGAGCTCTGTGAGATCACACAGGCATGACACCAATCTCGTGAAACAGGCCTGAACTTTTGCAGACTGATACTTACCTGAGAAAGAGGTAGCTTGTAGTTTTGATGCTTTTTTTTTGTAGCAGCTATTTATTTAGAAAACATTTGTCCTCTTTTTTAATGTGTAATTTTCTAAATTATAATGTCCGTATATTCCAAATCCCATAAAAAGGATATTCCCGTAATATTTGTAGTTTCAGTGTAATTTAATGAAGGAACAGCTACAGATGTATTGTATTCTGTGATATATATTAACATATATGAAAATGAACCAATCTGTTAGCATCAAAGGTAAAAATTTGGGAAATTGTCCCAGCAACCACAGTGATGAAGAGTTAATACCCATTCCTCTTTGTTTCCATAATTTCTTAATTTTAATTCTCACACAAAATTAGTATCATAGTTAGGTAGTCCTTGACCTAACTGATTATTGGGACCAGGATTTCTGATGCTAGGCAAGGCAGTTAAGTGAGTCATATCCAATTTTATAAACTTTTTGCTACAGTTAAGTAAATTATTACAGTTAAATGAATTAAGCAGATCTGGCTTTCTCCACTGACTTTGTCGGAAACTGGCTGGGAAGTTCGCAAATGGTTATTACATGACTGCAATATAGGCCTGCAATACATGCTGGTTGCCAACCCCCTGAATTTTGATTACATGACCATGGGATGCTGTGATAACTGTATGTGCGAGAAACGGTTGTCACTTTTTTCAGTGCCTTTGTAACTTTGAACAGTCACCAAACCAATGATTGCAAGTTGAGGATACCTGCACTTAAATTCTGAAATTTTATACACTGGTGATGTTCAGAAAGCATGAAGGATAAAGAATATGATTGCTATACTAAGTGAAACTTGGCACCGGTTCTCCTTACTCTTAATCTTATGCCTAACTCTGGAATACTTTTGGACTTTCTTCTTTCTTTCCTACACTCCCTTTTTGTTACATGGTGTGTGCTGAAGAGTTCCGGACCATCAGTCTCACTTATTATTTTCTTTGATCTTAAAAAAAAATGATGAGCTATGGAATTTTATTTTTTTCCTTATGTATTAACATTAATATGCATGTTTGTATTTAAATGTATTTATCAGAAATAAGGCAATTTAAAATTTTCTTTAAAATATTGTAATATATGCTAAAGGTAGGTAATTGTACATTTCTTTAGGGAAGTATTATGTTTTTTAATAAGAATAAACTTTATTGGGACAATTGGCCGCATATGTAGTTCTCAATTACTGACTGCAAAAGAACAAACAAACAAACACCTAACAACTTTCATTGCAAAAAATGCAATTATTCAGTGGATCATCACATGACCATGACTTGTAACTTTTTGCCACCTCCCCCATTGATTTTCCTGTTGAAAAGTGGCTGAGGTGAAGGTCACACATGGTGATCATCTAATTTCAGGATGCTGCAACCACTGTAAATGCATGCTGGTTGCCAAGTGTCCAACTTGTGTTCACGTGACTGTTGGCATCTTACAATAGCCACAATTTCATGGAAAAGCAGTCTCTATTTTCATCATGTGCCATAACTTTGAACAGTTATTGAATGAGTGATCAGTGAGAACTACCTGATTATTTTAATGTCAAAAAATTAAAAAATATGACTTTCCCACAAAAAGCACGCAGCTGGTCATGTACAAATGAGTATTGTTTAAATACCTACCAGTATAAAAATGGAGCATTTCTAAGAGCAATTAAAATAGTATTAAGATTACTGCTAGCATACTGTTAACAAATTATACATCAATAATGAAGCCTGAGAAAAATGTACTTCATGTCACTTGAAAATCTAGCAAAATCTAGAGGAGTATTTCATTAATTAAAATCTGAAAGATTTATTCACTCACGCATACACGTTTTGCAACATATATTTTGCAACTTTGCTTTAATATTTCCAAAATAATTTCAATACACTGTTGATATAGTTCATTAATTTTCGTTGTGATAGTTGTAGCCCCAAAGTTACACTGTATAAAAATTGCTACCAAAATCTTAAAGAAAACCTTGTGGAGGTTTACTCTCAAGGAAATTGTTCTGAAGTAACATCAGGATTGGCCCACCTCAATCCAGATTCAAAGACAATCTCTCTCGCACCACTAAAAGGGCTATCTCTCATGATCTTTTTATAAATGTCTTAGTATGATTCGGTTAGACACTCTAATACATGAAATACTGGATCAAACGGAATTTTACTTCGATTATAAAACAGAATTGTGATAACAGAATGAAAATAAAAAGATCACAATGACAGATGAAGAATGCTACATTACACCATGGACATACCTGCCTTGAAAATTTATTAAAAATCAAAGAATACAAAACTTCACATAAAAATATGTATTTTTAGCTTCCCACATTGTTATTACACACAAAAATGAACATGATATTTTAGCAGTCATCCACAGAGGCATAGAACATAACCAGCATGATAGCCAGTGCAATTTATAGTTAATCATGACTGAATGGGACATGGTATCTGCTTAAGTCTATCCTGCTTTTAAATGGAACTATTTAGAACATCAATATTTCAATAATGTAGATTCATAGTCAATATTGCTAGCATGTAGAATGATTATAGGTTTATAATCAGCCCTTGAATGGTTTATTCAAGTTTAGATCCCTTCCTATACCAAATTCTACTATGAGCCTTTTATAAGGTTTGAAAAATAATCAAAACAAAAATACTGATTCCACTATCAAGCAGAGCTGAAGTTTTGGCAATTCACAATCTGTTTTCTTTTTATTTGTTGTCCAATTACTGTTCACCTGAAGTATTAACAATCAGAGGTTGATAATATTATCAAATGTTGCTTTGGAGAAGGAAGAAATTTTGGGGAGAGGCTTTTTTAAAAAGGTGGGTAGCATACTTAAGGGGCTTCAGTATGGGGTTGGGGACATAAAAACCCGTGTATATCTAGAACATAATTTTAAGGTTCAAGAGTTATTTCCAGAGGAAATAATATATAATCTATGATAAGGAGTATGACAGGGCAACTTGCAGGTAGAGATAAACAACCATAGTGTACATTTTCAGTAACTTTCACGTTCATATTTCTCTTAAACTTGCAAACTTTATATATCTTTCCACACAGATGCTGGCTAGTATAGTAAACCTTGTATTTTATGCCTGTCTTTCTGATTATCTTACAATCAATTTAAAAGGTAACATTGATCAAGATGAATTGTAGTCAAAATATGTGCTACTCTGCTTTGGAATGTTGCAATCTTTTCTCTCATGATATTCAAAGGCCTTGCATTTGTTTTGAAAAAAATTCTCTAGCATGTGCTACATCAGCTTCTGACCATTCTGTGTCAAATATTTGCTGCTTAAGAAAATTCACTTCCATGTACAATTTAAGATGTCAAGACAGAATTTCTTCAAGCAGAATGGCTAAACAGTGCTTTCCAAATTTTAAGAACTTGTATCTCAACAAGGGGGGAGGAAGCATAAAAAGATGGAATAAGTGATACTAAGAAACATGGTACTTTTTAAATGCAGGGTAGGCTGTGTACACAATTTGGGGCTTTAAAATAAAGCAAATATGTTGCCATGATGATACACACTTGCATAGTATATCTGTATGCATCTTTAAATCAGTTGCTTGCCATACAGATTATCTCAATACCACTGGGTGGGCTGTGTCTTTACAAAACAAGAGACTAACACTTCAGAATGCATAGAGAAGCCAGAAGATGCATTTTAGGTAGTTGCTCTCAACAGAACTAATGCAGGCTGCTAATCAGATTCCTGAATGGAATCACTACACATTCCTTTCTCCACATTCTTCAAGTTGGATGCTTTATTTAACAATGGCCCAAGCAATCAGAAGGTAAATAAAATTGATGAACTGGTATCTGTAATTTGCAGTTAAGGGTCAGGGAGATATATAAACACACACACCACACGCACACACATTACATACACACACACATATATCCCTGACTTTTTACTGAATGATTATATATATATATATATATATATAAACAAACTTGATTTGTAATAGTAATTTTTGTCCAGCTGTAAAAAATATGTTGAAGATTCAAATTTTTGTACATGAACCCCACTAAAATAAACAAGATCTGTAACAGCATTAGATGGCATTTTATCTCATAAGATTGAATTTAGGATTACATGACAGACTAATAAAGTAACTAGTCAAAATGCCTTTTAACTCAATCATTATTATAAATACTTAAGCCAGACCAACAGTTCTACAAATCAGGAAGCTTCCAATATTATTAGCTTGATGTGTTAAAATTGATTGCTTAGCTAATCCACCAGAAGCATGAACCCAACTTAGAAAATGCAACTTGGGAAAGGATCTGTAAAAAAAAGAAAGAAAATTTCTCTCTCTCTCTCTCTCTCACACACACACACACACACACAGACATAAACAGATGTGTGTGCATATGTGCACACCCTCAGTTTCATAAATATTTTCATGATTAAAACATTCCAAGTTATTGCACGTTATGTTTGATGTGAGTAAGGCAACAAAACCATTTTTAGAAGGAATGGGAAGGTGGTGAACAATGCCACAAATAAAGTTTTGTAATGGAAAGTAACATTCAAGCAACCCATTATCCTTCCAAGGAAACAAAACAACCAATTATGAACAAATGCAGCTACAGCAAAGTGCCACAGCGTTTATGGTCCTCCCAATAATCTTACCAGAGCTGTTTCAGCACTGTAATAATCATGGATAGGCAGAAGACAAACTTCCACAGTTAATAAGGCTTCACGATAAGCACAATTATTTCTTTTAAGATGGGACTCCATCACCACACACGAAACATGCAAACATTGGATGCAGATATTTGGCAACATCCACAGACAGATGTACTCAGTTCTGGTCTCAAATCCTCTCAGAGCAGTATCACACACACTGCATTAGTCTAAAGAGGACTCTGAAGTTGGCCATTATCTGCTAAGGCTAATAGGCAAACTGTCCCTGTACTTCTTTCTCCTCCAAATATTACGGTTGTGTTGGTGATGACCTCTGTTGCTAACTGGCTGCCTTACAGCTCCATTACTGACAGAATTGTATCCACTGCCTTGATTATGGGCTCCTTTCACAGTAAACTTCACTCCATTGTGCTGCTGAAAACAAAGGAAATATTTAATATTACTGCCAACTATTTAATATTACTGCCAATGTTTCATTAATGTTGTCTCATGCAGTCCTTAAATAATGAATTTATACTTATGAAAAAGCAGTATACAGTATTCAGACATGTACAATCAAAATTTAAGGAAAGTTGCATTCAGAAAAATTAAAATAGCAAATTAAATTACTTTGAAGAATTCCGTAAGAAGAGCCAATCAAAGAAGATATTAGGTCTGCTCTTTCTAAATTTTAAAGGATCATTTCTCATCTACTGCATTGCAAAAGGTATTTTTAGGAGAGAAGATAGATGAGATTAATTTACAAAATATTTCATTTTTCAACCATTAGCTTAATTGTATTTTTCTGGATGTCTTAGAACTTTGGCTTGGCAACTCTAACACTTTTGGAGAAATTTTTACTTGATCTAAAATCAGCTAGGAATCCTGGTGATTCCTCCCAAAATGGAGGTTGAACAGTAAGAGGTTTTTTTCTCTCTTACCGACAATCCCCCGTTTTTGCTGCCAAAGCTGGTTCTCTGATAGTGCTGCTTCCTGGATTTGAATGGAAGCACTTAGGAATGACCCATGAGTTCTGGATGGTCAGAGACCCATTTGGGGAGTCTTGAAGATTCCAGTTCCCTCTGGAAGCAATCAGAAGACACTGGGGGAATCAACCTTCCTGTCAGCAGTTTCATTTCCTGGGTTTTTAACATTCACTTTTTCAATTTATTATTTTACTTTGTTTTTTTCTCTTAAAAATTGACCAGTAGACCAATGGATGCTGATTTATTTCAACCCCTTGCTGTACTCTGTTTTTTTCCTTTTCCTTTCTCTTTAATTTATGTTGCTCTGAATATTCTTTTTGTTCTTTACATATTTGCCTTCATTTGTAACCTTTGTTCTCTCTGTAAGGAAGCATAGCATATTTTTATATAGTGAAGCCCTTTTATGTGATTTATATTAATATTGGACTCTCACCACAAGGTTTTGATACTTTTTAAATTTACAAAATATTTGGAGTTTATCTCTTTTGAATTTTTCTTTTAACCTTGGATTGAAATATTCAGAGGGTATCTCATTCTTGTTTCCTTCTGCTTCAGTGTTTTTTGTTCCCTGATCAAGTTATAGAGAGTAACAATGTATCAAGATGGCATTAAGTAACAAACATGGATATCTGATCCAGGATGAATTAGTTTTAACTTTTGCAAACAGTGGATTACAATAACAGTCTTTTTACAGAGATCTTTGAAACTTTAATCTTATCTTTATTATTATTGTTGTTATTGCTTGTTGTTATCTATTTTGTCATTAATATAGTATATAGGACAGGTCAATCATTTGCGAATAGATTTATTAGCTTAAAAATTAGTGGAGGGGCTGTTTCACAGGGAACCAATATTGTAGTAATATATATCAGTATTCAATTGGGAGATAACATGTTGATTTTTTTCTTTTTGATATACTTTTTTAGTGTCTTGATTATTTTGTTTTTCTTTTCTTTTTTGTCTTTTTTTTTAAAAAAAATTGGAGTTTTGTATTTTAACTTTCTTTTGAATAAAATAAAATAGAATTTAAAAAATCAGCTAGGAATCTTGAAATTTCCAGTAAAGTGGTAACTATTTAAAATGCTTGTTAGCTAACAAGATCTTTGAGGTTTTCTATACTGATTTAAAATTATTTTTCTTGGAATTGCTCAGTTTCATCTATTTTAATCGTTCTACAAATTGCTATCTTTTTATCTAATTCAGTAGGGGTTTTTTTTCGAAAATGTTTTATTATTTTCAAAATGCTTGCATGAGCAAATTCAACAGAGAATGTTTCACATACCTGATTATTCGTGGCCATAATCAATGCTCTTGCAGGCACAGACTGATTTTTACCACTTGGCATAGTTAATGCCGGATGTATTCCAGCCGTAAGTGGAGATGGTGGTTGCAGGCTGAAGTGGTATATATTAGGAGTTGTGCAAGGTGGTGTATCAGAATCCTTAAAGTTACATAAAAGGAGAAAATATGGGATTTTGTTTTATTTTATATATAAAGAACCTGAGATGATGACACATTTAAAGCAGGATGATTTTGTATTGAACTACAAAAATAATCTCTCTAAAGGAAGATCACATTTGGGAAAAATAACTGTTTCTGACCTTCCATTTCTAGACTGGAAAAATAAGTTAAATAGGTGCAGTTCCTAATACTAGCCAGTTGCTGTTCTCCTGATTAGCAAAACTGCATAATATAAACTTTCATACCAAGACTGACCTAGTGAGACAATTTATATAGCGTGTGCTACTTGCTACACTTCAGTCAGCAGTCATGATATCATTTGTGGAGAAGCCACAATTTATCTAGACTTCTTTGTTTTCTCTGGTATCTGTCTTTAAGGACCCATTATGTAATTGTTTCCACACATGTAAATGTTTTTAAAACTAAAAAACATTTTAGAGTAAAATTGTAAACATGAGCTTAAAATCATAAGCAGGAGATAAAATAGAAATATTGAAAATAAGTTTTTTTATAAATTAACCTTATATTCAACTTTCATTTTGAGAAATTCCTTAAATTTTTTTACATTAAATAAGACAATGATTTCAAATCAATTTTCTGATTATTTGCTTATGGTAATGCATTGATTATATTTCTAGATAGATTATATATTACTTAATACAAATTTGTGTGAAGGAAGCTTGGCAGGAACAGTGACTTCAAGTTTATGTACATATTTTTTTCAATAATATGAATATTACAGTACGCTTTGTAATAATTGTATTTGTGATCTTATAAAATAGCTTGTAATCTTATTCAGATATTAACTTTCACATGTATGTAGACAGCAGCTTAAATAGAAAAAAGATAAAACTTACAACGTCACTTCCGGAAAGAGACGACACTGAAGAGGCAGATGAACCTGATGATAATTGTTGCATATCAGTAAATGACAAAGTCAAAGGTTGGTTGTAAAGCAATTCGGCATCTCTATTCTGGGTTGCAGTCTCTGAAGATATTGATTCTCTCTCTCTCAGCTGAACATCTGGTGGCACATACATGTTTATATGTCAATACATTTCCTTTTTACTTAAAACAAATATAGCTGTGTTTTGAGTGTTGTTAGTTTTACTGAACAAAACATTGCTGATTAAGTCAGATATTATATCAAAGATGTTTAAGCCTAACATGCAAATGAACTACAGCGTGCATTTTATTAATTTCAACAAATTAAAATCAGGAATCAAATATCCTGCCAGACATGGATTCACAAGTTTATATCAACAACTCATAACAAAGCTCTGGGGGAAATGTTGAGGTAGGCTAAGATAGCACTGAAATATGGGGTAAGAAAATAAAAATCGGAAAAGTATGATAAAAATAATCTCTGGTTTGTTTTTTGGGATCAATATTACCAACTTACCAAGATCAGATGAAAAGTTAGCTTTGTTTCCCCATTTTTTTTTAATCCATGCTCTGTAGTCAATCACTTCTTCTGTCACTTTAATAATTCTACCTAAAGTACTAGATGAGATGTTGATCAGGATAAGAAATCAAGACACAACAATGAAACTTTTTTTAAAAAAAACTGAATTTTACTATAGATAACATAAGAACAAAAAAAAAATTAAAAAAAAAGATTTGTACACATCAATATCAATTTCAGTTTTTTCAACTGATATTAGCTCTTTTTCCAGGGTGCTGTATTACAAGATGATAAGTATTATGTAGTCCCAGTCAGAATTGAATACATATTATATTTACTGTATGTGCCATGATGAGTGAATTCCTTGCTGACTTTTGTTAGCTAGCAAGACAGCTTTGCAAGAGGAATTGGTACTTAATGCTGGATTCCAGTCAGGTAACCTTTCCAGAACAAAGGAGTGATCAATGCCATTATCCACATGACTGCACACAGCGCTTCTCACAAGACCACCATTATTTTTATAGTTGGCTTATGGCTGCGATTTGAGATTTACTTCAAATTCAAACTTGCAAAACAGCCTTTATGGACACATTTCTTGGCCAAGCCTTATATCTTAATCACATATAATTTTGGGATTATTTTATTATTTGCATATTGGAGGAAATCAAGACTCTTAGATTGGCAAGGTACTATTGCATTCATCAGGTGAGTTCCCCTTTCCTTAAAAGGTGTAAATTTGATTTTCAAGGTCCAAAAATATAAGATTTGTTGTACTAACTGTGCAGCAAAAGGATGCTTAGTGAATGGATTTTGTGTAGTAATTATTAATGGGCCAGATGGATTTGGAAATACAGTTCTGAACTGTTTAGAAGAAAATTGCTCATGGAAAAATGGAGATTGTTTTGGAGTGGGTTTTTTAAGCCAGGGGATAAAGAAAATGGAGCAGAAAATCCTTTGTGCAATTCAGCTAAAATTTGGGACAGAATGGATCAGAAACTTGATAAAATTGATACACTGAATTTGTAAAAGAACTGCAGTGGATGTTTATGAAACTAATTTGAAGGGATACAAACGT
This sequence comes from Ahaetulla prasina, assembly GCF_028640845.1. Lineage (NCBI taxonomy): Eukaryota > Metazoa > Chordata > Lepidosauria > Squamata > Colubridae > Ahaetulla > Ahaetulla prasina. The sequence goes on along the minus strand of NC_080541.1, from coordinate 104,602,610 downwards.
AAATTCAAATTGGATCTGATGGATGCCTATAAGAGATGAACAGATATTAAATCAGGAAATTGATTTGGATTATTTTTTTTCTCTGCATATATAGAAGAGCTCAAAAGCAAGACTTTTTGGCGTTTGTATTAACTTTTATTCTTTACACATATAATTCTTAATTATTTGAAAAACTGAATATACTCTCCTTTGCAACATTCAAAGTTCCTCCTCTGACCATACTTACAAATTCTGGAAGTGGAATGTGAAGTTTAAGTTCCCATGCATTTCCAGTTTAATTTTATATTTTGAAGTATATTCCTCAAAAACCTCTGGACTTATTGCTGGCCTGCCCACTTTTTAAACTGTAGCACCTGGCTTGCCTCTCAAAGCCCACATGCAACCCTGGCTTTTAGAAGGCTATACACCTTAACCAAACAATGAAAATATTCTCAAATAGTTAGTTACCTTTCTGAATCTCTATTAGGATATGATTTTGCAAGTGGTGATACTGCATGGCTTAGAACAATGTAGGCATAGTCAAAAACTTGCTTTACTTGCATGGCACCATAACAACTTCTTCCAACATCATTGCCTGTAAGTCAAATTTTTTTAAAATCACACTCATTATCCAGTTGACTCAAAGTTAATTTCACCTTGTAATGTTTACAATGCTTAAAACTCTTGAAATAGGCAAGATATCTCAAAGAGAGTTGTGTACTCTTTAGACTTGCATATGTACAAATTGGTGCCCGATCTTCCCAGTTAACCTATTGTTTGACGAACAGAACTGATACTTCTTTAAAATAACAGTATTGTACATCCTAGCTTTCTATCTACCATTCTTAAAATTTAAAGAACTCCAACCATATCACTTTTAATCTGCACTGAATTTGGAAGGTTGATATTAAGCAGTTGATATTTATACAGCTATTTTTATTGATATGTATTAATGCCATGCAGATATAAATCTGGCTACTTATTTATTCAGTGTTTACCAATTAGAAGTCTTCCCATACCAAGAAAGCTATCTTCAAGACTTCAATTCACAGTCTCCTATTAGAACAACAGCTACTTCTTTGTTATTAGATTATTTATATTTTACTCATTCTTTGGCCCACGGATAGAAAAGTAGTTGCTATAATAACAAAAATGTCATTGTATAGCTTATCTGGTAAATTTGTGGAATTACACAATAAACAATCCAAGCCTAAACTACTTAAACATCATCACTCAGGCAGAAAATAACACCCAGGCATGGCCAAGCCTTCCTTATTTGATACATTAAAAAACAGATGGCTCTCAGAGGGCAGTTTAGGGCAGGGGTGGGTTCTAATTTTTTTTACTACCGGTTCTGTGGGCGTGGTTTATTTTGTGGGTGTGGCTTGATGGTCATGTGACACTAGATATGGCTTGGCGGTTCTGACTGGGTGAGAGTGGCTTGGCCGTCATGTGACTGAGTGGGTGTGGCCAATAACAATAAATAATAAAAATAATAAACAAAATATACAAAACGATAAGAGGTACCAAAAACCAACTTTCACACTTTACACACACTTTACACACACTTTACACACACACACACACAGCCACAAAAAGCTCAAAAACCAAGTTTCACACGTTACACACACACGACACAACACAACTGACTGACACACAATGTAAAAGCAGCTGCACTTCACCCAAAATCGCCCCTGCAACAAGCAGGAACCTCACAAAGCCACAAAAATCTCAAAAACCAACTTTCACACTTTACACACACACACACAACACAACAGACTCTCTCACACACAGACACAAAATGACACATACAGCTTTGTGAGATTCTGTGTGTTTGTGTAGTTAGAGTGAAACACTACGGAAACACACCAAATCTCAGAAAGCTGCACAAATATTTTATTATTTTATTTATATTTTTTAGATCAGGGATCTCCAACCTTAATAACTTTAAGGTTTGTGGACTTCAACTCCCAAAGTTCCTCAGCCAACAAAGCAGTTGCTGACTGATCAGATGGATTCTAGGCAGGTTTGTGGACTTCCACTCCCAGAGTTCCTCAGCCAGCAAAGGCACATGGATTGCAGGAAGGCATAGTCAGTTGCAGCTGATGCAACTGATTGGAGAAGCGAAGGAAAGCGAGCCTGAAAGGAGCTTACTTAATTAAGTAAGTGAGGAGGGGGGATTGGGTGCGCCAGAGTAAAAAAAGTTTTTAAAAGGATCCTCTGAGGATCCCTGCTCAGCCACGCGATTATCAGAGGGTTTTTTTCTTTTAAAAGCCTTTTTTTGGCTGAAGAAAAGAGGCTTTTAAAAGTAAAAAAACACACAAACCTCTGATGATCAGAGAACCGGTTTGGGGGCGTGGCCAGCCAGCCATTACTATTGGTTCTCCGAATGCCAGAAGATTTTTACTACCAGCTCTACAGAACCGGAGCGAACCGGGGGCAACCCACCACTGGTTTAGGGTTAGATAATCTGGTATCTCAAAGTCTTACTGTTTTCAACTTCCACAATACTCTGTTATAGCAAGACTAATTGGGTGGTACGAGTTGTCTAAAATATGTGGTGGGGGGGGAAAAAACAGCTTGCAGAATCTTGTTAACTAAATTAGTATTCCTAATTTACCTCAGTACTGAGAATACACACAGAGCCCTAAACATAACAATTATAAAAATTTTCTAAAATTATGTAATTATCCTAGGCAAATCTAAAATTATTTGTTCTACATAGATCTATTCAAACTTACAGGATGAATGTTTTTGTTTTCTGTGTATAATTCTAAAGAAATATTTCAATATTCCTTTGTATCAATGTAATGTGAACTACAAAGTTCCATATTATGCTCCTTTTCTTATTGGAGTGAATAATTTAGTCCAGAGTAGAAATACCAAATCTTAACTCCTTTCTTACATTAACCCCCTTATTCTTGGGATATGTTTTCTAGCTTCCAGCATTTGGGACATCCAATACAGTGGGTTGAATACAGGAAGTCTTTGACTTACAAACATATTGGAGCCTGCCCATTATGGTCATAAATTGTAAAGTAGATCATCATGTGACCAATCTCATTTTATGATCTTTTTTGTAGCAGTTAAGTGGATGCGGCAGTTGTTAAATGAGCCCATTGTTCATTATGGGACTTTTTTGCCCTAAACTGGAAGCAAACACTGGTTTTTGGCAAAAATGTCAATCATGTGACCATGGGATGCTGCAAACAGCTGTAAATGCAAGTCAGTTGCTAAGAACTTGAGATGTGCGACTGCAGGGGGAGAGGCCAGTCATCAGAACTGGAAACAGGTCGCAAGTACCATTTGCGGGTCAGTTGTAACTTTCAACAGTTGCTAAACAACTGGTGGCAAGTTTAGGACTACCTTTATATCACTGATTGACAAACCAAAAAGAAATATAATTATTATCTTCATCATACTGTTTCCCACTCCAGACTAAATATATTGAAAACATGAGATTTGTAATCCCAGAAAAGTGTTTGTCATGTTTTGGTATTATGGATACTGACTAGTACAACACAAAACATGCAAATACACCACTGCTATTTAACAATGAAGTTCGGTTCCAATGACCAAGTTGTTAAACTAAATGGCTGCTAAGTGATTACATGACTAAAAGTTCCTGTAAAGTTCATGGCTGCTGCAAAATCATTCAGATAAAAAACCTATCCTACAGCTATGCCAGCATTACTCTCACTCTAATATGCCTTGTTATCAGACATACAATGTTTAGTTGTATATGCACACTGAAAAAACTGAAATCAGTAAATATTCCACAGCTTTGTTCTTGTGAATGATAATGTCTTCAGCCTCTCTCCCCCTACAAAAACTATGCTATATATTTAATAAACAAATATTGCATACCAAGATCTAAGACTATTCTTTTAAACATTTCTCTCAAAGTTTCTGGGTTAAAATTGAGAGTGACATATATCATCTTACCAGGCAGTAGGGGATCTTCAATGCATAACATGGATGGTCGATATCCATTAGTCATGGTTTTCATGATTTCTTCTTTGGCAATATAGGCACCTCCATTTTTTATTCTAATACCAGTTTTTAAGTAATTAAAATTCCTTCCATAGAGTTCAAAAAATTCTATTAGAAGCATTCCTAGATTTTCATCAAATCTTCGAGCATCAATTCTTGGATGCAACTATTAAAAATGAAAATCACAGGATCTTATTTTCTTTCACAGCAAGTGGTATTTATATATTATCAGCTAAAATAATTCTTCCTTTTTAAAAACATTTTTTATTTTTACATTGCAAGATGATAGTTATTTGCCAGTATTCAGAAAGTACAAATTGTCTTTATATGACTGTCTTACAAAATATATGTTTCACTGCATGAATATGATTCTGTCACATATCATTCCCACATTTTAAAGAATAAGGACCTTCTAAACCTGGATGAAGATGGGATAGATAGCATGCTATGTCTGGTATTATCAAAGATCTGAAACCTCTAGTCCATTACAGATTTCTCACAATTTATATAAATACTAGAATTGATAAAAACCAAAAGGAGTATTACCATTATAACACCAAAATAGGTATAATATTTACCCAAGAAAATAATTATCTAAAAATTATGGATATAACCCTGTCTTATATTCATAACAGAAAATACTACTGAAAAGAAGGAATTACCGTATATACTCGAGTATAAGCCGAGTTTTTCAGCACGTTTTTTGTGCTGAAAAACGTCCCCTCGGCTTATACTCGGGTCTATACGGCTTATACTCGAGTTTTTTGTTTTTTTTAAGCCCCTCGGCTTATACTCGAGTATATACGGCTTATACTCGAGTTTTTTTTTTCTTTTTTTCACATTTTACCGGACGGCGCGGGGAAGCCCTGCCGGTGCAGTGAGAGGGCGGGGCGGGGGAGCCGCCAGCCTTCTCAGCTGAGGGAGGGAGGGTTTCCCCAACCGGTAGGTGCCTCATTTCCCACCCTCGGCTTATACTCGAGTCCCCAGTTTACCCCAGTTTTTGGGGTAAAATTGGGGACCTCGGCTTATACTCGGATCGGCTTATATTCGAGTATATACGGTAGTATGAAACACAAATGGCTCCAGAGGAAGTAGTACTCTCACCAATAAATTCTAGACCAATAAGCTCAACCCTGATGTCCACTTAAGTAATTTTATTCCATCCATTAAGACTGGTTACATAAAATATATTTATTTTATATATTTTGATGGGTTTTCATGTATGTAAAATTTCATATATGTAGGTGCTTTCATTGAACTACCTCACCATGACATTATTGCCACAGCTGTGAAGTGATATGACAGCATTTTTTAAGCCAACCAGAATAATCTTGTATGGGAGATGGGTAGCATAAAAATGTAATAAATAAATCTGAAACTCTCAATCAAACCAAATACAGTTTTGGGGCCCTAAAAAATTGTCCATTTGTGCTGCAAATGAAGGCAGGATTATTTCCAAACTTCTTAAAATACAGTGGATTCCCTAAAAAACATACCACAATTCACCATCAAATAATTATAGATAGCCCAATTTAATGAATTAGGTTCATTTACCTGTATAAAATATATCATTTATATAACAATAATATAATAAGCATTTAAGTGAAAATTTAGGCAATTTATGACATTTATGAAAAAGGACATACCTGTAAGAAGCTAATTGCCATTAAAATTAAGCTGTAGGAGCTAATTCCACCAGTAAAAACCTCATTCAAATCCCTCTGAAGAAGGAATTGCTTTAATACTAAAATCAAGTAAGGCAGCAATGAGTATTTCTGCAAATGAAAAAAACAGTCAGTTCTAAAAAGAAACATTTTTGCTTATGAATGAATACAAAATACTTCTCACACCAAAATAATATCCCGTATACAACAATAACAGGTAGGAAAATTAAATAGCAAATGTTTATTATCTACATGTTTATTCCTTATAAAAATAGGCAACAGTTTCACTCATTAAAATTTAATAAATAGGAAAAAGACAAGGCAATTGCTTCAAACATGACACATAACTATATGGTACATTAAAAAATGAATAAGCACAAGATAAAAATCAAGGGAACTTTGTGAATATAATGTATGAACATGTTCTTAATTTTACTAGATTACTAAATACTAATTACTTAATGGCAGACAAACACTCATGCATGTACAATCTGTGTAGACACAGAAATTGTAACTGTTTATTCTATCAGGAGGAGCTTGCTTTCAAACATATGAACTAAGATCACTTCTTAAAACCCAAGCAGAAAAAAAGGTAACACACGCTACAGTTAAGCAGGTATGACTTGCAAAGTAATTTATGACCGAATGACTATTTTTGTAAGAACTAAACAAATAATTTATTGTTCACTAAAACACAAATATAAGATAATGCACATTTCTTTAAAAACAGAGTTCTTAGGTTTACAGGTAGCACTTACCAACTACTTCATTTAGTGACTGTTCAAAGTTATGATAGTGTAAAAAAAAACCTCTGAAACCAATCCTTGCATTTGCAACTGTTGCAGTATCCACGGTCATATAATTGTCATTTGTGTGCTTTGCAACAGATGCACATTTACAAGCATTACAATACCCCACAGTCACATGATCACCATTCACCTGCTTCACAATTGGTTTGCGACAAGCAGAAGCAATAAAGAAGGCAGGACTTGCTTAACAACTATGGTGCTTTATTTAATGACCGAAGGGAAAGTAAATCTGTAAATCCTTCAGTCACATGAATTTCCGCTTAGCAACTCTAGAGCTTAGCAACAGAGTTGCCAGTTCCAGTTATAATCACTAGGCAAGGATTTCTTATATTAGCTTCAAATGGCAGGAGCAAAAAGAGTTATATCATCTACTAAATATATTGACAACACAGGATCTTGCATGTAGACCTAGACTGATTGTTACAGCAAAATATCCTGTTAAGTGTAAAATACAGCTTTCCATTTATATCACTGGTCTCTAATCTATCACTAAGCTTGCTCACTAAGTCTGAGCAAAACTAAAGTAACAAGAATTTGTCTGGATTCTAGAAGATTATAAACAATTAGAAACACTTTTGTATGAAGCTCAGTTTTTGCAGCAATTACCTTTCAGCAATTACCAATCTACAGTCCTAGAAAATATCTGAATTTACTTTGCTTTCCAATCTGGTTTGTTTCTCATGAATCAAAGACCAGAGGCATGAGCATCCAAAAGATCAACAAGAAGCACAAGCTCTTGTAGGCACAATTTCAGAGATTTCATACAAATAATCCAAAGAGAATTTTACAATAAATTCTGTTACTTTTGTCATTATGTTGATACTTTACCAAAGATGTATGGACCTTGGAAAAACTCTACTTTTTAGAGGACTGATCACGTGTATTATTTTGGCAGCTTGGAATAGGATGCAATAGGCCTGATAGAAAGCAAAGGAATCTACAAAACCTGCACAATACTTATCATATAATTTTTCAAGGTTTTATATATATATATATATATATATATATATATATATATGTATGTATGTATGTATGTATGTATGTATGTATGTATGTATGTATGTATGTATGTATATAGTCTTTGGTTATTTGGGTTTTCTCCCACGTAAAATTGGAAGTGTCTTGGTGCCGTTTCAACGAAGTCTCATTCGTCATCTTCAGACTTCAGCTTCGTGCTTCTGGGAGCAGTGTGTGCTTGCAGCTGTTTCTTCCTTTTTAACTGCTAGTGGGGGTTTGAACTGATTGGGTGGGAGCTTGGCTGTGCTCTGATTGGATGGGTTTTTTTGTGCTCTGATTGGCTGGGGGTGTGTCCTGTTTGGGTGGGGGCTTGGTTGTGCTCAGATTAATCTGAGTTGCAGGGGGATTTGAGCTGGTGAGCTGCATTGCTGTTGTTTGACTTCGTGTTCGTGGTCGTGCTACATCTTCATAGTGGGTGTCAGTCTGCTGCATGTATAGATTGGAGGGGTTTGAAATGCACACATTGCTCCCAGAAGCATGAAGCTGAAGCCTGAAGATGACGAATGAGACTTTGTCGAAACGTTGCCAAGACACTTCCAATTTTACGCAGGAGAAAACCCGAATAACCAAAGACCTACACACAAACACCCGCGAAAACCTCAGAAAACACACACACACACACACACACACACACACACACACACACATATATATTGATGCTACAGATTTAGGGTTTAAAATGTGGATCCTAAGACTTCAGCCAAAGAAAAATTTAAAATACCCATAATGTGTAAATGAAAAATTTAAAATATTTGATTGAATTGCTACATTTTATATCTGATCTAAACATTTTTCTTTTAAATATATAGCTAAAAATTCTTGAAAGATGATGAGCAGATGGGGGGGAAGTATTTCAGAGAGTTTTTGAATATATTTTCTAAGAGGACTATGAAGTATCAATATCTGCTGTTTGATATTCCAGATGGCATTTAACATAAGCCCATAATCTGATAACTTTGCTTTTTTCAAATTTCAGTTCTAAAAGCAGTAGATATATCAAGATATATCGGGGTTTTTTGTTCTGCTTACTTTACCTTCATGTAGTCTTTGATAAGTCGAGCTGCCTTCACACCAGTTTCTACATTAAAACTAATATCAACTTTCACCTCTGTAGCCTGGTCTGTAAGTTTAATTATTGGTACCTGCAAAAGTTGTAAAATCAACCATTCATATGACATTTGCAGAGAGTAATCAATATTTCAAATCATTTTAAATATCCAGTTCATCTAGATAGCACATTTAATATTTGTTAGCACACAGCTAATATAAATAGAAATCTATTTCAATCTTTTAAATCACTTAGTCCAAGATGGGCATTTAGGGAACGATTGTTCTTTTTATGTTTTATAATAAATGCTATAAAACTCTTTTTTATAAAACTTCATTTACTGTTGTTTTTTATTATTAAGTTTATGTATTATAAATTTTGTACCATGAATGTATTCTTATTTTGCATATTGTGTTTGAGCTACCATGAGTCTGAAAGATGTTGTTGGTATACAAATTCGATAAATACTTAATGTGTTCGTATTCCTTCATTCTCTCATATTAGCGTTGTAGATGCCAAGAGATCTTCTTGCCACTTAAATGTCTATTGTGATCCTAATATGGCAGGTCCCATTATACTGTACAGCTTCCATTAGTTAACAACATTCTATACATATTACAAGATCTGTCACTGCCAATGGCAACTGTTCATTTAATCTAGTGGTAGTCAACCTGGTCCCTACCACCCACTAGTGGGTGTTCCAGCTTTCATGTTGGGCAGTAGGGGTTTTGTCCGATATTGAAGTACTTTCCTTTTTTTTACTTGACTTTTTAAAAAATTTTCATAGCATTATTTAAAAACATTTTCATTAGGTTTTCATAAAATTCCCCGTGACAATTTAATGAAAATATACTATTTGTATCGCCCGGCCATAAATTTAGTTCATGTTACCTAAGTGAAACTAAATGGCGCTATAGTGCGAACGCAAACAAAAGAATAGCTCATGCATCTCCCCCCACACCACCCAGCTGTACCAGAGAAGCAGAGCTGGTAGCCGCCCCCCCCAAACCCAATCCACGATGCGCGAGAGGCATGAGCAGACGATACATGGCACATTACTGTGAAACTGGTGGGCAGTTAGAAAATTTTACTACTAACAGAGATACAAGAGTGGGCGGTAGATATAAAAAGGTTAACTACCCCTGATTTAACCCTTCTTGCCATTTCTTCAATATAGAAGAGCCATTGGCACTTTAAAAGAGCAAAAGTCACAGACTCTTTTGTGCAATATTTAAAATAATTAATTTCTATTTTATAATACAGATTACATCATGAAACTCATTTTGGCAAAGGTGATGAGGTCTTTATTAACAAGGTATTAAAAGTTCTTAATATTTAAACTGTATCGGTTATTTACTATATGGCCAAGAAGCAGTTACTATGTTTCTGCTACTATCTGCACTCCTTTCTAGAAAAACCCTTCCACAATCACTTACTTGAATTATTCTCTAATATAATATGCTTGGGCATACCTCCACAGCGGGTTAGAAAACATTTCATTTCCATTTAGATCTAATGTTCTAATCAGATCTAATTTTGCAGAGCATGTGATTCAACTGCAGTTTGATTTGCACAGATTTCTAAACCATTTCTGAATCCAAAATGTTATTGTTTCTTTAAAAGCCAAAGAATTTAGAACTGAATAATTTAAAGAACAATCTCTTTGTGCACAATCCTACTGTTATTCATTTCCTGATAGAACAGTCTAATTCATCATCCTACTACCACTGAGATGTAATAGCTAAGAAGATGTGGAAGAACTTGTCTTCTGTGGCAGCCAGGCTTCGTGCCTCTTTAAAAAGATATTTTCTTTAATATCTTTCTGGTCTTTGTCTCCAGTGTACTAAGAAGAGCAGAGAACTACCTGCTTACAACAGCATATCTAAAAAGGTTTCTTAAAATAAAACCAGAGGTTTGGTATCTTAGGCATGGAATGTTCAAGGATCTATTCACATCAATGGCAAATATTTCCAAGTGCATTTAAGTTTAGGTTGTTAAACTCTGTCTCATTTACAGCAATGTGCTAGTCTAAAAACAGCATGTGTATCTGTTTACTTAGAATTCAAATTGCATACTGAGGCTCTGAACATTACCGGTAATATTGAAAATGTAAAGCAAGAGGGAAATGTCAGTTTACTTGGGAAGAAAATGACATAACAGTAAAGGAAGAATTGAAGCCATATAAATATTTTAAAAGAGAAGCAGATACAAACTAGATATTTTAATAAAGTTTCTACCTCTGCAAAACAAGTTATGACTCACAAGCTAAAGACAGCTTAGCTTAACATATGCCAAGAGAAATTTTCAAATGTCAGCCCCAGCAAAGCTGGTCACATCATCTGTCAGTGAAGTTACCAGGACTTTAATTCAGGTTTAAAAGGACAAAAACAGAAGAACTATAGTGTGTGAAATGTATTTCAAACTGAAGATTTATCACAACACATATTGGATTGTTCAGTAAGTATTAAGAATCACATAATGCAAGGTTTATTGATTTAAATAAAATTATTAGATTGATTTAAGCAATCAATATATTAGCAAAAATAGAACTTTCTAGGCATTCTTTGTCATGCAAGATGTTGAAATGGTTTGAAAACAAACAACATGAGTTAGTTTAGAGCTAATGCCAAGGAATGAGAAAGGCAGGAAAACATTTTCACAAACAATACCTGTTACTAACTTGCAGTTGGGGAAATTCACAAAAGCATAATATAAATAAGCAAGCAATGAACCCAAAGTACAGGTAGTCCTCAACATACAATCATAATGGAGCTTGCCTATTACTATCATAAGTTGTGGCAATCATTAAGCAAGGTGCACTCATGATTGTCTGACTTAATGACTACAATTCCTGCTCTCCCTGTTTCAGTTGTTAACCAATCATGTGGGCTATTAAGCAGAACCTGGGATGCTTCAGGGGATGGAGGCGGCCTTGGGACTCCTGGCACAGTCCCATGCTACAGCACTGAATGGTCATAAATTGAGGGCTACCAATAAAATATAAACATGTCTGACAATGTAACTTTCCCTCAATAAGGAAATGTTCAGGATAACTTGTTTTAAATTACTTACTGTAGCTTTGTCAAGTACTTTAATTGAATGTGGCTCGGCCACATTGTGTTTCCTTAGGGCTTGTTCTAGCTGCTGGAGAGGTGGGCTGTCCCATTTTCCAAAAACCACTAAATCAATATCACTGTAGATATAAAAACATAGCTAAAGTTTACTAGAAACTTAGGTATTATATAACACTTGTTTGAAGAATAGGCAAATAACACAATTTGAAAGAGAGGATTTGAAACATATATACAAAATAAATATATCTCTGAATTGTCAAAACATCCACATCTTTTGTAAAGCTTCCACGCTGCTTCAAAACTTTTTTAACTGTATCTGCAGGCTGATCAACAATTCAAATGCTTTAACAATTGGAAGAAAAGATCTTTGTTCACTCTCATGCATGTTGCAAAATACCTCTAACTGTTTGTACAGTCCATATACACTACCTTGTCAATTTAATATTTAATTTAATGATAATATGTTAGTTATTCATTCCAAATCAAAATTTTAATAGTGTAATATACAGCAGCTTTTCTCTAGTCCCAAATTATATTGGACTACACTCTCATCATTTCCCAGTTAACTGGGTTGTCAGAAATCCTACTCCAATACATTTGGAAGGCACAAAGCTGGGGAAGGGTAATAAAGAAGTTTAAATGCTACAGAGCAGTGGTAGTCAACCTGGTCCCTACTGCCCACTAGTGGGCGTTCCAGCTTTCATGGTGGGCGGTAGGGGTTTTGTCCGATACTGAAGCACTTTCCTTTTTTTTAATTTAATTGACTTTTTAAAAAAATTTCATAGCATCATTTAAAAACATTTTCATTAGGTTTTCATAAAATTCCCTATGACAATTTAAATTTCTGAAAATATACTATTTGTGTCACCCATGCATAAGTTTAGTTCACGTTACGTAAGTGAAACTAAATGGTGCTATAGTGCGACCGCAAACAAAAGAGCCTTGTCCCAGAATAGCTCACGCATCTACCCCACACCACCCAGCTGTAACAGACAAGCAGAGCTGGTAGACAGCGCCCCCCCAAATCCAATCCACGATGCGCGAGAGGCATGCGCAGATGACGATACACGGCACATTACTGTGGAACCAGTGGGCAGTTAGAAAATTTTACTACTAACAGAGATACAAAAGTGGGCGGTAGGTATAAAAAGGTTGACTATCCCTGCTACAGAGCCTCAGCCTAAAACAAACTTCCATGACAGCTAATACTGATATTTCTGGGTTTTTTAAACTTGGTTTAGAAGTTCTTTCATATTCGAAAGAATATTAATTAATATGAATTAATTGTTCATCGTTTTTTTGTACCTGAAAGTTGTAGAGGGAGAATGTTAATGTTTTATATGTTCACACTATTGTACAAAAGATGATAAATTAGAAATGCTAGCATCCCTAGATGTATTCTAATGTTGTTGATATAACAATTTTCAGGTTTGCAGCTAAACCTGAAGAATCAGTACACAGTTAAAATTAAATCAGATGTCTTTTCAATTATGTCAATTTTAAAGAGATACTAAAATACAATTTATGCACCTTACTGCCCAGAAACCTAAGTTAATGAAAATGCAAGTGTTGTGTTATTCTTTCTCTCTGATTTTTTTTAAAACTGTACTCAATATCCCTCTTTTTCCTGTATTGACTTCTTGATAATCAGTGAGGCTGGAGTGGTAATATACATTACGGTGCCATGTAACTTTTTTGTTACTATTACATAATATTAGAGCCAACAATACAAGTGAAAAATTTCTGGACTCACCTTGTTGGCAGATAAAGTCCTGTACTAAAACTTCCAAATATCTGAACCTGGAAAAGAAAAACATCTATTCTGAATTTAATTGCTAAAAAATTCTAAAATTAAAATATGAGTGTGGAGTCAAAGTTAAAATGGTCTACAGAGCATCAACTTGAGGTAAGCTTACATCAGCTGTAGGCCAAAGATCTTTGATGACAGTTTCTATTCTTTTCACAACTTCTCGTCTCATAACTGCTTCTTCAGGACATGGGGACATAAAGTCATAAAAGTCAATTATTTCTTCATGGAGCCTATGGGAAGAATAAAAAAAAAATCAATAAGAGCAGAAAGAGAACCAAAGGAACTAATCTATTGGTGACTCTGGATACAAATCTGGATTTGCAAGTAGAATATTTCAATTTCAGTTGCATAATTATTCTAGGATTCCATCTCCAAACATATATTTTTGTAGAAGTTGAATAATAAAAGGTTTATAAAGAATAAGAATCAAATCTGTTTTTGTAGTAGACATGTTAAATCAAAATCAAGCCTAAGATTCCCATATTTTGCCTCACACAAGCCATACTTCTCTTCACTCACCTCTAGCATATTTGAGATCACTTCACATATGTATGCAGATAAGACAGAAAATTATCTGTCCATGTTAATCACCCAACAATCTCTATCATCATAGTCATTATTATTATTACTGCTAAATAATTATTTAGATTTATATCCCATCTTTTTCTTCAGGAGCATAATGCAGTGAACATACTGGTCTCTCCTTCCATTGTTTTCATTACAATAACCATATGTGAGATAGGTTGGGCTGAAAGAGAATGACTGGTAAAAAGTCACCCAGTAATAGCATCTGTGTCTACCTAATGTTATATAGTAGAGCCGTGATGGCGAACCTATGGCACGCATGCCACAGGTGGCATGCGTAGCCATATCAGTGGGCACGCCAGCTCAGCATGCGCACACCAGCCAGCTGATATTCAGGCCTTCTGGGCCCATCAGAAGTAGGGAAACAGGTTGTTTACTGCCTCCGTGGTGGTGGGGTGGGGAATGCCCGTTTTTCTTTCTCCCCTGGCTCCAGATCCTCTCTATGCATCTGGGGAGGCCCAAAACGGCCCATTCCCCAACTTCCAGTTGGAGAGGAAGTGAAGTTTTTTGCTGTCCCCAGCCTCCAGACACTCCTAGAGAGGCTCTGGAGGCTGGGGACAACAAAAAAGTCACTTCCTGTCCAACCGGAAGTTGGAAAACGGGCCGTTTTGGGCCATCCGGAGGGCCTCCGAGGGGGTGGAGAAGGATGTTTTCGCCTTCCCCAAATGCATTGAGAGGATCTGGAGCCAGGTGAGAAAGAAAAACGGGCCAACCAGGCCATCATGTGACAGGAGCAGGGAGGGGAGGGGGGTTGTGCGCACATGCGCAGGGCCGGGCACATACAATTGTGGGTGTGGGCACACACGTGCGCGAGCCTTCCCCCTCCCATCCTGGCATGCAATGGCAAAAAGGTATAGAGAATACTTTCATTTTCCTTATATTTCTTGATAAACACACATATAAATTAAGCTATATAAAAAGTAAATTTATGCATGGGACCTGCAAAATGTTAAAAGTGTGCAGAAGTAGCTAGACTTATTAGGAAGTACATTTCTGATCACAAGAAAATGGATCCATACAACTCATACAACTAGGAGATGCGGCTTAAGATTTCTTCCTGTTTGATGGAGGAAATCCCAACCTTCAGTTAAATGTACTGACTTCAAATAAGTAGGTTAAATTCTCACAAAAAAGCAACAAGGATGATTAGGGGGTGAAGACTAAAACTTATGAAAAACATTTGCAGAAATTCAGTATGTCTAGTCTGGTGAAAAGGACTACAGGAGACATGATAGCAGTATTCCAATATCTGAAGGACTACCACAAAGCACTAGAAGGCAGGACAAGAAACAATGGATGGAGAGAAGCAACCTAGAACTAAGGAGAAATTTCCTAACGGCGAGAACAATTAAGCAGTAGAATGCCTTGCCTTCAGAAGTTGTGGGTGCCCCATCACTGAAGGCTTTTAAGAAGAGACTGGACAGCCACTTGTCTGAAATGGTATAGGGTCTCCTGCTTGAGCAGGGGATTAGACTGGAAGACCTCCAAGAACCCTTCCAACTCCATATTTCTATGTTCTATGTATTCTTCTTGTAAATGATAAAATACATGGGAACAGCATAAAACAATGAGCATAATAAATTCATTCATATATTGCTGCTTGGATAATCTTTTAATCTACTTGCCCTCCTAAATATCTGCATCTTTCTGTGAATAGTAATGTACTTCACAGTAGGTTTAACTACTGTCCTTGTTCATCAAAAATTGAACAAACAGAAAAAGTTTGTTATGTATTTAATGCAACAGTATTTCCGAGGTGGAACAGTTCATTCTTTGTGATCAATGCACTTAAAATCTGGATCTGAAATGCATCGTCTATTTTAAAATTGCTTTTAAAAATAAATGACTCTGTCCCAACCTAATTTCTATTAATTTTTCTTCTGCATTAAGTCTCTTAACATAATTGTCTTTGGAAACTGTAGCACAGGAAGGAAGCAGTATCTTGTTAGCTATAAACACCAGGACAGGACATTTTCTCACCCACTCTGTTAATTGTGGACAGGAAAGTTTAACTACTACTGATATCCTGTTTGCAAGATAGACATTGTCAGTCTTCCATGTCCCACAGTACATTATTTGTTAGATCCTCAGAGCCCAAACTCACCTCCCTTGAACCTGGAAGCTGGAAAACATAATCTCTTGGGTTTAATGAAATTAGGAATTGCATATGAGGTGCAGGGATAAAGACCAGAAGACTTGTCCTCATGGAACCTCCCACTAGCTGAAAGTATTCCATCTCTTACCTCTCCAAGGCAGGGGTGAAATGCTCCCGGTTCGGACTGAATCACCCGATCCGGTAGCGATGGCAGCGGGTGGTTCAAAGAACCAGTAGCAAAAATCCCTGCTCCCCCCCACCAACTAAACCACGCGATCATCAGAGGTTGTTTTTTTAACTTTTAAAAGCATTTTTTCTTCGGCCGAAAAAATGTTTTTAAAAGTTAAAAAAAGCCTCTGATGATTGCGCGCCTCAGCTCGGATCGTCAGAACCCTTTAAAAGCATTTTTTTCTACAACCTCTTTGGCCAAAGAGGTTGTAAAAAAAAGCTTTTAAAAGGCTCCTCTGGCGATCCCAGCTGAGTTGCCTAATCACCAGAATCTTTTAAAAGCACTTTCTTACAACCTCTTCGGCTGAAGAGGTTGTAAAAAAAATGCTTTTAAAAGGTCCCGGCGATCAGGCAACCCAGCTGGGATCGTCAGAACCTTTAAAAGCTTTTTTGCCTCTGGCGATCCCAGCTGAGTTGCCTGATCATCACAGGCTTTTAAAAGCATTTTTTAAATAATCTCTTCGGCCGAAGAGGTTGTAGAAAAAATGCTTTTAAAAGTAAAAAAAAAAAAAGTGGCCACGCCCACCAGTCACATTATCCCCCTAAGCCATGCCCACAGCGGTAGTAACAAATTTTACATTTCACCCCTGCACAAGGAGAGATTAGGCATACTAAAGAACAGACTTAAGAAAGTGGGATTTTGTCTAATGGGTTTGAAGGGAAAATTAAGAGTTGAGCACTCTACTAATGATGAATACAGTGTAGTAAATGGTAGATCACTGAAGATGACTGAGGATGAGTCACATTCATGCCTAAACAATTCACGTGAAGGTTGCCTGAGGAAGGTGCTATTTGTTGGTACCAGACAACTAGATCTAAAGCAACTGCCTGCATCAGCAGCCTGATTGTTGCTACCCCTTTCTTCAACTCTTTCTAGAAAGTGCAATAATTCAGGGATGTCTATTATCAGTACCAAAGTTTTCTAACCTTTTCATCATGATTCAAACATATAGCAAACCATCTAAAACAACGGTTCTCAACCTGTGGGTCAGGACCCCGTTGGGGGTCGAATGACGATTTGCCAGGGGTCACCTAAGACCATCGGAAATATGGGAAGTATACTTGCGAGTCGAAGAATCGCGCTCCAATGGTTGACTCCACAAGCCAGCTGCAGGCTCTTCAAATCGCTAGCTGAATTCGGCTTCAGGCGCGATGAATTAAAAAAGAGAGAAATCTTTGCTCTGATGTCTCCCTCTCAAGCCAGCTGCAATCACTCCCAATCGCTAGCCTAATCTGGCTTCAGGCGCTATAAACTTAATAGGGGAGGAGTCTCCACTTTAATGCCTCCGTCCTCAAGGCAAATCGTAAGCAGTTCAGATCGCTAGCCAATAC
Source organism: Ahaetulla prasina (assembly GCF_028640845.1). Taxonomy (NCBI): domain Eukaryota; kingdom Metazoa; phylum Chordata; class Lepidosauria; order Squamata; family Colubridae; genus Ahaetulla; species Ahaetulla prasina. The sequence goes on along the minus strand of NC_080541.1, from coordinate 104,584,976 downwards.
GGCTTCAGGCGCGATAAATTCAAAATGAAAATAATTTTATGGTTGGGGTCGCCACATCGTGGGGAATTGTATTAAAGGGGTCGCCACATCGTGGGGAATTGTATTAAAGGGGTCGCAGCACTATAAAGGTTGAGAACCACTGATCTAAAAGAATACAGGTCTTCATTGGTCTCCCATTGTTGAACTTGAAGGTTTCGGGCTTGCTTTGTTAATTTTTAGCATAGCCGTTGTTACTTTGAGTCTCACTGCAACACCAGAAGTTGAGATAGGATGTCTGAACATTTCATGAATTACTGCAGTTTCATGTCTGGTCTCTTTTAAAAGAAAAAACATGGCCTCCTGGTCTATAGAATGATTTACTAGAATTTCCTAGTCCTGAACAGCTTAATTTGAATTGGCACTTTGGGAAGTGCTGTATAAAGCAAGAGTTGTCCTGTCAACCATGGTACCATTAGGGCATTGATTCCCTCAGTTCTGTTGTCTTGAAATTGAGAAAAGAAACATTTCACATGCCTATCGTCTACTGTCATGGACAAATCAATATATCTCCATAGTCTTGAAAAATTCTGCAGATGTCAGACACATTTTCCTCCGTTCTAGTTTGTTGATGATCATTGTTGACTCATAATGGGATCATTATCCACTACGAATTTTGGCCTACCTTGGAAGTTTGCCCCCCTCCCCATCACCTAAGATTGGCATATTTGGTCATCTGGTTCCTGATCAGTTCCGAGTGGCATTCCCACTGGCAAATTTCCTGGGACGACTATAGCCTACTAATGCAGGGATCGGATTACCTTGCTTGGCAATGTTATATGCAACTGGGTTCAGCTGGTAATCTGATTCTGAAATGAGAGAGGGAATCACTACAGCGATCTTGCTCTGTAACCTTGCCAGCTTCAGATGTGCTAACGTTCTGCATACTAGCCTTTCTTTCCTGGCTTCAAAATGCATTCAACATATAAAGATGGACCTCTGTGTTCTTAAATACTACATAAGGACTGCCACTGCTTTGATGAATATATTGGGGGGATTGTGCCAGCTTGAAAATGAGCACAGGTAATCTTCAACTTACAACCAGCATATATTTATGACAGTTGCAGCATCAGAGTGATATGATTGTCATTTGAGACCTTCCCAGATGGGAAAAGTCTGACAAGTAAAAGTCAATGGTAGAAGCCAGATTTGCTTAACGACTGCATGGTTCACTCAACAACTGCATAAATTGGTTTATGGCAAAAAAGGCTGTAAAATTAGGAGCAACTCACTTAACTGCTTTGCTTAGCAATGGAAATTCTGATCTCAATTGGGGTCATAAATTGAGAACTATCTGTATTCTGAACTGAAATAGAGCGCTTGTACATGAAATCTATGAAACCACTAGTGGGAGATTCTGACTGGGACCTTTATATAAGCCTCTAACAAACCTACAAATCTAGGCTTCTAATTTCAGTATCTTTATCCTAAAGTTTCAATGACTAATAAGATTATTCTAAGACCCAAAGTTTAGGATAAGCTTTCCAATATCTATTGTTCTTAGCAGTGTGGTGGAAAAACATGATGAAGACATCTGAGGTATGTAATTTGTTATGAGATGTTCTTGGAGACTTTTATTTTATTTTTCACACTTAACTGCCCATCTTTCTCAGATCCCTCACCTTTGGCTCTGGTATGTGTGATATTCATTTGTATGTATCAGCACTCATCTGGTCTGACAGTAGGCCAGAATTTGTGCTGCTGAGTGATCCCTTAGGAGTAATAATATCATCCTGAAGAGTATTTTCCTTGGTCTTTGCCATTTTTAGCAAATAGTGCTTTGTTGAGCCTGGAAGCTAAAGTATGGATTCCTTGTCGGCTTCTTATCCAAAAGAAGGTAGAAACTTTATCTTTATAATTTGAAAACAATGATGCAGGACTTCTAATTGCTTTCCTCCTTAGAACTATAGATTAGAATTCTTCCTACGTGACTGCCTCTTTGAGTAGCTTCTTCCCTACATTAGCTTTCATTTGGTTATCTACCAAGCAATATCTAAGTCATACGTTTACTGTGCGAGCACTTCTAATGCTAATGTTAATGGTAGGCCATCCAAAAAGAGATCTGTTCTGAATTTTGCTGTGGAATCTTTGATGCTCTCTGAGCTATATGCTTGCAAATATTTCATTACCCAACTAGACAAGTAAATAACATTGTCTGTATGAGTGTGGACAAAACCAACACTCATTTGCATTGATGATGATCACTACTATTTGTAAACAAGCAAACAACCAGGTTCAAAGCATCAATGACTCCCCTGTTCAACCCTGGACTACATATGTTCTCTTCTCTTGCTTTCCTTGTTTATTTACTGATGTCCTTTCTACCAGGACTTCTGGGAGAACACATAAACATAGGCTGAGATTCAGATGATAATTGAAATTGCTACACCTTTTCCCCAAGAGGATTCCTAGTGGAATTTCTACTCACTAAGCACTTCTCTTTCAGAATCACTTATTGTGAAAATCAGTACTGCCTTCAGGATTTTGATGCTAAAACTTCAGATGACCATTCTATAGTCATCTGACGTTTTTGCTACTAATGAAGCTTTTATCTTGGCTGATTCTACCTACTCCCCCTTGATTACTCTCTGTTGCCCTTTAGGAACCTCCCGAGACACAAGCTATTATTTTGTCCTTTCTTGAAGCTAAGTACCTAATTTATTAAGCATCACTGGACAAAAAAATAATAAAGTCAAAACAGTTTCTAATGTGGAGATGTAGAATGCAAGAAAAACAGTATCCTGAACCTAGGAACGGGTCTCAGGAATAAGTGATCTTCTATATCACTCTGTATACCAATGACTGCATCTCCAATGATCCATTTGTTAAGCTACTGAAGTTCGCAGATGACACAACAGTGATTGGTCTGATTCGAGACAATGATGAATCCGCATATAGACGAGAGGTCGAACGACTAGCCTTGTGGTGCAACCAAAACAATCTGGAACTGAACACACTCAAAACCGTAGAAATGGTGGTAGACTTTAGGAAAAACCCTTCCATACTTCCACCTCTCACAATACTTGACAACACAGTATCAACAGTAGAAACCTTCAAATTTCTGGGTTCTATCATATCGCAAGATCTCAAATGGACAGCTAACATCAAAAACATCATTATAAAAGGACAACAAAGAATGTTCTTTCTGCGCCAACTCAGTAAGCTCAAACTGCCCAAGGAGCTGCTGATCCAATTCTACAGAGGAATTATTGAGTCTGTCATTTGCACCTCTATAACTGTCTGGTTCGGTTCTGCAACCCAACAAGAAAAACACAGACTTCAGAGGATAATTAGAACTGCAGAAAAAATAATTGCTACCAACTTGCCTTCCATTGAGGACCTGTATACTGCACGAATCAAGAAGAGGGCCGTGAAAATATTTGCAGATCCCTCGCATCCTGGACATAAACTGTTTCAACTCCTACCCTCAAAACGACGCTATAGAGCACTGCACACCAGAACAACTAGACACAAGAACAGTTTTTTCCCAAAGGCCATCACTCTGCTAAACAAATAATTCCCTCAACACTGTCAGACTATTTACTGAATCTGCACTACTATTAATCGTTTCATAGTTCCCATCACCAATCTCTTTCCACTTATGACTGTATGACTATAACTTGTTGCTGGCAATCCTTATGATTTATATTGATATATTGATCATCAATTGTGTTGTAAATGTTGTACCTTGATGAACGTATCTTTTCTTTTATGTACACTGAGAGCATATGCACCAAGACAAATTCCTTGTGTGTCCAATCACACTTGGCCAATAAAATTCTATTCTATTCTATTCTATTCTATTCTATTCTATTCTATTCTATTCTATTCTATTCTATTCTATTCTATACTGCTCAGGCTTCTGAGGCTGCAATTTGAACATGAAATTGTAGCCTTCTTCCTCTACTCACTTGTCTTCCCATGAATAAGGTGATGAGGATGAATGGGACTTACTAAGCTTCTGGAAATGGAAATAGATTGCTCTTTATGAACAAAACTAAGAGATTTTCCATCATTGCTTAGAGCAAGAGTGTCAATTCAAGGCTCGCAAGCTGGATCTGGCCTGCAGGGTGCTTAAACCTGGCCTGGAAATATCAAAGTACCAGCCCACGGTGCCTCTGCCAGCCAAAACAGGCCGCAGTATGTGTGCGCATGTAGCCCCCGCCCCATGGCCCATTTTTGGCCTCCTGCAGCACTTTCCTGGCTGAAAACGGGCCTAGTGAGGACCCCACATGGCCCGTTTTTGGCTTCCCCGGCCTCCAGCAGTACTCTGCTGGCCAAAACGGGCCACACAGGGCTTCTGCGCGGCCCATTTTTTGGCTGGCAGAGTGCTGCAGGAAGACTGGATTGGACAGGATTACAATTATATGGCCTCAAGTAAGTGCCTGATCTGGATAGAAAACAAGTAACATGCTATGTTAATAATACAGTTTAATGCCAGATTTTATATATCGTAGGTCCATTTAATCTACAATCAACAATCTATAATTGACAGCCATTTCTATTTACTATCCTGGAAATTTACCTCTGCTATTAGATCTTGTATTATTATGTTATTTATGCTATTGTATTTTTATTATTAGTTGAATAATAAAAATATAATAGTATAAATATTTTTCTGCCAGGAAAAGCAATTTATTATTAAACAAACTATTAAACAAATAAAAAGTTTAGTGGAGTATAAAGAATAAGTGTGTTTTGCCAGTAATATCTGGTAGAAGAGATAGGAAAATGGTTACAGTAAAGAACTGTGGAAAGAAAGAAATGGGAAAAATGAATCTTGAGGCTGTGTCAAACGCCCACCATGGCCACGCCCATCTCCGGCCACCACCATCTTGGCCCTCCAAGGTCAAAAACAACCCCAATGCGGCCCTCAAATAAATTGAGTTTGACACTCCTGGCTTAGAGCAACTTTAAATTCTTGTAAAAGAGTAATAGACCTTGTACAAGTAGCTGGCGCCTAACCAAAATATCCCTACTTTCTAGTGCCTAAGCATTTATGGTGAATATGAAAACTAATTTGGGCTTTTCCTTGTCTCTTAAGCCTTGCATAGGAGCTAGGACCCAAATGAAGCTTATTCCCACTAAATTCCAAAGTCCATTCAGGTAGACCTTGACTTATGACCAAAACTGAGTCCAAAATTTGTGCTGCTAAGTGAGATAGTGTTAAATGAATTTTGCTCCATTTTACAACCTTTCTTGCCAGTTGTTAAGTAAATCATTGCAGTTGTTAAGTTAGTAATGCACCTGTTAAGTAAATCTGGCTTCTCCATTGACTTTACCTGTCAGGTGGTTTCAAAACGTGATCACATGACCCCGAGACACTGCAATCATAATAAATATGAGTCAACTACCAAATGTCTGAATTTTGATCACATGACCATAGGGATATTGTAACAGTTTTTTGAAAAACTGTCATAAATCAGTGCCATTGTAACTTCCAATAGTCACTAAATGAACTGTTGTAAGTCGAGGACTACTTGTACTGGCATCATTAAGCTTCTATTAGATCTGTTTACCTATTTATGTATCTCTACATCAAGTAGAGGATTTCCACCATGAAACAGGAAAATAGTAGCCCTGCTTTTCTAGCTAGGTGGAGGTTAATGATTCTGAGAAGTCCATCTTTGGCAACCAAGAAAATTCTCACTCAAGACTTCCAGCTGTGCTTCCGGTGGCATCAGAGATGAGGACCATGAACTCTGCAGCCCCGCTCTGAGCTCTCCCCATTGGAGGGCTCCAAAAGGAGTCATAGCTACCTTGAAGGGGTGGTGAAGTAAAGGGGGGCACCTTGCAGGTTGAAGAGAGCCGCATCTATCCTCCCTGACTTGGAAAATCCCCTTCATCTGAAGACAAGGAGCAATGGCAGTCAACATGGCTGCCATGAAGCTGGGGACAGCTGAAGCACCTAAGAAAGTACTGGAGCAAACAGAATGAACAATGATTGTTTCTGGGTGAGATGGTTCTTCTTCTATTTAAAAACTGACCCTAAGAAAAATAAAAAATCTGTGACTCAAGAGAGTCCAAAAGGATAATTGTTTAAGCTGCGAAAATAAGCACTTCTGAGATCTATGATGAAAAGTTAGTCAAGACTGCCATCTACTGATGAAAGTAAAAGTGACTCCTAGACTCCTGGAAATTTACAGAGGAGGAAAGGAATATCTGATATCCATTGGAGGACTGTGACCTTTAACTGTTGATTGTCTTACATTTACCAGAGGTGGAAATAAGAGAGACATTTTATAAAAAAAACTGGGAAACTAGAATAAAAGACCAAAATCATAGAGCAGATTCAAAGAATTCGGAAAATAGCTTGGATTATTAGAATATGGAGTAAATGTTGGAATTGGCTCATCTAAATAAATGATTTTACTTGGAAATAAATGGCTTTTGATTACAATTAACATCTGCTGGAAAAAAGGCACCATGGAAATCTGAATGGGATGTGCCATCTACTAATGATTGGAAACTATAATTTTGAATTCTCCTTGGAATAGATTGAGACTTTTACTGCTTAATGTACTAATATTGCTATCATGACTAGAATTGAAGGAACAGCTGTGGAAATGAGAGGACTTTTTAATGAAATGACTTTGTTGTTCCAAAGCATAAAAATATCAATGGATGATATAGACGAGAAAATGGAAAATATTCTGCAAAAAACAACAAATAAAGTCCAAACTACCCAGGAATTGGTGGAAACAATAGTAAGATTGGATGAAATGGACTACTTAAACCAGCAAATTGACTACAAACAGGGAAAAAACATGGATCAGAAAAACCAGCAAATGAAGCAAAAGCTCGATGATGAGGAAGACCAGACAAATGGCAAGCAAAAGGAGCAGAAAGAACAGATGAAGTGGCAATATCAACAAATAAATCAAGGACTACAGCAAAAAATAGAACTGACAAACCAGCCAATAAAGGAAGGAAGATAGAAAAAGATAAAACAGATAAATCAACAATTGGATAGAAAGAAAGACATCTTCAGTAAGGAGACAGACATGGGCAGGCATTTGGGAAAATTGCCAGCATAAGTTTGTACTGGGAGAAATACTTAGATACAAGAAAAAATATAAAGATAGAGCTAAAGATGAGGAATGTGGGAAGCAAGTAAAAAAAATGGATAAAAATTTAAACACTAAAGAGGAGAAGAAATGATGGATTCCGTATTTCCCTGAAAATATGACAGGTCCCAAAAATAAGGCCAAACCTGATTTTTTGGGGTGGGCGTAAATATACGCCATCCCCCAAAAATAAACCCTAGAGAAGGGATGGGCAGGGCCAGCACAGGAGGCAGCCCTTCCTTTCCCCAATCAGCTAATGGCAGCTGGGCCCCTTAACCATGCCCCACGGATCAGCTGATATGATCTGGAGCTGCCTCTCCTTCTATCTCTCCTCAATGTTCTTGGCACTTGCCTGCCTCCCATCCATCCATCCATCCCCCTCACCTGCAAACTCCTGCCCTGCTTGCAAGAGAGCAGCTGCCTGGCACCTCTTGTCACGTGTGCCCACCCAGCAGACAACACCCCACTCTGGCCAGGCAGAGCACCACTCACCAACCAAGCTGTATTCCAGGATCATGATGTGGGCAAAGCTGGTGAGCATCAGGTCTTTGAGGAGTCTGCGCCACGCTGTGTTGGTAGTGGCCACTGGGAGTGTGCTTCCCACTCTATGGTTCCAGCTCCATGTGGCTGCCCTGGTTCCTGGAAGACTCAGCAGCAACTGGTTGGCCCAACTGGCCTCTTCTCCGCTTCCAGCCGGGGTTTAGAAGCCACAGAGGAAGCCATCCTTAGTGCTGGGATGGTGGCGGTGCAGATTCCCCATGCAGGGCTGCAGCTCTCTTTGCCCTTCACTGCCTCTGCCACGGTTGCCAGAACACTCTCTGCCCCAGTTCCCGGAAGACTTGGTAGCAGGTGGTTGGCCTGACCAGATTCTTCTCTGCTTTCAGCTGGGTGCTCACCAGCTTTACCCACATCGACATGGTGAGGCCTGGGAAGCGCATGAGTGGGGGGGGGACAGGTGCTCGTGTGGCTTGGCGCCTTTGGCCCGCTCATGTTCCACCCACCCCACGCAGGAGGGGAGGGGCTTGACGGCACACAGAGGGAGCCTCTCTCTGCCGGACTTCCAGCTGTGAGTGCGCAGGCCACCCGGTGGGCTCCACATGGCAAGAGGTGCCTGGTCGCTGCTCTCTTGCAAGCGGGTTCTGAAGAGCTGGAAAGAGGGTGGCAGGACGCAGGCACAGCCTCAGGGACGAACAGCTGATGAGTGGCTGTGTTGCACTGCTGTGGTATTCTTATGGCATTGTTAGCATAATTATGCTTGCAATGTTTATAAATAAATCTTACAGCTACTACAAGCAGCTGATGACTGGCTGTGTTGTGCAACACAGCAGCAGCCATGAGGTGACCATGCTCGCCGCCTCCTGCACCCTGAAAATAAGACCCCCGATAATAAGACCATGCCCTTATTTTGGGGTTCAAAAAAATATAAGACAGGGTCATATTTCTGGGGAAACACAGTAGAAAGAAATGCCTTTTAAACATTAAGGGAGCTTGCTGTAAGCTGATAGAGGCAGAAATAAAATTAGAGAAATATTAGAACATATATTTTAATAGAATAAACAAAAATAATAGAAAGATTAGAGGTTTATAGATGTTAGGCATTTTCCTTTCTGCTGTTTAAATAGTATTATGAGGATCACCTAAGTTTGGTAAATGTGATAAAGATTACTAATATTGTTACTGTAATTTGGATTAATATGAATGATGCCCAGAATCAACACTGTCCACATACAATATGAATGTATATTTTTTAAAGTAAAAAATAAGATCTAAAACAGAAAAATTCTCAGTGTTCTAATCAACTTCTTCCAGAGTACTGTCCTATTCCTCATACCCAGTTTTTATGCATATCAAAAAGCCAGAATATAAAATGTAATATCTTTCAAGAAAAGCATTTATTTAAAAAAAGTGTGATGGTTATACCTTTCATATAAAAACTTTTTTTTAAAAGGCCAGAATGTAGATAGTAAAACATATGAACTGAATAGAATATAAACATACTGCTAAATTATGACAAACAAACAAATATTTGATAGAAGTTGGCATTGTTTTATTTATTATTTGTAAAATTTATTGGCTGCCCATCTTATCACAATCTTACAGGCACTACTGACCTTTCTTCAACTCAATATCTCAGTATGATGCACCAAGATTATAGTTTGGAAAGGTAGCATTATGTTAAACTAACAATATATTTTACTTGTAAATTGGACTGTTAATATTCAACAGTGGTTTGCATTGGAAATCAGTAAGAATCTAGGCCTTGGATAAAATTTGAGACAGCTACTTCAGGAAATTAGATATAAACTGGGGGTATCACATTCAGATTTGGATTATATGTCCAAAGAGGAATCACAGAATATTATAATTTGCTTTGTGCATTTACTTTCAAGTGCATCAATTTGCATGAGCATGAGGAATATGATTGGTGCTACCAACACATTTATTTACCAGAGTTATGAATGTAGTGATATATACATATACTTGCAAAAATGTTATGACACTCCTACTCTGTGCATATTTAATTTAAACTTTATTACTTAAACTCATCACATTTATTTACCATAGCAACTGATTTATCATCTTCCTAGGGTGATGTTTTAGGGGATAATGGTTGTGCATATTCAGAATATTCTTAGGAAAGTATTGTCTAGGTTCAAAACTAATTACAGCCTGAATTAGTTCTAACTGGCCTGATAGGTAGCTGTCGAACTCTCAATTGTTTACAGTGTTGTTTAATGAGAGTATTTTATTGCTTCTAATTTATATGAAATTGTTTTTAACACTGACAGAGGAAGACACTAGAATATAAACTGACTGCAAACCCCATTCCTTACTAGCACTGATGATGTTACTTAGTTTGGGTAATGAAACATCTGCTAGAAAACCAGCAAGCTCAGAGAACACCAAGGAGCCTTCAATTGTTTTTAAGGAAGACTGTTTACTGTATATTGTTAATGTTCCGCTATTTCAGGAGAGAGAATTATATAAATTTGACATAAGCTTGAGAGATGTTCTTGATACAGGTGCTCTGATTATGGAATTCCTTTCCTATCCTAGTTATATTAGATAATGAATATAGATTATTCAGTCAACTAAAGATTTAATTACCAATGCTTTTGGCTGTACTTGAAGACAGTGTCTCTTTTAATAGATTTGATCTTTATTATGGTCCTGTTTAGAATTGTAACTTTTTGAAACATTGTTTAGTTCAACATTTTCATATTGTATAGAGTGTTGATTCTGTCTTATTAAAATAAAGCAAAGATTGCTATTGCAGTAAGTTTTTTTACAAATATATAATTTCATACTAGAGTATTTAAACTGAATATACAGACTGTGATGTTTTTAAAAAACCATCAACAACTAAAAGGCCACACACAACCAGGCACCATATAAATACTACACATAGAATAGCCCAAAGAACACTTTCTGCTACAGAGAAGTTCAGCATGAGTCCACAAGCTCAGAAGACTAAACCTCTGGTCCTGATGACCAACCCCGACTGGATCCTGCAACATTACCCTAGGATACATATATTTGCCTTCATTTGAAATAAATAACTTCGAAAGTTTCAAATAATACCTAACCATTAAAAATTAATGTGACCTATCATGACAGTGACGCCAAGAAGGAAAGATTTATTTATAAACATTGCAAGCACAATTTTGCTAACAATGCCATAAGAATCAAGAAATGCTCGATAACAAAAAGAAACAGTCCTGAAACTAAATAATAAAAGCAATATACGAAAGTTAATAATTCCAGAAAGTTAAATGACCAATTTGCTAAGGTTAATATTTTCTCAGATGTTCTTCTATTATATTTGTTGCCTATTGTCTGACTTATTTGTTTTTTCAAGACAGTTTTCCAATATTATTGCATGTTTATTTTATTGCTATATTACAACTTATTCTTTTAAAAATTAAAATATTTAATACTATTTAAATACAAGAAGCTCACAAAATTTTCTACAAAAGCATTTTTTTCCTTGCATATGGTAGAAGACACACTGAAGATCTAACAACAGTAGATTCTAGTAAAATAAAAAGCATTCAGTTCAACTGAAACAAAAAGGGGAAGAGAGAAGCGTATGAAAACATCACCATTCTTTCAAAGTTGCTTGTTGTAGAAAAGTCACAAACACTCTCAGTCTGTACAGATTGTGACAAAACTTTTTCTGGGGGGAAAGAATGGATGTTACTTGAAACAGAATTAAATAATATAAGCGACTTTACAGATAGAACTGGTAGCATTCTTAATACTTTAGAATAAGAGAATAAATTCTGTTAAAATGGATGGCTGAAATCATGGCAAATACATTTTAAGCATATTAAAATTAATTCAAGAGAGAAACATGCTGTTGCACTGAAATTAAGAAGAAAGTAATTTATTATGAATTTGTTCAAAACATTATTGAATGCAGTATCCTTATCAAATGTTAACATGTAGTTGTTCATTAACAATTATTCAAAGTTATGATGGCACTGAATAAGGAGACTTATATCTGCTCCTTGATGTTGCGACTCGTGCAACTTCCCCAGAGTCACATGGCCACAATCTGGTTGCTTGGCAACTGGCTCACAATTATGATGGTTGTAATGTCCCAAAATTTCATAACTGTCATCTATGACTTTCATTGCTAGCTTCTGACAAGCAATATCAATGGGGAAGCCATTAGGAGGTTACAAATGGACTTGTAAAATCACGCTTAATTACAATGCAGAATGTGCTTAACAAAAGTGGAAAAGTCATGTGATGTTGCACTTTACAATCAAATTGTTTAGCAACTGAGTTCTTGGTTCCAATTGCTATTGTTAATGAAGGACTACCTGTACTCTTCCTCTAGGGCTGATCTAAACTATTTATTAAATGTGCATGCCTGCCATCTCCCAACAACTCTTGACAGCTCACAAGAAAAAGTATCAAAAACAAGAAAAAAATACAGCAAGAAGGATAAAAAAGCATACAGAATGAAAAAGAATCAAACCAACATAGTCCAAGGGGAATCCAATCATCCTTGTCAAAAGCCTGTGAAACATCAGCAGGTTGGAATAAAACAGTCTAGGCATAAAGCAAGTCTCCTGTTTATGGAGCCTCAGGGCTCCATTTTCTCCCATTTTTACACAAACCTATGGGGGAAGCAATCCATTAGCATGGGAGTGCAGTCTCACCATTATGTTGATACTCAATTGTGTAACTCTGCTCTTAGCTGACCAAGTGTTTGTCAAGGTTTTGGCCCAATGCCTGGATGTTATAGACAACTGAATGGAGAACAGCTTTTACTTACCTAGTAAAAGACCAAGTGGTCGGAGCCCCTAATTCTAATGGAGATATTTCTGTATTGGGAGAATCCTAAGGGGATTTATACTTCCCCACTTAAAACAGCATGTAATTTGGGGGCTCTTCTGAATTCATACTTGCTTGAGCAGATGACAGCTGTGGCCCAGAAGGCTTTCATACAACATTTGTGTTTTGTGTACCAATTGTACATTCCTGATTTGGCAAGTTCTGTTTATGGTCAGTCAGTGCTTTATTTAGACAGTGCAATTCACCGAACATGGAGCTACCCTTGTAAACTATCCAGAAGCTACAATTATTCCACAATAAAACAGCACTGGTACTTCTGAACCGGGGTGGGTTCTATTTACCTCTGCTACTGGTTCGCAAACCAGATTATCCCTGACGACATCTGGCTGGGTGGGAGGAGCCTCCCGCTGCCATTACTACTGGTTCGCAAGAACCGGACTGGGAGCAACCTACCACTGTTGTGAACACACCTCAGTGCATCCACTCAACTATTTCATGAACTGCTCTAGCTCCCACTAGGCTTCTAAGTCCAATGAAAGTTACCAGTAATCATATATGTAACAGGAGAACTAGGTTACTGCAGGTCCTTTCTCAGATTGTCTTCTATTGTCCCACGTTCTTACAGGAAGGGCTCATTTCAGGTTCCTTCACTGAAACAATGACACCTGATAGCACAGAAGAGGTATGCCTTTTCCAGTACACCATTTATCCTCCTCCTTCCTCCAGCATATATTTAGTCTTAATTTTGTTGACTTTGAGAAGGATATTAAAAACTTGCTTTCCTTGCATATTGAGGATAGGGTAATAAAAGATCTCACTTACTGCTGGAATTTTAATTGGGCCTCAATTTTTTTTCTTTCCTGAATTAAAACATTTTAAATTGATGTCACACAGAATCTAAGCTGTGCTATCATATGAATTTATTAAATAACTAATAAATATGATTTTTTGTGGTTACACTTACAGACCTAGCATGCTATTTATAGTTTTTAATAATAGTAATAGAGGCCCCTGGATGCAATCTGAAATCATCTGGAGCACCCCTTGAACACGATTGGCATTGATAAAAACACCATCAGTCAATTGTAAAGGCAGCTTTAAGTGGAATAGCTTACATCCTGGATAATACTTTTTACACCATCAAACAATAACATCTGCACATCCCAGATTCTTGGGAAGGACTCAAATATCAAATCTAGTCCATCTGGTTGACAGTGTGACCAATCATAATAACTTAAAACTTTTATGTCACCCAAAGTATAGTATAAGTTTGCTTTGGATCACAATGTGAAGGCATTGTTTATTTTACTTTTTACCTATGCTGAACTTTCTAATACAAATTAGAATTTACAAAAGCCCATATGGCTAGTTAGATATTCAAAAAGTGCCTCAGGAATTACACTTAAAATACACTTAAACTTTTAATTACATTTAAAACTACACGTAAAACATTATTCCTGACTGTATGTTTCAGAAAAAGCAAGGTGTAATACCTCATTTACTTTTTACTTAAAAAGCAACCACTAACTAACTATTTTAGACATCATATTAAGTACAGGTAGTCCTTAGCTTATGATCAAAGTTGTGATGAACTCTCCCAATTTCCAAGTTCCAATGGCCACTCCTTTCCTATGGTCACACGGCTACAGTTCATCAACCAGTTTGCATTTTCAGCATCTTAATGTCACACAATTACAATTCACATTTTTGCCAAAAATCGAAGTTCACATCCAATTTTTGGCCAAAATGTAAGGTAGAAAAAAATGGGTTCCCTTAAACAACTGTTACAAAAAAATGTCAGTCACATGATACCCTAAATTACAATCATAAGTTATGACAGCGACAGGGAGACTCCATTACAGTCATAAGCCAAACATGGCTTGTATGCTTATAAAAATTTCATATGCATTCTGAACAGAATATTGAATTGAGAAGTATAGTGGACAGAGCCAACCTCTTCCAGGCTTCATCTACTACTCAAATTATGGCTCCAAAAGTATTTCCCCAACTCTTTTTAGAACTAACATTTCCCCACTGGACAAACAGCAACATTTACATAATATCTACAGAACAACCCAGAGAGACAAACTAGCTTTCTCTCCATCACAACCCCAGTATTCCAATGCAAACTGAGCCTTCTTGCCTAGGATTTCGCTGAAGAAAATCCATCCCCCCATTTCCTTGACTCTATCCGACTCTGTTCGCCTCAATTCGGAAAACCACGATAGCGATATTGGGCAAGTGAAATGGCAAAGCGACAACGTATACTAAAACTGGGCGCAGGTTGGAAAACCCCTATACTCACCCTTGTATACCTGAGCTGTATTGCCTATTTTTCCAAGGCGTGCCTAGAGCGACGGCGCAGCCGGCCTGGGCTGGAGAGCCGGGGCCGCTTTCGCCAGCTGGGCCGGTCCCTCTGCGGACTGTGCCGACACAACCGCCCGAGAGCAGATAGTTCATCCCATACGTGCTGGCCTTGTTCTCTCGTTTCCTGCGCCCCGGGTGGTACTGGTGGTGGTGAAGGTGGTGGTGGTGGTGATGGTAGTAATGGGGATGGGGAGAGGAGGGGGCGGTAACGGCCACGCCGGAGGCCCGCGGGGCCTGCCCTCCTTCCTCCTCCAGTTCTTCTTGCTTCACTGAATTCGCTTCAGCGACGCCTGCCAAGATTTTGCCAGAGGCCGGAGGCGGCCCCCCAAGTCCGGGCCGGACGCAGGACGGCGACAAGGAAGAGCCACCGCCGGGGCTGTCAGCGCCAGACTCGGCCGAGGAGGAGGAAGACGAGGAGGAGGAAGAGGAGAGGGACGCCGAAGGGGCCTTCTGGAGGAGCAGCAGGCGCGGCGCTCGTCTTTCCGCGCTCTGGGCAGGGAGAAGGCGCAGGGAAGCCGGCTTGGAGATCAGCTGAGGAGACGACAGAGGTCCGCCAGCAGCAACGGAGGCCTCGGAGCGGGGCGGTGGAGGCGCCCCCGCCGCCGCCGCCGCCGCCGGACTAAACCGACAGAAGGAATAGCGGGTGGCGGCCGTCGGCGGGAAGGCAGGCGAAGACGGCGAGGACGTCGAAGAGCCGCCGCCGCCGCCGCCGGTCCGGCCCTGCGAGGTCTCCCAGATCTGCATCCAGAGCGCATTGGCGGGGCCTTTCTGCTCGGGCTGGATCCAGGCAACCCGGGGATCCATCCATCCGGCCCTGCCTCGCAGCCGGTTCCGACGGCTCGTCAGACACGCGCCTGGAAGAAGAAGAAGAGGCGGAGGCGGTGGTGGTGCTGGAGGGGGAAGGGCGGCAACGGCATCTGAGGCGGGGCGTTTAGGTTGGAGAAAGAGGCGGCCGACGCCAACGAACAGGACCCCGCGCAACACCCCCCTCCTGGCCCCCCCTTCTTAAAATCAACGCTGCGCCTGCGCAGTGGCAGTCTTTCGCGAGAACAGCTCTCTTCAATCCTCCCTGATTAAAGAGAAAAACACTTCTAGGCGTGCTAGGAGAGCGGCCGCCCAATTGCTGGGAAACGAAACTCTGAGGATGCGATTTTTATTCCTTCCTTTTAGAGGCGAAAGCGGCTGTAAAGCAACATTTGCAGCGGTCGGTGGTCAAAGCGTCTAGCTTTTGTTTTTGGCCAGAATGATCGGAAAGTATTAGAAAAGAATGCAGTCCAAGTTCTTTAAAACTCGGTTCTTTCTTCGATAACGAAAAGTTAGGTAAACTCTGAAACGTGCTCAGGACGACCCAATACGCTGTAACAAAAGACAGTTTATTGCATTCCTTTTTTCAGTCTGACGACCTTAGGTGTGGCGAAATACGAGATCCCAAATTCCTAGCTAGATTCTAACACATCTGGAAGACCGTATTTGGGGAAGGCTAAGTCCCTGAAATTATTACCTACAGACTCTGGGAGCCCAATTCCAGTGGTCCTTTAAATTGCAAACACCTGTTTGATCGAGAAATGGCCAATTTTGCTTCCAAGGTTGTCATGCCTTTTTCTGCACTTGTGTTAGATTTTTTAGAATACAAGATGGGTGGTTGGAAGATTTTGAATTAGGCAGGGAACTTCTTGTCTTCTGTTAGGGATATTATTATAAAGGGTTATTAACGCTGAGTATAAAGCATCTATTTCCCACAAAAGATGAGAAGACAAAGAATAGAGCTGGAAGGGACCTTAGAGGTCTTATAGTCCAACCCCCTGCTCAAGCAGAAGACCCCATTTCAGTAAAGTGACTGTCTTAAAACCTCCAGTGATGAACCAAAGATGCTTTTTTCAGAAGGCAACTGGGATTTCTTTTTTTCTTTGAAGACATTTTGCTTCTCATCCAAGAAGCTTCTTCAGCTCTGACTGAATGGTGGGGAATTCAAAGAAAAAAAAGTTGCCTGCTGAAAAAAGCATCTTTGGGACTCCATGACCTGGATGACTGAGAACCTTCATAGATCTGCAGTGATGGAGTGCCCACAAGTTCTGAAGGCAAGCTGGTTCCACTGGTTAATTGTCCTCATTGTTACCAAGATTCTTCTTAATTTCAGGTTGCTTCTCTCCTTGATTAGCTTCCATCTGTTGTTTCAGACATGTATCATGTAGACAAAAAAGTGAATGGTTTATTCATGTATTTGTGAAATATGTATAGCTTGTTCCAATCCAAATGGACTTCGGTTAGGATAAAACATGGCCAGAGATAAAAATATTTATAAAACTCAAGTCCAGGTAATTTTAAAAAATCATCAATGAAACTACACATTATATGCACCATTCAGTTAATCTAATCAAAGAGCCAAATGCCCACTGGAACAATTATACTTTGGCTTGTTTTCAAAACACCACTAGAGGAGGGGCCATCTATATCTCTTGGCAGAAAGAATTCATAAAATGAGGACCTATTGCCAGACCTAACCCTCATATATCTTGCAAGGAGAAGAAACCTGCAACAGGCCCTCTCTTGATGATCAGACCAAACAGGAATATTCAATTTTGTTAAGGCATTACCTGATGTATCTTGAAGTTATAAATGATTATTAAAGGATTTAAAGGTAATTATTACTTCTCTGAATTCTGGCAATGGATGCAGTGATTCTAAAATAGGTGTTATTTTTAGCCAATTGGGTGTGTCTTTATCAGAAGTTTAGTCAAACTTCTTGTGTGAGTTGTAGTTTCAGGTAATTTCTAAAGGCACTCCATGTGGCTTATGTTGCAGAATTGATTAATTGTTGATCAAAGCATGTGTTATTGTAACTGGAACAATTTGGTCCAGGTAGGCCAACAACTGGTGCATCAGTTATGCTGTGTAAGGCTATTTTAGCCATTACTTCTACTTGCTGTTTAAACAGGACCTGAGAGTCCAGGAGAAACCTAAGTCACAAAGCAACTCCTTTTGGAAGTGTACAATCCTATTCAAAGCAACTATCAGACCCAATGCTAGTAGATTATCTTTGTATCAATGGATGACAAAGAACTCCATCTTGATAAAATTTAATCTGAGCTTGTTTATCCCATCCAGATCTTCATAGCCTATTAGTACTTTTAATTTTGAAAGGATACTTACTACTGTAATTCTGGTAAAATTGTTTTTAAAAAATTATCCTATTTCACAACTTTGGAAAATCAATGGCAATAATGCTAGAATAGATTTCCATAATGTCAAATTAAATGTGATTTGGAGTTACATGGGAATGACAGAAGCAAGAAAAAAAAAAGAACAAGAAGTTTTCTGATGTTAGCAAGGTCAATTCTAGTATGTTTTGTAAGTTACGTACCTGCAAATAATTTGTGAAATGATATATATCTTGTTATTAGTAGTTTGTGACAGGATTCACAATCCAGTCTGTAGATGAGATGCTTATTTGTTTTTAATTTTCCAAATTTTAGAAAAAGTCCCTCAGTAGGATAAGTTTTATTTTTTCTATTCATTAAAGACTGGAATATAATCATTTCATTTTTTAAAAACTTTGCATTGATAAATGCTTCCCAGTTTGATTTTAACTGTAATTATGCAAAAATGTAAAAGGGTTAACCATGCTAATTAAAAACTAGCTAACGTTTTGGTTTGAGGTTAAGCCAGTATGCTAAATTTTACCACACAGACACTTAGTCCTTTACACACAAGTGTCCAACCACTACCCAGCCCTCGATGAAGCAGAATAAAAAGGACATCCTTTAGGAATGATCATTCTGTACAACTATGAACATCCTGAGTTGTGGCCTGCTCTATTTTTGTCTGTATCATTGGGCAGATTCCAGCAAAGTTTAGACTTTAATTGTTCCAAAACTGATCAGTTCATGAAAACATCTGTCCTCCATTCCAAGCCAGGCTGACTATGCCAGCCAATTGGTTAATGTATATTTGTACAATTAGTTGTTTACCAAAAAAAAATGAAAAAGATTTGAAAAACAAGGAAAGTTGTATATGGCTACACAACTATCCCAAAGAAAGAAAGAAAATACAAACTACTGGTTTTTCCCTCACCCAAATTCCCAGTTTGCTACAATTGCAATCCTGCTATAATTACAGCTAGTCCCCAACTTACGACCACAATTGAACCCAAAATTTCAGTTGTTAAGTGAGACATTTGTTAAATGAGGTTTTTTTGCCCCATTTGATGACTTTTCTTGCCATAGTTTTTAAGTGAATCTGTCTTCCCCATTGGCTTTGCTTGTTGGAAGGTTGCAAGAATTCTGCGGATCATGTGACCCCCCCAAGGACACTCAACCGTCATAAATATGAGCCAGTTGCCAACTGTCTGAATTTTGATCATGTGATCATGGTGATGCTGCAATGGTCATAAGTGTGAAAAATGGTCATAAGTCACATTTTTCAGTGCCATTGTAACTCTGAACAGTCACTAAATGAACTGTTGTAAGTCAAGGACTATCTGTACAGCAATTAGAGGGGAGAATGGACAGCAGACTTTGACATTTGACTCAATGAAACTCTGAAAGGAATTGAAACAGAAGGGAGGGTGAGTTTTTGAGTGAGTGTGGTGGGAGGAGAATTTAGTTTCTTGGAGAGCATTGTAGGGGAAGGAAAGGAAAGGAGAAACGAAAGAAAAAGAAAATAATTACAATGTACTTTAAAACTGATCTTATTATATCTGATCCCAGATACTACCTTCTAAGAAAATAAAAATATTTTTAAATCACCGGGCCTTTGAATGCTATAGATGTGTGGTTTTCTAGAAAAATACTGTTTCTTTAACTTCAGTAAGTGGAAATGGAAAAGCCAGTTTACATGCATATGAAGGACTACATCATGTAAATGGCATGCAAATATCCAGGGGAGGTGGGGCAATGAAGCCCTTAAGAGCTGCTATATATTATTCATGCAGAAAAGCTGTTAATATAAGGTACAAACCAGGTCAGAATGTGGGCTGGGAATAGTTTTTTAATTAATTAGAGAAAGAAAAGATGTAGCAAAAAAGAGCAATCCTTGTGCTCCTTCCTCTGCTTTAATAGCTCGTCCCAAGCCAATAAAACAGAAATGTTTTCGTAAGAACATGGTATTATGTATCACAAGTATCCCACCACCTCTGTTTTCATCTCTCTGTCTCATCTTTTCTATTTGAGAAAAAAGAAAATAGTGTTTGGTATGGCAAGTCAACAACCCCCTCCCTAAATCTGCTTTCCCAAGAAAAATAAATTGTCAGCCAACTATATAAAAAGGTGATGACTTATTAAACTTGTATGCCGCCCAATGCCCAACGACTCTGAGAGGTTCATAGCAATCAAACAAGCAATTGCAAGAAAGCTAATAAAAGATGGCAAGAATAACAGACCAGATGGAGAGAAGCAAGATGTCTTACTTTCCTTTCTCAAAGGCCTGGGTGAAGAACCAGGTTTTTATGGCTCTCCTAAACAACAGCAGAGTGGGGTCCCTCACAGGGGGAACTGCTTTCCAGAGGGTAGGCACTGCTTCCAAGAAGGCGTGCTTTCGGGGTCCTGATGGATGACATTATTTAATTGATGGAACCCAGGGAACCTACAGGGAGAACCTGTAGGATCAAATTGGCTGAGCAGATGTTATGGGAGAGAGGCAGTCCCTAAAGCAACCAGGCCCTATGCCATGTAGAGCTTTATATGTAATGATCAGCACCTTAAATTGTACCCAGAAATAAACTGGCAACCAAAGCAGCTCCTGAAGCAGAGATCTTATATTGGCATACTGAGGCATGTCCATTGCTGCTCAAACCATCGCATTCTGGACCACTTGAAGCCTTCAAGGATAGGGCCATGTAGACAGCATTGCAGTAGCCAAGTCACAAAATCACTAGAATGTGTCTGTCTGAATGCCCCCCTAATCTAAGAAAGGGCACAACTTGCCTATCACATGGAATTGCAAAGGCCTTCCTAGTCACACCTGTCACCTGCTCTTCAAGCAGGAGTTACAAGTCCAGGAAGACCTACAGAATGTCTACCAACCTTGAAGGGGGAGCTGCTACATCATCCTAGATCAAAGAATACAACCCCCCCACCCCAAATCTGGGCAGTTTAAATATCTGTACCCACAGCCACTCAGTCTTGATAGGAGTAACAATGTGTCAGAGATATCTTTTTAATGGTGTTACAAAATCACAGAGGTTTGGATTTAATGATGGTGGTCCAAGAGAGAGTATCTCCCTGTCATAAGAGCTGTTCGACAGAATGCACTGATTCTAAACACTGCTATTAATTTTTTTCCCCCAGGAAGAATATACCACCACTCCTAATAGATTTTGGGATTGGGGCTGGCTCATGTTCCTGTTTTCTAATTTAGACACTTGGGGGGGGGGGATTCTGCAGAAGCTTGTAGCACTAATGTTTGATTTATTCTGAATACCCTTAGGTATTCCATGTGGGTGATATATATAGGAAACCACCTGCAAGGAAATGGAAAATACACAGAAACCACACAATAGAATCCCAAGACAGGAGCTCCTGGTATGTTGATCAGGAATAGAAATATCGCCAGACCACTAAAATAAAACACCTAGAGAAACTTATCATGCCAATGTAACTTTTATTCAAAGAACACAACTTTTGTCCAATTCAGTATTGGTTTTTGCAATATAAATCGCATTACCTTTCTAGCCTTACCTTAGCCTTATCTATGTACTACTATACCAAATAAATTATTATCCTGTACAGATTACAGGTATAAGCCTAACTTCAGTGGTGGGATTCAACAGTTCGCACCACTTCAGGAGAACCGGTTGTTAACTTTCTGAGCAGTTTGGTAAACTGGTTGTTGGTAGAAATCATTAGGGCAGAGAACCGGTTGTTAAATTACTTGAATCCCACCACTGCCTAACTTGCATAACTACAGAGAGTTTTCATCTCTGTCCCTTTTAGAATTAATTTGGCTGCTTCCCATGGTGCAATAAGGAATTTATACTTCAATGGATTTGTGTGCTGGTCTCTGATTTAAGTTAACCCTAGGGAAATTTCGAGAGAAAATTTTCCTACAATTGATGTAACAGTATCCAAGACATATTTAGAAACAAAATTTAAGTTCCTACTTAAAAAGTTGACAGATATATTGTGGCAAAAGTATTTAAGGACTAGTCTGTTGCATAAAAGCTAATGCCTTAATAAATATTTGCCTTTAAACTCCCAGAAGGATCTTGTTTAGTCTTCTTGATGCTTTTAACATGGAACCTATCTGGAAAATACTGCATCTATGAAAAAAATCTAAACTTAAAGTCAGTAACAATTTGACACTTTCCTAAATTGTTTTTTTTGAATTAGGTTTTGACTCCTTGACTAGCCACTGTTGTTTTCCTGGCCAAGGTTTTTTTTGGTGGGGAGGAGGGTTGGAAGTTGTTTGCCATTGCCTTCTGAAGGCTGAAACAGATTGACTGGTGCAAGATCACCCAGCTGGTTTTGTGCCTAAAAGAGGGGCTCTATTCACAATTACAGTTTTCTAGCCTGGTGTGTCTGTTTGTAAGTTTTTAGGCAGTTTTTAACTGACTTAGTAAGTTTTTAACTCCTGGTGACTGGATGAGTCCCTACAATTTTCTTGGCAAGATTTCAGAAGTGGTTTGCTATTGTCTCCTTCCTAGGATTAAGAGAAACGGACTTGGCCAAGGCCAAGGCCATCCAGTTGGTTTTGGCTTAAGGCAAGACCAAAACTCCTGGTCTCTAGCCTGGTGTCTTAACTACATCACCAACTGGCTCTCCCCTATAATTGATTATAAAATCATGCAGAATTTAGATTTGGGATAGACACCATGCACATAAAAGCTTCTTCTCCTGAAGTTGAACATTTCTTCTTGATCCCTATTTTTTTTCTTAAATAATTCAGAAATGCTTCAAATCCTTCAGCTATTGCTGACTTTATTCACAGAATTACTTTGGGCTTAATATGAATTTTAAACCTTGATAGAAGATAAGGATGTTGGACTGGAACAAGTCAGCATCCCACCCACACCAATGGAAAGAACAGTGACTAATTACAGTGTTCTTCCTGTAGGGAGATATTAGCAGGAAAGGCTTTAGAAATAAACCAGAAAAGAATTGAAGCCTGTTCACTGTTAGTGAGGAAAAAATAAGACATCCAAGTTGGAAAAGCACAACATACTATGGTGAAAAGCAGAATCTGAAAAAAATGGGAAGTAGAGGACAATTTGAGAGCAATGGGAGATGTGAAGGAGGTTGCAAAAGGACATGATGGTAGGGGTGAGTTTCATGAGTATATGAATAAGGAAAGTGTTTATGCTTATATATACAGTTGTGTGTACTCTCATAAAGAAGAAAATAATCTGAAAGAAAAAGTGGGTTTCTATTTTGAGGTTTAGGCCTCATAGGCAGGTTCTTATTTCATTTGCCTTTTAGTCTTAATTTGCCTTTCTGGAAATAGGTGGCTTGTAATTGGCCACACACTCCAAGGTAGCCATTTTGTGATGGTTTCCGTGAAATATCTAAACTGCAAATATATATGTCATCCTTGATTAAATGAATGTAGCAAAATCATTCACATTATATTGTAATATTCCATTTAGACAGTTGAACAATGTTCAACACTTCTGTGCCAAATTATTATTCATTGTTCTTTAAATAGCACTGCTTCCATACTTTTATAGATTCGTCTAAAATTATTGTACAACAGAAGAGATTTGTGTTACTGAATAATACAAAAGTAGCAACAAACACCAGACACCTGAGGCAGCAGAAAAAAAACATCTGTCATTCATATCCATGAACACATACTGTTTTTTGGTATATCATTTATTTAACTTTTCAATATACTTCTCAGGCTTTCATCAGCTGTCACTGCAAAAAATCCCCTCAGGAATAGTTTCCAAAGGAGATAAAAATTCAGATGACTAGGTTTATTGTAGAAAAGTGGTAACATCATTTTAAAATAATCCCAGTGGTTGTTCTGTATCAAATGTGAGCCCCATTCATAGTGAATCTGAATTTAATTTTTGTACCTCTGTTCCCCTCCCAAGTGATGCAGTTGGCTAGATGCTCTTCTCTACTGTCTGGAAGGCTTAGTTTCTGTCTATCTCCTATTTTGGTAAGCCTGCTATCAGGTTATTTAGTTCTGACTAGGAACTGGAGCAGTGGCTCCCGGTTCGGTCCAGTTCTTGCGAACCAGTAGTAAAAGTGGCGGGAGGCTCCGCCCACCCGCCAGGACATCATCATGGACGATCTGCACATGCACGTACTCCCATTGCAAACCGATAATAAAGGTAAGTAGAACCCATCCCTGAACTGGAGGACAAATTTTTGTAATACTGGTCATTAAAGTCGATGGAGATTCGCAATCATTCAGGCCATTGTTGTCTCAAAGGTGCTTTTTCCAAAAGGCAGCTGGATTTTCCTGTTGTTTTTTTTCTTTGAATTCCAAGAAAGTCCAGGTCCCCTTTGGAAAAAACATCTTTGGACACGGGTCATAAACATACAATTAACAATGTAGAATATATTGTCTTGGCTAGATAAGAGCTGTTATCAAATTCAGATACTATGATCAATACATGATCGAACTGTATAAAGAAATGCTGCTTTAACATTTTAATTACTATAATTGCAGCTTTATCTGATTCCAACAACTTAACCTTACATGAATATGATATCATCTCTGAACCAAACTGGTTCAGCAGCATTTTTCCAATGGAATAGTAAAGGTGAATAGATATATTGATTCATTTAGAGTAAAACATACCTTTTTTTGCTAAATGCAAAAATATGTATTGTACAGATAATATTGGGCTATGATCTCTTTCTTATACATTGCTAAAAGTAAAAACTGGATTGTGCTGCTGAATTTTCCAGGCAGGTTACCAAACTCAAAAAGCATGGTACTGTACACATTCATTATTAAGTAATTGCAAAATATTATTTTTAATTTATTTATTTATAAAATTAGTTGGCCGCCCATTTTACCATAGTGGCTTACAGTTACATACACAGTAAAAATAAAAACAAAAAATAAAAAAGTTAAAATCAAACATTAAAACCAAGAACACATGGGGACAGAGGGGGCAAAGTAAGAGGAGGTGGGATCTGTTATTACTCGATCAACCACCTCCATAGCAGAGTTTCCCCATTGGGGCTCCAAGCTGACTGGCAAAGCCAGGTCTTTAGGCTGTTACAAAAAGTTATAAAAATTTGGGTGAAATACAAAACTATCTTGGTATAGATACACAAAAACTGAGAAAGGAGGTTAGGTTCTCAGTCAAAGAAAAAAAATTGAACAGCTGTTGGAGAAATACAACATGAGCACAGATTTTTATAACAATTTGGGTGAGGACAAAAGTGAAGCCTGTGATCAAGAGATATATATCAGTCAGCAATAGGGAGCTTGCTATATCTGTCACAGTGGTCCAGGTCAGACATACTGTAGCTTGTACAGCAAGCATCTTTAGTTGCTTTACTGCTGCACCAATGAAATTGCATTAGATGGGTGTAAAAATGATTCTCAGGTATTTGAAGGGAATTGTGAATTTCGGTCTCCAAATACAGGTCTCTAAAGAATTAAAGTTGAAATGTTATGTTGACAGTGATTATGCCAATGATGTAAAATCCAGAAAGTCTAATTCTGGGATTGTGGTATTATTTGGAGGGGCTTTAATTAGTTGGAAGTCCAGAAAGCAAACAACTGTAGCCTTTTCTACTGCAGAGGCAGAATTTATTGCTCTATCTGAACTTTGTTCAGAGGTAACTTGGTACATACGGCTGTTAAAGGATTTAAATGTAAATGAAGCTGTAACTGTAATTGAAGATAATGCTGCTTGCATTAAAATGGCAATAGGTGACAGAGTAAAAAATAGAAGCAAGCATGTTGATATTAAATATTGTAATGTAAGAAAAACCATCAAATCTAAATTAATTAGATTGTTTCACTGTTCTGCAGAAGATAATCTGGCAGATATAATGATCAAGCAATTGGGTGGAGTGCACCATGGGAAAAACATTAAGTTATTTGGTTTTATGTTTATTTCACTCATAAAGGAAGGAGTGTCAGTGTACAAGAATTTATGAACTGGAATAGCCATAGCAACAAGTCAGCCAATGGGAACTGTTTGGTGACTGAGACACAGGATTTGTTGTCTGAGCCATGTGAGATGGCTTGGAGCCTGGGCATGGCTTAGTTTAACTGTTCTGTGCTGTGAGGGTTCATTTGTCTTTGCTTGAGAGCACTTGCTTCTTCTTCTTTTTCTGTCTACCATGTTGCAAGAGCTGCATGGGTATTGTATACATGCATCATGTATTCTTGTATATAAAGAAGTTTCATCTATATAATGAATCCTGCTGAATTATTTGCTTGTGTGCTGGCTGGATCGCTACAAACTCAGACACATCATATAACCATCGTATCATTTAGCCACAGTTGTTGATCCTAACTATGGTTCTTAAGCAAGGACTCCCTGTAAATTAGAATTGTCACACTGCTGCTTCCAACTAAACACCTTTTTCAAACTCCAAAATTTCAGCAGGAAAGTAGGAATGCAGTTCTCAAGAAGGTACCAATTCAGCCTGAAGAAAAAAAAGTATAGCTTAACACAGAGACGATTTAATACTTTCAGGATAAGAAACAAAGATCGATTGTTAACAATCTGACATATATGTATTACAGATAATATTGGGCTATGATCTCTTTCTTATACATTGCTAAAAGTAAAAACTGGATTGTGCTGCTGAATTTTCCAGGCAGGTTACCAAACTCAAAAAGCATGGTACTGTACACATTCATTATTAAGTAATTGCAAAATATTATTTTTAATTTATTTATTTATAAAATTTGTTGGCCGCCCATTTTACCATAGTGGCTTACAGTTACATATACAGTAAAAATAAAAACAAAAAATAAAAAAGTTAAAATCAAACATTAAAACCAAGAACACATGGGGACGGAGGGGGCAAAGTATTATTACTCGATCAACCACCTCCATAGCAGAGTTTCCCCATTGGGGCTCCAAGCTGACTGGCAAAGCCACGTCTTTAGGCTGTTACAAAAAGTTATAAAAATTTGGGTGAAATACAAAACTATCTCGGTGTAGATACACAAAAACTGAGAAAGGAGGTTAGGTTCTCAGTCAAAGAAAAAAAATTGAACAGCTGTTGGAGAAATACAACATGAGCACAGATTTTTATAACAATTTGGGTGAGGACAAAAGTGAAGCCTGTGATCAAGAGATATATATCAGTCAGCAATAGGTAGCTTGCTATATCTGTCGCAGTGGTCCAGGTCAGACATACTGTAGCTTGTGCAGCAAGCATCTTTAGTTGTTTTACTGCTGCACCAATGAAATTGCATTAGATGGGTGTAAAAATGATTCTCAGGTATTTGAAGGGAATTGTGAATTTCGGTCTCCAAATACAGGTCTCTAAAGAATTAAAGTTGAAATGTTATGTTGACAGTGATTATGCCAATGATGTAAAATCCAAAAAGTCTAATTCTGGGATTGTGGTATTATTTGGAGGGGCTTTAATTAGTTGGAAGTCCAGAAAGCAAACAACTGTAGCCTTTTCTACTGCAGAGGCAGAATTTATTGCTCTATCTGAACTTTGTTCAGAGGTAACTTGGTACATACAGCTGTTAAAGGATTTAAATGTAAATGAAGCTGTAACTGTAATTGAAGATAATGCTGCTTGCATTAAAATGGCAATAGGTGACAGAGTAAAAAATAGAAGCAAGCATGTTGATATTAAATATTGTAATGTAAGAAAAACCATCAAATCTAAATTAATTAGATTGTTTCACTATTCTGCAGAAGATAATCTGGCAGATATAATGACCAAGTGATTGGGTGGAGTGCACCATGGGAAAAACATTATTTGGTTTTATGTTTATTTCACTCATAAAGGAAGGAGTGTCAGTGTACAAGAATTTATGAACTGGAATAGCCATAGCAACAAGTCAGCCAATGGGAACTGTTTGGTGACTGAGACACAGGATTTGTTGTCTGAGCCATGTGAGATGGCTTGGAGCCTGGGCATGGCTTAGTTTAACTGTTCTGTGCTGTGAGGGTTCATTTGTCTTTGCTTGAGAGCACTTGCTTCTTCTTCTTTTTCTGTCTACCATGTTGCAAGAGCTGCATGGGTATTGTATACATGCATCATGTATTCTTGTATATAAAGAAGTTTCATCTATATAATGAATCCTGCTGAATTATTTGCTTGTGTGCTGGCTGGATCGCTACAAACTCAGACACATCATATAACCATCGTATCATTTAGCCACAGTTGTTGATCCTAACTATGGTTCTTAAGCAAGGACTCCCTGTAAATTAGAATTGTCACACTGCTGCTTCCAACTAAACACCTTTTTCAAACTCCAAAATTTCAGCAGGAAAGTAGGAATGCAGTTCTCAAGAAGGTACCAATTCAGCCTGAAGAAAAAAAAGTATAGCTTAACACAGAGACGATTTAATACTTTCAGGATAAGAAACAAAGATCGATTGTTAACAATCTGACATATATGTATTACTTGAATTGACTGACCAAGAATGAAACGTACTTCTGTTAGCCAGTTGGATGAATGTTCTGTATAATTAGTTAAACTCCAGCCTTGCAAATGCCCATTATATGAGCAGAATATAAATGCTGGCACAAATATAAAAAGTGGTGTTGACTTTCTTCCATGGATTAAGAAAGGAAAGATGAATGATCATTCATCATTTGAAATATGAAAAATATTTTTGATTTAATTGTAATTTTGAACATTGCAGAAATATGTAGTAACTCATACTCATATTTGCATAGGCAAATTTTTAAAAGCAAAATTCTATCATTAGATCACTTTCCATTTCAAAAATAACTCAAAACAGGCAACCCTAAAAGTAGATATACATGCACACACACACACACACACCTTGCACTAATATTTAAGTTTCTGAAATATGTAGTGCATATTGCTCAAGCAAGAGACCCTAAACTATTCCAGACAAATGGCTGTCCAGTTTCTTCTTGAAAACCTCCAATGATGGAGCAACCACAATTTACAATTTCATGATTGAATGTATTCTTTTAGGGTGGGGAAAAACCCTCATCTCAGCCTTTCATGATTAATAACTTGTCAGCAGTAACTACAACAATAGTTATACTGTTAGCATGTTGATACACCTAGACAAGACCAACATACGGTAACTACTGTATTTCGGTCATTGACCAATAAAAATGCAATCAGAATAACAGAATAAAGGGACCTTGGAGGTCTTCAAGTCCAACCCCCTGCACAAGCAGGAGACCCATAACAATCCAGACAAATATTATGGTCCGCCAGCAGCCTGCAGATCTGGCAGCGGAGTCAGAGAGTAAGGAGGCTGGGGAGGAACATGGGCCAGTCCTGGAATCTGGGGGCAGAGATGGGACCAGAGCCATTTGGAAGTGATGCGCTGACTCTGAGTCCCCCAGAGTCAGACAGCAGAGAGGCAGAGGAACAGGAGGAGACTGTTCCTAGTGCACGCATGCACAGAGCTGTCAGAAGGCAAGAGCAGCTACAGCAAAAGCGATGACTTGGGAGTAAGGCCAGGAGAAGATTGGCCCCTCCCATAAGGCACTTGGGGCCTTTTGCAGAAAAGCAACGTTGCTAACTCTGTATCCAGTCAGCATCTCTTGTTTGTTTCTGAACTTTGTGAGGCTTTGCCAAGTAAGGCCTTTGGCAGGGTGTCAAAGAAGATAAAGGTTGATGATTATCCCAAAGGACTTCTTCCAAAGGACCTGTTTTGCAACTAATTGATCTCAGCTGGGAATGAACATAATTCTCAGCTGTTACAATAAAATAGGTTTATTTGGGACTAATTGTGTCTTGTAATAACTCAGTAAAGCCTAGGTTACAACAACAAGTGGCTGTCCAGTCTCTTCTTCAATCAATAAAATGAACAACACAAAACTATCCCCTAACAACAAGAACCACTAGCAACCATTTGTGGACGACGCTTATGCATAATATAGCAAGAAAAAAATGCTACTTTTAGAGAAATACATTTATCTTCACAGTAAAAGCAATCAGAGTTCTCAGGAAATTGAAATAAAAGAGGGGTAATCAACTACCGTACTTTTCAGAGTATAAGACACACTTTCCCCCTAAAAGTGGGTGAAAATTGTGGTGCGTCTTATACACCAAATGCTGCCGAGGCCCCACCACCCACCTGTTGTGTCTGCGTCCCCCGAGCCAGCCCCCTGCCAGAAAGTGACTCGGAAAGTGAGGGGGAAGGGCCATCAGGACTTACCTCTGGAGCACTGGCTTCCCTGGCTCAGCTCCAGGAGCCAGAGGCAGGCCAGGTGGAGGAGATAACGAGGCCTCCGTCCCTTGACTCTTCCCCCCCCCAGGCCATGCCTCCAGACCCAGCTGATGGCAATCAGGTCTGGCTAGACCCTAGGTTTCGTAGGCAGGAGAGGCAGGAACAACAGGAGCAGGGGTGGGGCAGGCCTAGGAAGTGCTGAGTCATGGAGCCACACCCCACAGGATATAAAAGCAGCAAGGGCTGCTATACCACTTCGTGGCAAGCAAATCAACTGCTTAGAGGGAGAGAACTAGAGCTGAAGTCCTGTTTGTTCCTGGTTTCCTGGCTGACTCATCGGCGTCAAGAGAGATAACAGAGACACTTGGCATACGCTCGCTAGTTTGCTGCCTGATAGTTGCTGGCTAATTAAGTCATCGCTCATGTCTCCCGGACTGAGGCAAGGGGGACAGAACACCACCGCCACCCACCCTTTGACTGTTTTTGGCCTCTACCCGTCGCATTTTCAGCCTCTGCATGACCCATTTTTGGCCTCTGCATGTCACATTTTCGGCCAGTTTCAGGTGGCAGGGATCGGTGATGGCAAATGGGCCGCACTTAACAGGCCATGGCAGTGGCAAACAGGCAGTGGCAAACAGGCGGCGGCAAATAGGCCAAGGTAAAGAGGTGGCGGCAAATGGACTGAACTGAATGGGCTGTGGCGGTAGCAAACGGGCCGCAGGGAATGGGCCAGATGAATACCGAATGGATGCTGGGAGGCAAAGGCAGAATTTTTTTTCTGGTTTTCCTTCCCCAAAAAGATAGGTGCTTTTTATAGTCCAGAGCGTCTTATACTCCTAGATTCTTGGGAAATACAGTAGTTGCAAATGTCCCTATAGAACTGACAATACAAAAGAAGATGGGCTGTGATTTCTATAATACCCATATAGGGGCAGTATGGGGTTTCATATGGTTCTTTTCTACATTTCCATTCCTAGACAGCTGTGGGGGGAACATTAAATCTAGTTAAAGATAAAGCTCTCCTAAATTTGGCAACTGTTATATGGTATGAGGGTAGTTTAGATACTAAAATGTGGTTATTTGCAATTGTGTTGTGAGAGAAACCCACAATTTCTTTTTTTTTTTATTAAAAAGTTTTACAGAAAATTTCCACAAATGCCTCCCCTCCCCCTCCCTCCCCCCAATCCCCCCTCCGGATTTCCCAGAGCAAAATACAGGATATAACATCTAACAATCATACGCTAGAATATGCTAACTATCCATAAACTCCCATCCCTCCCCTAGAGCCTTAACTCCCCTTTTACATAAAGAAAAATATACAAATACAATTTTTACTTTCTATTCATTCATAAGCTATTTGGTACTTCTTGGTCCGATATTTGTTTTGAGTATAATCAATCCATCTTCTCCATTCCAGTATATATCTTTCTTGTGAATAGTCTTTCAGATACGCTGAGATTTTTGCCATCTCCGCTAAATTCGCTACTTTTAATATCCACTCTTCAATGGTAGGCAGATATTCCTTCTTCCAATATTGCGCTACTAATAGTCTAGCTGCTGATATTAAATTTAAGATCAATTTAGTCTCTATTGCCGTACAGTCCGTAATTATACCCAATAAAAACAACCCACAATTTCTGTTTGACCTTCTATATCTAAGATCTTTTGCCTTAGCATTGATATAACTTGGTCTAACTCTAAGGTTAACCTGGTATCATTGGGAAAAGCACAAAAGCTCACTTTCTTTGGGATGGCTGTTTCCCAGGAATATATGTATTTGTTTGCAAACACCTTAACTGCAGAAGGGATAAACTGGGCTCCACTGAAAAAATGAGAAATTTGTAAAGTTCATGCAAATCTATGTGAATTGCAGAATACATAGTTCAGGTTGACACTTTAGCTTCCTGAAGCTTAAAATACTATTCTTAAATATCTAAAAATCTGCCCAGTTCAATGGACTGCCCACCTAAGTCCCAGTTTCTCTGTTTGCCATTTAAAAAAATATAAAAATCTTAGTCCTATTGACTCCGAGTCCTCGGAAAAGGGCGATATAAAAATATGAAAAATAAATAAATAAATAAAAATAAATTTATTATTAGTTCCTCATCAGTACAATAATATACAGTACATTGCACAATATTCAGTACGATTTCAAAGCTCTTTTAAGGCTAATGGAGGTTATGACAGGATTACTGCATCATCCAGCATACAATAATATGTTGATACATCTTCAGACTAATTTAGGCGGGGAGGAATTAGAGTTAAGTGAAGAACTAATGAGTTTATATTATAAACTATATATAAACTATATAATATAAACTTTAGATAGTAGTTGAATAAAACTGGAGCCAGTATGCATCAGTGTCTAACTTACAGAAATTTTCTTTGTGACATGTCCATGATTACCGCACCTGACCTTCCATCTTGTGTTCTCATGCATTTTGATGAACAGCAATGATAAATATTTTGTCAGTTGTGGTATTTTTTTTATTTATGGCACAATTTAGTTTTAGATATTGTGTCAAAAGCTGACTTGAAATCGATAAATGCTGCATAGAGGGATTGTCCTGAATTGTGGGCATTTGTGGGCAAACACCTTTCCACTAGGTGTTGCAGCACCAAGGCATGGTATAATGTTAATTGTCCTGTTCTAAACCCAGCCTGTTTATTGCCCAGAATGTCTTCAGATTCAGGCTAATCATTTAGTTTCTCCTGTAGAAGTTTGGCATACATTTTTCTGATCTGATTTAGGAAACTATTTGAGCAGTGGTTAGCTGAATCATCTCTCTTGCCCTTCTTATATATTGGTATTATAACAGCTAAGCCAAACGATCTATTGCTACAAAACTAACATTGGGAGCCTCCATTCCAAGTTATTTTTTATTACTTTATACGTAGTAATATCTGAGTCTGGGGCTTTACTTGTTTTAAGCTATTTAATTATATTTCTAATTTCTGAACATGTGACCAGGAGCCAATGGGGAAGAGAGGTCATATCCAACTTCAAGTCTATCAGGGAATTTTCCATTTGGCCATATAGGGTAACAAAATAGGCTTCCCATATTCTGGCTAGTATACGCAATGATAAGCTATCGATGTTATTGGAAAAAGATGGGGCTGTTATCCTCCAAAGGATAGGTGGATTTTTCTGCACAGTTGACTGGGGAATTCTGGGAGTTGAAGTCCACACAACTTAAAGTTGCCAAAGCTAAGAAACATTGATCTACATAAATTGTGAATGAATGTCATGAGGATAAAAGATATGTTGCCTACTTGGGTCAAACAGTGCACATTGTTGCTAGGGATTTCAAACAGTCCAATATCATTAGGCTTACTATCTCATATACTCAACAGTGAGAAATAAGTGAAATGACACAAATAATTTAGGGGTACTATAAAAAGATTTGCCTTTATAGTTCCTGAAAATATTGGTGCTGTATGATAGGAGGTAATGTTAATGTTCAGAGGTAGCACTTGGATTTTGTTTTAAGAAGGGATAGATTATAGTAGCTGATGTAATGATGTATAAAATGGGCTGAGTCTATCATACATAAAATAATAATTGCAAAAGGCCACCCTGCTTTGATTTGCACATATACAATGCTGATACATTACAATATCCTAGATTCTTGGAAAGAACTTGATTGGTATGAACACCAGCTAAAAATGGTCAATTGTGACTTCATATTGTTGTTAAATTAATTGCCGTATTTTCCCATCTATAAGACGCCCCATATATAGGACGCCCACCACTCTTCTTACCCAAAATTCAGAAATCAATATTTTAAACATTAAAAAGAAGACATTTTTATTTGGTGTTTAGGCAATGTTTATATACCAGTACTATGATATTATGCATAACACTTAGCTCTGATCAAATCGCTTTATTTAGCCTCTATTGCATCACTGGTTTCTTCTTCATCTTCATTTTAGTTTAAAACATATCAGTTTCTTCAACTTCTGTTGCATCACTGCTGACTCACTGTCTATATATATGAGAACATCCTCAGGTCCGTCCATTGCTGATTCCACATTTTGTGAAGGACTTCACAATCACATCTTGTCTGATACCCTACCATGAGTTTGGAACCCAATTGCTAACCTCAGTAAAGTTGGTTTTTTCACTCTTTCTGTCGGTGTCAAGTTATCACCTGCTTTTTGAATCCATCTACTTCATTCTCTTCTCATCAGGGCTTTAAATGGCTTGTTGATTGAAACATCTAGTGGCTGTAGCTAACCTGTAAGTCCACCAAGAATAACTGCTAGATGTGTTCGCAAATCTGATGCAATCCTTTTTGTCTTTTTTGCTAAATGTGCTCGGAACTGATCATAGACAAGTAGAGATGGTGTCAACCCTGAAGATGGCATAGTGCAGCCATATTTTATTGTAGCCTTTGTATGGAATTTTAGTAACTTTAAGGTTTGTAAGTAAATGAATTTAATAATATTTCAGCCACGCCACTTTCTAACTGTTGAAAGAGGATTGTAAAGATAAAGGGGGAATGTTGTGTCTAGATGGCATTCCTTTTCCAGGGGTACAGAGAAGATACCTGAAACTGGAGGAAGGTGGAGTTTGGAGTCACTGGACTGTTGGACTGAGAATTGATCGGAAATTGTGACTCGGGGGTAGTTTCATACTATTGCTTTTATTGGGTGTAATTCTGGATCCTGTCCAGAGTTGGAATTACACCAAGCCCTTGCCAATTTAATGTGTACCTAATAAATAGACTTGGAAAGATGGATTCCTTGGGCCTTATTTTTTGGGACATGTTACATGGAGGCTTGACAGCTGGCTTCTTTAAGAGCCTTCTAGATCTTTTGGACCAAACCTTTGCAAACCAAATAGCCATAATGTCTTCATTCATCCATCCCTTCTCATGTACTTGAACAATAATGCCAGATGGTATGGTTTCTTTAAGATATGTTTTCCTCTTAAAAATAAGCATAAGGAGGCAGTTTAGTACCATCTACACAGCATGAAAGCACAGCAGTGTAGGGTGTGTTTTCATGGCCACTTGCTTTGATTGCCACTGTTTGATTCCTTTCACATCAACAGTTCTGTTGGAAGGCATCTCAAAATTGAGAGGCACTTCATCCGTGTTTGCAATCTGACAGTTCAAAATCATATTTTTTCTGAAGTTGTATGATATAGGAGTGAAACTGTTGGATTTTATCCTCATAAACTGGTGGCATTTTCTGTGCTAACTTTGTTCGTGTTCTCATGGCCAACTCTTCTCTCCTCATGAAATTGAAGCAGCATTTTGCCTTTCCTGTATAATTAACAATCTTCATTTCGCTTCCAAACATTCATGCATGACATTGAATAAGCTTGGTTGACACATTTTGGCACTGCTCCAAAATCCAAGTCTTAAGCCTCTGCTCCATGTTTGGCCATTTTTCTGGTTTTCCTCTCAAGGCCTTCTTTTTTGACATCTTAAGGAGTTGTTCTTCCTGTTTTCTCCACTGTCTGATGATACACTCAGTGGGAAGACCTCCAAACTGTCTCTCTGCAGCTCTATTTTCATGCCTTTTTGCATAACTGATTATATCCAGTTTAAATTTTGCAGAGTAAAACATTCGCTTACCAGTACCGGTATTTTTTTCCCTGACATTTTATGGGCTCAGAACACGCCGACACTACCACTCCCCATCGCATCTGGGCATTGGCTACACGCTCTCCGCAGCATCAGCTGATGTCAGTTACATACGGCTCATGATTGGAGGAAGCCTGTCAGCTTGTCTCTGCTATCAGAAGTTTCGCTCATGAGACTAGTTTTCTGAGATAAGGTATTGGCAGTCTCACAACTACAATTCTCCTCTTGGCCCCCTGTGTATAAGATGCCCCTCCATTTTTAGGTAAACATTTTTTAGGAAAAGTATCATCTTATACATGGAAAAATACAGTATTTATTTTCTTAGCTTCTTAGCTTATTCTAAATTATCACAAAACATTTTATGACATAATACAAAATATGATAAAACATTTCCTGTAGTCAACTGCTGAAGTTTGTGCTATACAATTATTCAACATGGGCTATTTTCAATGCAGCTACATTTCTGAATATCTCCCTGAATTGTTATGAATTTTTCCAGTAATACTTTGTCATTGCTCTGTCATTGTTGAAGATGTGGACAACCCTGGTAAGGAAATCTCTGAATTTCACAGATCAATAATCAATGAATGACATGTGTCATACATTGTCTACTAAATATTACTATCCAAACATACACTCCATTAGGTGCATGAATTATTTGTTTAAGGAGAAGCAAACATCTTAAAACAATTTCAAGAAGTCAGATTCATCACTCTTGGTAGCTATGTTTTGTCTTATTAGGGTAGATCATATTTTATTTTATTTATAATGACTAATTTATAATTAATTTAGCAATAATGCGGAATAAGACATCCTACTAGTTATAGTATTTTCAAAATATCATTACTGATATTCAGCTGAAGAAAAGTTGGTGTAGATGATAGAAATTGCAATCTAAAATAGCTAGAGGATATTATGTTTAGAAGGTTATCCTAACGTGGATGTTTCATATATTTTCATAAATGCAATTTCACTTATTTATTGTAAGCTTTATAAAATAAAATACAACTGATTAAGAATTTTAATCAGTTTACTTTCTTGGTATTTGCATGATTTTTTAAGCTGAAAATATTGGACAAAAAATGAATGATATAAAGATTTTAAAACAATAAATGGATTGTGACTGACAAAAACATGTATACATGCAATAATGCTTTTAGACCTTTTCCTACTGGTACCAAAAAACAACAACACATAGCTACTTTACCTGAAAATGAATTACTTTCCCACTTTGATTTGAACAATGAATAATACAAGAAACACAAATCAGAATCAGAGAAGAGGGAATAAAATGTTTACTGATTAATCTAAACTAATCCACAATACATATTTTTGTTTTATATTCCATTATGTATATAGACTATTCTGAAGTTTCAACAAGTTTTCTTGCTATTGAATTTTAAGTCGAGCAGGGCGAATCACCTATCTAACAAATCTAATATTAGGTTTTGTGCAACTTATTTATTGTAACTTCTGTAATCATAGATCATTAATAGTATATATTTATTCAATTATAGCTCAATTTATAAATAATTTCTAGCTCTCCCTAAATGCAATATAAACATTTTACAACACTAACAAGTGAAAATGGGAAAATGTATAAGAAGCAGAAGAATAAATGTCATAAAATTACACAGAGGAACTGTAAAGAGAAATGGGTCATCTGAGAGGCAAAGCAAAGAAGAAAATTCTTGGCTGCCAAAAAAGGATCACTGAGGTCTCAGAGGGCATGGCTTGTTCTCTGTAATCCACAGAATTTGCTGAAGTGTCAAAAGAGGAAACTGAACAAACCTAGGAAAATTAAGCTAAGCAACATTAGGAATGATGTTTGGAACTGTGGAAATTCCACCCAAGTCCAGATATATTTGAAATCCCATTCTACCTTGAAGAAAGGTCTTATCTTACATGTGAGCAATTAGTTGTAAGCATCAATAGTGAAAATTACTACTAATATATTTAGTTTAGTTGCACAAAACCTAAGAATTGATCTTATGTTTGGGTTGTACCATTTCTCACTCTAATATACTCATGATGCAACACAAACAGTTATACCTCTAAAGTTGGAATGGGACAACTCGCCATGGCCAGCTCGCCATGGCCAACTTGCTACTGGACAACAAAGGAAGGAAGGAAGGAAGGAAGGATTCCCCCCCCCAGTTCTGCCAATCTGTAAAAGTAGTGGACGAGGAAGAGCCCCAGCAGAAAGTGGTTGGGCCAGAAGCTGAGACGGTCACAGTCGAAAAGAAAGGAAGGCGCTTCTTGCACCATCCAGGCCAGGGTGGCAGGAACAGGGTAGCCGTAAGAGGCTGAAGCATAGCGGCCATACAGTGCCCTGGCCCGGTGGAGAAGGAACACTACTGCCAGAATTAGAAAGCCCAACAGAGCGTAGCTCATCTGTTTCAGCAACTGCTCCTCCTTCGGGCCAGAGACGCATTGCCAGAAAGTTCTGGGACACAGCAAGGTACATGCGGGCACCGCCGCCAATTCCATTGCCACCCTGAAAGAAAGTGGGTGGAGAAAGTGCTAAAGCCGCCCAGTTTTTTATTCTATCCGTCTCCATCTCACTTTCCACAGAGGACTGGTAGATGCTTAAAAAGAATTCTGGGCATGATAATAGGACCAGTGGCAGCATAACAAAGGGACCAAGATGTCGGGAAAAGCTGGCTCAAGGGGCAGAGCTTATCTCCGGGATGTGCAAAAGGTAACGACCATAATATAATCGTTATATCCAATTAATATAGTTATTACATACTCATACTTATATATATGCTTATATATTGTATAATTATTTCATGCTTATGCTTATATATACTGTGTGACAAAATAAATAAATAAATAAAAATAAATAATAAGGAGGGTCAGCTCGGGCCGCAAGCGTTTGGTGCCGGATTGCTTCCCTTCGTTCCCATTTCACAATTGGTGAATTGCTCCTGCCGCTTTCTTTGACCTTTGCGTCATCTAGAAAAAAAATCTAGACAACAACGTTCCCATTATCTACTTGCTGATGCTCAGGCTCTGTGAGAAGGGAATGTTTAGACCTGCCTTGGTGCTACCTAGAAGCAAACCTTGAGCAGCTCTAGATTGTAGATGTTTCCAGCTGCACCACAGGGCCAGTTGTTCAACTTCCCATCTATATGCAGACTCATCACCTTCAAGAGTGAGACCAACAGTTGCTGCACCAGTAGTTAACAGAAGGATTCTTAGAGATGCAGTCATTGGTGTAGAGTGAGAAGAGCAATGGAGAGAACATACAGCTCTGGGGGGCGCCTAGGCTAATCGACCACTTGCTTGATATGATTTCCTCTGCTTCACCTGTTACTTTCTATCTGTGTGCTGTCCCACTGAAAGAGAGAGAGAGAGAGAGAGAGAAGGTGTAAGTAGACTTTATTAAAGATTCCAAGCCGGAATTAGACAAGGCAAGTCCCCCAGGCAAAGGCAAATCCACAACACAAGTCCAGAATTCAAGAGGCATGATCTGAAGTTCAAGACAAGAATCACCACAGCTGAAAAATACACAGCAAGGAAACAGATACTTTGTTCCCAGCATCATTTTACTCCCCTTGCTGAGCTAATTAGATGCTTTCTGGTGCAGCCTATTAAAAGGGATGAGGCTGTCGCCTCGCAAATAGCCTGGCTGACCTTCATTGTCCCTGTCTCCTCTCATCCCTATGTGCTCTTGGATCAGGAGGAGGAGGCAGTTCTTCATCTCCACTGATCAGCTGCAGCTCTGAGCCCTCTCCACCTCTGGCCTTCCCAGTCCCCCATGTCCCTCTCCTGTTCCTAGCTCAGCTGGCTGCTGATCCAGTCACTCCCCTGTGCTCAGCTCCTTCACACCTGGCTCATAGCCCTCGGCTACCTTTCCTTCTGATGTGACTGGCTCATCTTCCTCTGAAGTAGTGTCTTGAGAGGTGTCGGGGAAGCATTTTCAGGTGGACCAGCACTAATTTCTCAAAGGTCTTCATAATTACAGATGTCAGAGCAACCAGTCTGTAGTCATTTAGCTCCCTAATGGAGGTTTTCTTGGGAATCAAGATGATACCAGAGCATTTGAAGCAAAGAGACATTGTAAATCTCCAGTGATTATTAAAGATGCAGGTGAAGCTGGGGGCCAGTTGATCAGCATAGGTTTGCAAACAAGAGGGAGTTACTCCATCTGGGCCTGGTGCTTTTCTGATCGTTTGTCTATGAAAGAGGCCTCACACATAATTTTCTAAGATCACCAGAGGTAGGAGGGAGAGCTAGAGCTGGAGATAGGTGTGGGAGATTTAAACAAACTTCTAAGCCATGAGTGTTCAACTTTTTGGCTTGTGTGGGCTACACTGAGTGAAGAAGGATTGTCTTGGGTCGCTCATACAATATGTAATATAGTTAAGGTGTATAAATAATGAATTTCCTTTAAAAGTTTACAATCTTGTGGGGCCACATTATGGGATGGACACTCCTGTTCTAAGAGATCCTGCTAGCATTGGCCTATTGGTTGTACTTTTTTTGGATCTTGTAGCATTTTCAAAAGGGCCTAAATACTTTTCCAATCCATGGGTGCTGGCATTTCTTTGATCAGTTGTCCTACAGCAGCTTCTGAACTAATTCTATATTTAGAGATAATATGCCCCATGTTGCCTTACCCTAGCACCAAAAACAGCACTTCATTACTGTTAAACTGAATTCATGAATCCTTTCCTACTCCTATTTCAGAATCTGCTCATGCTCCTGAATTGCAAATGTACCTATGATTGTATTTTCAGTGAACCCCTTGGAGGTCACCAAACAATCAGGAATGCTGGAATATCTCATTAGCTGACATTATACCACAAGGCCCATGATTAAAATAAAGCCTACTTCTGAATGAAGTAAAATTTTACTGATTCATTGTCATTGATTCATTGTCCTTGCAAATAGTCATCTGTCCCATCCAAATTGTAAACAGCTTTCTCGCTGTAACATCCTCTAACTTTGGTATCGTAATATGCTGTTTCATTATAGTTCTATAATAAATAATTGTAATTATTTGTTATACATTATCTTTCTCAATTCTGATAAATATTTAAAGCAAAAAAATTAAATTTGGTATTTATAGTGGAAAAAAGATGCACATTAAAGAAATTAGATAATGATATGAAGATTGGTCATGGCAATAACTTTTTTTATTAATTTCAGGGGACAAAGATATAACTATGATACGAGCATAAACCTTCCTATATGTATATGATCATGTATAATTCCTGATCTCACTTCATAAAGTGAGATCAGGAATTAGTTCTCAGAACTGTGCATGCCAGCAAAAGCCAAGCAGCCTAGTCAAGTATAAATTAGGCAGGAGAATTGAACTAGATTATTGAGTGTATGTATGTATGTATGTATGTATGTATGTATGTATGTTCATACATACTCTGACTGCTCTTTAGAAGGCCAGATCCTGAAGATGAAACTGAAATACTTTGGCCACCTAATGAGAAGGAAGGACTCACTGGAGAAGTGCCTAATGCTGGGAAAGATTGAGGGCAAAAGAAGAAGGGGACGACAGAGACTGAGGTGGCTGGATGGAGTCACTGAAGCAGTAGGCATGAGCTTAAATGGACTCCAGAGGATGGTAGAGGACAGGAAGGCCTGGAGGAACGTTGTCCAAGGGGTCACGATGGGTTGGACATGACTTCACAACTAACAACAACAACAACAACAACATGTATGTATGTATGTATATCCCACCTTTATTGTTTTTACAAATAAGCCAAGTTCCCAGAAAGCAGGTTGAAATCTAGAGGAGGCATGATGGTTTGGCGATTATAGACACTGAACTTATGAGCTGGAAAATTGACAAATCGGATTCCAGATTCCAGATTCGAGACCCATGCAATGGGGTGAGCTCCTGTTCCTTACATCAGCTCCTAACCACCTAGCAACCTGAAAGCATGCAAATATGAATAGATTAATAGGTGCCACTTTGGTTGGAAAGTAATAGTGTTCTGTGCACCTTTGGCGTATAGCCATGCTGACCATGTGACATGAACAATGTCTTCGGACAATGCTGGCTCCCTTACCAAGAAATGAAAATGAGCACTATTCCCTAAAGTCGGACAAGACTGGACAGGGACTGGATCTTTTACCTTTATTGAGTTTGTTTGCTTGTTTATACCTACTTTTATTGTTTTTACAAATAAGTCAAGTTCCCAGAAACCAGGTTGA
Source organism: Ahaetulla prasina (assembly GCF_028640845.1). Lineage (NCBI taxonomy): Eukaryota > Metazoa > Chordata > Lepidosauria > Squamata > Colubridae > Ahaetulla > Ahaetulla prasina. The sequence continues at coordinate 104,543,154 of NC_080541.1, read as the reverse complement.
AACCTAGTGCTTATGATGTTTAACCTCACCTGGGATAAGGTACAGGGCAGCGGAGTTTCTTATATGAATTCCAAGAAAGTCCAGGGTGCCTTTTAGAAAAAGCACCTTTGGGACACTGGTCATAAACATACAATAATAAATTAGAATATCTTGTCTTGGCTAGAGAACTATTATCGAATTCAGATGCTATGATCAATACATGATCAATTTGCCCAATGATTATACTATGAGCATTTATAGAAATGCTGCTCTAACATCTTAATCACTATAATTGCAGCTTTTCCTGATTCCAACAACTTGAAATCAGGTACCTTTTGTGATATTTAGTTTAGCAGCATTTTGCCAATGGAATAGTAAGGGTGATTAGATATATTGATTCACTTGAGAGTGAATATTTACTGGGTGGTTTGTTTGTTTTTTGCTAAATGAATATATATATATATATATATATATATATATATATGTATGTATGTATGTATGTATGTATGTATGTATATATATGTATATGTATATGTATATGTATATGTATATGTATATGTATATGTATATATTGTAGAGACCATTACAGATAATACTGGGCTATGATATTTTGCTTACACATTGCTAAAAGTAAATACTGGGTTTTGTTCCTGGATTTTCCATGCAGGTTACCAAACTCAAGAAGCATGGTGCTGTGCACATTCATTATTAACTGTTTGCAAAATATTATTATTTTATTTAGAGTTAATATAACTATCTACTCCAAAAAACATTCTATCTTAAAATCTATGTTCTGATATCAGATATGGCTTTCTAAATCATGTTTATAACAACATGAGCTTTCCTTATCAAAATTCAGTAAGAAACTACTAATAATCATCAGGAGAGTTTTCTGCTGGTTTTAGAGTTTAATATTAAAAATGGAGAATTAATCATCACATCACTCAATGCCATGTTAACATTGTGATGAATTTACCTAAAAATATCTATAAAAACCCTGTTTTAGCCAACCTCCCCTGCCCCCTGCAATTGTAGGGCATTATACAGAATTAAAGCATAAAGTCTGACAGAGAATTCAGAATACAAATGGAATTAAAATTTTCCTGGAACGTGGATAGTCTTCAAACTTGTTGAGATACCATCTGAAGAAGAAGAAGAAAAAGTAAGTGAACACATGGTTTGACTCAGACATGTCAAATTCTTAAGAAATGTAAATAAGTCTATTTTTTTCATGTTACATGTATAAAATTATAATATAATGCTTCTTACCAATCACAAAAATCAGTTATTTTTTAAATACAAACTATTATGATTTTCAGTTTACATCTTTCTGTCTATATGGCATTCAAAAGAGCTAACTGCATAAACAATATAAATCGCCAAAACTATTCTTTTTAAGAAGCCTGATTTTTTGACTTTTGAAAAAAAGGATGTGGCTGGTTTAATGAACCTTTAAAGAAGCACATCATCAATTGAACTCTTAAAAGCAGATGCATCTTTTTCCAATTCTTAATAAAAATCTGAAAAGAAGCATTCTTTTCAGATTTTTATAAGAACTGGAATGATGTGCTTCTTTAAAAGTTCAACTCATTAAACAGAAAATATTACTAGCAGAAAGATATTAGTTTAGCCAGAATCCAAAGTGTTTCTTCCAAATTATTTATGAAGTTTATAAAATTCTTCCACTGTCATTTAAAAAGCTTCTTGTATCAGGAAAATATCATAAGTGGATTCGAAAGTTTGGAATAGCTCAGGCTGTTAGAGCCTGTTATTAAAACACAGCTGCCTGCAATTACTGCAGGTTCTAGTCCCACCTGTTCCAAGGTTGACTCAGCCTTCCATCCTTTATAAGGTAGGTAAAATGAGGACCCAGATTGTTGGGGGGGCAATGTTGACTTTGTAAAAATATACAAATAGAATGAGACTATTGCCTTATACACTGTAAGCCGCCCTGAGTCTTCGGAGAAGGGCGGGATATAAATGTAAACAACAACAAAAAACAAAAAACAAAAAAAAATATTAAAAAAGTAAATAAAATAGAGGTGAATGAATGAATCCTTATTATAGCCAAAGGACTGAGACAGTAGGCATAAATGAAAACAGCTAAAATTGTCAAATAAAAGTAAAATAATACAGGCAACTGTAATAGCTGATTTAAAATACGTTACAACTGGTATATTATATATTTGCAAAGATTTGTAAAAATATTTTTAATGTTAACCAGGAAATGTTTGCTCAGTTCTCAGGCATCTGGAATTATAAAATATAGTCTAACATAGAAAGTTGGAACATCAATTTAAAATCGATATTTCTAAAATTTTAAAATGTAAAATTTTTAAATTTCAGAACAGATCATAATAAATCTGGTTCACATTTCTTTCATATGTTTTTATATAAGTCCATTCCCTCCACATTAAATGCACCGAACATAACAAATTCACAAGGGAAGTTAATGGCTGGCTTTTAATTATTTTAAAAGTATTTATAGCAAAACCAAACGTCTGGTTGTTTGACAAGCTTGTTTATTTGAAAATATGGCCACACAAATCCATCAATAAAACATCATTTCTATTGCTTCAAGAGACATTCTATGGATAAATGTTTACTGATTTCCCCCGTATAATACCCATGGAACGGGCAGGACATCATCCATGTCTCACTGTTGGGTATGTTGGGGTATGTTGTGATTGTGGTATGTTATGATTGTGGTATGTATCTCAAAGTTTAAAAGTGTATGAAATCAGGCAGGTTCACTTTGGAATATTAATAAGAACTTTCTTGTCAATGACCTATATAAATTACATGGTGTTCTTAAGGTAATTAGTAGTAGTTTTAACTGTTCAGTTGTGTCCGACTCTTGATGACTTTATAGGGAAATGCTCTCCATTCTGCCCTGTCAAGCACAGCTTCTTTCAATAGTTGGATGTTCATCTTTGTATCAACTTTGATGGTATCAAGCCAGCAAGTTCTTTGCTTTCCCCTTTTCCTTGATCCACTAACCATTCCTAGCAACGTTGATTTCTCCAGTGAATTTGCACGCATGACATGGACAAAGTAAATCAGACTGAGCCTTGTCGTTCTGGATTCTAGTGATGTTTCAGGTTTTATACGATGATTTATTTTGGTTTTATATAGCTGGATTTTTAACATAATGACTGAACTTTATTCAAATGTACTTTTAATTAAAAATATACAATTTTCAAAAAACCAATCAACATACTTAGATGAACCCAGTCTTTAGATTTAACCATTTTTTTAACCAAATTGTAGAATAAATGTAGCCATTAATGTCTACAATAAATTCAGGATATATAGGCAGCAGATATTGCAAAAATCACCGTACAAACTCAAATGAGCGTTCAAGAGAAATTAAGATTTTGGGAAACTCACTGGTGGTGGGCATACGCTCGACATCCTAATACCAGTAATGTACTGGTGGCAAAGGCTGTACTTTCTAGTGTGTTGCATGCAAGAGCAAATCCACACCACTCAACAATCTCCCCAAAGAAGTTAGCTCCACTTACGTATTCAAACATTCCTCCTAGAGAAAAAAAAAGTTGCAGTTATTGACTTGGCAAATAAAGTTTTATATATTTTAACAAAGGCAAACTGGGATTGTTTTGAATATTTTTCAACCACATCTGTAGTGAATATGAAATAAATCAAGGAAATTAGTCAACACTACCATTTTCAAGCATTAAAACCTCTCTAAAGGAGAGGGAACCATTCCTTTAAAGCAAAAGAAATAATCATAAGATTATCATTTGTATTCCAAACAGTCAGGATCCTAATTCTCCCTAGTTTTGTGGTACTTCCCTTTAAAAATGCATTAGATTAAATTCTAATTTAGTAGATAGTTTTGCCAGTTATAACTGTATTTTGGTTTGGGGAAGAAGGCTTCCCCTGTCCCCTTTTTGGCTTCATCCTCTGTCTCCAAAAAACATAATTAATGGGATAAAAACCAAGCCCTTGGACAAAGAGCAATGCGATTAGGAGACATAGTTCATATTATTTTGGGTTTGTTGTATCTGCTTTTTTCCTAACTGCTGCATCATTCTTTACTAAACCTGCTCTAATAAAACCCTGAACTTCATTCAGATTGGCCTAAACTGGTGGAAAAACAGGCAGCTTTCAACTAATTCCTAGGTAATAAACTCCTCCTTGTACCCATCATTTGGCCTTTTACCTGCAAAACAAAGAAGAAAAAATCTAACTAAAATCTGCTCGGTCAAACCAGAAGCAAGTGAACTGTTGTTCTTTTCCTCCCACCAAAACCAGTGAAACACAAGGCCTTATTATATTCTAATCTTTCAAGAAGCCAGTAATAGGCAGGGCCACTGAAGCCTGGAATTTGTCAGCTACGTTCCAGGTTTTCTTCACAGTCTTGCCATGAAAGATATTGATTAAAACTGTATTGATAAAACAAAGCAGAACACAAATGCTAAGCTTTTCTGGTCAAAATTTGAAATGGTAGCAAGGCAAAATATTCTTACTAAATTATGAGACTTAACACTGGACTAGCCTCTTTACCACTAACAGATAAAGATTATCTTGTTCAGAAGATTCAGAAGCAGATTAATATTCCTCATGGTTTGATGAGGTAGTGTGCTATATCCTTATTTTTACCAGCATTTCTTGCAACTCCATATTTAGTTTAAATTGCTTTTTCTTAGTCAACAACAATACCTTTAAAAATGACAAATTGGCTCACGCATCTAATAACGCAGTTTAGTTTTGGCTTGCCATCTAACCAACCCAAAAACTGTGTTTTGTATGCTATGGTTTATAACAAATTACGTGGTTCCAGTCAATTGTTGTTTAATGAACAAATCATGGTGTAGTGTTATGCCTGAATCCAGCAACACTGAAAATACATTGAATGCACCTTGTATCTCTTTAAGAAGAGTCCAAATAAACTTACACCATACATTTTGGAAGAAACTGGAGTTATAGACCAAGGATTATCAAATATTCACTGATAATTTTTTGGAAAATGTGTAACATTATCTAATACATGTGTAGTCTTACAGGTAGTCCTCAATTTACAACCACAATTAAGCCTGAAATTATGGTCATGACTGGCTGGTGGTTGGTGGGGGGCATTATGTGACCAACCCGATTTTATGACATTTCGTGGTAGTCATTAAGCAGTTTTTTTGCAATGGCCTTTTTTATTTTTTATTTTTATTACAAACAGCTATAATGCATTGTAAATCCCTGCCAATTGACCATTAAATGCTGCAAACAGCTGTAAGTGCAGGCGCCTGCCAATTGTCCCAAAGTGATCACGTGACTACGGGAACCCAGCTGTCAAAACTTTGAATCCAGATCATAAATGCTTTTTGGGAGATCCATTTAACTTTGAATAGGCACTAAGCAAACTGTTGAAAGACGAGGACTATCTGCATCTACATTATATTGAAAATATTGGTGTGCTTATAGCAGGGGTGAAATGCTCCCGGATTGGACTGGCTCACGCGATCCGGTAGCAATGGCGGCTGCTTGTTCAGAGGACCGGTAGCAAAAATCCCTGGCCCCGCCACCCCTACCTCTGCTGAGCCGCACCATCTGCAGAAGTTTTTTTTTACTTTTAAAAGCCGGTTTTGCTTCAGCCGAAACATGCCTTTAAAAGTAAAAAGAAGCCTTTGAGGATCCCACCCCTCAGCTGAGATCGGCAGGGACTTTAAACTTTAAAAAAAAAATTAAAGTCTCCTCTGGCGATCTCACCTGAGTTCCTCATCAGCAGAACCTTATTTGTACTCTTACTTGTAGAAAACATATTTTCTACAAGTAAGAGTAGAGATTCTAAGGCACTTACCTGATTACTGATGAACGCATGGCTCTTTTTCCAGTCCGAAAGCAGTTTCATTTTCAGCCAGACAGAATCAATTGCTTAGCTAATCTATTTCCTCGGTGATCAACTGGCTGGCTTTGCTGGCTGAGGAACTCTGGGATTTGAAGTCCACAATAAAATAAAATAAAAGAATAAAATATTTGTGCAGCTTTCTGAGATTTGGTGTGTTTCTGTAGTGTTTCACTCTAATTACACAAACACACAAAATCTCAGAAAGCTGTATGTGGCATTTTGTGTGTGTGTGTGTGTGTGTGTGTGAGTTGTGTGTGTGTAAAGTGTGAAAGTTGGTTTTTGAGCTTTTTGTGGCTGTGTGAAGTGTGAAGTGCAGCTGCTTTTACATTGTGTGTGAGTCAGTTGTGTTGTGTTGTGTGTGTGTAAAGTGTGAAAGTTGGTTTTTGGTATCTCTTATTGTTTTTTATACTTTGTTAATTATTTTTATTATTTATTGTTATTGGCCACACCCACCCAGTCATCTGACCACCAAGCCACACCCACCAATTAAGCCACGCCCACAGAACCGGTAGGGAAAATTTTTAGATTTTACCCCTGGCTTATAGTGAATTCAAGAGAGATTTCAGGGTTATATTGTGAACTCATTATCCTATGGGACAAGGTAGCCAGAAATAAGAAAATTGTAATAGGAGCCAGCAATGTCAAACATAACATAACATTTTCATATCATGCCAGAAAAACAACATGGTTGTATCTATCGAGGTCAGGGGTCTCCAACCTTGGTCCCTTTAAGACTTGTGGGCTTTGCTGGCTGAGAGTCTCTGGGAGTTGAAGTCCACAAGTCTTAAAGGGACCAAGGTTGGAGACCCCTGATCTAGATCACAAGGAACAGAGCTTAACTCAAAGGTTATGCTTGGCAAGCATAATACTTTCTAATTATTTAATCAACTTCTGTAGCCATCACAATTAATAAGAAAATTGGGATACAAAGTTTGAAGCTTTGGCAAGCAATAATTAGAGTAATTATTAAATAAATAATAATTAGAATATTTAAATGCAAAAATATTTATATTTTAATTTAACATATGCAACTGTTACCTGTTGGGATTTTATATCCAGTCTCCCCTGGTTTTCTTAGGTTTCTCAAAATATAATCAGAGTGCATGTTAATCAGAAGACCACCTAGCCAGGCTGCAGTCCCTGGAATAAACATTTTAAAGCAATGAATTGAAATGTAGGATTTAATTTTTTTAAAAAATAATGTAAGTAGTCAATATGTATATATGCTAGAGAAAGTGGTTCATTGAATTGAGCCCAAAATTTCCACTGCTAAGAAAAACAGTTGTTGGTGAGTTTTGCCCCATTTTCTGATGTTCCTTGCCACAGTTGTTAAGAGAAACACTGCAGTTGTTAAGTGAATCTGGTTTTCCCATTGACTTTACTTGTCCGAAGGTCACAAAGGGGTATCACACGACCTGGGGCACTGCAACCATCATAAATACGAGCCAGTTACCAAGCATTTGAATTTTGATCATGGGACCATGGGGATGTAACTTTTTAATGGTCACTAAATGAATGGTTGCAAGACAAGGACTACCTTTACTGGTTCTACTCAATCTGATTGAAGACCCCGGCTGGCGAGAGTTTTCTATACAATGCTACTGTGCAGTTCTAAATTCTGGTCCAATTAATAATCAAAACTGACTATGGGTAACTCAGAATTGATGATATGCCTGAAAATTTCATCCAATCGTGCCAGATATCGATGAAACTGGAGCCATTTGCTTGTTTTCCCATGCAGTTTGGAGAGACGCAAAAACTGCAGGATTTCATCAGTTGAGGTTCTTTTCACAATAAGCACATCACATGCACAGAAATCAATACAAATTGCCATTTAAGTGTCATGAAAAGTAGTAGTTACTCTGAGGGTGTGGATGAGAATTAAACGACTTAAACAAGCAGGTGAACAGGCTTGTAGAGATTTTTTTTTGTAATGAGATACGATAAGCAAATAGTTTGTAAACTAATTTGTTATGGCTTAGACTAAGGTCATTCATTTCATAAGAATGCATGCATGAAGTTGCAGGATATTAAAAAATTCACTGAGGTTCCTTCCCCAGAGCAAGAACAGACGACTAACTATATTCGAAGCCTGCACTCACCTGCATCTCAGTATCCTCCTGAAGATGAAACAGATGAAGCTTTGCTTCAGGTACTGCAATTTGGAGATGGCAACTTTAGCTTCTGCAGCCGTTTCCTCCCCTTTTTTTACTGGGCTGGTTCACTGAACAACTTAAAGCAAAGTCCTGAAACTGACACTTGCCCATACTTATTGAACATATGAGGAGTTGTCTCTGAATTGTAGTACTACATGCCTGGCAATAGGTCCTATTGATTGTTGCTCCCAGAGCAGCTTTGGTTCCTTGCTTTCTTCGTTCACATTATCTTTTCAATATTGGTAATCCTCCCTTCTACATCATCATCATCATCATCTCACTTTTCTCACCTCTCATCTTTCCTACTACCTTCTCCTATTGGTACATTATGATTTATCAATTATTGCTGTAGCTTATGATTTATGACTGACACATATATTTGCCTTCATTCTTATGATTTATGATCTATGATTTATCACTTTGTTATTTGTATGTGCACTGAGAGCTTACGCACCGGACACAAATCCCTTGTGTGTCCAATCACCCTTGGTCAATAAATACTATCTCTTAATGGTAGCCCAGTTTTGCAACATTCAAAATTACAATGGTGTTGGGAAAAAACTTCACCTTTCACTTCACAATATCCCTGCAGTCACATGAATGAAATTCAGGCACTTTGCAACCAGCAGATGTTTGCAATCATTGCAATGTCCTGCAGTCATGTGATCACCATTCATACAGTTCTAACAAGTCAGCTTTCAACAAGCAGATTAAAAGGAATAGCCTACAGTAAAATTGCAAGTCACACTCATGTGATGTCCCACTTAACAACCATACCACTTAGCCGTAGAGTTGTTAGTCCTGTGGTCCTTAAGCAAGGACTTCCTATAGATTAGAATTGCCATACTGATCCGCTCAACTAAATGCCCTTCTCAATATTTCAGCAGGACTGATCTACTTGTTGCATCTTGCATAAACAATGCTAATTTTCATTAGATAGTAGCTAAGAGATACAACTGCTTGCCCATTCTCTTCGCTCACTGGATTTTTTAGTTTAGTTGTTTTCATTCAATAAAGTCTACCTCAGCAGTTGTTTCAGAGGTAAAACTAAGATACATGCCATGTAAGCCATTTTGAGTGTGTCAAAAACACAAAAAGAAATAACATTGGGAAAATATGTTGTGACTACATGCTCTGTTGATTTAAATAGCTAAAAAAAATAATGAATCACTTCTTTCTTCAGGACTTTGTTTCACTATAGTAGTAAGTGGGAATGCAGTTCTCAAGAAGGTACCATTTCAGCTTGAGCAAAAGAAAAAAATGTAGTTTAACACAGAGAGGATTTAAGCCATTCCGGATAAGAAACAAAGATCAATTGTTGACAATTTGACATATACATATTACTTGAACTGGCTCACCAAGAATGAAACGTAGTTCTGTTAGCCAGTTGGCTGGATATTCTGCATAATTAGTTAAACTTCGGCCTTGCAAATACCCATTATATAAGCAGAATATAAACGCTGACACAAATACAAAAAATGGTGTTGATTTTCCTCCACGGATTAAGAAAGGAAAGATGAAAGATCTGGAATATGAAAAATATTTTTTTTATTTAATTATAATTTTGAACATTGCAGAAATATATAGTAATTCACACATATGCGCTGGCATATTTTCAAAAGCAAAACTCTATTATTAGATCACTTTCCATTTCAAAAAACTCAAAAGATGAAACATTAATAGTAAATGCACGTACATACATGCATTCATGCACACACACACTTTGCATTAATATTTAAGTTTCTGAAGTATGTACTGCATATTGTACAAGCAGGAGACCGTATACTGTTCCAGACAAATGGTTGTCCAGCTTCTTCTTGAAAACCTCCAGTGATGGACCACCCACAATTTACAACTTCATGATTGAATGTATTGTTTGGGGTGGAAAAAGAGCTCTCATGTCAGCTTCAAGGCATGCTTAAAAACTTGTCAGCAGTAACTAAAATAGAAGTAATACCGTCAAAATGTTGATACACGTAGACCAGACTGATAGAACTATTTCAGTCATTGACCAATAAAAATACAATCAATAAAACGAACAACACAAAACTATCTCCTAACAAGAAGAACTATTAGCAACCATTTGTGGACAAAGCTTATGTATAGTATAGCAAAATTTTGCTACCTTTGGAAAAAACCATTTATCTTGGTTATTTAAGAGATAGTACAAATAAAAGCTGAGTGCCCTGGAAATCTAAATAAAAGAGGGGTAATTAACTATGTGTGAATGTCCCTCTAGAACTAACAATAAACAGAAGATGAGCCATGATTTCTATAATATCCATATAGGGGCAGTATGGGGTTTCATATGGTTTTTCTCCCTCCTACATTTCCATTTCCAGGCAGCTGTGGGGTCAACATTAATTTGAGTTAAGGATAAAACTCTCCTAAATTTGGCAACTGTGGTATGATATAAACATGTTCCTGGTATATGATTTGGTTATCTGCAATTGTATTGTGAGAGAAACCCACAATTTCTGTTTGACCTTCTAAATCTAAGATCCTTTGCGTTAGTATTGATCTAGCTTGATATAACTCTAAGGTTAAGATGGTTAAGAAAGCATAAAGACTCACTTTCTTTGGGATGGCGGTTTCCTAGGAAGATATGTATTTGTCTGCAAACACCTTAATTGCAGCAGGGATAAACTGAGCTCCACTGGAAAAATGAGAAATTTGTATAGCTCATGCAGATCTACAGTATGTGCATTGCGGAATACATAGGCCAAGTTGGCACTTCCACGTCCTGAGGCTTGAAAGACTATTCTGAGCTACCCATCCCTTCCTAATTCCTCTCCCTATAGATATTTCCCTTGTGACATGTCCATGATTACTGCACCTGACCTTCCATCTTGTGTTCTCATGCATTTTGATGAACAGCAACGATAAATATTTGTCAGTTGTGGTATTTTTTTTTATTTATGGCACAATTTAGTTCTAGATATTGTGTCAAAAGCTGACTTGAAATCGATAAATGCTGCATAGAGGGATTGTCCTGAATTGTGGGCATACCTTTCCACTAGGTGTTGCAGCACCAAGGCATGGTGTAATGTTGATTGTCCTGTTCTAAACCCAGCCAACATGTTCATTGCTCTGAATGTCCTCAGATTCAGGCCAATCATTTAGTTTCTCCTGTAAAAGTTTGGCATACATTTTTCTGATCTGATTTAGGAAACTATTTGAGCAGTGGTTAGCCGAATCATCTCTCTTGCCCTTCTTATATATTGGTATTATAACAGCTAAGCCCCTATCCTTTGGTATCATGTCCAAATGATCTATTGCTATGAAAAGTGAAACTAACATTGGAATCCTCCATTCCAAGTTATTTTTTATTACTTTATATGTAATAATATGTGAGTCTGGGGCTTTACTTGTTTTAAGCTATTTAATTATATTTCTAATTTCTGAACATGTCACCAGGAGCCAATGGGGAAGAGAAATCATATCTAACTTCAAGTCTATCAGGGAATTTTCCATTTGCCCATATAGGGTAACAAAATAGGAACATTTTTCTGCACAGTTGGCTGGGGAATTCTGGGTGTTGAAGTCCACATATCTTGAAGTGGCCAAAGTTGAGAAATACTGATTTAAATAAATTGTGAATGAATACAGTGAGGGCAAAAGAGAACAAAAGATATCACATTGCGTACTTGGGTCAAGTAGTACACATTGCTGCTAGGGATTTTGAACAGTCCAATAACATTAGGGTTATCATCTCATATACTCAACAGTGAGAAATAAGACATGACATAAATGATTTAAGGGCATTGTAAAAGATAAATTTGTGGTTTGTCCAGATTAACTTTGAATGGCCTATGTACTAATTTACAAGTACATTTATATATCTCTTTATAGTTCCTGAAAGTACCAGTGCTGTATGATAGGTGGACAAATATATTGGTATTCAGAGACAGCACTTGGTGGGTTTTTTTTCAGGAGGGCTATGTTATATTTGCTGAATCCATCATATATAAAATAATAATAAAATAATCCAACCAATGATCTGCACATACACTGTCCCACTAAATTACAACATCCTAGATCCTTGGAAGAACTTGATGCAGACAAACACCAGCTAAACAACTGGTGTTGTGACTTCATATTGTTGTGAACAGATTATTGTGAATAATAATAATTCATTTTTTATTTTCTTAGATTCTTAGTTTATTCTTCTAGATATATCTTCAAAATATCATTATTTGATATTAACTGAAGAAAAGAAAGTTTAGAGATGCATAATATAAATTAAGGAATAAATGAAATTAAATTCAAGAGTTTACATTCCTACATAAGTTTAGATAAACTTTTATTATTGTAATTAGCCCCAAAATTGATCTCAGATTGGTGTAGATGATAGAGAATGCAATCAAAAATAGCTGCAAGAGATTATGTTTAAATATGTGTGTGTTTTGTATATTTTCATAAATAGAATTTTGCATATTTACAGTAAGCTTTCCAAAACTGATTAAAATTTTTCGTTTTTTTCTTTGTATTTACATGTTTTTTTTAGCTGAAAATATTGAAAAAATAAAAAGAATGATACAAAGATTCTGTGACGGTAAAACTGATTGGGACCTACAAAAACATGTATATGCAATAATATACATGTTAGTTTTTAGGTACAAGAACTTTTCCTAATTTTCCGTACAAAAGATTAATATAGTTACTTCACCTGAAAATGAGTTATTTTCACACTGTGATTTGAACAATAAATAATACATGAAATATAAATTATAATGATAGAAAGGAATAGGGAATAAAAATGTTTACTGTTTATTGATTTACCTAAACTAATCCACAATACATATTTTTGTTTTATATTCCATTATGTATATAGATTATTCTGAAATTTCAACAATAAATCATTATTGACTGACCAAGGGCCCGTTTTCCTAGCTTCAATCACTTCTTTGGATATTTTTGTCCCTGCTCAGCTATATGTATATGTATATGTATATGTATATGTATATGTATATGTATATGTATATGTATATGTATATGTATATGTATATGTATATGTATATGTATATGTATATGTATATGTATATGTATATGTATATGTATATGTATATGTATATGTATATGTATATGTATATGTATATGTATATGTATATGTATATGTATATGTATATGTATATGTATATGTATATGTATATGTATATGTATATGTATATGTATATGTATATGTATATGTATATGTATATGTATATGTATATGTATATGTATATGTATATGTATATGTATATGTATATGTATATGTATATGTATATGTATATGTATATGTATATGTATATGTATATGTATATGTATATGTATATGTATATGTATATGTATATGTATATGTATATGTATATGTATATGTATATGTATATGTATATGTATATGTATATGTATATGTATATGTATATGTATATGTATATGTATATGTATATGTATATGTATATGTATATGTATATGTATATGTATATGTATATGTATATGTATATGTATATGTATATGTATATGTATATGTATATGTATATGTATATGTATATGTATATGTATATGTATATGTATATGTATATGTATATGTATATGTATATGTATATGTATATGTATATGTATATGTATATGTATATGTATATGTATATGTATATGTATATGTATATGTATATGTATATGTATATGTATATGTATATGTATATGTATATGTATATGTATATGTATATGTATATGTATATGTATATGTATATGTATATGTATATGTATATGTATATGTATATGTATATGTATATGTATATGTATATGTATATGTATATGTATATGTATATGTAAATGTAAATGTAAATGTAAATGTAAATGTATATGTATATGTATATGTATATGTATATGTATATGTATATGTATATGTATATGTATATGTATATGTATATGTATATGTATATGTATATGTATATGTATATGTATATGTATATGTATATGTATATGTATATGTATATGTATATGTATATGTATATGTATATGTATATGTATATGTATATGTATATATGTAGAGACCATTACAGATAATACTGGGCTATGATATTTTGCTTACACATTGCTGCTAGGGATTTTGAACAGTCCAATAACATTAGGGTTATCATCTCATATACTCAACAGTGAGAAATAAGACATGACATAAATGATTTAAGGGCATTGTAAAAGATAAATTTGTGGTTTGTCCAGATTAACTTTGAATGGCCTATGTACTAATTACAAGTACATTTATATATCTCTTTATAGTTCCTGAAAGTACCAGTGCTGTATGATAGGTGGACAAATATATTGGTATTCAGAGACAGCACTTGGTGGGTTTTTCAGGAGGGCTATGTTATATTTGCTGAATCCATCATATATAAAATAATAATAATTCATTTTTATTTTCTTAGATTCTTAGTTTATTCTTCTAGATATATCTTCAAAATATCATTATTTGATATTAACTGAAGAAAAGAAAGTTTAGAGATGCATAATATAAATTATAATGATAGAAAGGAATAGGGAATAAAAATGTTTACTGTTTATTGATTTACCTAAACTAATCCACAATACATATTTTTGTTTTATATTCCATTATGTATATAGATTATTCTGAAATTTCAACAATAAATCATTATTGACTGACCAAGGGCCCGTTTTCCTAGCTTCAATCACTTCTTTGGATATTTTTGTCCCTGCTCAGCCAACAATTATAGTAGATGTAAAATTGAATGTCCTTGTTTATTGCAATATAAGTCTACCAGTGAGTTCAGATTTCCTCATTTAAGTGCTTGCTCATAGTTTCACAATCTGGTGGTTAACTTCCTTGATTTATTGCAACTTCTGTAATTATAGATATCACTGATCATTAATATTATACATTTATTTAATTATAGATCAATTTATAAATAATTTCTCTAAATTCAATATAAACATTTTAGAACACTAACAGAGGAGCACAGAAAATTTAGAAGCAGAAGAATGTCATAAAATTACATATAGAGGAACTATGAAGAGAAATAGGTCAGCTGGGAGGCAAAACAAACATTTTTGGCTGCCAAAAAAAGGAGATAATAGAATCACTGAAGTCTCAGAGGACATGGTTTGTTTCATGTGATCTAAAGAATTTGCTGAAGTGACCAAGAAAAAAAAAAGACAACAGAAAAGGAAACTGGATAAGAAAACTAAGCTGAGCAACATTAGTAAAGATGTTTGGCACTGTGGAAATCCACCATATCTTGAAGAAGAGCCTTACATATGAGCAATTGGCTATATAAGATATTTAATATAATTGCAAAAGCTAGATGTCGGTCTTATGTTTGGGTTGTACCATTACTC
This sequence comes from Ahaetulla prasina, assembly GCF_028640845.1. Taxonomy (NCBI): domain Eukaryota; kingdom Metazoa; phylum Chordata; class Lepidosauria; order Squamata; family Colubridae; genus Ahaetulla; species Ahaetulla prasina. The sequence goes on along the minus strand of NC_080541.1, from coordinate 104,527,821 downwards.
ACTCTAATATACTCACAATGCAAGTTAAACAAACAAAATGTTCAAAAGTTATATTTACCAAGCACATCTAAATTATATTAAAGTAATCAATATCTTTACAATCCCCAAGGCATGTCAGAACTTTTGAGCACCCCTAATGTTTGGAAATTGAAAGCTGAAAAATTTGACATGCACTAATTTGCAACACGAACAGTCATGTTTCTGTAGGAGAGGCAGATCTTAACTCTGGGCATAATTGTGCAAAATTGATTACAACAGTCTATGCTCCTAACACTATAATTTTTCAGAAATAAATTATGGTACTTCCTGGAATGTTTTTACTAAATCACTGCCAAAAATGTAGTTTTTCTTCTCAAATAAATCTGAAGAATGTAAGAAGTTTGGCTGGCAAACTATTTTTTTTTTACTACGGTATATGCCATCCTTAAAGTACTTTGTACTGGAAGTAAATGATCTTGTAGTCAGTTATTCTAGAATTTAATTCAACTGTGTTGGTGGAAAATGTTATAGATGAAATTCCTTTCTGTAACTGCTTTACTTCAAAAGTTGCATCTTTTTTGTGCTCAGAATAATAAAGAATATAAGTCTACCAGTGAGTTCAGATTTCCTCATTTAAGTGCTTGCTCATAGTTTCACAATCTGGTGGTTAACTTCCTTGATTTATTGCAACTTCTGTAATTATAGATATCACTGATCATTAATATTATACATTTATTTAATTATAGATCAATTTATAAATAATTTCTCTAAATTCAATATAAACATTTTAGAACACTAACAGAGGAGCACAGAAAATTTAGAAGCAGAAGAATGTCATAAAATTACATATAGAGGAACTATGAAACGATTAATAGTAGTGCAGATTCAGTAAATAGTCTGACAGTGTTGAGGGAATTATTTGTTTAGCAGAGTGATGGCCTTCGGGAAAAACTGTTCTTGTGTCTAGTTGTTCTGGTGTGCAGTGCTCTATAGCGTCGTTTTGAGGGTAGGAGTTGAAACAGTTTATGTCCAGGATGCGAGGGATCTGCAAATATTTTCACGGCCCTCTTCTTGATTCGTGCAGTATACAGGTCCTCAATGGAAGGCAAGTTGGTAGCAATTATTTTTCTGCAGTTCTAATTATCCTCTGAAGTCTGTGTTTTTCTTGTTGGGTAGCAGAACCGAACCAGACAGTTATAGAGGTGCAAATGACAGACTCAATAATTCCTCTGTAGAATTGGATCAGCAGCTCCTTGGGCAGTTTGAGCTTACTGAGTTGGCGCAGAAAGAACATTCTTTGTTGTCCTTTTTTAATGATGTTTTGATGTTAGCTGTCCATTTGAGATCTTGCGATATGATAGAACCCAGAAATTTGAAGGTTTCTACCGTTGACCTCATCCCATTCCTAAGAGGTCTGTAAGGGGTGTGCATAAGAGCACCAGCGTGCCTACTGTCCCTGTCCTAATGTTCCCTTTATTTGCATTCATTTTATGTATTCAATTCATGCTCATATATATATATTCTAATACGTACTTGACAAAATAAATAAATAAATAAATAATAGCACTTAGACTTATATACTGCTTTACAGTGCTTTACAGACATCTCTAAGCGGTTTTACAGAGTCAGTATATTGCCCCCAACAATCTGAGTCCTCATTTTACCCACTTTGGAAGGATGGAAGGCTGAGTCACCCTTGAGTCAGCAGTCATTAATTTTGTACTCTACAAATATGCCTTTCCAGCTTGCTTTTATTTCTGGGACAATAATCTTTTTTTCCTCTTTGGAAACAAAAAAACGCCAAAATGACAACCCATGACTTTGGTGGTCCAATGGCAAAACCAGGGCAAGAAAACAATCTGATTTTATATGAAATAACCACAGCTGCTCCTGTTTCGGTGATGCCACTGAGTATCTGTTGACTAAGTGTGGAAGAACAATATAACAGAAAATATCTCCGGACTTTCTTTCTTTAGATTCCTGATCAACAACCAGGAAACCAATTGGTGCAGTCAGGGGTGCCAGGCGGTTGTGGATACCGGAACAGCCTTTCTCACAGTTCCTGCCGAGATCTTTGAAGAGCTGATGCAGCAAATTGGAGGCCAGCAAAACAGCTATGGCCAGGTAGGGGAAAACTGCTATATGCAGGGACGGGGAATATTGAGTGTAACTGGATATCCTAAATAACAGCAAGAGACCTGAGATACTCTTATTGTGGGTATAAAAATATTTCCCAAATGAATCCAATATAAGATGATGGAAAAACTGACTCCCTTAATACTCATTTCATTTCTCCAGGCAATGGGAATTGTGAGATGGGGTGGGATGAGGGAGAGTGCCAGAAAATGTACAGTTATCTGGTAAGACCTATCCTACCATAATTGCTAGTTCTTACAGTGGTGAAATCCAAGTTTTTTTACTCCTGGTTTTGTGGGCATGGCTTGGTGGGCGTGGTGTGGCTTGGTGGGCGTGGCTTGGTGGGCATGGCTTGGTGGGCGTGGTGTGGCTTGGTGGGCGTGGCTTGGTGGGCATGGCAGGGGAAGGATACTGCAAAATCTCCATTCCTACCCGACTCTGGCAGTAGTCAGAGGTCCTATTTGCCAGTTCTCTGAACTACTCAAAATTTCCGCTACCGGTTCTCTAGAACCTGTCGGAACCTGCTGGATTTCACCCCTAGTTCTTAGTTTAGCTTTTCTCAAACCAAACCAAACAAGATACTAGCGGAAGTTCAAGTCCCATCCATTTGCCTGTATAGGGCAGAGTTGGCTTTTTCTTAAGAAGGCTAAAGCAAGAAATAGTGTTTTCCCTTCTAATGCATCTGAATATTGAATTAAGCCAGCATGCTTGTATAGGAAAGTAAATCAAAATAAGACGGGGAGCAAGATGCTGTGTAATCTGCTTACTTATTTATTGTCTAGTTTATCCCATAGAATATTGTACTTATGGTTTTTCTACATTTTGTCTATATCTTCTTTCCTATTCTATAGTTTGTGGTTAACTGCAATAATCTTCAGTACATGCCGACCATCACATTTGCCATCAATGGAGTTTATTTCCCCCTGAGTCCATCTGCCTATACCTTTCAGGTAGGTCATTCTTTTCAACAGCTGTTTTCATGTTGGTCTTAGGCAGTGGTGGGATTCAAATTTTTTAACAACTGGTTCTGTGGGCGTGGCTTGGTGGGCGTGGTTTGGTGGGCGTGGCAGGAGAAGGATACTGCAAAATCTCCATTCCTACCCCACTCTGGCAGTAGTCAGAGGTCCTATTTGCCAGTTCTCCGAACTACCGGTTCTCTAGAACCTGTCAGAACCTGCTGCATTTCACCCCTGAGTTCTTAGTTTAGCTTTTTTCAAACCAAACCAAACAAGATACTAGCGGAAGTTCAAGTACCATCCATCTACCTGCATAGGGAAGAGTTGGCTTTTTCTTAAGAAGGCTAAAGCAAGAAATAGTGTTTTCCCTTCTAATGCATCTGGATATTGAATTAAGCCAGCATGCTTGTATAGGAAAGTAAATCAAAATAAGAAGGGGAGCAGGATGCTGTGTAATCTACTTACTTATTTACTGTCTAGTTTATCCCATAGAATATTGTACTTATAGTTTTTCTACATTTTCTCTATATCTTCTTTCCTATTCTATAGTTTATGGTTAACTGCAATAATCTTCAGTACATGCCAACCATCACATTTGCCATCAATGGAGTTTATTTCCCCCTGAGTCCATCTGCTTATACCTTTCAGGTAGGTCATTCTTTTCAACAGCTGTTTTCATGTTGGTCTTAGGCTGTGGTGGGATTCAATTTTTTAAACAACCGGTTCTGTGGGTGTGACTTGGTGGGCGTGGCTTGGTGGGCATGGCTTGGTGGGCATGGCTTGGTGGGCATGGCTTGGTGGGCATGGTGTGGCTCGGTGGGCGTGGTTTGGTGGGCGTGGCAGGAGAAGGATACTGCAAAATCTCCATTCCTACCCCACTCTGGCAGTAGTCAGAGGTCCTATTTGCCAGTTCTCCGAACTACCGGTTCTCTAGAACCTGTCAGAACCTGCTGCATTTCACCCCTGAGTTCTTAGTTTAGCTTTTTTCAAACCAAACCAAACAAGATACTAGCGGAAGTTCAAGTACCATCCATCTACCTGCATAGGGAAGAGTTGGCTTTTTCTTAAGAAGGCTAAAGCAAGAAATAGTGTTTTCCCTTCTAATGCATCTGGATATTGAATTAAGCCAGCATGCTTGTATAGGAAAGTAAATCAAAATAAGAAGGGGAGCAGGATGCTGTGTAATCTACTTACTTATTTACTGTCTAGTTTATCCCATAGAATATTGTACTTATGGTTTTTCTACATTTTGTCTATATCTTCTTTCCTATTCTATAGTTTGTGGTTAACTGCAATAATCTTCAGTACATGCCGACCATCACATTTGCCATCAATGGAGTTTATTTCCCCCTGAGTCCATCTGCCTATACCTTTCAGGTAGGTCATTCTTTTCAACAGCTGTTTTCATGTTGGTCTTAGGCAGTGGTGGGATTCAAATTTTTTAACAACTGGTTCTGTGGGCGTGGCTTGGTAATGTGACTGGGTGGGTGTGGCTAGCTGGTCATGTGACATAGCTTCTTTGCTGCTCTTATCTCCTTGTTAGTGCATTTCTGGCCTGATTGTACAGCATTTTATCACCTTTTCTGTAGGCTTCCTCTTTGGAATGTCGTAGCTGCTTAAGTTTAGGTGTAAACCAAGGTTTGTTATTACTGTGTATTCGCAAGTTCCTTGTAGGCACATAGGGACTACCCAGAGAGCTGAAAAAGTGATTTCTGACAGGTTCTCCCACTTATGACCGGTCATCATTTATGCCTGTTGCAGCATTCTTAACAACTGTATCACTTATTTCACAACTGCTTCTCTTCACCATGGTTAAAAGATAGGGCGCAAAACATAAAATGTTAGGACAGTCGTAAGTGCGAGGACTGGTCAAAAATGCGAGGACTGGTCAAAAATAACCTTTTCAGCACTCTGAGTAGTCCCTATGCACATAGGGACTACCCAGAGAGCTGAAAAAAGTGATTTCTGACAGGTCCTCGCTCTTATGACCGGTCATCATTTATGCCCGTTGCAGCATTCTTAACAATTGTGTCACTCATTTCACAACTGCTTCTCTTCACCACAGTTATAAGATAGGGTGCAAAACGTAAAATGTGAGGACAGTCGTAAGTGCGAGGACTGGTCAAAAGTGCGAGGACTGGTCAAAAATAACCTTTTCAGCACTCTGAGTAGTCCCTATGCACATAGGGACTACCCAGAGAGCTGAAAAAAGTGATTTCTGACAGGTCCTCGCTCTTATGACCGGTCATCATTTATGCCTGTTGCAGCATTCTTAACAACCATGTCACTCATTTCACAACTGCTTCTCTTCACCATGGTTAAAAGATAGGGCGCAAAACATAAAATGTTAGGACAGTCGTAAGTGCGAGGACTGGTCAAAAATGCGAGAACAGGTCAAAAATAACCTTTTCAGCGCTCTGAGTAGTCCCTGTGCACATAGGGACTACTCAGAGGTCTAAAAAAAGTCATTTCTGACCGGTCCTCGCACTTATGACCATCCTCACATTTATGCCCGTTGCAGCATTCTTAACAACTGTATCACTTATTTCACAACTGCTTCTCTTCACCATGGTTAAAAGATAGGGCGCAAAACATAAAATGTTAGGACAGTCGTAAGTGCGAGGACTGGTCAAAAATGCGAGAACAGGTCAAAAATAACCTTTTCAGCGCTCTGAGTAGTCCCTGTGCACATAGGGACTACCCAGAGAGCTGAAAAAAGTGATTTCTGACAGGTTCTCCCACTTATGACCGGTCATCATTTATGCCTGTTGCAGCATTCTTAACAACTGTATCACTTATTTCACAACTGCTTCTCTTCACCATGGTTAAAAGATAGGGCGCAAAACATAAAATGTTAGGACAGTCGTAAGTGCGAGGACTGGTCAAAAATGCGAGAACAGGTCAAAAATAACCTTTTCAGCGCTCTGAGTAGTCCCTGTGCACATAGGGACTACCCAGGGAGCTGAAAAAGTCATTTCTGACCGGTCCTCGCACTTATGACCATCCTCACATTTATGCCCGTTGCAGCATTCTTAACAACTGTATCACTTATTTCACAACTGCTTCTCTTCACCATGGTTAAAAGATAGGGCGCAAAACATAAAATGTTAGGACAGTCGTAAGTGCGAGGACTGGTCAAAAATGCGAGAACAGGTCAAAAATAACCTTTTCAGCGCTCTGAGTAGTCCCTGTGCACATAGGGACTACCCAGAGAGCTGAAAAAAGTGATTTCTGACAGGTTCTCCCACTTATGACCGGTCATCATTTATGCCTGTTGCAGCATTCTTAACAACCATGTCACTCATTTTACAATTGTGGTGCTTCATGTGACCAGGTGGGCGTGGCCAGGTGGTCATGTGACATAGCTTCTTTGCTTGCAAAAAGCTGCCCTAAATGCCAATCATTAGATTAGAAATAACTGCAATCTGGAGTTACAAATCAGGCAGGGTGCCAGAGCACCTTGAGGAATTAAAATAGTTAAAATGCAGTGATAACTATCAGCAACCAACGCTTGCTCATAAAGTGACTCACTTTAGCAGAGAGGTCATTTAAGCTCTCCAGAATGAAGTAAAGGAGCAAACAGAGTATCTGTTGCTTAATAAACCAATTACCGGAACAAATAGACACAAGAACTAGTCAGATATCCGAAGCAGCTTCTTTTCAGGAACAGAGATTAACTTTTTTCCTTCCAAACAAAGCTGAATAGGGAAAATTATCTCATCCCCAAGCACAGAATTAAACTTCACCAAAAACCAGTTTTAGACCAAAAGTCAGAAAGGGTATGTAAACTCACGTTTGAATGTCAATCTTTCTAGCTAGCCAATAAGCCTTGCTGAATATCATTCAGCTTGGTTCCTTGTCATTAAAAGCTTCTGCTTCGTTATTCAATTATTTCTTCAAAGTGCTGATCATTGCATCCTGGAAGAACTCCAAGTTAACTTTCTCAGGTTATTTCTGATATTTTGCCTTAGCCCAAAGGTTTTAATGAAGTCTATGTCTTTTCCTCAACAGTATTCTGGTAATTATTGCCAGATTTCCATCGGCCCGACTGACTTTCCACCCGAGAATGGGCAACCTGTGTGGGTCTTTGGTGATGTCTTCCTCAGGTCCTATTACTCCGTGTACGACCTGGGCAACAACCGGCTTGGCTTTGCAACAGCAGCATAAACATAGCCAACAGTCTTGTGCAGGATTTTTCATCTGCAGAAATCTTCCACTAAAATTGATAATAAATCAAGGTTGGTTTCCTCCCCAAAGTAACTGGAAGCAAATAAAGAATGATTATGCAAAGGATAGTCTTATGTGTGACTTTTTACTTGGCCAACTGTGAGAATGTGGTACAGGAGAGATGGGTGGAAGAAATATGGCATCTCAATATTTTCTTTCAACAACAGAATTCCTTTATTTATTTATTTGCTGCCTATCTCGCTGCAGGGCTGCAGTACGTAGTTTACAACAGTAAAAACAAAGAAATGAAAAGAAGTGTAAGGCGAACAGTAGCAAAAAAGTGAAACAATAAAATAAAGAACGAAAACACAGTAATATGAGATTAAAAAATGGGAGGGAGAAAGCAGGAAATGCAGGGGAGGAGAGGTGGGTTTGCTATCAATCTAGTACCCACTTCCAGTGTGGGATTCTCTCCTTGGATTTCCCGGCTATTTGGCAGAGTCAGGTCTTCACCCTGTTGCGGAAGGATAGGAGGGTGGGGACAAATCTCACCCTGGGAAAGTACCATGTTCCAGAAGGTGAGTGTTTATTTATTTATTAAATCTAGCCCTATTCCAGGAGCTAAAGAAAGACCGTATAATATTTTCTTAATATTTCTTCAAAGTGCTGATCATTGCATCCTGGAAGAACTCCAAGTTAACTTTCTCAGGTTATTTCTGATATTTTGCCTTAGCCCAAAGGTTTTAATGCAGGCTATGTCTTTTCCTCAACAGTATTCGGGTAACTATTGCCAGATTACAATCATGCCGACTGACTTTTCATCCCAGAATGGGCAACCTATGTGGATCCTTGGTGATGTCTTCCTCAGGTCCTATTACTCCGTGTACGACCTGGGCAACAACCGGGTTGGCTTTGCAACAGCAGCATAAACATAGCCAACAGTCTTGTGCAGGACTTTTCATCTGCAAAAATCTTCCACTAAAATTGATAATAAATCAAAGTTGGTTTCCTCCCCAAAGTAACTGGAAGCAAATAAAGAATGACTATGCAAAGGATAGTCTTATGTTGACTTTTTACTTGGCCAACTGTGAGAATGTGGTACAGGAGAGATGGTTGGAAGAAATATGGCATCTTAGTGTTTTCTTTCAACAACATAATTCCTCTGTTTATTTTTAAAAGATTTAACCCCTGAAAGAATCAAATAGACACAAGAACTAGTCAGATATCCAAGCAGCTTCTTTTCAGGAACAGAGATTAACTTTTTCCTTCCAAACAAAGCTGAATAGGAAAATTATCTCATCCCCAAGCACAGAATTAAACTTCACCAAAAACCAGTTTTAGACCAAAAGTCAAAAAGGGTTGTAAACTCAAGTTTGAATGTCAATCTACCTAGCTAGCCTTGCTGAATATCATTCAGCTTGGTTCCTTGTCATTAAAAGCTTCTGTTTCGTTATTCAATTATTTCTTCAAAATGCTGATCATTGCACCCTGGAAGAACTCCAAGTTAACTGTCTCAGGTTATTTCTGATATTTTGCCTTAGCCCAAAGGTTTTAATGCAGTCTATGTCTTTTCCTCAACAGTATTCTGGTAACTATTGCCGGATTGCCATCATGCCGACTTACCTGCCATCCCGGAATGGGCAACCTCTGTGGATCCTTGGTGATGTCTTCCTCAGGTCTTACTACTCCGTGTACGACTTGGGCAACAACCGGGTTGGCTTTGCAGCAGCAGCATAAACATATCCAACAGTCTTGTGCAGGACTTTTCATCTGCAGAAATCTTCCACTAAAACTGATAATAAATCAAAGTTGGTTTCCTCCCCAAAGTAACTGGAAGCAAATAAAGAATGATTATGCAAAGGATAGTCTTATGTGTGACTTTTTACTTGGCCAACTGTGAGAATGTGGTACAGGAGAGATGGTTGGAAGAAATATGGCATCTCAATATTTTCTTTCAACAACAGAATTCTTTTATTTATTTATTTGTTAAATCTAGCCCTATTCCAGGAGCTAAAGAAAGACCGTATAATATTTTCTTAATATTTCTTCTTACGTCATCTTATAATTACATCCTTTGTGTAGTTGCCTTGAATAGAGGTAACTGCAACCAAAGAGTTCCTTTTTAAATATAGAAATAAAATTAAATATGGGTCTTAATTACTCCTTTAAAATCAATAAGAAGGAAAATCTATATGGTAGCTTTCTGTGGGGATCAAATCTGGAGAGTACATACTGAGCATATACCAAGACAAGCATCAGCATGTCATCGATTTTGCTGGAAAATTATGGCTTACTTTATTGATCTATCATTTTAAGAGGATGACCATACATTGTGGTTTTCATGTAACCCCTTTCACATCCTTTTATGCATCACACTAGTGCACTGATTGGAATATTTTAAAGATACCTCTGCAGACCTGGATGAACTCACAGATACTGTAACATCATATGTCAGCTTCTGTGAAGACCTATGTGTACCTACAAGGAACTTGCGAATACACAGTAACAACAAACCTTGGTTTAGCTCTGCCTGGTAAGGCCTGTTATTAAGAACACAAAGCCTGCAATTACTGCAGGTTCGAGCCCGCCCAAGGTTGACTCAGCCATTCATCCTTCCGAGGTGGGTAAAATGAGGACCCAAATTTTGGGGGGCAATAGGATGACTCCGTAAACAGCTTAGAGAGGGCTGTAAAGCACTATGAAGAGGTATATAAGTCTGAGTGCTCTTGCTCTTGTTATTCCACATCAACACCTTTTCATGAGGGCCGGTTTAGCTCTGCCTGGTAAGGCCTGTTATTAAGAACACAAAGCCTGCAATTACTGCAGGTTCGAGCCCGGCCCAAGGTTGACTCAGCCTTCCATCCTTCCGAGGTGGGTAAAATGAGGACCCAGATTGTTGGGGGGGCAATAAGTTGACTTTGTAAATATATACAAATAGAATGAGACTATTGCCCTATACATTGTAAGCCGCCCTGAGTCTTCGGAGAAGGGCGGGGTATAAATGTAAACAAAAAAAAAAAAAATGAGTACTCACTTAAGTGGGTTCACCTCTAAAATGCTCAAGATGTACACAATGAGAAGGAATTTCTCCTCTTTCGCAGAAACCTCAATAAACTTAATTTAGGTTTCCCTCCACTTAATGCAGCTCACTGAGAGTGTGGTGGGAAGAAAACAAATGGAAGAATTAAAAGACTTTTAAGACTAACTTTATAAAAATGAAAAATGTGATCAGAGGTGTCTTCTAAACTTTAAAAAGATGCTGATGTAGAGTTGCCTTTTCTCTTCTGTTTGAAGCTATCTTTAGGTATATTGATTTATTCTATAAATTTATTTGCTGCCTATCTCGCTGCAGGGCTGCAGTAGGTAGTTTACAACAGTAAAAACAAAGAAATGAAAAGAAGTGTAAGGCGAACAGTAGCAAAAAAGTGAAACAATAAAATAAAGACCATTGCTACACAACACTAAAAGATGCCTATCGGTCTTTACCACGTGCAGCTGTAGGACACTCTGATCATTGCATGATTCATCTTGTACCTGCTTACAGGCAAAGACTTAAAGCCACAAAACCAATAATTAAATCAGTGAAAACCTGGACGGAGGAATCAGAATTAAAGCTACAGGCATGTTTTGACTGCACTGATTGCTGCTGTGAAAGTATGCAATGATAGATAGATAGATAATAATACTGAAGAGTCTACAGTGTGGAGAGTATGAGCCACGAGGGCATAGTAGTTATAGTGCAGTACTGCAGGCTACTTCTGCTGCCTGCCAGCTGCCTGGAATTTGGCAGTTCAAATCCCACCAGGTTCAAAATTGACTCAGCCATTCATCCTTCCGAGGTGGGTAAAATGAGGACCCAAATTTTGGGGGGCAATAGGATGACTCCGTAAACAGCTTAGAGAGGGCTGTAAAGCACTATGAAGAGGTTTATAAGTCTGAGTGCTCTTGCTCTTGCTATTCCACATCAACACCTTTTCATGAGGGCCGGTTTAGCTCTGCCTGGTAAGGCCTGTTATTAAGAACACAAAGCCTGCAATTACTGCAGGTTCGAGCCCGGCCCAAGGTTGACTCAGCCTTCCATCCTTTATAAGGTAGGTAAAATGAGGACCCAGATTGTTGGGGGGGCAATAAGTTGACTTTGTAAATATATACAAATAGAATGAGACTATTGCCCTATACATTGTAAGCCGCCCTGAGTCTTCGGAGAAGGGCGGGGTATAAATGTAAACAAAAAAAAAAAAAATGAGTACTCACTTAAGTGGGTTCACCTCTAAAATGCTCAAGATGTACACAATGAGAAGGAATTTCTCCTCTTTCGCAGAAACCTCAATAAATTAAGAAAATACTTTCAGCATGTCATCGATTTTGCTGGAAAATTATGGCTTGCTTTATTGATCTATCATTTTAAGAGGATGACCATACATTGTGGTTTTCATGTAACCCCTTTCACATCCTTTTATGCATCACACTAGTGCACTGATTGCTGCTGTGAAAGTATGCAATGATAGATAGATAGATGATAGATAGATGATAGATAGATAGATAGATAGATAGATGATAGATAGATAGATGATAGATAGATAGATAGATGATAGATAGATAGATGATAGATAGATAGATAGATAGATAGATGATAGATAGATAGATAGATAGATGATAGATAGATAGATAGATGATAGATAGATAGATAGATAGATGATAGATAGATAGATAGATAGATAGATGATAATACTGAAGAGTCTACAGTGTGGAGAATATGAGCCACGAGGGCATAGTAGTTACAGTGCAGTACTGCAGGCTACTTCTGCTGCCTGCCAGCTGCCTGCAATTTGGCAGTTCAAATCCCACCAGGCTCAAGGTTGACTCAGCCATTCATCCTTCCGAGGTGGGTAAAATGAGGCCCAAATTTTTGGGGGCAATAGGATGACTCCGTAAACAGCTTAGAGAGGGCTGTAAAGCACTATGAAGAGGTTTATAAGTCTGAGTGCTCTTGCTCTTGCTATTCCACATCAACACCTTTTCATGAGGGCCGGTTTAGCTCTGCCTGGTAAGGCCTGTTATTAAGAACACAAAGCCTGCAATTACTGCAGGTTCGAGCCCGGCCCAAGGTTGACTCAGCCTTCCATCCTTTATAAGGTAGGTAAAATGAGGCCCAAATTTTGGGGCAATAGGATGACTCCGTAAACAGCTTAGAGAGGGCTGTAAAGCACTATGAAGAGGTATATAAGTCTGAGTGCTCTTGCTCTTGTTATTCCACATCAACACCTTTTCATGAGGGCGGTTTAGCTCTGCCTGGTAAGGCCTGTTATTAAGAACACAAAGCCTGCAATTACTGCAGGTTCGAGCCCGCCCAAGGTTGACTCAGCCATTCATCCTTCCGAGGTGGGTAAAATGAGGACCCAAATTTTGGGGGGCAATAGGATGACTCCGTAAACAGCTTAGAGAGGGCTGTAAAGCACTATGAAGAGGTATATAAGTCTGAGTGCTCTTGCTCTTGTTATTCCACATCAACACCTTTTCATGAGGGCCGGTTTAGCTCTGCCTGGTAAGGCCTGTTATTAAGAACACAAAGCCTGCAATTACTGCAGGTTCGAGCCCGCCCAAGGTTGACTCAGCCATTCATCCTTCCGAGGTGGGTAAAATGAGGCCCAAATTTTGGGGCAATAGGATGACTCCGTAAACAGCTTAGAGAGGGCTGTAAAGCACTATGAAGAGGTATATAAGTCTGAGTGCTCTTGCTCTTGTTATTCCACATCAACACCTTTTCATGAGGGCGGTTTAGCTCTGCCTGGTAAGGCCTGTTATTAAGAACACAAAGCCTGCAATTACTGCAGGTTCGAGCCCGCCCAAGGTTGACTCAGCCATTCATCCTTCCGAGGTGGGTAAAATGAGGCCCAAATTTTTGGGGGCAATAGGATGACTCCGTAAACAGCTTAGAGAGGGCTGTAAAGCACTATGAAGAGGTTTATAAGTCTGAGTGCTCTTGCTCTTGCTATTCCACATCAACACCTTTTCATGAGGGCCGGTTTAGCTCTGCCTGGTAAGGCCTGTTATTAAGAACACAAAGCCTGCAATTACTGCAGGTTCGAGCCCGCCCAAGGTTGACTCAGCCATTCATCCTTCCGAGGTGGGTAAAATGAGGCCCAAATTTTGGGGCAATAGGATGACTCCGTAAACAGCTTAGAGAGGGCTGTAAAGCACTATGAAGAGGTATATAAGTCTGAGTGCTCTTGCTCTTGTTATTCCACATCAACACCTTTTCATGAGGGCGGTTTAGCTCTGCCTGGTAAGGCCTGTTATTAAGAACACAAAGCCTGCAATTACTGCAGGTTCGAGCCCGCCCAAGGTTGACGCAGCCATTCATCCTTCCGAGGTGGGTAAAATGAGGCCCAAATTTTGGGGCAATAGGATGACTCCGTAAACAGCTTAGAGAGGGCTGTAAAGCACTATGAAGAGGTATATAAGTCTGAGTGCTCTTGCTCTTGTTATTCCACATCAACACCTTTTCATGAGGGCGGTTTAGCTCTGCCTGGTAAGGCCTGTTATTAAGAACACAAAGCCTGCAATTACTGCAGGTTTGAAAGGAAACTACAGCCACCTATCTCCACAACCCCCATCTCAGACAACACCAACAACAGCCAAGCCTCCTACAACTGACCCCATTTCATTGGGTTCACAACCCCTAGTGATCACAGAAAAGGAAGTGCAGGACCTATTTCACAGACAAAAGCCAGGTAAAGCTCCAGGCCCAGACAAGATAACTCCTTCTTGCTTAAAAGTCTGTGCTGACCAATTGGCCCCCATCTTCACCCATATTTTCAATAAATCACTAGAGATGTGCTATGTTCCTTCTTGCTTCAAACGCTCTACCATCATCCCAGTGCCGAAGAAGCCCACCATCAAGGAACTGAATGACTACAGACCAGTTGCTTTAACATCTGTAGTCATGAAAACCTTTGAAAGGCTAGTGCTTTCCTACCTGAAAATCATCACGGATCCGCTGTTAGACCCCTTGCAATTTGCATACCGAGCAAATAGATCAACAGATGATGCTGTTAATATGGCTCTGCACTACATCCTACAACATCTTGACTTTCCAAAGACCTATGCAAGGGTCCTTTTTGTAGACTTTAATTCAGCATTCAATACCATCATTCCAGACATTCTTCTAACTAAGCTAAACCAGCTACAGGTACCGGAACAGACTTGTAAGTGGATCACAAGCTTCCTAACAAACAGGAAGCAGCAGGTGAAGCTAAGCAAGATCACATCAAATACCTGTACAATTAGCACAGGGCCCCCCCAAGGCTGTGTGCTCTCCGAATTTCTCTTCTCTGTATACCAATGACTGCATGAAGGATAGGAGGGTGGGGACAAATCTCACCCTGGGAGGTACCATGTTCCAGAAAGTGAGTGTTTATTTATTTATTTATTTATTTTGTCACAACAATATATGTAAGTATCATACAAAAAGATTATATAGTATATAAACATATATATGAGTAAATATTAGAGGTATTAGCATATATATATATATATATATAGGAAGAAGAAAAGAAAATAATAGGACAGGAACGGTAGGCATGTTTGTGTGCTTATGCACGCCTTATGGTCCTCTTAGGAATGGGGTGAGGTCAATAGTAGAAAGTTTTTGGTTAAAGCTTTTAGGATTATGGGAAGAGACCACAGAGTCAGGTCTTCACCCTGTTGCGGAAGGATAGGAGGGTGGGGACAAATCTCACCCTGGGAAAGTACCATGTTCCAGAAGGTGAGTGTTTATTTATTTATTTATTTGCTGCCTGTCTCGCTGCAGGGCTGCAGTAGTTTACAACAGTAAAAACAAAGAAATGAAAAGAAGTGTAAGGCTAACAGTAGCAAAAAAGTGAAACAATAAAATAAAGAACGAAAACACAGTAATATGAGATTAAAAAATGAGAGGGAGAAAGCAGGGAATCAGGGGAGGAGAGCTGGGTTTGCTATCAATCTAGTACCCACTTCCAGTGTGGGATTCTCTCCTTGGATTTCCAGGCTATTTGGCAGAGTCAGGTCTTCACCCTCTTGCGGAAGGATAGGAGGGTGGGGACAAATCTCACCCTGGGAGGTACCATGTTCCAGAAAGTGAGTGTTTATTTATTTATTTATTTATTTTGTCACAACAATATATGTAAGTATCATACAGAAAGATTATATAGTATATAAACATATATATGAGTAAATATTAGGAGGTATTAGCATATATATATAGGAAGAAGAAAAGAAAATAATAGGACAGGAACGGTAGGCATGTTTGTGTGCTTATGCACGCCCCTTATGGTCCTCTTCGGAATGGGGTGAGGTCAATAGTAGAAAGTTTTTGGTTAAAGCTTTTAGGATTATGGGAAGAGACCACAGAGTCAGGTCTTCACCCTGTTGCGGAAGGATAGGAGGGTGGGGACAAATCTCACCCTGGGAAAGTACCATGTTCCAGAAGGTGAGTGTTTATTTATTTATTTGCTGCCTATCTCGCTGCAGGGCTGCAGTAGGTAGTTTACAACAGTAAAAAAAAAAGAAATGAAAAGAAGTGTAAGGCTAACAGTAGCAAAAAAGTGAAACAATAAAATAAAGAACGAAAACACAGTAATATGAGATTAAAAAATGGGAGGGAGAAAGCAGGGAATGCAGGGGAGGAGAGGTGGGTTTGCTATCAATCTAGTACCCACTTCCAGTGTGGGATTCTCTCCTTGGATTCCCAGGCTATTTGGCAGAGTCAGGTCTTCACCCTCTTGCGGAAGGATAGGAGGGTGGGGACAAATCTCACCCTGGGAGGTACCATGTTCCAGAAAGTGAGTGTTTATTTATTTATTTATTTATTTTGTCACAACAATATATGTAAGTATCATACAAAAAGATTATATAGTATATAAACATATATATGAGTAAATATTAGGAGGTATTAGCATATATATATATATATATATATATATATATATATATATATATAGGAAGAAGAAAAGAAAAATAATAGGACAGGAACGGTAGGCATGTTTGTGTGCTTATGCACGCCCCTTATGGTCCTCTTAGGAATGGGGTGAGGTCAATAGTAGAAAGTTTTTGGTTAAAGCTTTTAGGATTATGGGAAGAGACCACAGAGTCAGGTCTTCACCCTCTTGCGGAAGGATAGGAGGGTGGGGACAAATCTCACCCTGGGAGGTGCCTGTCTCGCTGCAGGGCTGCAGTAGGTAGTTTACAATAGTAAAAACAAAGAAATGAAAAGAAGTGTAAGTCTAACAGTTAGCAAAAAAGTGAAACAATAAAATAAACAACGAAAACACAGTAATATGAGATTAAAAAATGGGAGGGAGAAAGCAGGGAATGCAGGGGAGGAGAGGTGGGTTTGCTATCAATCTAGTACCCACTTCCAGTGTGAGATTCCCTCCTTGGATTCCCAGGCTATTTGGCAGAGTCAGGTAAAGTATTCCAAGCACTGATGATTCTGTTACAGAAGTCATATTTTCTGCAATCTAGATTAAAGCAGTTGACATTAAGTTTAAATCTATTGGTTGCTCTTGTATTATTGCAATTAAAGCTGAAGTAGTCTTTAACAGGAAGGACATTACAATAGATGATTCTATGAGTTAAACTTAGGTCTTGTCGAAGGCGTCGGAGTTCCAAATTCTCTAAGCCTAGGATTTCAAGTCTGGTGGGATAAGGTATTTTGTTGTTTTCAGAGGAATGGAGAACTCTTCTTGTAAAATATTTCTAGACACGTTCAATTGTTTTGCCTTGATCAAGATTTGTAGTCCATATGTTTTCACAGTGGAGAAGTTGTAAGTTGCATGATAATTTTTGGAAAAGAAGCTACGTAAGATTAGGTTTACAACTCTTAGAACTTTTTTTTTTTGTTTACATTTATATCCCGCCCTTCTCCGAAGACTCAGGGCGGCTTACAGTGTGTAAGGCAATAGTCTCATTCTATTTGTATATTTACAAAGTCAACTTATTGCCCCCCCAACAATCTGGGTCCTCATTTTACCTACCTTATAAACCTTTTTTGCTATGCAGTTGCAGTGGGCTTTGGCACTTAGATCATTTGACATGAAAACTCCAAGGTCTTTAACGGGATGGGGGTCATCTGTAAGGTAATGTCCATCAAGTATGTACTTAGTGTTTGGGTTCTTTTTTCCTATATGTAAGACTGAGCATTTGCTGGTTGAGATTTGGAGTTGCCAAGTTTTAGACCAAGCGTTTAAAATAATGATCAAGATCTTTTTGAATGATAGATGTATTGTCTGTGGTGTTAAATAGTTTGACATCGTCAGCAAAGAGAACACAATTACTTGAGATATGGTCACAAAGATCATTAATGTATAGTATGAAGAGTGTTGGTCCAAGGACGCTGCCTTGAGGAACGCCACTCTTGATAGGAACAGGATTTGACAGAGCATTGCCAATTTTGACCACTTGTTGTCTGTTAGACAGAAAAGCAGATGTTCATTTGTGAAGGGGTCCTGAAATGCCATAGGATTTTAGTTTTAGGAGAAGTTTATTGCGTACTACTGAGTCAAAAGCTTTGCAGAAGTCTATGTAGATTGCATCTATTGTTTTGCCTTGATCAAGATTTGTAGTCCATATGTTTTCACAGTGGAGAAGTTGTAAGTTGCATGATAATTTTTTCCTGAAACCAAATTGTTTATTGGAGAGTAGGTTGTTTGCTTCTAAGTGTGAGGTAATGGATTGGTTGATGATTGATTCCATGATTTTGCAGGTGACGCAGCATAGAGAGATTGGTCTGTAATTTTCGACTAAGCTGGGGTCTCCTTTTTTGAAGATAGGGATGACTGTGGCTAGTGATCAAAGTTTGGGAAGGGAACTGGTAGTGAAAGCTTTATCAAAGATTATGCTTAGGGGTTCTGCTATATTAGTGGAAAGTTTTTTTAAGAAGTATGTATATAGTCCATCGGGTCCAATAGATGGTTTCATGTTATGAAGAGCTTTTCCAACATTTTCTTCTGTGAAATCTATATTAGTTAAGTCATCATATTCATTGCTGGTACGTTTGTGGAATGTCGGATATGTGTCATCGCTGTTGACAAAAACTGAGCCAAAGAATATGTTGAAGAAGTTGGCTTTAACTGTTTCGTCATTGCATTCTTTGTTGTTAGAATCTTTTAGTGGTGGGATGGATCTTGTGTCTTTAAGTTTATTGTTAACAAAATTATAAAAGGCACAATTGGAATTTGTGCGCAAAAGGTCCTCTTCTTGTTTGGTGTGGTAATTTGTGCATTCAGTTTTTATTTG